>NW_026045897.1:11941562-12588750 GCF_023898315.1 Schistocerca nitens | reverse complement strand
TGAGCGTTTCCTGTGTCACCAGTTTTACATTCCGATGCACCTCTGCAGGTTTTCTGTATCCCTTGGAATTTCACAGTGACGATGAAATACAGAAATTGCATCGGAATTAAATATAAGAGTCACAATGCCGACTTAAGTACAAGAAAACAGTGTCTTCCTACTGTCTATGTTTCGAGCGTTTCCTCTGTCACCAGTTTTACATTCCGATGCACCTCTGCAGGTTTAATGTATCCATTGGACTTTCCCATTGACGATGAAGCACCGAAATTGCACCGGAATTAAATATAAGAGACACAATGCCGACTTAAGTACAGGAAGCCTGAGTCTTCCCAATGTCTATGTTTTGAGCGTTTCCTGTGTCATCAGTTTTACATTCCGATGCTCCTCTGCAGGTTTTCTGTATCCCATGGACATTCCCATTGACGATGAAACAGAGAAATTGCATCGGAATTAAAAATAAGAGACACAATGCCGACCTAAGTACAGGAAGACTGAGTCTTCCTACTGTCTATGTTTTCAGCGTTTCCTGTGTCACCAGTTATACATTCCGATGCACCTCTGCAGGTTTACTGTATCCGTTGGACCTACCCATTGACGATGAAACACAAAAAAGTGCATCGGAATTAAATATAAGAGTCACAATGCCGACTTAAGTACAGGAAGACTGAGTCTTCCTACTGTCTATGTTTTGAGCGTTTCCTGTGTCAGCAAGTTTACATTCCGATGCACCTCTGCAGGTTTTCTGTATCCCTTGGACCTTCACAGTGACGATGAAATACAGAAATTGCATCGGAATTAAATAAAAGAGTCACAATGCCGACTTAAGTACTAGAAAACTGTGTCTTCTTACGGTCTATGTTTTGGGCGTTTCCTGTGTCACCAGTTTTACATTCCGATGCACCTCTGCAGGTTTACTGTATCCCTTGGACCTTCCCATTGACAATTAAACACAGAAATTGCATCGGAAGTAAATATAAGAGACACCATGCCGACTTAAGTACAGGAAGATTTCGTCTTTCTACTGTCTATGTTTTGAGCGTTTCCTGTGTCACCAGTTTTACATTCCGATGCATCTCTGCAGGTTTACTGTATCCCTTGGACCTTCAAAGTGCGATGAAACACAGAAATTGCATCGCAATTAAATATAAGAGTCACAATGCCGACTTAAGTACAACAAAACTGTGTCTTCTTAAGGTCTATGTTTCGAGCGCTTACTGTGTCACCAGTTTTACATTCCGATGCAGCTCTGGAGGTTTACTGTATCCCTTGGACCTTCCAATTGACGATGAAACACGGAAATTGCATCGGAATTAAATGTAAGAGACTCAATGCTGACTTAAGTACAGGAAGACTGAGTCTACCTAATGTCTATGATTTGAGCGTTTCCTGTGTCACCAGTTTTATATTCCGATGCACCTCTGCAGGTTCACTGTATCCATTGGACCTTCCCATTGACGATGAAACACAGAAATTGCATCGGAATTAAATATAAGAGACACAATGCCGACTTAAGTACAGGAAGAATGAGTCTTCCTACTCTCTATGTTTTGAGCGTTTCCTGTGTCCCCAGTTTTACATTCCGATGCACCTCTGCAGGTTTACTGTTTCCCTTCGACCTTCCCATTGACGATGAAACACAGAAATTGCATCGGAATTAAATAAAGGAGACACAATGCCGGGGTTAAGTACAGCAAGACTGAGTCTTCCTACTCTCTATGCTTTGAGCGTTTCCTGTGTCACCAGTTTTACATTCCGATGCACCTCTGCAGGTTTACTGTATCCCTTGGACCTTCCCATTGACAATGAAACACAGAAATTGCATCGGAAGTAAATATAGGAGACACCATGCCCACATAAGTACAGGAAGATTTTGTCTTTCTACTGTCTATGATTTGAGCGTTTCCTGTGTCACCAGTTTTACATTCCGATGCACGTCTGCAGATTTACTGTATCCCTTGGACCTTCCCATTGACAATGAAACTCAGAAATTGCATCGGAATTAAATATAAGAGCCACAATGCCGACTTAAGTACAGGAAGACTGAGTATTCCTACTGTCTATCTTTTGAGCGTTTCCTGTGTCACCAGTTTTACATTCCGATGCACCTCTGCAGGTTTGCTGTATCCCTTGACATTCAAAGTGCGATGAAACACAGAAATTGCATCGCAATTAAATATAAGAGTCACAATGCAGACTTAAGTACAGGAAGACTGAGTCTTCCTACTGTCTATGTTTTGAGCGTTTCCTGTGTCACCAGTTTTACATTACGATGCAGCTCTGGAGGTTTACTGTATCCCTTGGACCTTCCAATTGACGATGAAACACGGAAATTGCATCGGAATTAAATATAAGAGACTCAATGCTGGCTTACGTACAGGGTGACTGAGACTTCCTAATGTCTATGATTTGAGCGTTTCCTGTGTGACCAGTTTTATATTCCGATGCACCTCTGGACGTTTACTGTATCCATTGGACCTTCCCATTGATGATGAAACACAGAAATTGCATCGGAAATAAATATAAGAGACAAAGTGCCGACTTAAGTACAGGAAGACTGAGTCTTCCTAATGTCTATATTTTGAGAGTTTCCTGTGTCACGAGTTTTACATTCCGATGCACCTCTGCAGGTTTACTGTCTCCCTTGGACCTTCCCATTGACAATGAAACACAGAAATTGCATCGGAATTAAATATAAGAGTCACAATGCCGACATAAGTACAGGAAGACTGAGTATTCCTACTGTCTATCTTTTGAGCGTTTCCTGTGTCACCAGTTTTACATTCCGATGCACCTCTGCAGCTTAACTGTATCCGTTGGACCTTCCCATAGACGATGAAACACAAAAATTCCATCGGAATTAAATATAAGAGTCACAATGCGGACTTAAGTACAGGAAGACTGAGTCTTCCTACTGTCTATGATTTGAGCGTTTCCTGTGTCAGCAATTTTACATTCCGATGCACCTCTGCAGGTTTTCTGTATCCCTTGGAATTTCACAGTGACGATGAAATACAGAAATTGCATCGGAATTAAATATAAGAGTCACAATGCCGACTTAAGTACAAGAAAACAGTGTCTTCCTACTGTCTATGTTTCGAGCGTTTCCTGTGTCACCAGTTTTACATTCCGATGCACCTCTGCACGTTTAATGTATCCATTGGACTTTCCCATTGATGATGAAGCACCGAAATTGCACCGGAATTAAATATAAGAGACACAATGCCGACTTAAGTACAGGAAGCCTGAGTCTTCCCAATGTCTATGTTTTGAGCGTTTCCTGTGTCATCAGTTTTACATTCCGATGCACCTCTGCAGGTTTTCTGTATCCCATGGACCTTCCCATTGACGATGAAAGAGAGAAATTGCATCGGAATTAAATATAAGAGACACAATGCCGACTTAAGTACAGGAAGACTGAGTCTTCCTACTGTCTATGTTTTGAGCGTTTCCTGTGTCACCAGTTATACATTCCGATGCACCTGTGCGGGTTTACTATATCCGTTGGACCTACCCATTGACGATGAAACACAAAAATTGCATCGGAATTAAATATAAGAGTCACAATGCCGACTTAAGTACAGGAAGACTGAGTCTTCCTACTGTCTATGTTTTGAGCGTTTCCTGTGTCAGCAAGTTTACATTCCGATGCACCTCTGCAGGTTTTCTGTATCCCTTGGACCTTCACAGTGACGATGAAATACAGAAATTGCATCGGAATTAAATAAAAGAGTCACAATGCCGACTTAAGTACAAGAAAACTGTGTCTTCTTACGGTCTATGTTTTGAGCGTTTCCTGTGTCACCAGTTTTACATTCCGATGCACCTCTGCAGGTTTACTGTATCCCTTGGACCTTCCCATTGACAATGAAACACAGAAATTGCATCGGAACTAAATATAAGAGACTTCATGCCGACTTAAGTACAGGAAGATTTCGTCTTTCTACTGTCTATGTTTCGAGCGTTTCCTGTGTCACCAGTTTTACATTCCGATTCACCTCTGCAGGTTTACTGTATCCCTTGGACCTTCAAAGTGCGATGAAATACAGAAATTGCATCGCAATGAAATATAAGAGTCACAATGCCGACTTAAGTACAGGAAGACTGAGTCTTCCTACTGTCTATGATTTGAGCGTTTCCTGTGTCAGCTATTTTACATTCCGATGCACCTCTGCAGGTTTTCTGTATCCCTTGGACCTTCACAGTAACGATGAAACACAGAAATTGCATCGGAATTAAATATAAGAGTCACAATGCCGACTTAAGTACAAGAAAACTGTGTCTTCTTAAGGTCTATGTTTCGAGCGCTCACTGTGTCACCAGTTTTACATTCCGATGCAGCTCTGGAGGTTTACTGTATCCATTAGACCTTCCCATTGACGATGAAACACAGAAATTGCATCGGAATTAAATATAAGAGACGCAATGCCGACTTAAGTACAGGAAGAATGAGTCTTCCTACTCTCTATGTTTTGAGCGTTTCCTGTGTCCCCAGTTTTACATTCCGATGCACCTCTGCAGGTGTACTGTTTCCCTTCGACCTTCCCATTGACGATGAAACACAGAAATTGCATCGGAATTAAATAAAGGAGACACAATGCCGGGGTTAAGTGCAGCAAGACTGAGTCTTCCTACTCTCTATGTTTTGAGCGTTTCCTGTGTCACCAGTTTTACATTCCGATGCACCTCTGCAGGTTTACTGTATCCCTTGGACCTTCCCATTGACAATGAAACACAGAAATTGCATCGGAAGTAAATATAGGAGACACCATGCCCACATAAGTACAGGAAGATTTTGTCTTTCTACTGTCTATGTTTTGAGCGTTTCCTGTGTCACCAGTTTTACATTCCGATGCACGTCTGCAGGTTTACTGTATCCCTTGGACCTTCCCATTGACAATGAAACTCAGAAATTGCATCGGAATTAAATATAAGAGCCACAATGCCGACTTAAGTACAGGAAGACTGAGTATTCCTACTGTCTATCTTTTGAGCGTTTCCTGTGTCACCAGTTTTACATTCCGATGCACCTCTGCAGGTTTGCTGTATCCCTTGGACATTCAAAGTGCGATGAAACACAGAAATTGCATCGCAATTAAATATAAGAGTCACAATGCAGACTTAAGTACAGGAAGACTGAGTCATCCTACTGTCTATGTTTTGAGCGTTTCCTGTGTCAGCAATTTTACATTCCGATGCACCTCTGCAGGTTTTCGGTATCCCTTGGACCTTCACAGTAACGATGAAACACAGAAATTGCATCGGAATTCAATATAAGAGTCACAATGCCGACTCAAGTACAGGAAGAATGAGTCTCCCTACTCTCTATGTTTTGAGCGTTTACTGTGTCACCAGTTTTACATTACGATGCAGCTCTGGAGGTTTACTGTATCCCTTGGACCTTCCAATTGAGGATGAAACACGGAAATTGCATCGGAATTAAATATAAGAGACTCAATGCTGGCTTACGTACAGGAAGACTGAGACTTCCTAATGTCTATGATTTGAGCGTTTCCTGTGTGACCAGTTTTATATTCCGATGCACCTCTGGAGGTTTACTGTATCCATTGGACCTTCCCATTGACGATGAAACACAGAAATTGCATCGGAATTAAATATAAGAGACACAGTGCCGACTTAAGTACAGGAAGACTGAGTCTTCCTAATGTCTATATTTTGAGAGTTTCCTGTGTCACGAGTTTTACATTCCGATGCACCTCTGCAGGTTTACTGTATCCCTTGGACTTCCCATTGACAATGAAACACAGAAATTGCATCGGAATTAAATATAAGAGCCACAATGCCGACTTAAGTACAGGAAGACTCAGTATTCCTACTGTCTATCTTTTGAGCGTTTCCTGTGTCACCAGTTTTACATTCCGATGCACCTCTGCAGCTTAACTGTATCCGTTGGACCTTCCCATAGACGATGAAATACAAAAATTCCATCGGAATTAAATATAAGAGTCACAATGCGGACTTAAGTACAGGAAGACTGAGTCTTCCTACTGTCTATGTTTTGAGCGTTTCCTGTGTCAGCAATTTTACATTCCGATGCACCTCTGCAGGTTTTCTGTATCCCTTGGAATTTCACAGTGACGATGAAATACAGAAATTGCATCGGAATTAAATATAAGAGTCACAATGCCGACTTAAGTACAAGAAAACTGTGTCTTCTTAAGGTCTATGTTTCGAGCGCTCACTGTGTCACCAGTTTTACATTCCGATGCAGCTCTGGAGGTTTACTGTATCCATTAGACCTTCCCATTGACGATGAAACACAGAAATTGCATCGGAATTAAATATAAGAGACACAATGCCGACTTAAGGACAGGAAGAATGAGGCTTCCTACTCTCTATGTTTTGAGCGTTTCCTGTGTCCCCAATTTTACATTCCGATGCACCTCTGCAGGTTTACTGTTTCCCTTCGACCTTCCCATTGACGATGAAACAGAGAAATTGCATCGGAATTAAATATAAGAGACACAATGCCGACTTAAGTACAACAAAACTGTGTCTTCTTAAGGTCTATGTTTCGAGCGCTTACTGTGTCACCAGTTTTACATTCCGATGCAGCTCTGGAGGTTTACTGTATCCCTTGGACCTTCCAATTGACGATGAAACACAGAAATTGCATCGGAAGTAAATATAGGACACACCATGCCCACATAAGTACAGGAAGATTTTGTCTTTCTACTGTCTATGATTTGAGCGTTTCCTGTGTCACCAGTTTTACATTCCGATGCACGTCTGCAGATTTACTGTATCCCTTGGACCTTCCCATTGACAATGAAACTCAGAAATTGCATCGGAATTAAATATAAGAGCCACAATGCCGACTTAAGTACAGGAAGACTGAGTATTCCTACTGTCTATCTTTTGAGCGTTTCCTGTGTCACCAGTTTTACATTCCGATGCACCTCTGCAGGTTTGCTGTATCCCTTGACATTCAAAGTGCGATGAAACACAGAAATTGCATCGCAATTAAATAAAAGAGTCACAATGCAGACTTAAGTACAGGAAGACTGAGTCTCCCTACCGTCTATGTTTTGAGCGTTTCCTGTGTCAGCAATTTTACATTCCGATGCACCTCTGCAGGTTTTCAGTATCCCTTGGACCTTCACAGTAACGATGAAACACAGAAATTGCATCGGAATTCAATATAAGAGTCACAATGCCGACTTAAGTACAAGAAAACTGTGTCTTCTTAAGGTCTATGTTTCGAGCGTTTACTGTGTCACCAGTTTTACATTACGATGCAGCTCTGGAGGTTTACTGTATCCCTTGGACCTTCCAATTGACGATGAAACACGGAAATTGCATCGGAATTAAATATAAGAGACTCAATGCTGGCTTACGTACAGGGTGACTGAGACTTCCTAATGTCTATGATTTGAGCGTTTCCTGTGTGACCAGTTTTATATTCCGATGCACCTCTGGACGTTTACTGTATCCATTGGACCTTCCCATTGATGATGAAACACAGAAATTGCATCGGAAATAAATATAAGAGACAAAGTGCCGACTTAAGTACAGGAAGACTGAGTCTTCCTAATGTCTATATTTTGAGAGTTTCCTGTGTCACGAGTTTTACATTCCGATGCACCTCTGCAGGTTTACTGTATCCTTTGGACCTTCCCATTGACAATGAAACACAGAAATTGCATCGGATTTAAATATAAGAGTCACAATGCCGACTTAAGTACAGGAAGACTGAGTATTCCTACTGTCTATCTTTTGAGCGTTTCCTGTGTCTCCAGTTTTACATTCCGATGCACCTCTGCAGCTTAACTGTATCCGTTGGACCTTCCCATAGACGATGAAACACAAAAATTGCATCGGAATTAAATATAAGAGTCACAATGCGGACTTAAGTACAGGTAGACTGAGTCTTCCTACTGTCTATGATTTGAGCGTTTCCTGTGTCAGCAATTTTACATTCCGATGCACCTCTGCAGGTTTTCTGTATCCCTTGGAATTTCACAGTGACGATGAAATACAGAAATTGCATCGGAATTAAATATAAGAGTCACAATGCCGACTTAAGTACAAGAAAACAGTGTCTTCCTACTGTCTATGTTTCGAGCGTTTCCTGTGTCACCAGTTTTACATTCCGATGCACCTCTACACGTTTAATGTATCCATTGGACTTTCCCATTGACGATGAAGCACCGAAATTGCACCGGAATTAAATATAAGAGACACAATGCCGACTTAAGTACAGGAAGCCTGAGTCTTCCCAATGTCTATGTTTTGAGCGTTTCCTGTGTCATCAGTTTTACATTGCGATGCACCTCTGCAGGTTTTCTGTATCCCATGGACCTTCCCATTGACGATGAAACAGAGAAATTGCATCGGAATTAAATATAAGAGACACAATGCCGACTTAAGTACAGGAAGACTGAGTCTTCCTACTGTCTATGTTTTGAGCGTTTCCTGTGTCACCAGTTATACATTCCGATGCACCTGTGCGGGTTTACTATATCCGTTGGACCTACCCATTGACGATGAAACACAAAAATTGCATCGGAATTAAATATAAGAGTCACAATGCGGACTTAAGTACAGGAAGACTGAGTATTCCTACTGTCTATGTTTTGAGCGTTTCCTGTGTCAGCAATTTTACATTCCGATGCACCTCTGCAGGTTTTCTGTATCCCTTGGAATTTCACAGTGACGATGAAATACAGAAATTGCATCGGAATTAAATATAACAGTCACAATGCCGACTTAAGTACAAGAAAACAGTGTCTTCCTACTGTCTATGTTTCGAGCGTTTCCTGTGTCACCAGT
This sequence comes from Schistocerca nitens, assembly GCF_023898315.1. NCBI lineage: Eukaryota > Metazoa > Arthropoda > Insecta > Orthoptera > Acrididae > Schistocerca > Schistocerca nitens. Next base: position 12,579,960 of record NW_026045897.1, on the reverse strand, counting down.
TTTACATTCCGATGCACCTCTGCACGTTTAATGTATCCATTGGACTTTCCCATTGACGATGAAGCACCGAAATTGCACCGGAATTAAATATAAGAGACACAATGCCGACTTAAGTACAGGAAGCCTGAGTCTTCCCAATGTCTATGTTTTGAGCGTTTCCTGTGTCTTCAGTTTTACATTCCGATGCACCTCTGCAGGTTTTCTGTATCCCATGGACCTTCCCATTGACGATGAAACACAGAAATTGCATCGGAATTAAATAAAGGAGACACAATGCCGGGGTTAAGTACAGCAAGACTGAGTCTTCCTAATGTCTATGCTTTGAGCGTTTTCTGTGTCAGCAGTTTTATATTCCGATGCACTTCTGCAGGTTTACTGTATCCCTTGGACCTTCACAGTGACAATGTAACACAGAAATTGCATCGGAAGTAAATATAAGAGACACCATGCCTACTTAAGTACAGGAAGATTTTGTCTTTCTACTGTCTATGTTTTGAGCGTTTCCTGTGTCACCAGTTTTGCATTCCGATGCACCTCTGCAGGTTTACTGTATCCCTTGGACCTTCACAGTGTCGATGAAACACAGAAATTGCATCGGAATTAAATATAAGAGACACAATGCCGTATTCAGTACAGGAAGACTGAGTCTTCATCCAGTCTATGTTTTGAGCGTTTCCTGTGTCACCAGTTTGACATTCCGATGCACCTCTACAGGTTAACTGTATCCATTGGACCTTCAGACTGACGATGAAACACTGAAATTGCATCGGAATTAAACATAAGAGACACAATGCCGACTTAAGTACAAGAAAACTGAGTGTCCTTACTGTCTATGTTTTGAGCGTTTACAGTGTCACCAGTTTTACATTGCGATGCACCTCTGCAGGTTTACTGTATCCCTTGGACCTTCCCATTGACGATGAAACACAGAAATTGCATCGGAATTAAATATAAGAGACACAATGCCGACGTAAGTACAGGAAGACTGAGTCTTCCTAATGTCTATATTTTGAGCGTTTCCTGTGTCACCAGTTTTACATTCCGATGCAGCTCTGGAGGTTTACTGTATTTTTTGGACCTTCCAATTGTCGATGAAACACAGAAATTGCATCAGAATTAAATATAACAGGATCAATGCTGACTTAAGTACAGGAAGACTGAGTCTACCTAATGTCTTTGATTTGAGGGTTTCCTGTGTCACCAGTTTTATATTCCGATGTACCTCTGCAGGTTTACTGTATCCATTGGACCTTCCCATTGACGATGAAACACAGAAATTGCATCGGAATTAAATATAAGAGACACAATGTCGACTTAAGTACAGGAAGACTCAGTCTTCCTACTATCTATGTTTTGAGCGTTTCCTGTGTCACCAGTTTTACATTCCGATGCACCTCTGCAGGTTTACTGTTTCCCTTCGACCTTCCCATTGACGATGAAACACAGGAATTGCATCGGAATTTAATAAAGGAGACACAATGCCGGGGTTAAGTACAGCAAGACTGAGTCTTCCTAATGTCTATGTTTTGAGCGTTTCCTGTGTCATCAGTTTTACATTCCGAAGCACCTCTGCAGGTTTACTGTATCCATTGGACCCTCCCATTGACGATGAAACACAGAAATTGCATCGGAATTAAATATAAGAGACACAATGCCGACATATGTACAGGAAGATTTTGTCTTTCTACTGTCTATGTTTTGAGCGTATCCTGCGTCACCAGTTTTACATTCCCATGCACCTCTGCAGGTTTACTGTATCCCTTGGATCTCCCTTTTGACGATGAAACACAAAAATTGCATCGGAATTAAATATAAGAGACACATTGCCGACTTAAGTACAGAAAGATTGAGTCTTCCTACTGTCGATGTTTTGAGAATTTCCTGCGTCACCAGTTTTACATTCCGATGCGCCTCTGCAGGTTTACTGTATCCATTGGACCTTCCCAGTGACGATGAAACACAGAAATTGCATCGTAATTAAATATAAGAGTCACAATGCCGACTTAAGTACTAGAAAACAGTGTCTTCCTACTGTCTATGTTTCGAGCGTTTCCTGTGTCACCAGTTTTACATTCCGATGCACCTCTGTAGGTTTAATGTATCCATTGGACTTTCCCATTGACGATGAAACACGGAAATTGCACCGGAATTAAATATAAGAGACACAATGCCGACTTAAGTACAAGAAAACATTGTCTTCCTACTGTCTATGTTTCGAGCGTTTCCTGTGTCACCAGTTTTACATTCCGATGCACCTCTGCAGGTTTACTGTATCCCTTGGACCTTCACAGTGACGATGAAATACAGAAATTGCATCGGAATTAAATATAAGAGACACAATGCCGACTTAAGTACAGGAAGACTGAGTCTTCCTACTGTCTATGTTTTGAGCGTTTCCTGTGTCACCAGTTTTACATTCCGATGCACCTCTGCAGGTTTACTGTATCCCTTGGACCTTCCCATTGACAATGAAACACAGAAATTGCATCGGAAGTAAATATAAGAGACACCATGCCGACTTAAGTACAGGAAGATTTTGTCTTTCTACTGTCTATGTTTTGAGCGTTTCCTGTGTCACCAGTTTTACATTCAGATGCACCTCTGCAGGTTTGCTGTATCCCTTGGACATTCAAAGTGCGATGAAACACAGAAATTGCATCGCAATTAAATATAGGAGTCACAATGCCGACTTAAGTACAGGAAGACTGAGTCTTCCTCTTGTCTACGTTTTGAGCGTTTCCTGTGTCATCAATTTTACATTCCGATGCACCTCTGCAGGTTTTCTGTATCCCTTGGACCTTCACAGTAACGATGAAACACAGAAATTGCATCGGAATTAAATATAAGAGTCACAATGCCGACTTAAGTACAAGAAAACTGTGTCTTCTTAAGGTCTATGATTCGAGCGTTTACTGTGTCACCAGTTTTACATTCCCGATGCAGCTCTGGAGGTTTACTGTATCCCTCGGACCTTCCAATTGACGATGAAACACGGAAATTGCATCGGAATTAAATATAAGAGACTCAATGCTGGCTTACGTACAGGAAGACTGAGACTTCCTAATGTCTATATTTTGAGCGTTTCCTGTGTCACGAGTTTTACATTCCGATGCACCTCTGCAGCTTAACTGTATACGTTGGACCTTCCCATTGACGATGAAACACAAAAATTGCATCGGAATTAAATATAAGAGTCACAATGCGGACTTAAGTATAGGAAGACTGAGTCTTCCTACTGTCTATGTTTTGAGCGTTTCCTGTGTGACCAGTTTTATATTCCGATGCACCTCTGGAGGTTTACTGTATCCATTGGACCTTCCCATTGACGATGAAACACAGAAATTGCATCGGAATTAAATATAAGAGACACAGTGCCGACTTAAGTACAGGAAGACTAGGTCTTCCTAATGTCTATAATTTTAGCGTTTCCTGTGTCACGAGTTTTACATTCCGATGCACCTCTGCAGGTTTACTGTATCCATTGGACCTTCCCAGTGACGATGAAACACAGAAATTGCATCGTAATTAAATATAAGAGTCACAATGCCGACTTAAGTACTAGAAAACAGTGTCTTCCTACTGTCTATGTTTCGAGCGTTTCCTGTGTCACCAGTTTTACATTCCGATGCACCTCTGTAGGTTTAATGTATCCATTGGACTTTCCCATTGACGATGAAACACGGAAATTGCACCGGAATTAAATATAAGAGACACAATGCCGACTTAAGTACAAGAAAACATTGTCTTCCTACTGTCTATGTTTCGAGCGTTTCCTGTGTCACCAGTTTTACATTCCGATGCACCTCTGCAGGTTTACTGTATCCCTTGGACCTTCACAGTGACGATGAAATACAGAAATTGCGTCGGAATTAAATATAAGAGACACAATGCCGACTTAAGTACAGGAAGACTGAGTCTTCCTACTGTCTATGTTTTGAGCGTTTCCTGTGTCACCAGTTTTACATTCCGATGCACCTCTGCAGGTTTACTGTATCCCTTGGACCTTCCCATTGACAATGAAACACAGAAATTGCATCGGAAGTAAATATAAGAGACACCATGCCGACTTAAGTACAGGAAGATTTTGTCTTTCTACTGTCTATGTTTTGAGCGTTTCCTGTGTCACCAGTTTTACATTCCGATGCACCTCTGCAGGTTTACTGTATCCCTTGGACCTTCCCATTGACAATGAAACACAGAAATTGCATCGGAATTAAATATAAGAGCCACAATGCCGACTTAAGTACAAGAAAACATTGTCTTCCTACTGTCTATGTTTCGAGCGTTTCCTGTGTCACCAGTTTTACATTCCGATGCACCTCTGCAGCTTAACTGTATCCGTTGGACCTTCCCATTGACGATGAAACACAAAAATTGCATCGGAATGAAATATAAGAGTCACAATGCGGACTTAAGTATAGGAAGACTGAGTCTTCCTACTGTCTATGTTTTGAGCGTTTCCTGTGTGACCAGTTTTATATTCCGATGCACCTCTGTAGGTTTACTGTATCCATTGGACCTTCCCATTGACGATGAAACACAGAAATTGCATCGGAATTAAATATAAGAGACACAGTGCCGACTTAAGTACAGGAAGACTGAGTCTTCCTAATGTCTATAATTTTAGCGTTTCCTGTGTCACGAGTTTTACATTCCGATGCACCTCTGCAGGTTTACTGTATCCCTTGGACCTTCCCATTGACAATGAAACACAGAAATTGCATCGGAATTAAATAAAGGAGACACAATGCCGGGGTTAAGTACAGCAAGACTGATTCTTCCTACTCTCTATGTTTTGAGCGTTTCCTGTGTCACAAGTTTTACATTCCGATGCACCTCTGCAGGTTTACTGTATCCCTTGGACCTTCCCATTGACAATGAAACACAGAAATTGCATCGGAATTAAATAAAGGAGACACAATGCCGGGGTTAAGTACAGCAAGACTGATTCTTCCTACTCTCTATGTTTTGAGCGTTTCCTGTGTCACAAGTTTTACATTCCGATGCACGTCTGCAGGTTACTGCATCCCTTGGACCTTCCCATTGACAATGAAACACAGAAATTGCATCGGAATTAAATATAAGAGGCACAATGCCGACTTAAGTACAGGAAGACTGAGTATTCCTACTGTCTATCTTTTGAGCGTTTCCTGTGTCACCAGTTTTACATTCCGATGCACCTCTGCAGGTTTGCTGTATCCCTTGGACATTCAAAGTGCGATGAAACACAGAAATTGCATCGCAATTATATATAAGAGTCACAATGCAGACTTAAGTACAGGAAGACTGAGTCTTCCTAATGTCTATATTTTGAGCGTTTCCTGTGTCACGAGTTTTACATTCCGATGCACCTCTGCAGGTTTACTGTATCCCTTGGACCTTCCCATTGACAATGAAACACAGAAATGGCATCGGAATTAAATATAAGAGCCACAATGCCGACTTAAGTACAGGAAGACTGAGTATTCCTACTGTCTATGTTTTGAGCGTTTCCTGTGTCACCAGTTTTACATTCCGATGCACCTCTGCAGCTTAACTGTATCCGTTGGACCTTCCCATAGACGATGAAAAACAAAAATTGCATCGGGATTAAATATAAGAGTCACAATGCGGACTTAAGTACAGGAAGACTGAGTCTTCCTACTGTCTACGTTTTGAGCGTTTCCTGTGTCAGCAATTTTACATTCCGATGCACCTCTGCAGGTTTTCTGTATCCCTTGGAATTTCACAGTGACGATGAAATACAGAAATTGCATCGGAATTAAATATAAGAGTCACAATGCCGAGTTAAGTACAAGAAAACAGTGTCTTCCTACTGTCTATGTTTCGAGCGTTTCCTGTGTCACCAGTTTAACATTCCGATGCACCTCTGCACGTTTAATGTATCCATTGGACTTTCCCATTGACGATGAAGCACCGAAATTGCACCGGAATTAAATATAAGAGACACAATGCCGACTTAAGTACAGGAAGACTGAGTCTTCCTACTGTCTATGTTTTGAGCGTTTCCTGTGTCACCAGTTATACATTCCGATGCACCTCTGCAGGTTTACTGTATCCCTTGGACCTTCACAGTGACGATGAAATACAGAAATTGCATCGGAATTAAATAAAAGAGTCACAATGCCGACTTAAGTACAAGAAAACTGTGTCTTCTTACGGTCTATGTTTTGAGCGTTTCCTGTGTCACCAGTTTTACATTCCGATGCACCTCTGCAGGTTTACTGTATCCCTTGGACCTTCCCATTGACAATGAAACACAGAAATTGCATCGGAAGTAAATATAAGAGACACCATGCCGACTTAAGTACAGGAAGATTTCGTCTTTCTTCTGTCTATGTTTTGAGCGTTTCCTGTGTCACCAGTTTTACATTCCGATGCACCTCTGCAGGTTTACTGTATCCCTTGGACCTTCAAAGTGCGATGAAATACAGAAATTGCATCGCAATTAAATATAAGAGTCACAATGCCGACTTAAGTACAGGAAGACTGAGTCTTCCTACTGTCTATGTTTTGAGCGTTTCCTGTGTCAGCAAGTTTACATTCCGATGCACCTCTGCAGGTTTTCTGTATCCCTTGGACCTTCACAGTAACGAAGAAACACAGAAATTGCATCGGAATTAAATATAAGAGTCACAATGCCGCCTTAAGTACAAGAAAACTGTGTCTTCTTAAGGTCTATGTTTCGAGCGCTTACTGTGTCACCAGTTTTACATTCCGATGCAGCTCTGGAGGTTTACTGTATCCCTTGGACCTTCCAATTGATGATGAAACACGGAAATTGCATCGGAATTAAATGTAAGAGACTCAATGCTGACTTAAGTACAGGAAGACCTAGTCTACCTAATGTCTATAATTTGAGCGTTTCCTGTGTCACCAGTTTTATATTCCGATGCACCTCTGCAGGTTTACTGTATCCATTGGACCTTCCCATTGACGATGAAACACAGAAATTGCATCGGAATTAAATATAAGAGACACAATGCCGACTTAAGTACACGAAGAATGAGTCTTCCTACTGTCTATCTTTTGAGCGTTTCCTGTGTCACCAGTTTTACATTCCGATGCACCTCTGCAGCTTAACTGTATCCGTTGGACCTTCCCATAGACGATGAAACACAAAAATTGCATCGGAATTAAATATAAGAGTCACAATGTGGACTTAAGTACAGGAAGACTGAGTCTTCCTACTGTCTATGTTTTGAGCGTTTCCTGTGTCAGCAATTTTACATTCCGATGCACCTCTGCAGGTTTTCTGTATCCCTTGTAATTTCACAGTGACGATGAAATATAGAAATTGCATCGGAATTAAATATAAGAGTCACAATGCCGACTTACGTACAAGAAAACAGTGTCTTCCTACTGTCTATGTTTCGAGCGTTTCCTGTTTCACCAGTTTAACATTCCGATGCACCTCTGCACGTTTAATGTATCCATTGGACTTTCCCATTGACGATGAAGCACCGAAATTGCACCGGAATTAAATATAAGAGACACAATGCCGACTTAAGTACAGGAACCCTGAGTCTTCCCAATGTCTATGTTTTGAGCGTTTCCTGTGTCATCAGTTTTACATTCCGATGCACCTCTGCCGGTTTTTTGTATCCCATGGACCTTCCCATTGACGATGAAACACAGAAATTGCATCGGAATTAAATACAAGAGACACTATGCCGACTTAAGTACAGGAAGACTGAGTCTTCCTACTGTCTATGTTTTGAGCGTTTCCTGTGTCACCAGTTATACATTCCGATGCACCTCTGCAGGTTTACTGTATCCGTTGGACCTACCCATTGACGATGAAACACAAAAAATTGCATCGGAATTAAATATAAGTGTCAGAATGCCGACTTAAGTACAGGAAGACTGAGTGTTCCTACTGTCTATGTTTTGAGCGTTTCCTGTGTCAGCAAGTTTACATTCCGATGCACCTCTGCAGGTTTTCTGTATCCCTTGGACCTTCACAGTGACGATGAAATACAGAAATTGCATCGGAATTAAATAAAAGAGTCACAATGCCGACTTAAGTACAAGAAAACTGTGTCTTCTTACGGTCTATGTTTTGAGCATTTCCTGTGTCACCAGTTTTACATTCCGATGCACCTCTGCAGGTTTACTGTATCCCTTGGACCTTCCCATTGACAATGAAACACAGAAATTGCATCGGAAGTAAATATAAGAGACACCATGCCGACTTAAGTACAGGAAGATTTCGTCTTTCTACTGTCTATGTTTTGAGCGTTTCCTGTGTCACCAGTTTTACATTCCGATGCACCTCTGCAGGTTTACTGTATCCCTTGGACATTCAAAGTGCGATGAAACACAGAAATTGCATCGCAATTAAATATAAGAGTCACAATGCCGACTTAAGTACAGGAAGACTGAGTCTTCCTACTGTCTATGTTTTGAGCGTTTCCTGTGTCAGCAATTTTACATTCCGATGCACCTCTGCAGGTTTTCTGTATCCCTTGGACCTTCACAGTAACGATGAAACACAGAAATTGCATCGGAATTAAATATAAGAGTCACAATGCCGACTTAAGTACAAGAAAACTGTGTCTTCTTAAGGTCTATGTTTCGAGCGCTTACTGTGTCACCAGTTTTACATTCCGATGCAGCTCAGGAGGTTTACTGTATCCCTTGGACCTTCCAATTTTCACGTCTCCTCTCTTAAAAAAAAACTGTTATATAGCTGTTGCTGACTGCCCTTTCGTTAATTGTGGCTTTTATAAAAATATATGGGAAGAGTGACGTGAAATTCTTTTAACAATGCTGTGCTTTTAATTGCTTTATCCTCGTTACCCTTTTTTAGCAAAATAAAATGATGGAAGTATTATTGTTCTGAATCTGGCCTACAATTTAAAGAACGATTTTTAGTAACTGCAACTCATGCTAAGTATCAATATATCCTTCCTACTTCATAATTATTCAAAGTTGAAATTAATGTCCCATGATCACTGATGTTACAGTTCGTACGATCGTTCACAAATACAAGTTTGCAGTGGATTTTATTTCTTACTAAATACTATTTCATACCACGGCTAGCCCAAGAACATGAGACTCTCATTAAAGAAAATTACGTATTCACTATAAAATTTAGCCAGATCAGAACGGAGCACAGCAAGTTTCCTATCAGATTCTTTAGGTACATAAAATTATTTGCACTGAAAATTATATCCTATCAGCAGCCCGCGTCAACCTGCAACACATCATAAAATCTGCTGATCTTCACTGCCAGCCTGGGAGCTAAAAGAAATAATATTATTTTTTACTATTATTTTACCGCTTCCTTGCGGTATACTCGACTATATTGTAAGTCGTTTAAATACGCCGCGGCAGCGGCTCTTCTTTCTCCACACAGCTCAGCTCCACAGATAATATTTTTATATGGCTGAAAAATATCTTAACAGGATGGGATAATAGGCAGGCACACTCTAACATTTAAGTAATACAAGTTTTCATTTAAACAACTCTATTTAAACATTTAACTATCTTAATAATTACAGACCTGTGTACATTCACGCGCAATGGCGTCCAATTCACAATCTCGACAAAAGAATGCTACCTTCGCGCTCTCTACGACAATAACAGGAGATCTTTCTCTCACAGCTTTCAGATTAAGAAGACAAAGACATTGCTTTACATCATGCCTTATATACAAATTCATTTGGCGATCTTTGTACAACATTTATCTTCTGTGTCGGTCTTATTACTCGCCGACACAGACGTTCTCAAAAATAAAAAATAAAGAAAATAATACATAATTTTACATAATGACACAATATGACACATCTAGTATTTTAATTATTACATAATATATTGTCTTTGTTTATTACAAGACGTTACACTGCCCCCTGGCAGCATTTGACTAACGATGAAAATGTTCGGCAATATGCTGCCACTAACGTCTGTCTTGTTTATGGTTTATTACTTTGGTTGGAACATTCGCTTTACACTACTCAGTTCTTTTACACTGTAGGTTTAATTACACTTCGTATACTGTTCTTACACTTTGCGAGGTGACCGTCAACCTAGTCCCAGGGTCATTACATTTATTTGGCTCCCCCATTCGGGCTACGTGCGATCAGAAAACCTGGGAAAACTGCGCCGGAGCCATGGTCATCTCACGAAAAGTTCAGACTCTATTCAATGTCCACATATAACAAAGGCTATTTGTGATAGTATGCTACACTTTTAGTCTCTTTGTTATCAATATACTACTTGTATTCTGGATCGTTATGAAAGTCACTTATTACACATTTTTACAATAGTATAATGAACCGTCTTTGCACTTACTCGCGACAGTTGGTTTAAACTGTCTAGCATTCGTGCGAGTATCTTTCATTAACATGACGCAAACATATTAGAACGATACATCACTAAATCCATGAATATTGTGAGTTCGTGTTGGATAACAACAAAAAAAAAAGTTTATCACGTCATTGCGTGTCCATTAAACACCATTCATGTTAGCACATTATACATATAGTTAATAGTTCATTTGAATGACAACAATGTGGTATGGAGCTGGCGGCGCGAAGCAATTGTTGAGTAGCGTCGTCTGGAACGCCGCGTACCGACGGCCGCTGGGTTCGACGACCGGCTCTCAACAACAGTGAGGTCGTGCTAGCGTGGCGCCCAAGCAGTCGCGAACCGCGCTGAACCATTCGCTGTTGTCGGCGAGTGGCAGTGGTTTACCGCAACCGGCTGGATGGCGGCACGGCACTCGTCTCTGCTTCTCCGCATGGCCCCACGTTGGGCGCCAGTTTCACGTCTCCTCTCTTAAAAAAAAACTGTTATATAGCTGTTGCTGACTGCCCTTTCGTTAATTGTGGCTTTTATAAAAATATATGGGAAGAGTGACGTGAAATTCTTTTAACAATGCTGTGCTTTTAATTGCTTTATCCTCGTTACCCTTTTTTAGCAAAATAAAATGATGGAAGTATTATTGTTCTGAATCTGGCCTACAATTTAAAGAACGATTTTTAGTAACTGCAACTCATGCTAAGTATCAATATATCCTTCCTACTTCATAATTATTCAAAGTTGAAATTAATGTCCCATGATCACTGATGTTACAGTTCGTACGATCGTTCACAAATACAAGTTTGCAGTGGATTTTATTTCTTACTAAATACTATTTCATACCACGGCTAGCCCAAGAACATGAGACTCTCATTAAAGAAAATTACGTATTCACTATAAAATTTAGCCAGATCAGAACGGAGCACAGCAAGTTTCCTATCAGATTCTTTAGGTACATAAAATTATTTGCACTGAAAATTATATCCTATCAGCAGCCCGCGTCAACCTGCAACACATCATAAAATCTGCTGATCTTCACTGCCAGCCTGGGAGCTAAAAGAAATAATATTATTTTTTACTATTATTTTACCGCTTCCTTGCGGTATACTCGACTATATTGTAAGTCGTTTAAATACGCCGCGGCAGCGGCTCTTCTTTCTCCACACAGCTCAGCTCCACAGATAATATTTTTATATGGCTGAAAAATATCTTAACAGGATGGGATAATAGGCAGGCACACTCTAACATTTAAGTAATACAAGTTTTCATTTAAACAACTCTATTTAAACATTTAACTATCTTAATAATTACAGACCTGTGTACATTCACGCGCAATGGCGTCCAATTCACAATCTCGACAAAAGAATGCTACCTTCGCGCTCTCTACGACAATAACAGGAGATCTTTCTCTCACAGCTTTCAGATTAAGAAGACAAAGACATTGCTTTACATCATGCCTTATATACAAATTCATTTGGCGATCTTTGTACAACATTTATCTTCTGTGTCGGTCTTATTACTCGCCGACACAGACGTTCTCAAAAATAAAAAATAAAGAAAATAATACATAATTTTACATAATGACACAATATGACACATCTAGTATTTTAATTATTACATAATATATTGTCTTTGTTTATTACAAGACGTTACACAATTGACGATGAAACACGGAAATTGCATCGGAATTAAATGTAAGAGACTCAATGCTGACTTAAGTACAGGAAGACTGAGTCTACCTAATGTCTATGATTTGAGCGTTTCCTGTGTCACCAGTTTTATATTCCGATGCACCTCTGCAGGTTTACTGTATCCATTGGACCTTCCCATTGACGATGAAACACAGAAATTGCATCGGAATTAAATATAAGAGACAAAATGCCGACTTAAGTACAGGAAGAATGAGTCTTCCTACTCTCTATGCTTTGAGCGTTTCCTGTGTCACCAGTTTTACATTCCGATGCACCTCTGCAGGTTTACTGTTTCCCTTCGACCTTCCCATTGACGATGAAACACAGAAATTGCATCGGAATTAAATAAAGGAGACACAATGCCGGGGTTAAGTACAGCAAGACTGAGTCTTCCTACTCTCTATGTTTTGAGCGTTTCCTGTGTCACAAGTTTTACATTCCGATGCACCTCTGCAGGTTTACTGTATCCCTTGGACCTTCCCATTGACAATGAAACACAGAAATTGCATCGGAAGTAAATATAGGAGACACCATGCCGACAAAAGTACAGGAAGATTTTGTCTTTCTACTGTCTATGTTTTGAGCGTTTCCTGTGTCACCTGTTTTACATTCCGATGCACGTCTGCAGGTTTACTGTATCCCTTGGACCTTCCCATTGGCAATGAAACACAGAAATTGCATCGGAATTAAATATAAGAGCCACAATGCCGACTTAAGTACAGGAAGACTGAGTATTCCTACTGTCTATCTTTTGAGCGTTTCCTGTGTCACCAGTTTTATATTCCGATGCACCTCTGCAGGTTTGCTGTATCCCTTGGACATTCAAAGTGCGATGAAACACAGAAATTGCATCGCAATTAAATATAAGAGTCACAATACAGACTTAAGTACAGGAAGACTGAGTATTCCTACTGTCTATGTTTTGAGCGTTTCCTGTGTCAGCAATTTTACATTCCGATGCACCTCTGCAGGTTTTCTGTATCCCTTGGAATTTCACAGTGACGATGAAATACAGAAATTGCATCGGAATTAAATATAAGAGTCACAATGCCGACTTAAGTACAAGAAAACAGTGTCTTCCTACTGTCTATGTTTCGAGCGTTTCCTGTGTCACCAGTTTTACATTCCGATGCACCTCTGCACGTTTAATGTATCCATTGGACTTTCCCATTGACGATGAAGCACCGAAATTGCACCGGAATTAAATATAAGAGACACAATGCCGACTTAAGTACGGGAAGCCTGAGTCTTCCCAATGTCTATGTTTTGAGCGTTTCCTGTGTCATCAGTTTTACATTCCGATGCACCTCTGCAGGTTTTCTGTATCCCATGGACCTTCCCATTGACGATGAAACAGAGAAATTGCATCGGAATTAAATATAAGAGACACAATGCCGACTTAAGTACAGGAAGACTGAGTCTTCCTACTGTCTATGTTTTGAGCGTTTCCTGTGTCACTAGTTATACATTCCGATGCACCTCTGCAGGTTTACTGTATCCGTTGGACCTACCCATTGACGATGAAACACAAAAATTGCATCGGAATTAAATATAAGAGTCACAATGCCCACTTAAGTACAGGAAGACTGAGTCTTCCTACTGTCTATGTTTTGAGCGTTTCCTGTGTCAGCAAGTTTACATTCCGATGCACCTCTGCAGGTTTTCTGTATCCCTTGGACCTTCACAGTGACGATGAAATACAGAAATTGCATCGGAATTAAATAAAAGAGTCACAATGCCTACTTAAGTACAAGAAAACTGTGTCTTCTTACGGTCTATGTTTTGAGCGTTTCCTGTGTCACCAGTTTTACATTCCGATGCACCTCTGCAGGTTTACTGTATCCCTTGGACCTTCCCATTGACAATGAAACACAGAAATTGCATCTGAAGTAAATATAAGAGACACCATGCCGACTTAAGTACAGGAAGATTTCGTCTTTCTACTGTCTATGTTTTGAGCGTTTCCTGTGTCACCAGTTTTAAATTCCGATGCACCTCTGCAGGTTTACTGTATCCCTTGGACCTTCAAAGTGCGATGAAATACAGAAATTGCATCGCAATTAAATATGAGACTCACAATGCCGACTTAAGTACAGGAAGACTGAGTCTTCCTACTGTCTATGTTTTGAGCGTTTCCTGTGTCAGCAATTTTACATTCCGATGCACCTCTGCAGGTTTTCTGTATCCCTTGGACCTTCACAGTAACGATGAAACACAGAAATTGCATCGGAATTAAATATAAAAGTCACAATGCCGACTTAAGTACAAGAAAACAGTGTCTTCCTACTGTCTATGTTTCGAGCGTTTCCTGTGTCACCAATTTTGCATTCCGATGCACCTCTGCACGTTTAATGTATCCATTGGACTTTCCCATTGACGATGAAGCACCGAAATTGCACCGGAATTAAATATAAGAGACACAATGCCGACTTAAGTACAGGAAGCCTGAGTCTTCCCAATGTCTATGTTTTGAGCGTTTTCTGTGTCATCAGTTTTACATTCCGATGCACCTCTGCAGGTTTTCTGTATCCCATGGACCTTCCCATTGACGATGAAACAGAGAAATTGCATCGGAATTAAATATAAGAGACAAAATACCGACTTAAGTACAGGAAGACTGAGTCTTCCTACTGTCAATGCTTTGAGCGTTTCCTGTGTCACCAGTTATACATTCCGATGCACCTCTGCAGGTTTACTGTATCCTTTGGACCTACCCATTGACGATGAAACACAAAAATTGCATCGGAATTAAATATAAGAGTCACAATGCGGACTTAAGTACAGGAAGACTGAGTCTTCCAACTGTCTATGTTTTGAGCGTTTCCTGTGTCAGCAATTTTACATTCCGATGCACCTCTGCAGGTTTTCTGTATCCCTTGGAATTTCACAGTGACGATGAAATACAGAAATTGCATCGGAATTAAATATAAGAGTCACAATGCCGACTTAAGTACAAGAAAACAGTGTCTTCCTACTGTCTATGTTTCGAGCGTTTCCTGTGTCACCAGTTTTACATTCCGATGCACCTCTGCACGTTTAATGTATCCATTGGACTTTCCCGTTGACGATGAAGCACCGAAATTGCACCGGAATTAAATATAAGAGACACAATGCCGACTTAAGTACAGGAAGCCTGAGTCTTCCCAATGTCTATGTTTTGAGCGTTTCCTGTGTCTTCAGTTTTACATTCCGATGCACCTATGCAGGTTTTCTGTATCCCATGGACCTTCCCATTGACGATGAAACAGAGAAATTGCATCGGAATTAAATATAAGAGACACAATGCCGACTTAAGTACAGGAAGACTGAGTCTTCCTACTGTCTATGTTTTGAGCGTTTCCTGTGTCACAAGTTATACATTCCGATGCACCTCTGCAGGTTTACTGTATCCGTTGGACCTACCCATTGACGATGAAACACAAAAAATTGCATCGGAATTAAATATAAGTGTCACAATGCCGACTTAAGTACAGGAAGACTGAGTCTTCCTACTGTCTATGTTTTGAGCGTTTCCTGTGTCAGCAAGTTTACATTCCGATGCACCTCTGCAGGTTTTCTGTATCCCTTGGACCTTCACAGTGACGATGAAATACAGAAATTGCATCGGAATTAAATAATAGAGTCACAATGCCGACTTAAGTACAAGAAAACTGTGTCTTCTTACGGTCTATGTTTCGAGCGTTTCCTGTGTCACCAGTTTTACATTCCGATGCACCTCTGCAGGTTTACTGTATCCCTTGGACCTTCCCATTGACAATGAAACACAGAAATTGCATCGGAAGTAAATATAAGAGACACCATGCCGACTTAAGTACAGGAAGATTTCGTCTTTCTACTGTCTATGTTTTGAGCGTTTCCTGTGTCACCAGTTTTACATTCCGATGCACTTCTGCAGGTTTACTGTATCCCTTGGACCTTCAAAGTGCGATGAAACACAGAAATTGCATCGCAATTAAATATAAGAGTCACAATGCCGACTTAAGTACAAGAAAACTGTGTCTTCTTAAGGTCTATGTTTCGAGCGCTTACTGTGTCACCAGTTTTACATTCCGATGCAGCTCAGGAGGTTTACTGTATCCCTTGGACCTTCCAATTGACGATGAAACACGGAAATTGCATCGGAATTAAATGTAAGAGACTCAATGCTGACTTAAGTACAGGAAGACTGAGTCTACCTAATGTCTATGATTTGAGCGTTTCCTGTATCACCAGTTTTATATTCCGATGCACCTCTGCAGGTTTTCTGTATCCATTGGACCTCCCATTGACGATGAAACACAGAAATTGCATCGGAATTAAATATAAGAGACACAATGCCGACTTAAGTACAGGAAGAATGAGTCTTCCTACTCTCTATGTTTTGAGCGTTTCCTGTGTCACCAGTTTTACATTCGGATGCACCTCTGCAGGTTTACTGTTTCCCTTCGACCTTCCCATTGACGATGAAACACAGAAATTGCATCGGAATTAAATAAAGGAGACACAATGCCGGGGTTAAGTACAGCAAGACTGAGTCTTCCTACTCTCTATGTTTTGAGCGTTTCCTGTGTCACAAGTTTTACATTCCGATGCACCTCTGCAGGTTTACTGTATCCCTTGGACCTTCCCATTGACAATGAAACACAGATATTGCATCGGAAGTAAATATAGGAGACACCATGCCGACATAAGTACAGGAAGATTTTGTCTTTCTACTGTCTATGTTTTGAGCGTTTCCTGTGTCACCAGTTTTACATTCCGATGCACGTCTGCAGGTTTACTGTATCCCTTGGACCTTCCCATTGACAATGAAACACAGAAATTGCATCGGAATTAAATATAAGAGCCACAATGCCGACTTAAATACAGGAAGACTGAGTATTCCTACTGTCTATCTTTTGAGCGTTTCCTGTGTCACCAGTTTTACATTCCGATGCACCTCTGCAGGTTTGCTGTATCCCTTGGACATTCAAAGTGCGATGAAACACAGAAATTGCATCGCAATTAAATATAAGAGTCACAATGCAGACTTAAGTACAGGAAGACTGAGTCTTCCTACTGTCTATGTTTTGAGCGTTTCCTGTGTCAGCAAGTTTACATTCCGATACACCTCTGCAGGTTTTCTGTATCCCTTGGACCTTCACAGTGACGATGAAATACAGAAATTGCATCGGAATTAAATAAAAGAGTCACAATGCCGACTTAAGTACAAGAAAACTGTGTCTTCTTACGGTCTATGTTTTGAGCGTTTCCTGTGTCACCAGTTTTACATTCCGATGCACCTCTGCAGGTTTACTGTATCCCTTGGACCTTCCCATTGACAATGAAACACAGAAATTGCATCGGAAGTAAATATAAGAGACACCATGCCGACTTAAGTACAGGAAGATTTCGTCTTTCTACTGTCTATGTTTTGAGCGTTTCCTGTGTCACCAGTTTTACATTCCGATGCACCTCTGCAGGTTTACTGTATCCCTTGGACCTTCAAAGTGCGATGAAATACAGAAATTGCATCGCAATTAAATATGAGAGTCACAATGCCGACTTAAGTACAGGAAGACTGAGTCTTCCTACTGTCTATGTTTTGTGCGTTTCCTGTGTCAGCAATTTTACATTCCGATGCACCTCTGCAGGTTTTCTGTATCCCTTGGACCTTCACAGTAACGATGAAACACAGAAATTGCATCGGAATTAAATATAAGAGTCACAATGCCGACTTAAGTACAAGAAAACTGTGTCTTCTTAAGGTCTATGTTTCGAGCGCATACTGTGTCACCAGTTTTACATTCCGATGCAGCTCTGGAGGTTTACTGTATCCCTTGGACCTTCCAATTGACGTTGAAACACGGAAATTGCATCGGAATTAAATATAAGAGACTCAATGCTGACTTAAGTACAGGAAGACTGAGTCTACCTAATGTCTATGATTTCAGCGTTTCCTGTGTCACCAGTTTTATATTCCGATGCACCTCTGCAGGTTTACTGTATCCATTGGACCTTCCCATTGACGATGAAACACAGAAATTGCATCGGAATTAAATATAAGAGACACAATGCCGACTTAAGTACAGGAAGAATGAGTCTTCCTACTGTCTATCTTTTGAGCGTTTCCTGTGTCACCAGTTTTACATTCCGATGCACCTCTGCAGCTTAACTGTATCCGTAGGACCTTCCCATAGACGATGAAACACAAGAATTGCATCGGAATTAAATATAAGAGTCACAATGCGGACTTAAGTACAGGAAGACTGAGTCTTCCTACTGTCTATGTTTTGAGCGTTTCCTGTGTCAGCAATTTTACAATCCGATGCACCTCTGCAGGTTTTCTGTATCCCTTGGAATTTCACAGTGACGATGAAATACAGAAATTGCATCGGAATTAAATATAAGAGTCACAATGCCGACTTAAGTACAAGAAAACAGTGTCTTCCTACTGTCTATGTTTCGAGCGTTTCCTGTGTCACCAGTTTTACATTCCGATGCACCTCTGCACGTTTAATGTATCCATTGGACTTTCCCATTGACGATGAAGCACCGAATATGCACCGGAATGAAATATAAGAGACACAATGCCGACTTAAGTACAGGAAGCCTGAGTCTTCCCAATGTTTATGTTTTGAGCGTTTCCTGAGTCATCAGTTTTACATTCCGATGCACCTCTGCAGGTTTTCTGTATCCCATGGACCTTCCCATTGACGATGAAACAGAGAAATTGCATCGGAATTAAATATAAGAGACACAATACCGACTTAAGTACAGGAAGACTGAGTCTTCCTACTGTCTATGTTTGAGCGTTTCCTGTGTCACCAGTTATACATTCCGATGCACCTCTGCAGGTTTACTGTATCCGTTGGACCTACCCATTGACGATGAAACACAAAAAATTGCATCGGAATTAAATATAAGAGTCACAATGCCGACTTAAGTACAGGAAGACTGAGTCTTCCTACTGTCTATGGTTTGAGCGTTTCCTGTGTCAGCAAGTTTACATTCCGATGCACCTCTGCAGGTTTTCTGTATCCCTTGGACCTTCACAGTGACGATGAAATACAGAAATTGCATCGGAATTAAATAAAAGAGTCACAATGCCGACTTAAGTACAAGAAAACTGTGTCTTCTTCGGTCTATGTTTTGAGCGTTTCCTGTGTCACCAGTTTTACATTCCGATGCACCTCTGCAGGTTTACTGTATCCCTTGGACCTTCCCATTGACAATGAAACACAGAAATTGCATCGGAAGTAAATATAAGAGACACCATGCCGACTTAAGTACAGGAAGATTTCGTCTTTCTACTGTCTATGTTTTGAGCGTTTCCTGTGTCACCAGTTTTACATTCCGATGCACATCTGCAGGTTTACTGTATCCCTTGGACCTTCAAAGTGCGATGAAACACAGAAATGGCATCGCAATTAAATATAAGATTCACAATGCCGACTTAAGTACAGGAAGACTGAGTCTCCCTACTGTCTATGTTTTGAGCGTTTCCTGTGTCAGCAATTTTACATTCCGATGCACCTCTGCAGGTTTTCTGTATCCCTTGGACCTTCACAGTAACGATGAAACACAGAAATTGCATTGGAATTAAATATAAGAGTCACAATGCCGACTTAAATACAAGAAAACTGTGTCTTCTTAAGGTCTATGTTTCGAGCGCTTACTGTGTCACTAGTTTTACATTCCGATGCAGCTCAGGAGGTTTACTGTATCCCTTGGACCTTCCTATTGACGATGAAACAAGGAAATTGCATCGGAATTAAATGTAAGAGACTCAATGCTGACTTAAGTACAGGAAGACTGAGTCTAGCTAATGTCTATGATTTGAGCGTTTCCTGTGTCACCAGTTTTATATTCCGATGCACCTCTGCAAATTTACTGTATCCATTGGACCTTCCCATTGACGATGAAACACAGATATTGCATCGGAATAAAATATAAGAGACACAATGCCGACTTAAGTACAGGAAGAATGAGTCTTCCTACTCCCTATGTTTTGAGCGTTTCCTGTGTCACCAGTTTTACATTCCGATGCACCTCTGCAGGTTTACTGTTTCCCTTCGACCTTCCCATAGACGATGAAACACAGAAATTGCATCGGAATTAAATAAAGGAGACACAATGCCGGGGTTAAGTACAGCAAGACTGAGTCTTCCTACTCTCTATGTTTTGAGCGTTTCCTGTGTCACAAGTTTTACACTCCGATGCACCTCTGCAGGTTTACTGTATCCCTTGCACCTTCCCATTGACAATGAAACACAGAAATTGCATCGGAAGTAAATATAGGAGACACCATGCCGACATAAGTACAGGAAGATTTTGTCTTTCTACTGTCTATGTTTTGAGCGTTTCCTGTGTCACCAGTTTTACATTCCGATGCACGTCTGCATTTTTACTGTATCCCTTGGACCTTCCCATTGACGATGAAACACAGAAATTGCACCGGAATTAAATATAAGAGCCACAATGCCGACGTAAGTACAGGAAGACTGAGTATTCCTACTGTCTATCTTTTGAGCGTTTCCTGTGTCACCAGTTTTACATTCCGATGCACCTCTGCAGGTTTGCTGTATCCCTTGGACATTCAAAGTGCGATGAAACACAGAAATTGCATCGCAATTAAATATAAGAGTCACAATGCAGACTTAAGTACAGGAATACTGAGTCTTCCTACTGTCTATGTTTTGAGCGTTTCCTGTGTCAGCAAATTTACATTCAGATGCACCTCTGCAGGTTTTCGGTATCCCTTGGACCTTCACAGTAACGATGAAACACAGAAATTGCATCGGAATTAAATATAAGAGTCACAATGCCGACTTTAGTACAAGAAAACTGTGTCTTCTTAAGGTCTATGTTTCGAGCGTTTACTGTGTCACCAGTTTTACATTACGATGCAGCTCTGGAGGTTTACTGTATCCCTTGGACCTTCCAATTGACGATGAAACACGGAAATTGCATCGGAATTAAATGTAAGAGACTCAATGCTGACTTAAGTACAGGAAGACTGAGTCTTCCTAATGTCTATGCTTTGAGCGTTTTCTGTGTCACCAGTTTTATATTCCGATGCACTTCTGCAGGTTTACTGTATCCATTGGACCTTCACAGTGACGATGAAACACAGAAATTGCATCGGAATTAAATATAAGAGACACAATGCCGTATTAAGTACAGGAAGACTGAGTCTTCTTCCAGTCTATGTTTTGAGCGTTTCCTGTCTCACCAGTTTGACATTCCGATGCACCTCTACAGGTTAACTGTATCCATTGGACCTTCAGATTGACGATGAAACACTGAAATTGCACCGGAATTAAACATAAGAGACACAATGCCGACTTAAGTACAAGAAAACTGAGTGTCCTTACTGTCTATGTTTTGAGCGTTTACAGTGTCACCAGTTTTACATTGCGATGCAGCTCTGGAGGTTTACTGTATCTCTTGGACTTTCCAATTGTCGATCAAACACAGAAATTGCATCGGAATTAAATATAAGAAGATCAATGCTGACTTAAGTACAGGAAGACTGAGTCTACCTAATGTCTATGATTTGAGCGTTTCCTGTGTCACCAGTTTTATCTTCCGATGCACCTCTCCAGGTTTACTGTATCCATTGGACCTTCCCATTGACGATGAAACACAGAAATTGAATCGGAATAAAATATAAGAGACACAATGCCGACTTAAATACAGGAAGACTGAGTCTTCCTACTGTCTATGTTTTGAGCGTTTCCTGGGTCACCAGTTTTTCATTCCGATGCACCTCTGCAGGTTTACTGTTTCCCTTCGACCTTCCCATTGACGATGAAACACAGAAATTGCATCGGAATTAAATAAAGGGGACACAATGCCGACTTAAGTACAGGAAGACTGAGTCTTCCTACTGCCTATGTTTTGAGCGTTTCCTGTGTCACCAGTTTTACATTCCGATGCACCTCTGCAGGTTAACTGTATCCATTGGACCTTCCCATTGACGATGAAACACAGAAATTGCATTGGTATTAAATATAAGAGTCACAATGCCGACTTAAGTACAAGAAAACAGTGTGTTCCTACTGTCTATGTTTCGAGCGTTTCCTGTGTCAGCAGCTTTACATTCCGATGCACCTCTGCAGGTTTAATGTATCCATTGGACTTTCCCATTGACGATGAAACACCGAAATTGCACCGGATTTAAATATAGGAGACACAATGACGACTTAAGTACAGGAAGCCTGAGTCTTCCCAATGTCTATGTTTTGAGCGTTTCCTGTGTCATCAGTTTTACATTCAGATGCACCTCTGCAGGTTTTCTGTATCCCATGGACCTTCCCATTGACGATGAAACAGAGAAATTGCATCGGAATTAAATATAAGAGACACAATGCCGACTTAAGTACAGGAAGACTGAGTCTTCCTACTGCCTATGTTTTGAGCGTTTCCTGTGTCACCAGTTTTACATTCCGATGCACCTCTGCAGGTTAACTGTATCCCTTGGACCTTCCCATTGACAATGAAACACAGAAATTGCATCGGAAGTAAATATAAGAGACACCATGCCGACTTAAGTACAGGAAGATTTCGCCTTTCTACTGTCTATGTTTTGAGCGTTTCCTGTGTCACCAGTTTTACATTCCGATGCAGCTCTGGAGGTTTACTGAATCCCTTGGACCTTCCAATTGACGATGAAACACGGAAATTGCATCGGAATTAAATATAAGAGACTCAATGCTGACTTAAGTACAGGAAGACTGAATCTTCCTAATGTCTATGATTTGAGCGTCTCCTGTGTGACCAGTTTTATATTCCGATAGACCTCTCTAGGTTTACTGTATCCATTGGACCTTCCCATTGACGATGAAACACAGAAATTGCATCGGAATTAAATATAAGAGACACAATGCCGACTTAAGTACAGGAAGACTGAGTCTTCCTAAGGTCTATATTTTGAGCGTTTCCTGTGCCACCAGTTTTACATTCCAATGCACCTCTGCAGGTTTACTGTATCCCTTGGACCTTCCCATTGACAACGAAACACAGAAATTGCATCGGAATTAAGTAAAGGGGACACAATGCCGGGGTTAAGTACAGCAAGACTGAGTCTTCCTACTGTCTATGTTTTGAGCGTTTCCTGTGTCATCAGTTTTACATTCCGATGCACCTCTGCAGGTTTACTGTATCCATTGGACCCTCCCATTTACGATGAAACACAAAAATTGCATCGGAATTAAATATAAGAGACACATTGCCGACTTAAGTACAGGAAGATTGAGTCTTCCTACTGTCGATTTTTTGAGCGTTTCCTGCGTCACCAGTTTTACATTCCGATGCACCTCTGCAGGTTTACTGTATCCATTGGACCTTCCCACTGACGATGAAACACAGAAATTGCATTGGTATTAAATATAAGGGTCACAATGCCGACTTAAGTACAAGAAAACAGTGTCTTCCTACTGTCTATGATTCGAGCGTTTCCTGTGTCACCAGTTTTACATTCCGAAGCACCTCTGCAGGTTTAATGTATCCATTGGACTTTCCCATTGACGATGAAACACCGAAATTGCACCGGAATTAAATATAAGAGACACAATGACGACTTAAGTACAGGAACACTGAGTCTTCCCAATGTCTATGTTTTGAGCGTTTCCTGTGTCATCAGTTTTACATTCCGATGCACCTCTGCAGGTTTTCTGTATCCCATGGACCTTCCCATTGACGATGAAACAGAGAAATTGCAGCGGAATTAAATATAAGAGACACAATGCCGACTTACGTACAGGAAGACTGAGTCTTCCTACTGCCTATGTTTTGAGCGTTTCCTGTGTCACCAGTTTTACATTCCGATGCACCTCTGCAGGTTTACTGTATCCGTTGGACCTTCCCATTGACGATGAAACACAAACATTGCATCGGAATTAAATATAAGAGTCACAATGCCGACTTAAGTACAGGAAGACTGAGTCTTCCTACTGTCTATGTTTTGAGCGTTTCCTGTGTCAGCAATTTTACATTCCGATGCACCTCTGCACGTTTTCTGTATCCCTTGGACCTTCACAGTGACGATGAAATACAGAAATTGCATCGGAATTAAATATAAGAGTCACAATGCCGACTTAAGTACAAGAAAACTGTGTCTTCATACGGTCTATGATTTGAGCGTTTCCAGTGTCACCAGTTTTACATTCCGATGCACCTCTGCAGGTTAACTGTATCCCTTAGACCTTCCCATTGACAATGAAACACAGAAATTGCATCGGAAGTAAATATAAGAGACACCATGCCGACTTAAGTACAGGAAGATTTCGCCTTTCTACTGTCTATGTTTTGAGCGTTTCCTGTGTCACCAGTTTTACATTCCGATGCACCTCTGCAGGTTTACTGTATCCCTTGGACCTTCACAGTAACGATGAAACACAGAAATTGCAACGGAATTAAATATAAGAGTCACAATGCCGACTTAAGTACAAGAAAACTGTGTCTTCTTAAGGTCTATATTTCGAGCGTTTACTGTGTCACCAGTTTTACATTCCGATGCAGCTCTGGAGGTTTACTGTATCCCTTGGACCTTCCAATTGACGATGAAACACGGAAATTGCATCGGAATTAAATATAAGAGACTCAATGCTGACTTAAGTACAGGAAGCCTGAATCTTCCTAATGTCTATTATTTGAGCGTTTCCTGTGTGACCAGTTTTATTTTCCGCTACACCTCTGGAGGTTTACTGTATCCATTGGACCTTCCCATTGACGATGAAACACAGAAATTGCATCGGAATTAAATATAAGAGACACAATGCCGACTTAAGTACAGGAAGACTGAGTCTTCCTAAGGTCTATATTTTGAGCGTTTCCTGTGCCACCAGTTTTATATTCCGATGCACCTCTGCAGGTTTACTGTATCCCTTGGACCTTCACAGTGTCGATGAAACACAGAAATTGCATCGGAATTAAATATAAGAGACACAATGCCGTATTAAGTACAGGAAGACTGAGTCTTCATCCAGTCTATGTTTTGAGCGTTTCCTGTGTCACCAGTTTGACATTCCGATTCACCTCTACAGGTTAACTGTATCCATAGGACCATCAGACTGACGATGAAACACTGAAATTGCATCGGAATTAAATATAAGAGACACAATGCCGACGTAAGTACAGGAAGACTGAGTCTTCCTAATGTCTATATTTTGAGCGTTTCCTGTGTCACCAGTTTTACATTCCGATGCAGCTCTAACGGTGTACTGTATTCCTTGGACCTTCCAATTGTCGATGAAACACAGAGATTGCATCGGAATTAAATATAACAGGATCAATGCTGACTTAAGTACAGGAAGACTGAGTCTGCCTAATGTCTTTGATTTGAGCGTTTCCTGTGTCACCAGTTTTATATTCCGATGCACCTCTGCAGGTTTACTGTATCCATTGGACCTTCCCATTGACGATGAAACACAGAAATTGCATCGGAATTAAATATAAGAGACACAATGCCGACTTAAGTACATGAAGACTGAGTCTTCCTACTGTCTATGTTTTGACCGTTTCCTGTGTCACCAGTTTTACATTCCGATGCACCTCTGCAGGTTTACTGTTTCCCTTCGACCTTCCCATTGACGATGAAACACAGAAATTGCATCGGAATTAAATAAAGGAGACACAATGCCGGGGTTAAGTACAGCAAGACTGAGTCTTCCTAATGTCTATGTTTTGAGCGTTTCCTGTGTCATCAGTTTTACATTCCAATGCACCTCTGCAGGTTTACTGTATCCATTGGACCCTCCCATTGACGATGAAACACAGAAATTGCATCGGAATTAAATATAAGAGACACAATGCCGACATAAGTACAGGAAGACTGATTCTTCCTACTGTCTATGTTTTGAGCGTATCCTGCGTCACCAGTTTTACATTCCCATGCACCTCTAGAGGTTTACTGTATCACATGGATCTCCCTTTTGACGATGAAACACAAAAATTGCATCGGAATTAAATATAAGAGACACATTGCCGACTTATGTACAGAAAGATTGAGTCTTCCTACTGTCGATGTTTTGAGAATTTCCTGCGTCACCAGTTTTACATTCCGATGCACCTCTGCAGGTTTACTGTATCCATTGGACCTTCCCAGTGACGATGAAACACAGAAATTGCATCGGAATTAAATATAAGAGTCACAATGCCGACTTAAGTACAAGAAAACAGTGTCTTCCTACTGTCTATGTTTCGAGCGTTTCCGGTGTCACCAGTTTTACATTCCGATGCACCTCTGTAGGTTTAATGTATCCATTGGACTTTCCCATTGACGATGAAACACCGAAGTTGCACCGGAATTAAATATAAGAGACACAATGCCACCTTTAGTACAGGAAGCCTGAGTCTTCCCAATGTCTATGTTTTGAGCGTTTCCTGTGTCACCAGTTTTACATTCCGATGCACCTCTGCAGGTTTAATGTATCCATTGGACTTTCCCATTGACGATGAAACAGAGAAATTGCATCGGAATTAAATATAAGAGACACAATGCCGACTTAAGTAAAGGAAGACTGAGTCTTCCTACTGTCTATGTTTTGAGCGTTTCCTGTGTCAGCAATTTTACATTCCGATGCACCTCTGCAGGTTTTCTGTATCCCTTGGACCTTCACAGTAACGATGAAACACAGAAATTGCATCGGAATTAAATATAAGAGTCACAATGCAGACTTAAGTACAAGAAAACTGTGTCTTCTTAAGGTCTATGTTTCGAGCGTTTACTGTGTCACCAGTTTTACATTCCGATGCAGCTCTGGAGGTTTACTGTATCCCTTGGACCTTCCAATTGACGATGAAACACGGAAATTGCATCGGAATTAAATATAAGAGACTCAATGCTGACTTAAGTACAGGAAGACTGAATCTTCCTAATGTCTATGATTTGAGCGTCTCCTGTGTGACCAGTTTTATATTCCGATACACATCTGGAGGTTTACTGTATCCATTGGACCTTCCCATTGACGATGAAACACAGAAATTGCATCGGAATTAAATATAAGAGACACAATGGCGACTTAAGTACAGGAAGACTGAGTCTTCCTAAGGTCTATATTTTGAGCGTTTCCTGTGCCACCAGTTTTACATTCCGATGCACCTCTGCAGGTTTACTGTATCCCTTGGACCTTCCCATTGACAACGAGACACAGAAATTGCATCGGAATTAAATAAAGGGGACACAATGCCGGGGTTAAGTACAGCAAGACTGAGTCTTCCTACTGTCTATGTTTTGAGCGTTTCCTGTGTCATCAGTTTTACATTCCGATGCACCTCTGCACGTTTACTGTATCCATTGGACCCTCCCATTGACGATGAAACACAAAAATTGCATCGGAATTAAATATAAGAGACACATTGCCGACTTAAGTACAGGAAGATTGAGTCTTCCTACTGTCGATTTTTTGAGCGTTTCCTGCGTCACCAGTTTTACATTCCGATGCACCTCTGCAGGTTTACTGTATCCATTGGACCTTCCCATTGACGATGAAACACAGATATTGCATTGGTATTAAATATAAGAGTCACAATGCCGACTTAAGTACAAGAAAACAGTGTCTTCCTACTGTCTATGTTTCGAGCGTTTCCTGTGTCACCAGTTTTACATTCCGATGCACCTCTGCAGGTTTAATGTATCCATTGGACTTTCCCATTGACGATGAAACACCGAAATTGCACCGGAATTAAATATAAGAGACACAATGACGACTTAAGTACAGGAACACTGAGTCTTCCCAATGTCTATGTTTTGAGCGTTTCCTGTGTCATCAGTTTTACATTCCGATGCACCTCTGCAGGTTTTCTGTATCCCATGGACCTTCCCATTGACGATGAAACAGAGAAATTGCATCGGAATTTAATATAAGAGACACAATGCCGACTTAAGTACAGGAAGACTGAGTCTTCCTACTGCCTATGTTTTGAGCGTTTCCTGTGTCACCAGTTTTACATTCCGATGCACCTCTGCAGGTTTACTGTATCCGTTGGACCTTCCCATTGACGATGAAACACAAACATTGCATCGGAATTAAATATAAGAGTCACAATGCCGACTTAAGTACAGGAAGACTGAGTCTTCCTACTGTCTATGTTTTGAGCGTTTCCTGTGTCAGCAATTTTACATTCCGATGCACCTCTGCACGTTTTCTGTATCCCTTGGACCTTCACAGTGACGATGAAATACAGACATTGCATCGGAATTAAATATAAGAGTAACAATGCCGACTTAAGTACAAGAAAACTGTGTCTTCTTACGGTCTATGATTTGAGCGTTTCCTGTGTCACCAGTTTTACATTCCGATGCACCTCTGCAGGTTAACTGTATCCCTTGGACCTTCCCATTGACAATGAAACACAGAAATTGCATCGGAAGTAAATATAAGAGACACCATGCCGACTTAAGTACAGGAAGATTTCGCCTTTCTACTGTCTATGTTTTGAGCGTTTCCTGTGTCACCAGTTTTACATTCCGATGCACCTCTGCAGGTTTACTGTATCCCTTGGACCTTCAAAGTGCGATGAAACACAGAAATTGCATCGCAATTAAATATAAGAGTCACAATGCCGACTTAAGTACAGGAAGACTGAGTCTTCCTACTGTCTATGTTTTGAGCGTTTCCTGTGTCAGCAATTTTACATTCCGATGCACCTCTGCAGGTTTTCTGTATCCCTTGGACCTTCACAGTAACGATGAAACACAGAAATTGCATCGGAATTAAATATAAGAGTCACAATGCCGACTTAAGTACAAGAAAACTGTGTCTTCTTAAGGTCTATGTTTCGAGCGTTTACTGTGTCACCAGTTTTACATTCCGATGCAGCTCTGGAGGTTTACTGTATCCCTTGGACCTTCCAATTGACGATGAAACACGGAAATTGCATCGGAATTAAATATAAGAGACTCAATGCTGACTTAAGTACAGGAAGACTGAATCTTCCTAATGTCTATGATTTGAGCGTTTCCTGTGTGACCAGTTTTATATTCCGCTACACCTCTGGAGGTTTACTGTATCCATTGGACCTTCCCATTGACGATGAAACACAGAAATTGCATCGGAATTAAATATAAGAGACACAATGCCGACTTAAGTACAGGAAGACTGAGTCTTCCTAATGTCTATATTTTGAGCGTTTCCTGTGCCACCAGTTTTACATTCCGATGCACCTCTGCAGGTTTACTGTATCCCTTGGACCTTCCCATTCACAATGAAACACAGAAATTGCATCGGAATTAAATATAAGAGCCACAATGCCGACTTAAGTACGGGAAGACTGAGTATTCCTACTGTCTATCTTTTGAGCGTTTCCTGTGTCACCAGTTTTAGATCCCGATGCACCTCTATAGGTTTACTGTTTCCCTTGGACCTTCCCATTGACGATGAAACACAAAAATTGCATCGGAATTAAATATAAGAGTCACAATGTTGACTTAAGTACAGGAAGACTGAGTCTTCCTACTGTCTATGTTTTGAGCGTTTCCTGTGTCAGCAATTTTACATTCCGATGCAACTCTGCAGGTTTTCTGTATCCCTTGGACCTTTACAGTGACGGTGAAATACAGAAATTGCATCGGAATTAAATATAAGAGTCACAATGCCGACTTAAGTACAAGAAAACTGTGTCTTCTTACGGTCTATGTTTTGAACGTTTCCTGTGTCACCAGTTTTACATTCCGATGCACCTCTGCAGGTATACTGCATGCCTTGGACTTTCCCATTGACAATGAAACACAGAAATTGCATCGGAAGTAAATATAAGAGACACCATGCCTACTTAAGTACAGGAAGATTTTGTCTTTCTACCGTCTATGTTTTGAGCGTTTCCTGTGTCACCAGTTTTGCATTCCGATGCACCTCTGCAGGTTTACTGTATCCCTTGGACCTTCACAGTGTCGATGAAACACAGAAATTGCATCGGTATTAAATATAAGAGACACAATGCCGTATTAAGTACAGGAAGACTGAGTCTTCATCCAGTCTTGTTTTCAGCGTTTCCTGTGTCACCAGTTTGACATTCCGATTCAACTCTACAGGTTAACTGTATCGATTGGACCATCAGATTGACGATGAAACACTGAAATTGCATCGGAATTAAACATTGACACAATGCCGACTTAAGTACAAGAAAACTGAGTGTCCTTGCTGTCTATGTTTTGAGCGTTTACAGTGTCACCAGTTTTACATTGCGATGCACCTCTGCAGGTTTACTGTATCCCTTGGACCTTCCCATTGACGATGAAACACAGAAATTGCATCGGAATTAAATATAAGAGACACAATGCCGACGTAAGTACAGGAAGACTGAGTCTTCCTAATGTCTATATTTTGAGCGTTTCCTGTGTCACCAGTTATACATTCCGATGCAGCTCTAGAGGTTTACTGTATTCCTTGGACCTTCCAATTGTCGATGAAACACAGAAATTGCATCGGAATTAAATATAACAGGATCAATGCTGACTTAAGTACAGGAAGACTGAGTCTACCTAATGTCTTTGATTTGAGCGTTTCCTGTGTCACCAGTTTTATATTCCGATGCACCTCTGCAGGTTTACTGTATCCATTGGACCTTCCCATTGACGATGAAACACAGAAATTGCATCGGAATTAAATATAAGAGACACAATGCCGACTTAAGTACAGGATGACTGAGTCTTCCTACTGTCTATGTTTTGAGCGTTTCCTGTGTCACCAGTTTTACATTCCGATGCACCTCTGCAGGTTTACTGTATCCCTTGGACCTTCCCATTGATAATGAAACACAGAAATTGCATAGGAAGTAAATATAAGAGACACCATGCCGACTTAAGTACAGGAAGATTTTGTCTTTCTACTGTCTATGTTTTGAGCGTTTCCTGTGTCACCAGTTTTACATTCAGATGCACCTCTGCAGGTTTGCTGTATCCCTTGGACATTCAAAGTGCGATGAAACACAGAAATTGCATCGCAATTAAATATAGGAGTCACAATGCCGACTTAAGTACAGCAAGACTGAGTCTTCCTACTCTCTATGTTTTGAGCGTTTCCTGTGTCATCAATTTTACATTCCGATGCACCTCTGCTTGTTTACTGTATCCCTTGGACCTTCCCATTGACAATGAAACACAGAAATTGCATCGGAAGTAAATATAGGAGACACAATGCCCACATAAGTACAGGAAGACTGATTCTTCCTACTGTCTATTTTTAGAGCTTATCCTGCGTCACCAGTTTTACATTCCGATGCACCTCTGCAGGTTTACTGCATCCCTTGGATCTCCCTTTTGACGATGAAACACAGAAATTGCATCGGAATTAAATATAAGAGACACATTGCCGACTTAAGTACTGGAAGATTGAGTCTTCCTACTGTCGATGTTTTGAGCGTTTCCTGTGTCACCTGTTTGACATTCCGATGCACCTCTACAGGTTAGCTGTATCCATTGGACCTTCAGATTGACGATGAAACACTGAAATTGCATCGGAATTAAACATAAGAGACACAATGCCGACATAAGTACAAGAAAACTGAGTGTCCCTACTGTCTATGTTTAGAGCGTTTACAGTGTCACCAGTTTTACATTGCGATGCAGCCCTGGAGGTTTACTGTATCTCTTGGACCTTCCAATTGTCGATGAAACACAGAAATTGCATCGGAATTAAATAAAGGGGACACAATGCCGGGGTTAAGTACAGCAAGACTGAGTCTTCCTACTGTCTATGTTTTGTGCGTTTCCTGTGTCATCAGTTTTACATTCCGATGCACCTCTGCAGGTTTACTGTATCCATTGGACCTTCCCATTGACGATGAAACACAGAAATTGCATCGGAATTACATATAAGAGACACAATGCCGACATAAGTACAGGAAGACTGATTCTTCCTACTGTCTATTTTTAGAGCGTATCCTGCGTCACCAGTTTTACATTCCGATGTACCTCTGCAGGTTTACTGTATCCCTTGGATCTCTATTTTGACGATGAAACACAGAAATTGCATCGGAATTAAATATAAGAGACACATTGCCGACTTAAGTACAGGAAGATTGAGTCTTCCTACTGTCGATGTTTTGAGCGTTTCCTGCGTCCCCAGTTTTACATTCCGATGCACCTCTGCAGGTTTACTGCATCCATTGGACCCTCCCATTGACGATGAAACACAGAAATTGCATCGGAATTAAATATAAGAGACACAATGCCGACTTAAGTACAAGAAAACTGAGTCTTCTTACGGTCTATGTTTTGAGCGTTTCCTGTGTCACCAGTTTTACATTCCGTTGCACCTCTGCAGGTTTACTGTTTCCCTTGAACTTTCCCATTGGCGATGAAACACAGAAATGGCATAGGAATTAAATATAAGAGACACAATGCCGACTTAAGTACAGGAAGACTGAGTCTTCCTACTGCCTATATTTTGAGCGTTTCCTGTGTCACCAGTTTTAGATTCCGATGCACCTCTGCAGGTTTAATGTATCCCTGGAACCTTCACAGTGACGATGAAACACAGAAATTTCATCGGATTTAAATATAAGAGACACAATGCCGACTTAAGTAGAGGAAGACTGAGTCTTCCTACTGTCTACGTTTTGAACGTTTCCTGTGTCACCTGTTTGACATTCCGATGCACCTCTGCTGGTTAGCTGTATCCATTGGACCTTCAGATTGACGATGAAACACGGAAATTGCATCGGAATTAAATATAAGAGACACAATGCCGACTTAAGTACAAGAAAACTGAGTCTCCTTACTGTCTATGTTTTGAGCGTTTACAGTGTCACCAGTTTTAGATTCCGATGCATCACTGCAGGTTTACTGTTTCCCCTCGACCTTCCCAATGACGATGAAACACAGAAATTGCATCTGAATTAAATATAAGAGACACAGTGCCGACTTAAGTACAGGAAGACTGAGTCTTCCTAATGTCTATGTATTGAGCGTTTCCTGTGTCACCAGTTTTATATTCCGATGCACCTCTGCAGGTTTACTGTATCCATTGGACCTTCACAGTAACGATGAAACACAGAAATTGCATCGGAATTAAATATAAGAGTCACAATGCCGACTTAAGTACAAGAAAACTGTGTCTTCTTAAGGTCTATATTTCGAGCGTTTACTGTGTCACCAGTTTTACATTCCGATGCAGCTCTGGAGGTTTACTGTATCCCTTGGACCTTCCAACTGACGATGAAACACGGATATTGCATCGGAATTAAATATAAGAGACTCAATGCTGACTTAAGTACAGGAAGACTGAATCTTCCTAATGTCTATGATTTGAGCGTTTCCTGTGTGACCAGTTTTATATTCCGCTACACCTCTGGAGGTTTACTGTATCCATTGGACCTTCCCATTGACGATGAAACACAGAAATTGCATCGGAATTAAATATAAGAGACACAATGCCGACTTAAGTACAGGAAGACTGAGTCTTCCTAAGGTCTATATTTTGAGCGTTTCCTGTGCCACCAGTTTTACATTCCGATGCACCTCTGCAGGTTTACTGTATCCCTTGGACCTTCCCATTCACAATGAAACACAGAAATTGCATCGGAATTAAATATAA
The DNA here is from genome assembly GCF_023898315.1 of Schistocerca nitens. Classification (NCBI taxonomy): domain Eukaryota; kingdom Metazoa; phylum Arthropoda; class Insecta; order Orthoptera; family Acrididae; genus Schistocerca; species Schistocerca nitens. The sequence goes on along the minus strand of NW_026045897.1, from coordinate 12,546,464 downwards.
GAGCCACAATGCCGACTTAAGTACAGGAAGACTGAGTATTCCTACTGTCTATCTTTTGAGCGTTTCCTGTGTCACCAGTTTTAGATTCCGATGCACCTCTGCAGGTTTACTGTTTCCCTTGGACCTTCCCATTGACGATGAAACACAAAAATTGCATCGGATTTAAATATAAGAGTCACAATGTTGACTTAAGTACAGGAAGACTGAGTCTTCCTACTGTCTATGTTTTGAGCGTTTCCTGTGTCAGCAATTTTACATTCCGATGCACCTCTGCAGGTTTTCTGTATCCCTTGGACCTTCACAGTGACGGTGAAATACAGAAATTGCATCGGAATTAAATATAAGAGTCACAATGCCGACTTAAGTACAAGAAAACTGTGTCTTCTTACGGCCTATGTTTTGAGCGTTTCCTGTGTCACCAGTTTTACATTCCGATGCACCTCTGCAGGTATACTGTATCCCTTGGACTTTCCCATTGACAATGAAACACAGAAATTGCATCAGAAGTAAATATAAGAGACACCATGCCTACTTAAGTACAGGAAGATTTTGTCTTTCTACTGTCTATGTTTTGAGCGTTTCCTGTGTCACCAGTTTTGCATTCCGATGCACCTCTGCAGGTTTACTGTATCCCTTGGACCTTCACAGTGTCGATGAAACACAGAAATTGCATCGGAATTAAATATAAGAGACACAATGCCGTATTAAGTACAGGAAGACTGAGTCTTCATCCAGTCTATGTTTTGAGCGTTTCCTGTGTCACCAGTTTGACATTCCGATTCACCTCTACAGGTTAACTGTATCCATTGGACCATCAGACTGACGATGAAACACTGAAATTGCATCGGAATTAAACATAAGAGACACAATGCCGACTTAAGTACAAGAAAACTGAGTGTCCCTACTGTCTATGTTTTGAGCGTTTACAGTGTCACCAGTTTTACATTGCGATGCACCTCTGCAGGTTTACTGTATCCCTTGGACCTTCCCATTGACGATGAAACACAGAAATTGCATCGGAATTAAATATAAGAGACACAATGCCGACGTAAGTACAGGAAGACTGAGTCTTCCTAATGTCTATATTTTGAGCGTTTCCTGTGTCACCAGTTTTACATTCCGATGCAGCTCTAACGGTTTACTGTATTCCTTGGACCTTCCAATTGTCGACGAAACACAGAGATTGCATCGGAATTAAATATAACAGGATCAATGCTGACTTAAGTACAGGAAGACTGAGTCTACCTAATGTCTTTGATTTGAGCGTTTCCTGTGTCACCAGTTTTATATTCCGATGCACCTCTGCAGGTTTACTGTATCCATTGGACCTTCCCATTGACGATGAAACACAGAAATTGCATCGGAATTAAATATAAGAGACACAATGCCGACTTAAGTACATGAAGACTGAGTCTTCCTACTGTCTATGTTTTGACCGTTTCCTGTGTCACCAGTTTTACATTCCGATGCACCTCTGCAGGTTTACTGTTTCCCTTCGACCTTCCCATTGACGATGAAACACAGAAATTGCATCGGAATTAAATAAAGGAGACACAATGCCGGGGTTAAGTACAGCAAGACTGAGTCTTCCTAATGTCTATGTTTTGAGCGTTTCCTGTGTCATCAGTTTTACATTCCGATGCACCTCTGCAGGTTTACTGTATCCATTGGACCCTTCCATTGACGATGAAACACAGAAATTGAATCGGAATTAAATATAAGAGACACAATGCCGACATAAGTACAGGAAGACTGATTCTTCCTACTGTCTATGTTTTGAGCGTATCCTGCGTCACCAGTTTTACATTCCCATGCACCTCTGCAGGTTTACTGTATCACTTGGATCTCCCTTTTGACGATGAAACACAAAAATTGCATCGGAATTAAATATAAGAGACACATTGCCGACTTAAGTACAGAAAGATTGAGTCTTCCTACTGTCGATGTTTTGAGAATTTCCTGCGTCACCAGTTTTACATTCCGATGCACCTCTGCAGGTTTACTGTATCCATTGGACCTTCCCAGTGACGATGAAACACAGAAATTGCATCGGAATTAAATATAAGACTCACAATGCCGACTTAAGTACAAGAAAACAGTGTCTTCCTACTGTCTATGTTTCGAGCGTTTCCTGTGTCACCAGTTTAACATTCCGATGCACCTCTGTAGGTTTAATGTATCCATTTGACTTTCCCATTGACGATGAAACACCGAAGTTGCACCGGAATTAAATATAAGAGACACAATGCCACCTTTAGTACAGGAAGCCTGAGTCTTCCCAATGTCTATGTTTTGAGCGTTTCCTGTGTCACCAGTTTTACATTGCGATGCACATCTGCAGGTTTTCTGTATCCCTTGGACCTTCACAGTAACGATGAAACACAGAAATTGCATCGGAATTAAATATAAGAGTCACAATGCAGACTTATGTACAAGAAAACTGTGTCTTCTTAAGGTCTATGTTTCGAGCGTTTACTGTGTCACCAGTTTTACATTCCGATGCAGCTCTGGAGGTTTACTGTATCCCTTGGACCTTCCAATTGACGATGAAACACGGAAATTGCATCGGAATTAAATATAAGAGACTCAATGCTGACTTAAGTACAGGAAGACTGAATCTTCCTAATGTCTATGATTTGAGCGTCTCCTGTGTGACCAGTTTTATATTCCGATACACCTCTGGAGGTTTACTGTATCCATTGGACCTTCCCATTGACGATGAAACACAGAAATTGCATCGGAATTAAATATAAGAGACACAATGGCGACTTAAGTACAGGAAGACTGAGTCTTCCTAAGGTCTATATTTTGAGCGTTTCCTGTGCCACCAGTTTTACATTCCGATGCACCTCTGCAGGTTTACTGTATCCCTTGGACCTTCCCATTGACAACGAAACACAGAAATTGCATCGGAATTAAATAAAGGGGACACAATGCCGGGGTTAAGTACAGCAAGACTGAGTCTTCCTACTGTCTATGTTTTGAGCGTTTCCTGTGTCATCAGTTTTACATTCCGATGCACCTCTGCACGTTTACTGTATCCATTGGACCCTCCCATTGACGATGAAACACAAAAATTGCATCGGAATTAAATATAAGAGACACATTGCCGACTTAAGTACAGGAAGATTGAGTCTTCCTACTGTCGATTTTTTGAGCGTTTCCTGCGTCACCAGTTTTACATTCCGATGCACCTCTGCAGGTTTACTGTATCCATTGGACCTTCCCATTGACGATGAAACACAGATATTGCATTGGTATTAAATATAAGAGTCACAATGCCGACTTAAGTACAAGAAAACAGTGTCTTCCTACTGTCTATGTTTCGAGCGTTTCCTGTGTCACCAGTTTTACATTCCGATGCACCTCTGCAGGTTTAATGTATCCATTGGACTTTCCCATTGACGATGAAACACCGAAATTGCACCGGAATTAAATATAAGAGACACAATGACGACTTAAGTACAGGAACACTGAGTCTTCCCAATGTCTATGTTTTGAGCGTTTCCTGTGTCATCAGTTTTACATTCCGATGCACCTCTGCAGGTTTTCTGTATCCCATGGACCTTCCCATTGACGATGAAACAGAGAAATTGCATCGGAATTTAATATAAGAGACACAATGCCGACTTAAGTACAGGAAGACTGAGTCTTCCTACTGCCTATGTTTTGAGCGTTTCCTGTGTCACCAGTTTTACATTCCGATGCACCTCTGCAGGTTTACTGTATCCGTTGGACCTTCCCATTGACGATGAAACACAGAAATTGCATCGGAATTAAATATAAGAGTCACAATGCCGACTTAAGTACAGGAAGACTGAGTCTTCCTACTGTCTATGTTTTGAGCGTTTCCTGTGTCACCAGTTTTATATTCCGATGCACCTCTGCAGGTTTACTGTATCCATTGGACCTTCACAGTAACGATGAAACACAGAAATTGCATCGGAATTAAATATAAGAGTCACAATGCCGACTTAAGTACAAGAAAACTGTGTCTTCTTAAGGTCTATATTTCGAGCGTTTACTGTGTCACCAGTTTTACATTCCGATGCAGCTCTGGAGGTTTACTGTATCCCTTGGACCTTCCAATTGACGATGAAACACGGATATTGCATCGGAATTAAATATAAGAGACTCAATGCTGACTTAAGTACAGGAAGACTGAATCTTCCTAATGTCTATGATTTGAGCGTTTCCTGTGTGACCAGTTTTATATTCCGCTACACCTCTGGAGGTTTACTGTATCCATTGGACCTTCCCATTGACGATGAAACACAGAAATTGCATCGGAATTAAATATAAGAGACACAATGCCGACTTAAGTACAGGAAGACTGAGTCTTCCTAAGGTCTATATTTTGAGCGTTTCCTGTGCCACCAGTTTTACATTCCGATGCACCTCTGCAGGTTTACTGTATCCCTTGGACCTTCCCATTCACAATGAAACACAGAAATTGCATCGGAATTAAATATAAGAGCCACAATGCCGACTTAAGTACAGGAAGACTGAGTATTCCTACTGTCTATCTTTTGAGCGTTTCCTGTGTCACCAGTTTTAGATTCCGATGCACCTCTGCAGGTTTACTGTTTCCCTTGGACCTTCCCATTGACGATGAAACACAAAAATTGCATCGGATTTAAATATAAGAGTCACAATGTTGACTTAAGTACAGGAAGACTGAGTCTTCCTACTGTCTATGTTTGAGCGTTTCCTGTGTCAGCAATTTTACATTCCGATGCACCTCTGCAGGTTTTCTGTATCCCTTGGACCTTCACAGTGACGGTGAAATACAGATATTGCATCGGAATTAAATATAAGAGTCACAATGCCGACTTAAGTACAAGAAAACTGTGTCTTCTTACGGCCTATGTTTTGAGCGTTTCCTGTGTCACCAGTTTTACATTCCGATGCACCTCTGCAGGTATATTGTATCCCTTGGACTTTCCCATTGACAATGAAACACAGAAATTGCATCAGAAGTAAATATAAGAGACACCATGCCTACTTAAGTACAGGAAGATTTTGTCTTTCTACTGTCTATGTTTTGAGCGTTTCCTGTGTCACCAGTTTTGCATTCCGATGCACCTCTGCAGGTTTACTGTATCCCTTGGACCTTCACAGTGTCGATGAAACACAGAAATTGCATCGGAATTAAATATAAGAGACACAATGCCGTATTAAGTACAGGAAGACTGAGTCTTCATCCAGTCTATGTTTTGAGCGTTTCCTGTGTCACCAGTTTGACATTCCGATTCACCTCTACAGGTTAACTGTATCCATTGGACCATCAGACTGACGATGAAACACTGAAATTGCATCGGAATTAAACATAAGAGACACAATGCCGACTTAGGTACAAGAAAACTGAGTGTCCTTACTGTCTATGTTTTGAGCGTTTACAGTGTCACCAGTTTTACATTGCGATGCACCTCTGCAGGTTTACTGTATCCCTTGGACCTTCCCATTGACGATGAAACACAGAAATTGCATCGGAATTAAATATAAGAGACACAATGCCGACGTAAGTACAGGAAGACTGAGTCTTCCTAATGTCTATATTTTGAGCGTTTCCTGTGTCACCAGTTTTACATTCCGATGCAGCTCTAACGGTTTACTGTATTCCTTGGACCTTCCAATTGTCGACGAAACACAGAGATTGCATCGGAATTAAATATAACAGGATCAATGCTGACTTAAGTACAGGAAGACTGAGTCTACCTAATGTCTTTGATTTGAGCGTTTCCTGTGTCACCAGTTTTACATTCCGATGCAGCTCTGGAGGTTTACTGTATCCCTTGGACCTTCCAATTGACGATGAAACACGGAAATTGCATCGGAATTAAATATAAGAGACTCAATGCTGACTTAAGTACAGGAAGACTGAATCTTCCTAATGTCTATGATTTGAGCGTCTCCTGTGTGACCAGTTTTATATTCCGATACACCTCTGGAGGTTTACTGTATCCATTGGACCTTCCCATTGACGATGAAACACAGAAATTGCATCGGAATTAAATATAAGAGACACAATGGCGACTTAAGTACAGCAAGACTGAGTCTTCCTAAGGTCTATATTTTGAGCGTTTCCTGTGCCACCAGTTTTACATTCCGATGCACCTCCGCAGGTTTACTGTATCCCTTGGACCTTCCCATTGACAACGAAACACAGAAATTGCATCGGAATTAAATAAAGGGGACACAATGCCGGGGTTAAGTACAGCAAGACTGAGTCTTCCTACTGTCTATGTTTTGAGCGTTTCCTGTGTCATCAGTTTTACATTCCGATGCACCTCTGCACGTTTACTGTATCCATTGGACCCTCCCATTGACGATGAAACACAAAAATTGCATCGGAATTAAATATAAGAGACACATTGCCGACTTAAGTACAGGAAGATTGAGTCTTCCTACTGTCGATTTTTTGAGCGTTTCCTGCGTCACCAGTTTTACATTCCGATGCACCTCTGCAGGTTTACTGTATCCATTGGACCTTCCCATTGACGATGAAACACAGATATTGCATTGGTATTAAATATAAGAGTCACAATGCCGACTTAAGTACAAGAAAACAGTGTCTTCCTACTGTCTATGTTTCGAGCGTTTCCTGTGTCACCAGTTTTACATTCCGATGCACCTCTGCAGGTTTAATGTATCCATTGGACTTTCCCATTGACGATGAAACACCGAAATTGCACCGGAATTAAATATAAGAGACACAATGACGACTTAAGTACAGGAACACTGAGTCTTCCCAATGTCTATGTTTTGAGCGTTTCCTGTGTCATCAGTTTTACATTCCGATGCACCTCTGCAGGTTTTCTGTATCCCATGGACCTTCCCATTGACGATGAAACAGAGAAATTGCATCGGAATTTAATATAAGAGACACAATGCCGACTTAAGTACAGGAAGACTGAGTCTTCCTACTGCCTATGTTTTGAGCGTTTCCTGTGTCACCAGTTTTACATTCCGATGCACCTCTGCAGGTTTACTGTATCCGTTGGACCTTCCCATTGACGATGAAACACAAACATTGCATCGGAATTAAATATAAGAGTCACAATGCCGACTTAAGTACAGGAAGACTGAGTCTTCCTACTGTCTATGTTTTGAGCGTTTCCTGTGTCAGCAATTTTACATTCCGATGCACCTCTGCACGTTTTCTGTATCCCTTGGACCTTCACAGTGACGATGAAATACAGACATTGCATCGGAATTAAATATAAGAGTAACAATGCCGACTTAAGTACAAGAAAACTGTGTCTTCTTACGGTCTATGATTTGAGCGTTTCCTGTGTCACCAGTTTTACATTCCGATGCACCTCTGCAGGTTAACTGTATCCCTTGGACCTTCCCATTGACAATGAAACACAGAAATTGCATCGGAAGTAAATATAAGAGCCACCATGCCGACTTAAGTACAGGAAGATTTCGCCTTTCAACTGTCTATGTTTTGAGCGTTTCCTGTGTCACCAGTTTTACATTCCAATGCACCTCTGCAGGTTTACTGTATCCCTTGGACCTTCAAAGTGCGATGAAACACAGAAATTGCATCGCAATTAAATATAAGAGTCACAATGCCGACTTAAGTACAGGAAGACTGAGTCTTCCTACTGTCTATGTTTTGAGCGTTTCCTGTGTCAGCAATTTTACATTCCGATGCACCTCTGCAGGTTTTCTGTATCCCTTGGACCTTCACAGTAACGATGAAACACAGAAATTGCATCGGAATTAAATATAAGAGTCACAATGCCGACTTAAGTACAAGAAAACTGTGTCTTCTTAAGGTCTATGTTTCGAGCGTTTACTGTGTCACCAGTTTTACATTCCGATGCAGCTCTGGAGGTTTACTGTATCCCTTGGACCTTCCAATTGACGATGAAACACGGAAATCGCATCGGAATTAAATATAAGAGACTCAATGCTGACTTAAGTACAGGAAGACTGAATCTTCCTAATGTCTATGATTTGAGCGTTTCCTGTGTGACCAGTTTTATATTCCGCTACACCTCTGGAGGTTTACTGTATCCATTGGACCTTCCCATTGACGATGAAACACAGAAATTGCATCGGAATTAAATATAAGAGACACAATGCCGACTTAAGTACAGGAAGACTGAGTATTCCTACTGTCTATCTTTTGAGCGTTTCCTGTGTCACCAGTTTTAGATTCCGATGCACTTCTATAGGTTTACTGTTTCCCTTGGACCTTCCCATTGACGATGAAACACAAAAATTGCATCGGAATTAAATATAAGAGTCACAATGTTGACTTAAGTACAGGAAGACTGAGTCTTCCTACTGTCTATGTTTTGAGCGTTTCCTGTGTCAGCAATTTTACATTCCGATGCAACTCTGCAGGTTTTCTGTATCCCTTGGACCTTTACAGTGACGGTGAAATACAGAAATTGCATCGGAATTAAATATAAGAGTCACAATGCCGACTTAAGTACAAGAAAACTGTGTCTTCTTACGGTCTATGTTTTGAACGTTTCCTGTGTCACCAGTTTTACATTGCGATGCACCTCTGCAGGTATACTGTATGCCTTGGACTTTCCCATTGACAATGAAACACAGAAATTGCATCGGAAGTAAATATAAGAGACACCATGCCTACTTAAGTACAGGAAGATTTTGTCTTTCTACCGTCTATGTTTTGAGCGTTTCCTGTGTCACCAGTTTTGCATTCCGATGCACCTCTGCAGGTTTACTGTATCCCTTGGACCTTCACAGTGTCGATGAAACACAGTAATTGCATCGGTATTAAATATAAGAGACACAATGCCGTATTAAGTACAGGAAGACTGAGTCTTCATCCAGTCTTGTTTTCAGCGTTTCCTGTGTCACCAGTTTGACATTCCGATTCAACTCTACAGGTTAACTGTATCCATTGGACCATCAGACTGACGATGAATCACTGAAATTGCATCGGAATTAAACATTGACACAATGCCGACTTAAGTACAAGAAAACTGAGTGTCCTTGCTGTCTATGTTTTGAGCGTTTACAGTGTCACCAGTTTTACATTGCGATGCACCTCTGCAGGTTTACTGTATCCCTTGGACCTTCCCATTGACGATGAAACACAGAAATTGCATCGGAATTAAATATAAGAGACACAATGCCGACGTAAGTACAGGAAGACTGAGTCTTCCTAATGTCTATATTTTGAGCGTTTCCTGTGTCACCAGTTATACATTCCGATGCAGCTCTAGAGGTTTACTGTATTCCTTGGACCTTCCAATTGTCGATGAAACACAGAAATTGCATCGGAATTAAATATAACAGGATCAATGCTGACTTAAGTACAGGAAGACTGAGTCTACCTAATGTCTTTGATTTGAGCGTTTCCTGTGTCACCAGTTTTATATTCCGATGCACCTCTGCAGGTTTACTGTATCCATTGGACCTTCCCATTGACGATGAAACACAGAAATTGCATCGGAATTAAATATAAGAGACACAATGCCGACTTAAGTACAGGAAGACTGAGTCTTAATACTGTCTATGTTTTGAGCGTTTCCTGTGTCACCAGTTTTACATTCCGATGAACCTCTGCAGGTTTACTGTATCCCTTGGACCTTCCCATTGACAATGAAACACAGAAATTGCATCGGAAGTAAATATAAGAGACACCATGCCGACTTAAGTACAGGAAGATTTTGTCTTTCTACTGTCTATGTTTTGAGCGTTTCCTGTGTCACCAGTTTTACATTCAGATGCACCTCTGCAGGTTTGCTGTATCCCTTGGACATTCAAAGTGCGATGAAACACAGAAATTGCATCGCAATTAAATATAGGAGTCACAATGCCGACTTAAGTACAGCAAGACTGAGTCTTCCTACTCTCTATGTTTTGAGCGTTTCCTGTGTCATCAATTTTACATTCCGATGCACCTCTGCTTGTTTACTGTATCCCTTGGACCTTCCCATTGACAATGAAACACAGAAATTGCATCGGAAGTAAATATAGGAGACACAATGCCCACATAAGTACAGGAAGACTGATTCTTCCTACTGTCTATTTTTAGAGCTTATCCTGCGTCACCAGTTTTACATTCCGATGCACCTCTGCAGGTTTACTGCATCCCTTGGATCTCCCTTTTGACGATGAAACACAGAAATTGCATCGGAATTAAATATAAGAGACACATTGCCGACTTAAGTACTGGAAGATTGAGTCTTCCTACTGTCGATGTTTTGAGCGTTTCCTGTGTCACCTGTTTGACATTCCGATGCACCTCTACAGGTTAGCTGTATCCATTGGACCTTCAGATTGACGATGAAACACTGAAATTGCATCGGAATTAAACATAAGAGACACAATGCCGACATAAGTACATGAAAACTGAGTGTCCCTACTGTCTATGTTTAGAGCGTTTACAGTGTCACCAGTTTTACATTGCGATGCAGCCCTGGAGGTTTACTGTATCTCTTGGACCTTCCAATTGTCGATGAAACACAGAAATTGCATCGGAATTAAATAAAGGGGACACAATGCCGGGGTTAAGTACAGCAAGACTGAGTCTTCCTACTGTCTATGTTTTGAGCGTTTCCTGTGTCACCAGTTTTACATTCCGTTGCACCTCTGCAGGTTTACTGTTTCCCTTGAACCTTCCCATTGGCGATGAAACACAGAAATGGCATCGGAATTAAATATAAGAGACACAATGCCGACTTAAGTACAGGAAGACTGAGTCTTCCTACTGCCTATATTTTGAGCGTTTCCTGTGTCACCAGTTTTAGATTCCGATGCACCTCTGCAGGTTTAATGTATCCCTGGAACCTTCACAGTGACGATGAAACACAGAAATTTCATCGGATTTAAATATAAGAGACACAATGCCGACTTAAGTAGAGGAAGACTGAGTCTTCCTACTGTCTACGTTTTGAACGTTTCCTGTGTCACCTGTTTGACATTCCGATGCACCTCTGCTGGTTAGCTGTATCCATTGGACCTTCAGATTGACGATGAAACACGGAAATTGCATCGGAATTAAATATAAGAGACACAATGCCGACTTAAGTACAAGAAAACTGAGTCTCCTTACTGTCTATGTTTTGAGCGTTTACAGTGTCACCAGCTCGACATTCCGATGCACCTCTGCAGGTTTACTGTATGCCTTGGACCTTCACATTGATGAAGGAACACAGAAATTACATCGGAATTAAATAAAAGAGACACAACGCCGACTTGAGTACAAGAAAACTGAGTCTTCTTGCGGTCTATGTTTTGAGCGTTTCCTGTGTCACCAGTTTTAGATTCCGATGCATCACTGCAGGTTTACTGTTTCCCCTCGACCTTCCCAATGACGATGAAACACAGAAATTGCATCTGAATTAAATATAAGAGACACAGTGCCGACTTAAGTACAGGAAGACTGAGTCTTCCTAATGTCTATGTATTGAGCGTTTCCTGTGTCACCAGTTTTATATTCCGATGCACCTCTGCAGGTTTACTGTATCCATTGGACCTTCACAGTGACGAAGAAACAGAGAAATTGCATCGGAATTAAACATAAGAGTCACAATGCCGACTTAAGTACAAGAAAACAGTGTCTTCTTACGGTCTATGTTTCGAGCGTTTCCTGTGTCACCAGTTTTACATTCCGATGCACCTCTGCAGGTTTAATGTATCCATTGGACCTTCCCATTGACGATGAAACACCGAAATTGCACCGGAATTATATATAAGAGACACTATGCCGACATAAGTACAGGAAGCCTGAGTCTTCCTAATGTCTATATTTTGAGCGTTTCCTGTGTCACCAGTTATACATTCCGATGCAGCTCTAGAGGTTTACTGTATTCCTTGGACCTTCCAATTGTCGATGAACCACAGAAATTGCATCGGAATTAAATATAACAGGATCAATGCTGACTTAAGTACAGGAAGACTGAGTCTACCTAATGTCTTTGATTTGAGCGTTTCCTGTGTCACCAGTTTTATATTCCGATGCACCTCTGCAGGTTTACTGTACCCATTGGACCTTCCCATTGACGATGAAACACAGAAATTGCATCGGAATTAAATGTAAGAGACACAATGCCGACTTAAGTACAGGAAGACTGAGTCTTCCTACTGTCTATGTTTTGAGCGTTTCCTGTGTCACCAGTTTTACATTCCGATGCACCTCTGCAGGTTTACTGTATCCCTTGGACCTTCCCATTGACAATGAAACACAGAAATTGCATCGGAAGTAAATATAAGAGACACCATGCCGACTTAAGTACAGGAAGATTTTGTCTTTCTACTGTCTATGTTTTGAGCGTTTCCTGTGTCACCAGTTTTACATTCAGATGCACCTCTGCAGGTTTGCTGTATCCCTTGGACATTCAAAGTGCGATGAAACACAGAAATTGCATCGCAATTAAATATAGGAGTCACAAAGCCGACTTAAGTACAGCAAGACTGAGTCTTCCTACTCTCTATGTTTTGAGCGTTTCCTGTGTCATCAATTTTACATTCCGATGCACCTCTGCTTGTTTACTGTATCCCTTGGACCTTCCCATTGACAATGAAACACAGAAATTGCATCGGAAGTAAATATAGGAGACACAATGCCCACATAAGTACAGGAAGACTGATTCTTCCTACTGTCTATTTTTAGAGCTTATCCTGCGTCACCAGTTTTACATTCCTATGCACCTCTGCAGGTTTACTGCATCCCTTGGATCTCCCTTTTGACGATGAAACACAGAAATTGCATCGGAATTAAATATAAGAGACACATTGCCGACTTAAGTACTGGAAGATTGAGTCTTCCTACTGTCGATGTTTTGAGCGTTTCCTGTGTCACCTGTTTGACATTCCGATGCACCTCTACAGGTTAGCTGTATCCATTGGACCTTCAGATTGACGATGAAACACTGAAATTGCATCGGAATTAAACATAAGAGACACAATGCCGACATAAGTACAAGAAAACTGAGTGTCCCTACTGTCTATGTTTAGAGCGCTTACAGTGTCACCAGTTTTACATTGCGATGCAGCCCTGGAGGTTTACTGTATCTCTTGGACCTTCCAATTGTCGATGAAACACAGAAATTGCATCGGAATTAAATAAAGGGGACACAATGCCGGGGTTAAGTACAGCAAGACTGAGTCTTCCTACTGTCTATGTTTTGAGCGTTTCCTGTGTCATCAGTTTTACATTCCGATGCACCTCTGCAGGTTTACTGTATCCATTGGACCTTCCCATTGACGATGAAACACAGAAATTGCATCGGAATTACATATAAGAGACACAATGCCGACATAAGTACAGGAAGACTGATTCTTCCTACTGTCTATTTTTAGAGCGTATCCTGCGTCACCAGTTTTACATTCCGATGTACCTCTGCAGGTTTACTGTATCCCTTGGATCTCTATTTTGACGATGAAACACAGAAATTGCATCGGAATTAAATATAAGAGACACATTGCCGACTTAAGTACAGGAAGATTGAGTCTTCCTACTGTCGATGTTTTGAGCGTTTCCTGCGTCCCCAGTTTTACATTCCGATGCACCTCTGCAGGTTTACTGCATCCATTGGACCCTCCCATTGACGATGAAACACAGAAATTGCATCGGAATTAAATATAAGAGACACAATGCCGACTTAAGTACAAGAAAACTGAGTCTTCTTACGGTCTATGTTTTGAGCGTTTCCTGTGTCACCAGTTTTACATTCCGTTGCACCTCTGCAGGTTTACTGTTTCCCTGGAACCTTCACAGTGACGATGAAACACAGAAATTTCATCGGATTTAAATATAAGAGACACAATGCCGACTTAAGTACAGGAAGACTGAGTCTCCCTACTGTCTACGTTTTGAACGTTTCCTGTGTCACCTGTTTGACATTCCGATGCACCTCTGCTGGTTAGCTGTATCCATTGGACCTTCAGATTGACGATGAAACACGGAAATTACATCGGAATTAAATATAAGAGACACAATGCCGACTTAAGTACAAGAAAACTGAGTCTCCTTACTGTCTATGTTTTGAGCGTTTACAGTGTCACCAGCTCGACATTCCGATGCACCTCTGCAGGTTTACTGTATGCCTTGGACCTTCACATTGATGAAGGAACACAGAAATTACATCGGAATTAAATAAAAGAGACACAACGCCGACTTAAGTACAAGAAAACTGAGTCTTCTTGCGGTCTATGTTTTGAGCGTTTCCTGTGTCACCAGTTTATGATTCCGATGCATCACTGCAGGTTTACTGTTTCCCCTCGACCTTCCCAATGACGATGAAACACAGAAATTGCATCTGAATTAAATATAAGAGACACAGTGCCGACTTAAGTACAGGAAGACTGAGTCTTCCTAATGTCTATGTATTGAGAGTTTCCTGTGTCACCAGTTTTATATTCCGATGCACCTCTGCAGGTTTACTGTATCCATTGGACCTTCACAGTGACGAAGAAACACAGAAATTGCATCGGAATTAAACATAAGAGTCACAATGCCGACTTAAGTACAAGAAAACAGTGTCTTCTTACGGTCTATGTTTCGAGCGTTTCCTGTGTCACCAGCTTTACATTCCGATGCACCTCTGCAGGTTTAATGTATCCATTGGACCTTCCCATTGACGATGAAACACCGAAATTGCACCCGAATTATATATAAGAGACACTATGCCGACATAAGTACAGGAAGCCTGAGTCTTCCCAATGTCTATGTTTTGAACGTTTCCTGTGTCATCAGTTTTACATTCCGATGCACATCTGCAGGTTTACTGTATCCCATGGACCTTCCCATTGACGATCAAACACAGAAATTGCATCGGAATTAAATGTAAGAGACACAATGGCGACTTAAGTACAAGAAAACTGAGTCTTCTTACGGTCTATGTTTTGAGCGTTTCCTGTGTCACCCGTTTTACATTCCGATGCACCTCTGCAGGTTTACTGTATCCCTTGGACCTTCACAGTGACGATGAAACACAGAAATTGCATCGGAATTAAAAATAAGAGACACAATGCCGACTTAAGTACAAGAAAACTGAGTCTTCTTACGGTCTATGTTTTGAGCGTTTCCTGTGTCACCAGTTTTACATTCCGTTGCACCTCTGCAGGTTTACTGTTTCCCTTGGACCTTCCCATTGGCGATGAAACACAGAAATGGCATCGGAATTAAATATAAGAGATACAATGCCGACTTAAGTACAGGAAGACTGAGTCTTCCTACTGTCTATGTTTTGAGCGTTTCCTGTGTCACCAGTTATAGATTCCGATGCACCTCTGCAGGTTTACTGTATCCCTTGGACCTTCACAGTGACGAAGAAACACAGAAATTGCATCGGAATTAAATATAAGAAACACAATGCCGACTTAAGTACTGGAAGGCTGAGTCCTCCCAATGTCTATGCTTTGAGCGTTTCCTGTGTCACCAGTTTTACATTCCGATGCACCTCTGCAGGCTTACTGTTTCCCTTCGACCTTCCCATTGACGATGAAACACAGAAATTGCATCGGAATTAAATAAACGAAACACAATGCCGAGTTAAGTACAGCAAGACTGAGTCTTCCTACTGTCTATGTTTTGACCGTTTCCTGTGTCATCAGTTTTACATTCCGATGCACCTCTGCAGGTTTACGGTATCCATTGGACCTTCCCATTGGCGATGAAACACAGATATTGCATCGGAATTAAATATAAGAGACACATTGCCGACTTAAGTACAGGAAGATTGAGTCTTCCTACTGTCGATGTTTTGAGCGTTTCCTACGTCACCAGTTTTACATTCCGATGCACGTCTGCAGGTTTACTGTATCCCTTGGACCTTCCCATTGACAATGAAACACAGAAATTGCATCGGAATTAAATATAAGAGTCAAAATGCCGACTTAAGTACAAGAAAACTGTGTCTTCTTAAGGTCTATGTTTCGAGCGTTTACTGTGTCACCAGTTTTACATTACGATGCAGCTCTGGAGGTTTACTGTATCCCTTGGACCTTCCAATTGACGATGAAACACGGAAATTGCATCGGAATTAAATGTAAGAGACTCAATGCTGACTTAAGTACAGGAAGACTAAGTCTTCCTAATGTCTATGTTTTGAGCGTTTTCTGTGTCACCAGTTTTATATTCCGATGCACTTCTGCAGGTTTACTGTATCCCTTGGACCTTCACAGTGACGATGAAACACAGAAATTGCATCGGAATTAAATATAAGAGACACAATGCCATATTAAGTACAGGAAGACTGAGTCTTCTTCCAGTCTATGTTTTGAGCGTTTCCTGTCTCATCAGTTTGACATTCCGATGCACCTCTACAGGTTAACTGTATCCATTGAACCTTCAGATTGACGATGAAACACTGAAATTGCATCGGAATTAAACATAAGAGACACAATGCCGACTTAAGTACATGAAAACTGAGTGTCCTTACTGTCTATGTTTTGAGCGTTTACAGTGTCACCAGTTTTACATTGCGATGCAGCTCTGGAGGTTTACTGTATCTCTTGGACTTTCCAATTGTCGATGAAACACAGAAATTGCATCGGAATTAAATATAAGAAGATCAATGCTGACTTAAGTACAGGAAGACTGAGTCTACCTAATGTCTATGATTTGAGCGTTTCCTGTGTCAGCAATTTTACATTCCGATGCACCTCTGCAGGTTTTCTGTATCCCTTGGACCTTCACAGTGACGATGAAATACAGAAATTGCATTGGAATTAAATATAAGAGACACATTGCCGACTTAAGTACAGGAAGATTGAGTCTTCCTACTGTCGATGTTTTGAGCGTTTCCTGTGTCACCAGTTTTACATTCCGATGCACCTCTGCAGGTTTACTGTATCCCTTGGACCTTCCCATTGACATGAAACACAGATATTGCATCGGAAGTAAATATAAGAGACACCATGCCGACTTAAGTACAGGAAGATTTTGTCTTTCTACTGTATATGTGTTGAGCGTTTCCTGTGTCACCAGTTTTACATTCCGATGCACCTCTGCAGGTTTACTGTTTCCCTTGAACAGTCCCATTGGCGATGAAACACAGAAATGGCATCGGAATTAAATATAAGAGACACAATGCCGACATAAGTACAGGAAGACTGATTCTTCCTACTGTCTATTTTTAGAGCGTATCCTGCGTCACCAGTTTTACATTCCGATGCACCTCTGCAGGTTTACTGTATCCCTTGGATCTCCCTTTTTGACGATGAAACACAGAAATTGCATCGGAACTAAATATAAGAGACACATTGCCGACTTAAGTACAGGAAGATTGAGTCTTCCTACTGTCATTGTTTGAGCGTTTCCTGCGTCACCAGTTATACATTCCGATGCACCTCTGCAGGTTTACTGCATCCATTGGACCCTCCCATTGACGATGAAACACAGAAATTGCATCGGAATTAAATATAAGAGACACAATGCCGACTTAAGTACAAGAAAACTGAGTCTTCTTACGGTCATTGTTTTGAGCGTTTCCTGTGTCACCAGTTTTACATTCCGATGCACCTCTGCAGGTTTACTGTTTCCCTTGAACATTCCCATTGGCGATGAAACACAGAAATGGCATCGGAATTAAATATAAGAGACACAATGCCGACTTAAGTACAGGAAGACTGAGTCTTCCTACTGTCTATATTTTGAGCGTTTCCTGTGTCACCAGTTTTAGATTCCGATGCACCTCTGCAGGTTTACTGTATCCCTGGAACCTTCACAGTGACGATGAAACACAGAAATTTCATCGGATTTAAATATAAGAGACACAATGCCGACTTAAGTACAGGAAGACTGAGTCTTCCTACTGTCTACGTTTTGAGCGTTTCCTGTGTCACCTGTTTGACATTCCGATGCACCTCTGCAGGTTAGCTGTATCCATTGGACCTTCAGATTGACGATGAAACACTGAAATTGCATCGGAATTAAACATAAGAGACACAATGCCGACATAAGTACAAGAAAACTGAGTGTCCCTACTGTCTATGTTTAGAGCGTTTACAGTGTCACCAGTTTTACATTGCGATGCAGCCCTGGAGGTTTACTGTATCTCTTGGACCTTCCAATTGTCGATGAAACACAGAAATTGCATCGGAATTAAATATAAGAAGATCAATGCGGACTTAAGTACAGGAAGACTGAGTCTACCTAATGTCTATGATTTGAGCGTTTCCTGGGTCACCAGTTTTATATTCCGATGCACCTCTGCAGGTTTACTGTTTCCCTTCGACCTTCCCATTGACGATGAAACACAGAAATTGCATCGGAATTAAATAAAGGGGACACAATGCCGGGGTTAAGTACAGCAAGACTGAGTCTTCCTACTGTCTATGTTTTGAGCGTTTCCTGTGTCATCAGTTTTACATTCCGATGCACCTCTGCAGGTTTACTGTATCCATTGGACCTTCCCATTGACGATGATACACAGAAATTGCATCGGAATTAAATATAAGAGACACAATGCCGACATAAGTACAGGAAGACTGATTCTTCCTACTGTCTATTTTTAGAGCGTATCCTGCGTCACCAGTTTTACATTCCGATGTACCTCTGCAGGTTTACTGTATCCCTTGGATCTCCCTTTTGACGATGAAACACAGAAATTGCATCGGAATTAAATATGAGAGACACATTGCCGACTTAAGTACAGGAAGATTGAGTCTTCCTACTGTCGATGTTTTGAGCGTTTCCTGCGTCACCAGTTTTACATTCCGATGCACCTCTGCAGGTTTACTGCATCCATTGGACCCTCCCATTGACGATGAAACACAGAAATTGCATCGGAATTAAATATAAGAGACACAATGCAGACTTAAGTACAAGAAAACTGAGTCTTCTTACGGTCTATGTTTTGAGCGTTTCCTGTGTCACCAGTTTTACATTCCGTTGCACCTCTGCAGGTTTACTGTTTCCCTTGAACCTTCCCATTGGCGATGAAACACAGAAATGGCATCGGAATTAAATATAAGAGACACGATGCCGACTTAAGTACAGGAAGACTGAGTCTTCCTGCTGTCTACGTTTTGAGCGTTTCCTGTGTCACCTGTTTGACATTCCGATGCACCTCTGCTGGTTTAATGTATCCATTGGACCTTCCCATTGACGATGAAACACCGAAATTGCACCGGAATTATATATAAGAGACACTATGCCGACATAAGTACAGGAAGCCTGAGTCTTCCCAATGTGTATGTTTTGAACGTTTCCTGTGTCATCAGTTTTACATTCCGATGCACATCTGCAGGTTTACTGGATCCCATGGACCTTCCCATTGACGATCAAACACAGAAATTGCATCAGAATTAAATGTAAGAGACACAATGGCGACTTAAGTACAGGAAGACTGAGTCTTCCCACTGTCTATGATTTGAACGTTTCCTGTGTCACTAGTTTTACATTCCGTTGCACCTCTGCAGGTTTACTGTATCCCTTGGACCTTCCCATTGACAATGAAACACAGAGATTGCATCGGAAGTAAATATAAGAGACACCATGCCGACTTTAGTACAGGAAGAGTTTGTCTTTCTAATGTCTATGTTTTGAGCGTTTCCCGTGTCACCAGTTTTACATTCCGATGCACCTCTGCAGGTTTACTGTATCCCTTGGACCTACAAAGTGCGATGAAACACATAAATAGCATCGGAATTAAATATAAGAGACACAACGAAGACTTAAGTACAGGAAGACTGAGTATTCCAACTGTCTATATTTTGAGCGTTTCCAGTGTCACCAGTTTTACATTCCGATGCAACTCTGCAAGTTTACTGTAGCCCCTGGACCATCCCATTTACGGAGAAACACAGAAATTGCATCGCAATTAAATATAAGAGTCACAATGCCGACTTAAGTACAGGAAGACTGAGTCTTCCTACTGTCTATGTTTTGAGCGTTTCCTGTGTCAGCAATTTTACATTCCGATGCACCTCTGCAGGTTTTCTGTATCCCTTGGACCTTCACAGTAACGATGAAACACAGAAATTGCATCGGAATTAAATATAAGAGTCACAATGCAGACTTAAGTACAAGAAAACTGTGTCTTCTTAAGGTCTATGTTTCGAGCGTTTACTGTGTCACCAGTTTTACATTCCGATGCAGCTCTGGAGGTTTACTGTATCCCTTGGACCTTCCAATTGACGATGAAACACGGAAATTGCATCGGAATTAAATATAAGAGACTCAATGCTGACTTAAGTACAGGAAGACTGAATCTTCCTAATGTCTATGATTTGAGCGTCTCCTGTGTGACCAGTTTTATATTCCGATACACCTCTGGAGGCTTACTGTATCCATTGGACCTTCCCATTGACGATGAAACACAGAAATTGCATCGGAATTAAATATAAGAGACACAATGGCGACTTAAGTACAGGAAGACTGAGTCTTCCTAAGGTCTATATTTTGAGCGTTTCCTGTGCCACCAGTTTTACATTCCGATGCACCTCTGCAGGTTTACTGTATCCCTTGGACCTTCCCATTGACAACGAGACACAGAAATTGCATCGGAATTAAATAAAGGGGACACAATGCCGGGGTTAAGTACAGCAAGACTGAGTCTTCCTACTGTCTATGTTTTGAGCGTTTCCTGTGTCATCAGTTTTACATTCCGATGCACCTCTGCACGTTTACTGTATCCATTGGACCCTCCCATTGACGATGAAACACAAAAATTGCATCGGAATTAAATATAAGAGACACATTGCCGACTTAAGTACAGGAAGATTGAGTCTTCCTACTGTCGATTTTTTGAGCGTTTCCTGCGTCACCAGTTTTACATTCCGATGCACCTCTGCAGGTTTACTGTATCCATTGGACCTTCCCATTGACGATGAAACACAGATATTGCATTGGTATTGAATATAAGAGTCACAATGCCGACTTAAGTACAAGAAAACAGTGTCTTCCTACTGTCTATGTTTCGAGCGTTTCCTGTGTCACCAGTTTTACATTCCGATGCACCTCTGCAGGTTTATTGTATCCATTGGACTTTCCCATTGACGATGAAACACCGAAATTGCACCGGAATTAAATATAAGAGACACAATGACGACTTAAGTACAGGAACACTGAGTCTTCCCAATGTCTATGTTTTGAGCGTTTCCTGTGTCATCAGTTTTACATTCCGATGCACCTCTGCAGGTTTTCTGTATCCCATGGACCTTCCCATTGACGATGAAACAGAGAAATTGCATCGGAATTTAATATAAGAGACACAATGCCGACTTAAGTACAGGAAGACTGAGTCTTCCTACTGCCTATGTTTTGAGCGTTTCCTGTGTCACCAGTTTTACATTCCGATGCACCTCTGCAGGTTTACTGTATCCGTTGGACCTTCCCATTGACGATGAAACACAAACATTGCATCGGAATTAAATATAAGAGTCACAATGCCGACTTAAGTACAGGAAGACTGAGTCTTCCTACTGTCTATGTTTTGAGCGTTTCCTGTGTCAGCAATTTTACATTCCGATGCACCTCTGCACGTTTTCTGTATCCCTTGGACCTTCACAGTGACGATGAAATACAGACATTGCATCGGAATTAAATATAAGAGTAACAATGCCGACTTAAGTACAAGAAAACTGTGTCTTCTTACGGTCTATGATTTGAGCGTTTCCTGTGTCACCAGTTTTACATTCCGATGCACCTCTGCAGGTTAACTGTATCCCTTGGACCTTCCCATTGACAATGAAACACAGAAATTGCATCGGAAGTAAATATAAGAGACACCATGCCGACTTAAGTACAGGAAGATTTCGCCTTTCTACTGTCTATGTTTTGAGCGTTTCCTGTGTCACCAGTTTTACATTCCGATGCACCTCTGCAGGTTTACTGTATCCCTTGGACCTTCAAAGTGCGATGAAACACAGAAATTGCATCGCAATTAAATATAAGAGTCACAATGCCGACTTAAGTACAGGAAGACTGAGTCTTCCTACTGTCTATGTTTTGAGCGTTTCCTGTGTCAGCAATTTTACATTCCGATGCACCTCTGCAGGTTTTCTGTATCCCTTGGACCTTCACAGTAACGATGAAACACAGAAATTGCATCGGAATTAAATATAAGAGTCACAATGCCGACTTAAGTACAAGAAAACTGTGTCTTCTTAAGGTCTATGTTTCGAGCGTTTACTGTGTCACCAGTTTTACATTCCGATGCAGCTCTGGAGGTTTACTGTATCCCTTGGACCTTCCAATTGACGATGAAACACGGAAATTGCATCGGAATTAAATATAAGAGACTCAATGCTGACTTAAGTACAGGAAGACTGAATCTTCCTAATGTCTATGATTTGAGCGTTTCCTGTGTGACCAGTTTTATATTCCGCTACACCTCTGGAGGTTTACTGTATCCATTGGACCTTCCCATTGACGATGAAACACAGAAATTGCATCGGAATTAAATATAAGAGACACAATGCCGACTTAAGTACAGGAAGACTGAGTCTTCCTAATGTCTATATTTTGAGCGTTTCCTGTGCCACCAGTTTTACATTCCGATGCACCTCTGCAGGTTTACTGTATCCCTTGGACCTTCCCATTCACAATGAAACACAGAAATTGCATCGGAATTAAATATAAGAGCCACAATGCCGACTTAAGTACGGGAAGACTGAGTATTCCTACTGTCTATCTTTTGAGCGTTTCCTGTGTCACCAGTTTTAGATCCCGATGCACCTCTATAGGTTTACTGTTTCCCTTGGACCTTCCCATTGACGATGAAACACAAAAATTGCATCGGAATTAAATATAAGAGTCACAATGTTGACTTAAGTACAGGAAGACTGAGTCTTCCTACTGTCTATGTTTTGAGCGTTTCCTGTGTCAGCAATTTTACATTCCGATGCAACTCTGCAGGTTTTCTGTATCCCTTGGACCTTTACAGTGACGGTGAAATACAGAAATTGCATCGGAATTAAATATAAGAGTCACAATGCCGACTTAAGTACAAGAAAACTGTGTCTTCTTACGGTCTATGTTTTGAACGTTTCCTGTGTCACCAGTTTTACATTCCGATGCACCTCTGCAGGTATACTGCATGCCTTGGACTTTCCCATTGACAATGAAACACAGAAATTGCATCGGAAGTAAATATAAGAGACACCATGCCTACTTAAGTACAGGAAGATTTTGTCTTTCTACCGTCTATGTTTTGAGCGTTTCCTGTGTCACCAGTTTTGCATTCCGATGCACCTCTGCAGGTTTACTGTATCCCTTGGACCTTCACAGTGTCGATGAAACACAGAAATTGCATCGGTATTAAATATAAGAGACACAATGCCGTATTAAGTACAGGAAGACTGAGTCTTCATCCAGTCTTGTTTTCAGCGTTTCCTGTGTCACCAGTTTGACATTCCGATTCAACTCTACAGGTTAACTGTATCGATTGGACCATCAGATTGACGATGAAACACTGAAATTGCATCGGAATTAAACATTGACACAATGCCGACTTAAGTACAAGAAAACTGAGTGTCCTTGCTGTCTATGTTTTGAGCGTTTACAGTGTCACCAGTTTTACATTGCGATGCACCTCTGCAGGTTTACTGTATCCCTTGGACCTTCCCATTGACGATGAAACACAGAAATTGCATCGGAATTAAATATAAGAGACACAATGCCGACGTAAGTACAGGAAGACTGAGTCTTCCTAATGTCTATATTTTGAGCGTTTCCTGTGTCACCAGTTATACATTCCGATGCAGCTCTAGAGGTTTACTGTATTCCTTGGACCTTCCAATTGTCGATGAAACACAGAAATTGCATCGGAATTAAATATAACAGGATCAATGCTGACTTAAGTACAGGAAGACTGAGTCTACCTAATGTCTTTGATTTGAGCGTTTCCTGTGTCACCAGTTTTATATTCCGATGCACCTCTGCAGGTTTACTGTATCCATTGGACCTTCCCATTGACGATGAAACACAGAAATTGCATCGGAATTAAATATAAGAGACACAATGCCGACTTAAGTACAGGATGACTGAGTCTTCCTACTGTCTATGTTTTGAGCGTTTCCTGTGTCACCAGTTTTACATTCCGATGCACCTCTGCAGGTTTACTGTATCCCTTGGACCTTCCCATTGATAATGAAACACAGAAATTGCATCGGAAGTAAATATAAGAGACACCATGCCGACTTAAGTACAGGAAGATTTTGTCTTTCTACTGTCTATGTTTTGAGCGTTTCCTGTGTCACCAGTTTTACATTCAGATGCACCTCTGCAGGTTTGCTGTATCCCTTGGACATTCAAAGTGCGATGAAACACAGAAATTGCATCGCAATTAAATATAGGAGTCACAATGCCGACTTAAGTACAGCAAGACTGAGTCTTCCTACTCTCTATGTTTTGAGCGTTTCCTGTGTCATCAATTTTACATTCCGATGCACCTCTGCTTGTTTACTGTATCCCTTGGACCTTCCCATTGACAATGAAACACAGAAATTGCATCGGAAGTAAATATAGGAGACACAATGCCCACATAAGTACAGGAAGACTGATTCTTCCTACTGTCTATTTTTAGAGCTTATCCTGCGTCACCAGTTTTACATTCCGATGCACCTCTGCAGGTTTACTGCATCCCTTGGATCTCCCTTTTGACGATGAAACACAGAAATTGCATCGGAATTAAATATAAGAGACACATTGCCGACTTAAGTACTGGAAGATTGAGTCTTCCTACTGTCGATGTTTTGAGCGTTTCCTGTGTCACCTGTTTGACATTCCGATGCACCTCTACAGGTTAGCTGTATCCATTGGACCTTCAGATTGACGATGAAACACTGAAATTGCATCGGAATTAAACATAAGAGACACAATGCCGACATAAGTACAAGAAAACTGAGTGTCCCTACTGTCTATGTTTAGAGCGTTTACAGTGTCACCAGTTTTACATTGCGATGCAGCCCTGGAGGTTTACTGTATCTCTTGGACCTTCCAATTGTCGATGAAACACAGAAATTGCATCGGAATTAAATAAAGGGGACACAATGCCGGGGTTAAGTACAGCAAGACTGAGTCTTCCTACTGTCTATGTTTTGTGCGTTTCCTGTGTCATCAGTTTTACATTCCGATGCACCTCTGCAGGTTTACTGTATCCATTGGACCTTCCCATTGACGATGAAACACAGAAATTGCATCGGAATTACATATAAGAGACACAATGCCGACATAAGTACAGGAAGACTGATTCTTCCTACTGTCTATTTTTAGAGCGTATCCTGCGTCACCAGTTTTACATTCCGATGTACCTCTGCAGGTTTACTGTATCCCTTGGATCTCTATTTTGACGATGAAACACAGAAATTGCATCGGAATTAAATATAAGAGACACATTGCCGACTTAAGTACAGGAAGATTGAGTCTTCCTACTGTCGATGTTTTGAGCGTTTCCTGCGTCCCCAGTTTTACATTCCGATGCACCTCTGCAGGTTTACTGCATCCATTGGACCCTCCCATTGACGATGAAACACAGAAATTGCATCGGAATTAAATATAAGAGACACAATGCCGACTTAAGTACAAGAAAACTGAGTCTTCTTACGGTCTATGTTTTGAGCGTTTCCTGTGTCACCAGTTTTACATTCCGTTGCACCTCTGCAGGTTTACTGTTTCCCTTGAACTTTCCCATTGGCGATGAAACACAGAAATGGCATAGGAATTAAATATAAGAGACACAATGCCGACTTAAGTGCAGGAAGACTGAGTCTTCCTACTGCCTATATTTTGAGCGTTTCCTGTGTCACCAGTTTTAGATTCCGATGCACCTCTGCAGGTTTAATGTATCCCTGGAACCTTCACAGTGACGATGAAACACAGAAATTTCATCGGATTTAAATATAAGAGACACAATGCCGACTTAAGTAGAGGAAGACTGAGTCTTCCTACTGTCTACGTTTTGAACGTTTCCTGTGTCACCTGTTTGACATTCCGATGCACCTCTGCTGGTTAGCTGTATCCATTGGACCTTCAGATTGACGATGAAACACGGAAATTGCATCGGAATTAAATATAAGAGACACAATGCCGACTTAAGTACAAGAAAACTGAGTCTCCTTACTGTCTATGTTTTGAGCGTTTACAGTGTCACCAGTTTTAGATTCCGATGCATCACTGCAGGTTTACTGTTTCCCCTCGACCTTCCCAATGACGATGAAACACAGAAATTGCATCTGAATTAAATATAAGAGACACAGTGCCGACTTAAGTACAGGAAGACTGAGTCTTCCTAATGTCTATGTATTGAGCGTTTCCTGTGTCACCAGTTTTATATTCCGATGCACCTCTGCAGGTTTACTGTATCCATTGGACCTTCACAGTAACGATGAAACACAGAAATTGCATCGGAATTAAATATAAGAGTCACAATGCCGACTTAAGTACAAGAAAACTGTGTCTTCTTAAGGTCTATATTTCGAGCGTTTACTGTGTCACCAGTTTTACATTCCGATGCAGCTCTGGAGGTTTACTGTATCCCTTGGACCTTCCAACTGACGATGAAACACGGATATTGCATCGGAATTAAATATAAGAGACTCAATGCTGACTTAAGTACAGGAAGACTGAATCTTCCTAATGTCTATGATTTGAGCGTTTCCTGTGTGACCAGTTTTATATTCCGCTACACCTCTGGAGGTTTACTGTATCCATTGGACCTTCCCATTGACGATGAAACACAGAAATTGCATCGGAATTAAATATAAGAGACACAATGCCGACTTAAGTACAGGAAGACTGAGTCTTCCTAAGGTCTATATTTTGAGCGTTTCCTGTGCCACCAGTTTTACATTCCGATGCACCTCTGCAGGTTTACTGTATCCCTTGGACCTTCCCATTCACAATGAAACACAGAAATTGCATCGGAATTAAATATAAGAGCCACAATGCCGACTTAAGTACAGGAAGACTGAGTATTCCTACTGTCTATCTTTTGAGCGTTTCCTGTGTCACCAGTTTTAGATTCCGATGCACCTCTGCAGGTTTACTGTTTCCCTTGGACCTTCCCATTGACGATGAAACACAAAAATTGCATCGGATTTAAATATAAGAGTCACAATGTTGACTTAAGTACAGGAAGACTGAGTCTTCCTACTGTCTATGTTTTGAGCGTTTCCTGTGTCAGCAATTTTACATTCCGATGCACCTCTGCAGGTTTTCTGTATCCCTTGGACCTTCACAGTGACGGTGAAATACAGAAATTGCATCGGAATTAAATATAAGAGTCACAATGCCGACTTAAGTACAAGAAAACTGTGTCTTCTTACGGCCTATGTTTTGAGCGTTTCCTGTGTCACCAGTTTTACATTCCGATGCACCTCTGCAGGTATACTGTATCCCTTGGACTTTCCCATTGACAATGAAACACAGAAATTGCATCAGAAGTAAATATAAGAGACACCATGCCTACTTAAGTACAGGAAGATTTTGTCTTTCTACTGTCTATGTTTTGAGCGTTTCCTGTGTCACCAGTTTTGCATTCCGATGCACCTCTGCAGGTTTACTGTATCCCTTGGACCTTCACAGTGTCGATGAAACACAGAAATTGCATCGGAATTAAATATAAGAGACACAATGCCGTATTAAGTACAGGAAGACTGAGTCTTCATCCAGTCTATGTTTTGAGCGTTTCCTGTGTCACCAGTTTGACATTCCGATTCACCTCTACAGGTTAACTGTATCCATTGGACCATCAGACTGACGATGAAACACTGAAATTGCATCGGAATTAAACATAAGAGACACAATGCCGACTTAAGTACAAGAAAACTGAGTGTCCCTACTGTCTATGTTTTGAGCGTTTACAGTGTCACCAGTTTTACATTGCGATGCACCTCTGCAGGTTTACTGTATCCCTTGGACCTTCCCATTGACGATGAAACACAGAAATTGCATCGGAATTAAATATAAGAGACACAATGCCGACGTAAGTACAGGAAGACTGAGTCTTCCTAATGTCTATATTTTGAGCGTTTCCTGTGTCACCAGTTTTACATTCCGATGCAGCTCTAACGGTTTACTGTATTCCTTGGACCTTCCAATTGTCGACGAAACACAGAGATTGCATCGGAATTAAATATAACAGGATCAATGCTGACTTAAGTACAGGAAGACTGAGTCTACCTAATGTCTTTGATTTGAGCGTTTCCTGTGTCACCAGTTTTATATTCCGATGCACCTCTGCAGGTTTACTGTATCCATTGGACCTTCCCATTGACGATGAAACACAGAAATTGCATCGGAATTAAATATAAGAGACACAATGCCGACTTAAGTACATGAAGACTGAGTCTTCCTACTGTCTATGTTTTGACCGTTTCCTGTGTCACCAGTTTTACATTCCGATGCACCTCTGCAGGTTTACTGTTTCCCTTCGACCTTCCCATTGACGATGAAACACAGAAATTGCATCGGAATTAAATAAAGGAGACACAATGCCGGGGTTAAGTACAGCAAGACTGAGTCTTCCTAATGTCTATGTTTTGAGCGTTTCCTGTGTCATCAGTTTTACATTCCGATGCACCTCTGCAGGTTTACTGTATCCATTGGACCCTCCCATTGACGATGAAACACAGAAATTGCATCGGAATTAAATATAAGAGACACAATGCCGACATAAGTACAGGAAGACTGATTCTTCCTACTGTCTATGTTTTGAGCGTATCCTGCGTCACCAGTTTTACATTCCCATGCACCTCTGCAGGTTTACTGTATCACTTGGATCTCCCTTTTGACGATGAAACACAAAAATTGCATCGGAATTAAATATAAGAGACACATTGCCGACTTAAGTACAGAAAGATTGAGTCTTCCTACTGTCGATGTTTTGAGAATTTCCTGCGTCACCAGTTTTACATTCCGATGCACCTCTGCAGGTTTACTGTATCCATTGGACCTTCCCAGTGACGATGAAACACAGAAATTGCATCGGAATTAAATATAAGACTCACAATGCCGACTTAAGTACAAGAAAACAGTGTCTTCCTACTGTCTATGTTTCGAGCGTTTCCTGTGTCACCAGTTTAACATTCCGATGCACCTCTGTAGGTTTAATGTATCCATTTGACTTTCCCATTGACGATGAAACACCGAAGTTGCACCGGAATTAAATATAAGAGACACAATGCCACCTTTAGTACAGGAAGCCTGAGTCTTCCCAATGTCTATGTTTTGAGCGTTTCCTGTGTCACCAGTTTTACATTGCGATGCACATCTGCAGGTTTTCTGTATCCCTTGGACCTTCACAGTAACGATGAAACACAGAAATTGCATCGGAATTAAATATAAGAGTCACAATGCAGACTTAAGTACAAGAAAACTGTGTCTTCTTAAGGTCTATGTTTCGAGCGTTTACTGTGTCACCAGTTTTACATTCCGATGCAGCTCTGGAGGTTTACTGTATCCCTTGGACCTTCCAATTGACGATGAAACACGGAAATTGCATCGGAATTAAATATAAGAGACTCAATGCTGACTTAAGTACAGGAAGACTGAATCTTCCTAATGTCTATGATTTGAGCGTCTCCTGTGTGACCAGTTTTATATTCCGATACACCTCTGGAGGTTTACTGTATCCATTGGACCTTCCCATTGACGATGAAACACAGAAATTGCATCGGAATTAAATATAAGAGACACAATGGCGACTTAAGTACAGGAAGACTGAGTCTTCCTAAGGTCTATATTTTGAGCGTTTCCTGTGCCACCAGTTTTACATTCCGATGCACCTCTGCAGGTTTACTGTATCCCTTGGACCTTCCCATTGACAACGAAACACAGAAATTGCATCGGAATTAAATAAAGGGGACACAATGCCGGGGTTAAGTACAGCAAGACTGAGTCTTCCTACTGTCTATGTTTTGAGCGTTTCCTGTGTCATCAGTTTTACATTCCGATGCACCTCTGCACGTTTACTGTATCCATTGGACCCTCCCATTGACGATGAAACACAAAAATTGCATCGGAATTAAATATAAGAGACACATTGCCGACTTAAGTACAGGAAGATTGAGTCTTCCTACTGTCGATTTTTTGAGCGTTTCCTGCGTCACCAGTTTTACATTCCGATGCACCTCTGCAGGTTTACTGTATCCATTGGACCTTCCCATTGACGATGAAACACAGATATTGCATTGGTATTAAATATAAGAGTCACAATGCCGACTTAAGTACAAGAAAACAGTGTCTTCCTACTGTCTATGTTTCGAGCGTTTCCTGTGTCACCAGTTTTACATTCCGATGCACCTCTGCAGGTTTAATGTATCCATTGGACTTTCCCATTGACGATGAAACACCGAAATTGCACCGGAATTAAATATAAGAGACACAATGACGACTTAAGTACAGGAACACTGAGTCTTCCCAATGTCTATGTTTTGAGCGTTTCCTGTGTCATCAGTTTTACATTCCGATGCACCTCTGCAGGTTTTCTGTATCCCATGGACCTTCCCATTGACGATGAAACAGAGAAATTGCATCGGAATTTAATATAAGAGACACAATGCCGACTTAAGTACAGGAAGACTGAGTCTTCCTACTACCTATGTTTTGAGCGTTTCCTGTGTCACCAGTTTTACATTCCGATGCACCTCTGCAGGTTTACTGTATCCGTTGGACCTTCCCATTGACGATGAAACACAGAAATTGCATCGGAATTAAATATAAGAGTCACAATGCCGACTTAAGTACAGGAAGACTGAGTCTTCCTACTGTCTATGTTTTGAGCGTTTCCTGTGTCACCAGTTTTATATTCCGATGCACCTCTGCAGGTTTACTGTATCCATTGGACCTTCACAGTAACGATGAAACACAGAAATTGCATCGGAATTAAATATAAGAGTCACAATGCCGACTTAAGTACAAGAAAACTGTGTCTTCTTAAGGTCTATATTTCGAGCGTTTACTGTGTCACCAGTTTTACATTCCGATGCAGCTCTGGAGGTTTACTGTATCCCTTGGACCTTCCAATTGACGATGAAACACGGATATTGCATCGGAATTAAATATAAGAGACTCAATGCTGACTTAAGTACAGGAAGACTGAATCTTCCTAATGTCTATGATTTGAGCGTTTCCTGTGTGACCAGTTTTATATTCCGCTACACCTCTGGAGGTTTACTGTATCCATTGGACCTTCCCATTGACGATGAAACACAGAAATTGCATCGGAATTAAATATAAGAGACACAATGCCGACTTAAGTACAGGAAGACTGAGTCTTCCTAAGGTCTATATTTTGAGCGTTTCCTGTGCCACCAGTTTTACATTCCGATGCACCTCTGCAGGTTTACTGTATCCCTTGGACCTTCCCATTCACAATGAAACACAGAAATTGCATCGGAATTAAATATAAGAGCCACAATGCCGACTTAAGTACAGGAAGACTGAGTATTCCTACTGTCTATCTTTTGAGCGTTTCCTGTGTCACCAGTTTTAGATTCCGATGCACCTCTGCAGGTTTACTGTTTCCCTTGGACCTTCCCATTGACGATGAAACACAAAAATTGCATCGGATTTAAATATAAGAGTCACAATGTTGACTTAAGTACAGGAAGACTGAGTCTTCCTACTGTCTATGTTTGAGCGTTTCCTGTGTCAGCAATTTTACATTCCGATGCACCTCTGCAGGTTTTCTGTATCCCTTGGACCTTCACAGTGACGGTGAAATACAGAAATTGCATCGGAATTAAATATAAGAGTCACAATGCCGACTTAAGTACAAGAAAACTGTGTCTTCTTACGGCCTATGTTTTGAGCGTTTCCTGTGTCACCAGTTTTACATTCCGATGCACCTCTGCAGGTATATTGTATCCCTTGGACTTTCCCATTGACAATGAAACACAGAAATTGCATCAGAAGTAAATATAAGAGACACCATGCCTACTTAAGTACAGGAAGATTTTGTCTTTCTACTGTCTATGTTTTGAGCGTTTCCTGTGTCACCAGTTTTGCATTCCGATGCACCTCTGCAGGTTTACTGTATCCCTTGGACCTTCACAGTGTCGATGAAACACAGAAATTGCATCGGAATTAAATATAAGAGACACAATGCCGTATTAAGTACAGGAAGACTGAGTCTTCATCCAGTCTATGTTTTGAGCGTTTCCTGTGTCACCAGTTTGACATTCCGATTCACCTCTACAGGTTAACTGTATCCATTGGACCATCAGACTGACGATGAAACACTGAAATTGCATCGGAATTAAACATAAGAGACACAATGCCGACTTAGGTACAAGAAAACTGAGTGTCCTTACTGTCTATGTTTTGAGCGTTTACAGTGTCACCAGTTTTACATTGCGATGCACCTCTGCAGGTTTACTGTATCCCTTGGACCTTCCCATTGACGATGAAACACAGAAATTGCATCGGAATTAAATATAAGAGACACAATGCCGACGTAAGTACAGGAAGACTGAGTCTTCCTAATGTCTATATTTTGAGCGTTTCCTGTGTCACCAGTTTTACATTCCGATGCAGCTCTAACGGTTTACTGTATTCCTTGGACCTTCCAATTGTCGACGAAACACAGAGATTGCATCGGAATTAAATATAACAGGATCAATGCTGACTTAAGTACAGGAAGACTGAGTCTACCTAATGTCTTTGATTTGAGCGTTTCCTGTGTCACCAGTTTTACATTCCGATGCAGCTCTGGAGGTTTACTGTATCCCTTGGACCTTCCAATTGACGATGAAACACGGAAATTGCATCGGAATTAAATATAAGAGACTCAATGCTGACTTAAGTACAGGAAGACTGAATCTTCCTAATGTCTATGATTTGAGCGTCTCCTGTGTGACCAGTTTTATATTCCGATACACCTCTGGAGGTTTACTGTATCCATTGGACCTTCCCATTGACGATGAAACACAGAAATTGCATCGGAATTAAATATAAGAGACACAATGGCGACTTAAGTACAGCAAGACTGAGTCTTCCTAAGGTCTATATTTTGAGCGTTTCCTGTGCCACCAGTTTTACATTCCGATGCACCTCCGCAGGTTTACTGTATCCCTTGGACCTTCCCATTGACAACGAAACACAGAAATTGCATCGGAATTAAATAAAGGGGACACAATGCCGGGGTTAAGTACAGCAAGACTGAGTCTTCCTACTGTCTATGTTTTGAGCGTTTCCTGTGTCATCAGTTTTACATTCCGATGCACCTCTGCACGTTTACTGTATCCATTGGACCCTCCCATTGACGATGAAACACAAAAATTGCATCGGAATTAAATATAAGAGACACATTGCCGACTTAAGTACAGGAAGATTGAGTCTTCCTACTGTCGATTTTTTGAGCGTTTCCTGCGTCACCAGTTTTACATTCCGATGCACCTCTGCAGGTTTACTGTATCCATTGGACCTTCCCATTGACGATGAAACACAGATATTGCATTGGTATTAAATATAAGAGTCACAATGCCGACTTAAGTACAAGAAAACAGTGTCTTCCTACTGTCTATGTTTCGAGCGTTTCCTGTGTCACCAGTTTTACATTCCGATGCACCTCTGCAGGTTTAATGTATCCATTGGACTTTCCCATTGACGATGAAACACCGAAATTGCACCGGAATTAAATATAAGAGACACAATGACGACTTAAGTACAGGAACACTGAGTCTTCCCAATGTCTATGTTTTGAGCGTTTCCTGTGTCATCAGTTTTACATTCCGATGCACCTCTGCAGGTTTTCTGTATCCCATGGACCTTCCCATTGACGATGAAACAGAGAAATTGCATCGGAATTTAATATAAGAGACACAATGCCGACTTAAGTACAGGAAGACTGAGTCTTCCTACTGCCTATGTTTTGAGCGTTTTCTGTGTCACCAGTTTTACATTCCGATGCACCTCTGCAGGTTTACTGTATCCGTTGGACCTTCCCATTGACGATGAAACACAAACATTGCATCGGAATTAAATATAAGAGTCACAATGCCGACTTAAGTACAGGAAGACTGAGTCTTCCTACTGTCTATGTTTTGAGCGTTTCCTGTGTCAGCAATTTTACATTCCGATGCACCTCTGCACGTTTTCTGTATCCCTTGGACCTTCACAGTGACGATGAAATACAGACATTGCATCGGAATTAAATATAAGAGTAACAATGCCGACTTAAGTACAAGAAAACTGTGTCTTCTTACGGTCTATGATTTGAGCGTTTCCTGTGTCACCAGTTTTACATTCCGATGCACCTCTGCAGGTTAACTGTATCCCTTGGACCTTCCCATTGACAATGAAACACAGAAATTGCATCGGAAGTAAATATAAGAGCCACCATGCCGACTTAAGTACAGGAAGATTTCGCCTTTCAACTGTCTATGTTTTGAGCGTTTCCTGTGTCACCAGTTTTACATTCCAATGCACCTCTGCAGGTTTACTGTATCCCTTGGACCTTCAAAGTGCGATGAAACACAGAAATTGCATCGCAATTAAATATAAGAGTCACAATGCCGACTTAAGTACAGGAAGACTGAGTCTTCCTACTGTCTATGTTTTGAGCGTTTCCTGTGTCAGCAATTTTACATTCCGATGCACCTCTGCAGGTTTTCTGTATCCCTTGGACCTTCACAGTAACGATGAAACACAGAAATTGCATCGGAATTAAATATAAGAGTCACAATGCCGACTTAAGTACAAGAAAACTGTGTCTTCTTAAGGTCTATGTTTCGAGCGTTTACTGTGTCACCAGTTTTACATTCCGATGCAGCTCTGGAGGTTTACTGTATCCCTTGGACCTTCCAATTGACGATGAAACACGGAAATCGCATCGGAATTAAATATAAGAGACTCAATGCTGACTTAAGTACAGGAAGACTGAATCTTCCTAATGTCTATGATTTGAGCGTTTCCTGTGTGACCAGTTTTATATTCCGCTACACCTCTGGAGGTTTACTGTATCCATTGGACCTTCCCATTGACGATGAAACACAGAAATTGCATCGGAATTAAATATAAGAGACACAATGCCGACTTAAGTACAGGAAGACTGAGTATTCCTACTGTCTATCTTTTGAGCGTTTCCTGTGTCACCAGTTTTAGATTCCGATGCACTTCTATAGGTTTACTGTTTCCCTTGGACCTTCCCATTGACGATGAAACACAAAAATTGCATCGGAATTAAATATAAGAGTCACAATGTTGACTTAAGTACAGGAAGACTGAGTCTTCCTACTGTCTATGTTTTGAGCGTTTCCTGTGTCAGCAATTTTACATTCCGATGCAACTCTGCAGGTTTTCTGTATCCCTTGGACCTTTACAGTGACGGTGAAATACAGAAATTGCATCGGAATTAAATATAAGAGTCACAATGCCGACTTAAGTACAAGAAAACTGTGTCTTCTTACGGTCTATGTTTTGAACGTTTCCTGTGTCACCAGTTTTACATTGCGATGCACCTCTGCAGGTATACTGTATGCCTTGGACTTTCCCATTGACAATGAAACACAGAAATTGCATCGGAAGTAAATATAAGAGACACCATGCCTACTTAAGTACAGGAAGATTTTGTCTTTCTACCGTCTATGTTTTGAGCGTTTCCTGTGTCACCAGTTTTGCATTCCGATGCACCTCTGCAGGTTTACTGTATCCCTTGGACCTTCACAGTGTCGATGAAACACAGTAATTGCATCGGTATTAAATATAAGAGACACAATGCCGTATTAAGTACAGGAAGACTGAGTCTTCATCCAGTCTTGTTTTCAGCGTTTCCTGTGTCACCAGTTTGACATTCCGATTCAACTCTACAGGTTAACTGTATCCATTGGACCATCAGACTGACGATGAATCACTGAAATTGCATCGGAATTAAACATTGACACAATGCCGACTTAAGTACAAGAAAACTGAGTGTCCTTGCTGTCTATGTTTTGAGCGTTTACAGTGTCACCAGTTTTACATTGCGATGCACCTCTGCAGGTTTACTGTATCCCTTGGACCTTCCCATTGACGATGAAACACAGAAATTGCATCGGAATTAAATATAAGAGACACAATGCCGACGTAAGTACAGGAAGACTGAGTCTTCCTAATGTCTATATTTTGAGCGTTTCCTGTGTCACCAGTTATACATTCCGATGCAGCTCTAGAGGTTTACTGTATTCCTTGGACCTTCCAATTGTCGATGAAACACAGAAATTGCATCGGAATTAAATATAACAGGATCAATGCTGACTTAAGTACAGGAAGACTGAGTCTACCTAATGTCTTTGATTTGAGCGTTTCCTGTGTCACCAGTTTTATATTCCGATGCACCTCTGCAGGTTTACTGTATCCATTGGACCTTCCCATTGACGATGAAACACAGAAATTGCATCGGAATTAAATATAAGAGACACAATGCCGACTTAAGTACAGGAAGACTGAGTCTTAATACTGTCTATGTTTTGAGCGTTTCCTGTGTCACCAGTTTTACATTCCGATGAACCTCTGCAGGTTTACTGTATCCCTTGGACCTTCCCATTGACAATGAAACACAGAAATTGCATCGGAAGTAAATATAAGAGACACCATGCCGACTTAAGTACAGGAAGATTTTGTCTTTCTACTGTCTATGTTTTGAGCGTTTCCTGTGTCACCAGTTTTACATTCAGATGCACCTCTGCAGGTTTGCTGTATCCCTTGGACATTCAAAGTGCGATGAAACACAGAAATTGCATCGCAATTAAATATAGGAGTCACAATGCCGACTTAAGTACAGCAAGACTGAGTCTTCCTACTCTCTATGTTTTGAGCGTTTCCTGTGTCATCAATTTTACATTCCGATGCACCTCTGCTTGTTTACTGTATCCCTTGGACCTTCCCATTGACAATGAAACACAGAAATTGCATCGGAAGTAAATATAGGAGACACAATGCCCACATAAGTACAGGAAGACTGATTCTTCCTACTGTCTATTTTTAGAGCTTATCCTGCGTCACCAGTTTTACATTCCGATGCACCTCTGCAGGTTTACTGCATCCCTTGGATCTCCCTTTTGACGATGAAACACAGAAATTGCATCGGAATTAAATATAAGAGACACATTGCCGACTTAAGTACTGGAAGATTGAGTCTTCCTACTGTCGATGTTTTGAGCGTTTCCTGTGTCACCTGTTTGACATTCCGATGCACCTCTACAGGTTAGCTGTATCCATTGGACCTTCAGATTGACGATGAAACACTGAAATTGCATCGGAATTAAACATAAGAGACACAATGCCGACATAAGTACATGAAAACTGAGTGTCCCTACTGTCTATGTTTAGAGCGTTTACAGTGTCACCAGTTTTACATTGCGATGCAGCCCTGGAGGTTTACTGTATCTCTTGGACCTTCCAATTGTCGATGAAACACAGAAATTGCATCGGAATTAAATAAAGGGGACACAATGCCGGGGTTAAGTACAGCAAGACTGAGTCTTCCTACTGTCTATGTTTTGAGCGTTTCCTGTGTCACCAGTTTTACATTCCGTTGCACCTCTGCAGGTTTACTGTTTCCCTTGAACCTTCCCATTGGCGATGAAACACAGAAATGGCATCGGAATTAAATATAAGAGACACAATGCCGACTTAAGTACAGGAAGACTGAGTCTTCCTACTGCCTATATTTTGAGCGTTTCCTGTGTCACCAGTTTTAGATTCCGATGCACCTCTGCAGGTTTAATGTATCCCTGGAACCTTCACAGTGACGATGAAACACAGAAATTTCATCGGATTTAGATATAAGAGACACAATGCCGACTTAAGTAGAGGAAGACTGAGTCTTCCTACTGTCTACGTTTTGAACGTTTCCTGTGTCACCTGTTTGACATTCCGATGCACCTCTGCTGGTTAGCTGTATCCATTGGACCTTCAGATTGACGATGAAACACGGAAATTGCATCGGAATTAAATATAAGAGACACAATGCCGACTTAAGTACAAGAAAACTGAGTCTCCTTACTGTCTATGTTTTGAGCGTTTACAGTGTCACCAGCTCGACATTCCGATGCACCTCTGCAGGTTTACTGTATGCCTTGGACCTTCACATTGATGAAGGAACACAGAAATTACATCGGAATTAAATAAAAGAGACACAACGCCGACTTGAGTACAAGAAAACTGAGTCTTCTTGCGGTCTATGTTTTGAGCGTTTCCTGTGTCACCAGTTTTAGATTCCGATGCATCACTGCAGGTTTCTGTTTCCCCTCGACCTTCCCAATGACGATGAAACACAGAAATTGCATCTGAATTAAATATAAGAGACACAGTGCCGACTTAAGTACAGGAAGACTGAGTCTTCCTAATGTCTATGTATTGAGCGTTTCCTGTGTCACCAGTTTTATATTCCGATGCACCTCTGCAGGTTTACTGTATCCATTGGACCTTCACAGTGACGAAGAAACAGAGAAATTGCATCGGAATTAAACATAAGAGTCACAATGCCGACTTAAGTACAAGAAAACAGTGTCTTCTTACGGTCTATGTTTCGAGCGTTTCCTGTGTCACCAGTTTTACATTCCGATGCACCTCTGCAGGTTTAATGTATCCATTGGACCTTCCCATTGACGATGAAACACCGAAATTGCACCGGAATTATATATAAGAGACACTATGCCGACATAAGTACAGGAAGCCTGAGTCTTCCTAATGTCTATATTTTGAGCGTTTCCTGTGTCACCAGTTATACATTCCGATGCAGCTCTAGAGGTTTACTGTATTCCTTGGACCTTCCAATTGTCGATGAACCACAGAAATTGCATCGGAATTAAATATAACAGGATCAATGCTGACTTAAGTACAGGAAGACTGAGTCTACCTAATGTCTTTGATTTGAGCGTTTCCTGTGTCACCAGTTTTATATTCCGATGCACCTCTGCAGTTTTACTGTACCCATTGGACCTTCCCATTGACGATGAAACACAGAAATTGCATCGGAATTAAATGTAAGAGACACAATGCCGACTTAAGTACAGGAAGACTGAGTCTTCCTACTGTCTATGTTTTGAGCGTTTCCTGTGTCACCAGTTTTACATTCCGATGCACCTCTGCAGGTTTACTGTATCCCTTGGACCTTCCCATTGACAATGAAACACAGAAATTGCATCGGAAGTAAATATAAGAGACACCATGCCGACTTAAGTACAGGAAGATTTTGTCTTTCTACTGTCTATGTTTTGAGCGTTTCCTGTGTCACCAGTTTTACATTCAGATGCACCTCTGCAGGTTTGCTGTATCCCTTGGACATTCAAAGTGCGATGAAACACAGAAATTGCATCGCAATTAAATATAGGAGTCACAAAGCCGACTTAAGTACAGCAAGACTGAGTCTTCCTACTCTCTATGTTTTGAGCGTTTCCTGTGTCATCAATTTTACATTCCGATGCACCTCTGCTTGTTTACTGTATCCCTTGGACCTTCCCATTGACAATGAAACACAGAAATTGCATCGGAAGTAAATATAGGAGACACAATGCCCACATAAGTACAGGAAGACTGATTCTTCCTACTGTCTATTTTTAGAGCTTATCCTGCGTCACCAGTTTTACATTCCTATGCACCTCTGCAGGTTTACTGCATCCCTTGGATCTCCCTTTTGACGATGAAACACAGAAATTGCATCGGAATTAAATATAAGAGACACATTGCCGACTTAAGTACTGGAAGATTGAGTCTTCCTACTGTCGATGTTTTGAGCGTTTCCTGTGTCACCTGTTTGACATTCCGATGCACCTCTACAGGTTAGCTGTATCCATTGGACCTTCAGATTGACGATGAAACACTGAAATTGCATCGGAATTAAACATAAGAGACACAATGCCGACATAAGTACAAGAAAACTGAGTGTCCCTACTGTCTATGTTTAGAGCGCTTACAGTGTCACCAGTTTTACATTGCGATGCAGCCCTGGAGGTTTACTGTATCTCTTGGACCTTCCAATTGTCGATGAAACACAGAAATTGCATCGGAATTAAATAAAGGGGACACAATGCCGGGGTTAAGTACAGCAAGACTGAGTCTTCCTACTGTCTATGTTTTGAGCGTTTCCTGTGTCATCAGTTTTACATTCCGATGCACCTCTGCAGGTTTACTGTATCCATTGGACCTTCCCATTGACGATGAAACACAGAAATTGCATCGGAATTACATATAAGAGACACAATGCCGACATAAGTACAGGAAGACTGATTCTTCCTACTGTCTATTTTTAGAGCGTATCCTGCGTCACCAGTTTTACATTCCGATGTACCTCTGCAGGTTTACTGTATCCCTTGGATCTCTATTTTGACGATGAAACACAGAAATTGCATCGGAATTAAATATAAGAGACACATTGCCGACTTAAGTACAGGAAGATTGAGTCTTCCTACTGTCGATGTTTTGAGCGTTTCCTGCGTCCCCAGTTTTACATTCCGATGCACCTCTGCAGGTTTACTGCATCCATTGGACCCTCCCATTGACGATGAAACACAGAAATTGCATCGGAATTAAATATAAGAGACACAATGCCGACTTAAGTACAAGAAAACTGAGTCTTCTTACGGTCTATGTTTTGAGCGTTTCCTGTGTCACCAGTTTTACATTCCGTTGCACCTCTGCAGGTTTACTGTTTCCCTGGAACCTTCACAGTGACGATGAAACACAGAAATTTCATCGGATTTAAATATAAGAGACACAATGCCGACTTAAGTACAGGAAGACTGAGTCTCCCTACTGTCTACGTTTTGAACGTTTCCTGTGTCACCTGTTTGACATTCCGATGCACCTCTGCTGGTTAGCTGTATCCATTGGACCTTCAGATTGACGATGAAACACGGAAATTACATCGGAATTAAATATAAGAGACACAATGCCGACTTAAGTACAAGAAAACTGAGTCTCCTTACTGTCTATGTTTTGAGCGTTTACAGTGTCACCAGCTCGACATTCCGATGCACCTCTGCAGGTTTACTGTATGCCTTGGACCTTCACATTGATGAAGGAACACAGAAATTACATCGGAATTAAATAAAAGAGACACAACGCCGACTTAAGTACAAGAAAACTGAGTCTTCTTGCGGTCTATGTTTTGAGCGTTTCCTGTGTCACCAGTTTATGATTCCGATGCATCACTGCAGGTTTACTGTTTCCCCTCGACCTTCCCAATGACGATGAAACACAGAAATTGCATCTGAATTAAATATAAGAGACACAGTGCCGACTTAAGTACAGGAAGACTGAGTCTTCCTAATGTCTATGTATTGAGAGTTTCCTGTGTCACCAGTTTTATATTCCGATGCACCTCTGCAGGTTTACTGTATCCATTGGACCTTCACAGTGACGAAGAAACACAGAAATTGCATCGGAATTAAACATAAGAGTCACAATGCCGACTTAAGTACAAGAAAACAGTGTCTTCTTACGGTCTATGTTTCGAGCGTTTCCTGTGTCACCAGCTTTACATTCCGATGCACCTCTGCAGGTTTAATGTATCCATTGGACCTTCCCATTGACGATGAAACACCGAAATTGCACCCGAATTATATATAAGAGACACTATGCCGACATAAGTACAGGAAGCCTGAGTCTTCCCAATGTCTATGTTTTGAACGTTTCCTGTGTCATCAGTTTTACATTCCGATGCACATCTGCAGGTTTACTGTATCCCATGGACCTTCCCATTGACGATCAAACACAGAAATTGCATCGGAATTAAATGTAAGAGACACAATGGCGACTTAAGTACAAGAAAACTGAGTCTTCTTACGGTCTATGTTTTGAGCGTTTCCTGTGTCACCCGTTTTACATTCCGATGCACCTCTGCAGGTTTACTGTATCCCTTGGACCTTCACAGTGACGATGAAACACAGAAATTGCATCGGAATTAAAAATAAGAGACACAATGCCGACTTAAGTACAAGAAAACTGAGTCTTCTTACGGTCTATGTTTTGAGCGTTTCCTGTGTCACCAGTTTTACATTCCGTTGCACCTCTGCAGGTTTACTGTTTCCCTTGGACCTTCCCATTGGCGATGAAACACAGAAATGGCATCGGAATTAAATATAAGAGATACAATGCCGACTTAAGTACAGGAAGACTGAGTCTTCCTACTGTCTATGTTTTGAGCGTTTCCTGTGTCACCAGTTATAGATTCCGATGCACCTCTGCAGGTTTACTGTATCCCTTGGACCTTCACAGTGACGAAGAAACACAGAAATTGCATCGGAATTAAATATAAGAAACACAATGCCGACTTAAGTACTGGAAGGCTGAGTCCTCCCAATGTCTATGCTTTGAGCGTTTCCTGTGTCACCAGTTTTACATTCCGATGCACCTCTGCAGGCTTACTGTTTCCCTTCGACCTTCCCATTGACGATGAAACACAGAAATTGCATCGGAATTAAATAAACGAAACACAATGCCGAGTTAAGTACAGCAAGACTGAGTCTTCCTACTGTCTATGTTTTGACCGTTTCCTGTGTCATCAGTTTTACATTCCGATGCACCTCTGCAGGTTTACGGTATCCATTGGACCTTCCCATTGGCGATGAAACACAGATATTGCATCGGAATTAAATATAAGAGACACATTGCCGACTTAAGTACAGGAAGATTGAGTCTTCCTACTGTCGATGTTTTGAGCGTTTCCTACGTCACCAGTTTTACATTCCGATGCACGTCTGCAGGTTTACTGTATCCCTTGGACCTTCCCATTGACAATGAAACACAGAAATTGCATCGGAATTAAATATAAGAGTCAAAATGCCGACTTAGGTACAAGAAAACTGTGTCTTCTTAAGGTCTATGTTTCGAGCGTTTACTGTGTCACCAGTTTTACATTACGATGCAGCTCTGGAGGTTTACTGTATCCCTTGGACCTTCCAATTGACGATGAAACACGGAAATTGCATCGGAATTAAATGTAAGAGACTCAATGCTGACTTAAGTACAGGAAGACTAAGTCTTCCTAATGTCTATGTTTTGAGCGTTTTCTGTGTCACCAGTTTTATATTCCGATGCACTTCTGCAGGTTTACTGTATCCCTTGGACCTTCACAGTGACGATGAAACACAGAAATTGCATCGGAATTAAATATAAGAGACACAATGCCATATTAAGTACAGGAAGACTGAGTCTTCTTCCAGTCTATGTTTTGAGCGTTTCCTGTCTCATCAGTTTGACATTCCGATGCACCTCTACAGGTTAACTGTATCCATTGAACCTTCAGATTGACGATGAAACACTGAAATTGCATCGGAATTAAACATAAGAGACACAATGCCGACTTAAGTACATGAAAACTGAGTGTCCTTACTGTCTATGTTTTGAGCGTTTACAGTGTCACCAGTTTTACATTGCGATGCAGCTCTGGAGGTTTACTGTATCTCTTGGACTTTCCAATTGTCGATGAAACACAGAAATTGCATCGGAATTAAATATAAGAAGATCAATGCTGACTTAAGTACAGGAAGACTGAGTCTACCTAATGTCTATGATTTGAGCGTTTCCTGTGTCAGCAATTTTACATTCCGATGCACCTCTGCAGGTTTTCTGTATCCCTTGGACCTTCACAGTGACGATGAAATACAGAAATTGCATTGGAATTAAATATAAGAGACACATTGCCGACTTAAGTACAGGAAGATTGAGTCTTCCTACTGTCGATGTTTTGAGCGTTTCCTGTGTCACCAGTTTTACATTCCGATGCACCTCTGCAGGTTTACTGTATCCCTTGGACCTTCCCATTGACATGAAACACAGATATTGCATCGGAAGTAAATATAAGAGACACCATGCCGACTTAAGTACAGGAAGATTTTGTCTTTCTACTGTATATGTGTTGAGCGTTTCCTGTGTCACCAGTTTTACATTCCGATGCACCTCTGCAGGTTTACTGTTTCCCTTGAACAGTCCCATTGGCGATGAAACACAGAAATGGCATCGGAATTAAATATAAGAGACACAATGCCGACATAAGTACAGGAAGACTGATTCTTCCTACTGTCTATTTTTAGAGCGTATCCTGCGTCACCAGTTTTACATTCCGATGCACCTCTGCAGGTTTACTGTATCCCTTGGATCTCCCTTTTTGACGATGAAACACAGAAATTGCATCGGAACTAAATATAAGAGACACATTGCCGACTTAAGTACAGGAAGATTGAGTCTTCCTACTGTCATTGTTTTGAGCGTTTCCTGCGTCACCAGTTATACATTCCGATGCACCTCTGCAGGTTTACTGCATCCATTGGACCCTCCCATTGACGATGAAACACAGAAATTGCATCGGAATTAAATATAAGAGACACAATGCCGACTTAAGTACAAGAAAACTGAGTCTTCTTACGGTCATTGTTTTGAGCGTTTCCTGTGTCACCAGTTTTACATTCCGATGCACCTCTGCAGGTTTACTGTTTCCCTTGAACATTCCCATTGGCGATGAAACACAGAAATGGCATCGGAATTAAATATAAGAGACACAATGCCGACTTAAGTACAGGAAGACTGAGTCTTCCTACTGTCTATATTTTGAGCGTTTCCTGTGTCACCAGTTTTAGATTCCGATGCACCTCTGCAGGTTTACTGTATCCCTGGAACCTTCACAGTGACGATGAAACACAGAAATTTCATCGGATTTAAATATAAGAGACACAATGCCGACTTAAGTACAGGAAGACTGAGTCTTCCTACTGTCTACGTTTTGAGCGTTTCCTGTGTCACCTGTTTGACATTCCGATGCACCTCTGCAGGTTAGCTGTATCCATTGGACCTTCAGATTGACGATGAAACACTGAAATTGCATCGGAATTAAACATAAGAGACACAATGCCGACATAAGTACAA
This sequence comes from Schistocerca nitens, assembly GCF_023898315.1. Classification (NCBI taxonomy): domain Eukaryota; kingdom Metazoa; phylum Arthropoda; class Insecta; order Orthoptera; family Acrididae; genus Schistocerca; species Schistocerca nitens. The sequence continues at coordinate 12,501,730 of NW_026045897.1, read as the reverse complement.
GAAAACTGAGTGTCCCTACTGTCTATGTTTAGAGCGTTTACAGTGTCACCAGTTTTACATTGCGATGCAGCCCTGGAGGTTTACTGTATCTCTTGGACCTTCCAATTGTCGATGAAACACAGAAATTGCATCGGAATTAAATATAAGAAGATCAATGCGGACTTAAGTTCAGGAAGACTGAGTCTACCTAATGTCTATGATTTGAGCGTTTCCTGGGTCACCAGTTTTATATTCCGATGCACCTCTGCAGGTTTACTGTTTCCCTTCGACCTTCCCATTGACGATGAAACACAGAAATTGCATCGGAATTAAATAAAGGGGACACAATGCCGGGGTTAAGTACAGCAAGACTGAGTCTTCCTACTGTCTATGTTTTGAGCGTTTCCTGTGTCATCAGTTTTACATTCCGATGCACCTCTGCAGGTTTACTGTATCCATTGGACCTTCCCATTGACGATGATACACAGAAATTGCATCGGAATTAAATATAAGAGACACAATGCCGACATAAGTACAGGAAGACTGATTCTTCCTACTGTCTATTTTTAGAGCGTATCCTGCGTCACCAGTTTTACATTCCGATGTACCTCTGCAGGTTTACTGTATCCCTTGGATCTCCCTTTTGACGATGAAACACAGAAATTGCATCGGAATTAAATATGAGAGACACATTGCCGACTTAAGTACAGGAAGATTGAGTCTTCCTACTGTCGATGTTTTGAGCGTTTCCTGCGTCACCAGTTTTACATTCCGATGCACCTCTGCAGGTTTACTGCATCCATTGGACCCTCCCATTGACGATGAAACACAGAAATTGCATCGGAATTAAATATAAGAGACACAATGCAGACTTAAGTACAAGAAAACTGAGTCTTCTTACGGTCTATGTTTTGAGCGTTTCCTGTGTCACCAGTTTTACATTCCGTTGCACCTCTGCAGGTTTACTGTTTCCCTTGAACCTTCCCATTGGCGATGAAACACAGAAATGGCATCGGAATTAAATATAAGAGACACGATGCCGACTTAAGTACAGGAAGACTGAGTCTTCCTGCTGTCTACGTTTTGAGCGTTTCCTGTGTCACCTGTTTGACATTCCGATGCACCTCTGCTGGTTTAATGTATCCATTGGACCTTCCCATTGACGATGAAACACCGAAATTGCACCGGAATTATATATAAGAGACACTATGCCGACATAAGTACAGGAAGCCTGAGTCTTCCCAATGTGTATGTTTTGAACGTTTCCTGTGTCATCAGTTTTACATTCCGATGCACATCTGCAGGTTTACTGGATCCCATGGACCTTCCCATTGACGATCAAACACAGAAATTGCATCAGAATTAAATGTAAGAGACACAATGGCGACTTAAGTACAGGAAGACTGAGTCTTCCCACTGTCTATGATTTGAACGTTTCCTGTGTCACTAGTTTTACATTCCGTTGCACCTCTGCAGGTTTACTGTATCCCTTGGACCTTCCCATTGACAATGAAACACAGAGATTGCATCGGAAGTAAATATAAGAGACACCATGCCGACTTTAGTACAGGAAGAGTTTGTCTTTCTAATGTCTATGTTTTGAGCGTTTCCCGTGTCACCAGTTTTACATTCCGATGCACCTCTGCAGGTTTACTGTATCCCTTGGACCTACAAAGTGCGATGAAACACATAAATTGCATCGGAATTAAATATAAGAGACACAACGAAGACTTAAGTACAGGAAGACTGAGTATTCCAACTGTCTATATTTTGAGCGTTTCCAGTGTCACCAGTTTTACATTCCGATGCAACTCTGCAAGTTTACTGTAGCCCCTGGACCATCCCATTTACGGAGAAACACAGAAATTGCATCGCAATTAAATATAAGAGTCACAATGCCGACTTAAGTACAGGAAGACTGAGTCTTCCTACTGTCTATGTTTTGAGCGTTTCCTGTGTCAGCAATTTTACATTCCGATGCACCTCTGCAGGTTTACTGTACCCCTTGGACCTTCACAGTGACGATGAAACTCAGAAATTGCATCGGAATTAAATATAAGAGACACAATGCCGTATTAAGTACAGGAAGACAGAGTCTTCTTCCATTCTATGTTTTGAGCGTTTCCTGTGTCACCAGTTTTACATTCCGATGCACCTCTGCAGGTTTACTGTTTCCCTTCGACCTTCCCATTGACGATGAAACACAGAAATTGCGTCGGAAATAAATAAAGGAGACAAAATGCCGAGTTAAGTACAGCAAGACTGAGTCTTCCTACTGTCTATGTTTTGAGCGTTTCCTGTGTCACCAGTTTTACATTCCGTTGCACCTCTGCAGGTTTACTGTTTCCCTTGGACCTTCCCATTGGCGATGAAACACAGAAATGGCATCGGAATTAAATAAAGGAGACACAATGCCGACTTACGTACAGGAAGACTGAGTCTTCTTCCAGTCTATGTTGTGAGCGTTTCCTGCGTCACCAATTTTACATTCCGATGCACTTCTGCAAGTTTACTGTATCCCTTGGACCTTCACAGTGACGAAGAAACACAGAAATTGCATCGGCATTAAATATAAGATTCGCAATGCCGACTTAAGTACAGGAAAACTGTGTCTTCTTACAATCTATGTTTCGAGCGTTTCCTGTGTCACCAGTTTTACATTCCGATGCACCTCTGGAGGTTTACTGTATCCCTTGGACCTTCCCATTTACGATGAAACACAGAATTTGCATCGGAATTAAATATAATAGACACAATGCCGACATAAGTACAGGAAGCCTGAGTCTTCCCAACGTCTATGTTTTGAGAGTTTCCTGTGTCATCAGTTTTATATTCCGATGTACTTCTGCAGGTTTACTGTATCCCATGGACCTTACCATTGACGATGAAACGTAGAAATTGCATCAAAATGAAACATAAGAGACACAATGCCGACTAAAGTACAGGAAGACTGAGTCTTCCTACTGTCAATGTTTTGAGCGTTTCCTGGGTCACCAGTTGTACATTCCGATGCACCTCTGCAGGTTTACTGTTTCCCTTCGACCTTCCCATTGACGATGGAACACAGAAATTGCATCGGAATTAAATAAAGCAGACACAATGCCGAGTTAAGTACAGCAAGACTGAGTCTTCCTACTGTCTATGTTTTGAGCGTTTCCTGTGTCATCAGTTTTACATTCCGATGCACCTCTGCAGGTTTGCTGTATCCATTTGACCTTCCCATTGACGATGAAACACAAAAATTGCATCGGAATTAAACATAAGAGACACAATGCCGACATAAGTACAGGAAGACTGAGTCTTCCTACTGCCTATGTTTTGAGCGTTTCCTGGGTCACCAGTTTATATTCCGATGCACCTCTGCAGGTTTACTGTATCCCTTGGATCTCCCTTTTGACGATGAAACACAGAAATTGCATCGGAATTAAATATAAGAGACACAATGCCGACTTAAGTACAAGAAAACTGAGTCTCCTTACTGTCTATGTTTTCAGCGTTTACAGTGTCACCAGTTTTACATTCCGATGCACCTCTGCAGATTTACTGTATCCCTTGGACCTTCCCATTGGCGATTAAACACAGAAATTGCATCAGAATTAAATATAAGAGACACAATGCCGACTGAAGTACAGGAAGACTCTTCCTACTGTCTATGTTTTGAGCGATTCCGGTGTCAACAGTATTAGATTCCGATGCACCTCTGCAGGTTTACTGTTTCCCTTGGACCTTCACAGTGACGAAGAAACACAGAAATTGCATCGGAATTAAATATAAGAGACACAATGCCGACTTAAGTACTGGAAGGCTGAGTCCTCCCAATGTCTATGCTTTGAGCGTTTCCTGTGTCACCAGTTTTACATTCCGATGCACCTCTGCAGGCTTACTGTTTCCCTTCGACCTTCCCATTGACGATGAAACACAGAAATTGCATCGGAAATAAATAAACGAGACACAATGCCGAGTTAAGTACAGCAAGACGGAGTCTTCCTACTGTCTATGTTTTGAGCGTTTCCTGTGTCACCAGTTTTACATTCCGATGCACCTCTGCAGGTTTACGGTATCCATTGGACCTTCCCATTGGCGATGAAACACAGAAATTGCATCGGAATTAAATATAAGAGACACATTGCCGACTTATGTACAGGAAGATTGAGTCTTCCTACTGTCGATGTTTTGAGCGTCTCCTGCGTCACCAGTTTTACATTACGATGCACTTCTGCAGGTTTACTGTATCCATTGGACCTTCCCATTGGCGATGAAACACAGAAATGGCATCGGAATTAAATATAAGAGACACAATGCCGAATGAAGTACAGGAAGACGGAGTCTTCTTACTGTCTATGTTTTGAGCGTTTCCTGTGTCACCAGTTTTAGATTCCGATGCACCTCTGCTGGTTTACTGTATCCCTTGGACCTTCACAGTGACGATGAAACACAGAAATTCCATCGGAATTAAAAATAAGAGACACAATGCCGACTTAAGTACAGCAAGACTCAGTCTTCCTACTGTCTATGTTTTGAGCGTTTCCTGTGTCACCAGTTTTAGATTCCGATGCATCACTGCAGGTTTACTGTTTCCCTTCGACCTTCCCAATGACGATGAAACACAGAAATTGCATCGGAATTAAATAAAGGAGACACAATGCCGACTTAAGTACAGGAAGACTGAGTCTTCTTCCAGTCTATGTTGTGAGCGTTTCCTGCGTCACCAGTTTTACATTCCGATGCACTTCTGCAAGTTTACTGTATCCCTTGGACCTTCACAGTGACGAAGAAACACAGAAATTGCATCGGAATTAAATATAAGATTCGCAATGCCGACTTAAGTACAGGAAAACTGTGTCTTCTTACGGTCTATGCTTCGAGCGTTTCCTGTGTCACCAGTTTTACATTCCGATGCACCTCTGGAGGTTTACTGTATCCCTTGGACCTTCCCATTTACGATGAAACACAGAGATTGCATCGGAATTAAATATAAGAGACACAATGCCGACATAAGTACAGGAAGCCTGAGTCTTCCCAATGTCTATGTTTTGAGCATTTCCTGTGTCATCAGTTTTATATTCCGATGTACTTCTGCAGGTTTACTGTATCCCATGGACCTTACCATTGGCGATGAAACGTAGAAATTGCATCGGAATTAAACATAAGAGACACAATGCCGACTTAAGTACAGGAAGACTGAGTCTTCCCAATGTCTATGTTTTGAGCATTTCCTGGGTCACCAGTTGTACATTCCGATGAACCTCTGCAGGTTTACTGTTTCCCTTCGACCTTCCCATTGACGATGGAACACAGAAATTGCATCGGAATTAAATAAAGGAGACACAATGCCGAGTTAAGTACAGCAAGACTGAGTCTTACTACTGTCTATGTTTTGGCGTTTCCTGTGTCATCAGTTTTACATTCCGATGCACCTCTGCAGGTTTGCTGTATCCATTTGACCTTCCCATTGACGATGAAACACAAAAATTGCATCCGAATTAAATATAAGAGACACAATGCCGACATAAGTACAGGAAGACTGAGTCTTCCTACTGCCTATGTTTTGAGCGTTTCCTGGGTCACCAGTTTTACATTCCGATGCACCTATGCAGGTTTACTGTATCCCTCGGATCTCCCTTTTGACGATGAAACACAGAAATTGCATCGGAATTAAATATAAGAGACACATTGCCGACTTAAGTACAGGAAGATTGAGTCTTCCTACTGTCGATGTTTTGAGCGTTTCCTGCGTCACCAGTTTTACATTCCGATGCACCTCTGCAGGTTTACTGTATACATTGGACCTTCCCATTTACGTTGAAACACAGAAATTGTATCGGAATTAAATATAAGAGACACAATGCCGTCTTAAGTACAAGAAAACTGAGTCTTCTTACGGTCTATGTTTTGAGCGTTTCCTGTGTCACCAGTTTTACATTCCGATGCACCTCTGCAGGTTTACTGTTTCCCTTGGACCTTCTCATTGGCGATTAAACACAGAAATGGCATCGGAATTAAATATAAGAGACACAATGCCGACTGAAGTACAGGAAGACTGAGTCTTCCTACTGTCTATGTTTTGAGATTTTCCGGTGTCTTCAGTATTAGATTGCGATGCACCTCTGCAGGTTTACTGTATCCCTTGGACCTTCACAGTGACGATGAAACACAGAAATTGCATCGGAATTAAATATAAGAGACACAATAGCGACTTAAGTACAGGAAGACTGAGTCTTCCTCCACTCTATGTTTTGAGCGTTTCCTATGTCATCAGTTTGACTTTCCGATGCACTTCTGCAGGTTTACTGAATGCCTTGGACCTTCACATTGACGAAGAAACACAGAAGTTGCATCGGAATTAAATATGAGAGACACAATGCCGTCTTAAGTACAAGATAACTGAGTCCTCTTACGGTCTATGTTTTGAGCGTTTCCTGTGTCACCAGTTTTACATTCCCTTGCACCTCTGCAGGTTTACTGTTTCCCTTGGACCTTCCCATTGGCGATGAAACACAGAAATGGCATCGGACTTAAATATAAGAGACACAATGCCGACTTAAGTACAGGAAGACTGAGTCTTACTACTGTCTATGTTTTGAGCGTTTCCTGTGTCACCAGTTTTAGATTCCGATGCACCTATGCAGGTTTACTGTATCCCTTGGACCTTCACAGTGACGATGAAACACAGAAATTGCTTGGGAATTAAATATAAGATACACAATACCGACTTAAGTACAGGAAGACTGAGTCTTCCTACTGTCTATGTTTTGAGCGTTTCCTGTGTCACCAGTTTGACATTCCGATGCACCTCTACAGGTTAACTGTATATATTGGACCTTCAGATAGACGATGAATCACAGAAATAGCATCGGAATTAAATATAAGAGACACAATGCCGACTTAAGTACAAGAAAACTGAGTCTTTTTACGGTCTATGTTTTGAGCTTTCCTGTGTCACCAGTTTTAGATTCCTATTCATCACTGCAGACTTGCTGTTTCCCTTCGACCTACCAAATGACGATAAAACACAGAAATTGCATCGGAATTAAATAATGGAGACACAATGCCGACTTAAGTACAGGAAGACTGAGTCTTCTTCCAGTCTATGTTGTGAGCGTTTCCTGCGTCACCAGTTTTACATTCCGATGCACTTCTGCAGGTTTACTGTATCCGTTGGACCTTCACAGTGACGAAGAAACACAGAAATTGCTTCGGAAATAAATATAAGAGTCACAATGCCGACTTAAGTACAGGAAAACTGTGTCTTCTTACGGTCTATGTTTTGAGCGTTTCCTGTGTCACCAGTTTTAGATTCCGATGCATCACTGCAGGTTTACTGTTTCCCTTCGACCTACCCAATGACGATGAAACACAGAAATTGCATCGGAATTAAATAAAGGAGACACAATGCCGACTTAAGTACAGGAAGACTGAGTCTTCTTCTAGTCTATGTTGTGAGCGTTTCCTGCGTCACCAGTTTTACATTCCGATGCACTTCTGCAGGTTTACAATAAGTACAGCAAGACTGAGTCTTCCTACTGTCTATGATTTGAGCGTTTCCTGTGTCATCAGTTCTACATTCCGATGCACCTCTGCAGGTTTACGGTATCCGTTGGACCTTCCCATTGGCGATTGGACCTTCACAGTGACGAAGAAACACAGAAATTGCATCGGAATTAAATATAAGAGACACAATGCCGACTTAAGTACAAGAAAACTGAGTCTTCTTACGGTCTATGTTCTGAGCGTTTCCTGTGTCACCAGTTTTACATTGCGTTGCACCTCTGCAGGTTTACTGTTTCCCTTGGACTTTCCCGTTGGCGATGAAACACAGAAATGGCATCGGAATTAAATATAAGAGACACAATGCGGAATGAAGTACAGGAAGGCAGAGTCTTCCTACTGTCTATGTTTTGAGCGTTTCCTGTGTCACCAGTTTTAGATTCCGATGCACCTCTGCAGGTTAACTGTATCCATTGGACCTTCAGATTGACGATGAAACACAGAAATTGCATCGGTATTAAATATAAGAGACACAATGCCGACTTAAGTACAAGAAAACTGAGTCTCCTTACTGTCTATGTTTTGAGCGCTTACAGTGTCACCAGTTCGACATTCCAATGCTCCTCTGCAGGTTTACTGTATGCCTTGGACCTTCACATTGACGAAACAACACAGAAATTACATCGGAATTAAATATCAGAGACACAACGCCGACTTAAGAACAAGAAAACTGAGTCTTCTTACGGTCTATGTTTTGAGCGTTTCCTGTGTCACCAGTTTTAGATTCCGATGCATCACTGCAGGTTTACTGTTTCCCTTCGACCTTCCCAATGACGATGAAACACAGAAATTGCATCGGAATTAAAAAAAGCAGACACAATGCCGACTTAAGTACAGGAAGACTGAGTCTTCTTCCAGTCTATGTTGTGAGCGTTTCCTGCGTCACCAGTTTTACATTCCGATGCACTTCTGCAGGTTTACAATAAGTACAGCAAGACTGAATCTTCCTACTGTCTATGATTTGAGCGTTTCCTGTGTCATCAGTTCTACATTCCGATGCACCTCTGCAGGTTTACGGTATCCGTTGGACCTTCCCATTGGCGATTGGACCTTCACAGTGACGAAGAAACACAGAAATTGCATCGGAATTAAATATAAGAGACACAATGCCGACTTAAGTACAAGAAGCCTGAGTCCTCCCAATGTCTATGTTTTGAGCGTTTCCTGTGTCACCAGTATTACATTCCGATGCACCTCTGCAGGTTTACTGTTTCCCTTCGACCTTCCCATTGACGATGAAACACAGAAATTGCATCGGAATTAAATAAACGAGACACAATGCCGAGTTAAGTACAGCAAGACTGAGTCTTCCTACTGTCTATGTTTTGACCGTTTCCTGTGTCATCAGTTTTACATTCCGATGCACCTCTGCAGGTTTACGGTATCCATTGGACCTTCCCATTGGCGATGAAACACAGAAATTGCATCGGAATTAAATATAAGAGACACATTGCCGACTTAAGTACAGGAAGATTGAGTCTTCCTACTGTCGATGCTTTTGAGCGTTTCCTGCGTCAACAGTTTTACATTCCGATGTACCTCTGCAGGTTTACTGTATCCATTGGACCTTCCCATTGACGATGAAACACAGAAATTGCATCGGAATTAAATATAAGAGACACAATGCCGACTTAAGTACAAGAAAACGGAGTCTTCTTACGGTCTATGTTCTGAGCGTTTCCTGTGTCACCAGTTTTACATTGCGTTGCACCTCTGCAGGTTTACTGTTTCCCTTGGACCTTCCCATTGGCGATGAAACACAGAAATGGCATCGGAATTAAATATAAGAGACACAATGCGGAATGAAGTACAGGAAGGCAGAGTCTTCCTACTGTCTATGTTTTGAGCGTTTCCTGTGTCACCAGTTTTAGATTCCGATGCACCTCTGCAGGTTTACTGTATCCCTTGGACCTTCACAGTGACGATGAAACACAGAAATTGCATCGGAATTAAAAATAAGAGTCACAATGCCGACTTAAGTACAGGAAGACTGGGTCTTCCTACTGTCTATGATTTGAGCGTTTCCTGTGTCACCAGTTTGACCTTCCGATGCACCTCTACAGGTTAACTGTATCCATTGGACCTTCAGATTGACGATGAAACACAGAAATTGCATCGGTATTAAATATAAGAGACACAATGCCGACTTAAGTACAAGAAAACTGAGTCTCCTTACTGTCTATGTTTTGAGCGCTTACAGTGTCACCAGTTCGACATTCCAATGCTCCTCTGCAGGTTTACTGTATGCCTTGGACCTTCACATTGACGAAACAACACAGAAATTACATCGGAATTAAATATAAGAGACACAACGCCGACTTAAGAACAAGAAAACTGAGTCTTCTTACGGTCTATGTTTTGAGCGTTTCCTGTGTCACCAGTTTTAGATTCCGATGCATCACTGCAGGTTTACTGTTTCCCTTCGACCTTCCCAATGACGATGAAACACAGAAATTGCATCGGAATTAAATAAAGCAGACACAATGCCGACTTAAGTACAGGAAGACTGAGTCTTCTTCCAGTCTATGTTGTGAGCGTTTCCTGTGTCACCAGTTTTACATTCCGATGCACTTCTGCAGGTTTACTGTATCCCTTGGACCCTCACAGTGACGAAGAAACACAGAAATTGCATCGGAATTAAATATAAGATTCACAATGCCGATTTAAGTACAAGAAAACTGTGTCTTCTTACGGTCTATGTATCGAGCGTTTCCTGTGTCACCAGTTTTACATTCCGATGCACCTCTCGAGGGTTACTGTATCCCTTGGACCTTCCCATTGACGACGAAACACAGAAATTGCATCGGAATTAAATATAAGAGACACAATGCCGACTTAAGTACAGGAAGCCTGAGTCTTCCCAATGTCTATGTTTTGAGCGTTTCCTTTGTCATCAGTTTTATATTCCGATGCACTTCTGCAGATTTACTGTATCCCATGGACCTTACCATTGACGATGAAACGTAGAAATTGCATCGGAATTAAACATAAGAGACACAATGCCGACATAAGTACAGGAAGACTGAGTCTTCCTAATGTCTATGTTTTGAGCGTTTCCTGTGTCACCAGTATTACATTCCGATGCACCTCTGGAGGTTTACTGTATCCCTTGGACCTTCACAGTGACGATGAAACACAGAAATTACATCGGAATTAAATATAAGAGACACAACGCCGACTTAAGTACAAGAAAACTGAGTCTTTTTACGGTCTATGTTTTGAGCTTTCCTGTGTCACCAGTTTTAGATTCCTATTCATCACTGCAGACTTGCTGTTTCCCTTCGACCTACCCAATGACGATGAAACACAGAAATTGCATCGGAATTAAATAAAGGGGACACAATGCCGACTTAAGTAAAGGAAGACTGAGTCTTCTTCCAGTCTATGTTGTGAGCGTTTCCTGCGTCACCAGTTTTACATTCCGATGCACTTCTGCAGGTTTACAATAAGTACAGCAAGACTGAGTCTTCCTACTGTCTATGATTTGAGCGTTTCCTGTGTCATCAGTTCTACATTCCGATGCACCTCTGCAGGTTTACGGTATCCGTTGGACCTTCCCATTGGCGATTGGACCTTCACAGTGACGAAGAAACACAGAAATTGCATCGGAATTAAATATAAGAAACACAATGCCGACTTAAGTACAGGAAGCCTGAGTCCTCCCAATGTCTATGTTTTGAGCGTTTCCTGTGTCACCAGTATTACATTCCGATGCACCTCTGCAGGTTTACTGTTTCCCTTCGACCTTCCCATTGACGATGAAACACAGAAATTGCATCGGAATTAAATAAACGAGACACAATGCCGAGATAAGTACAGCAAGACTGAGTCTTCCTACTGTCTATGATTTGAGCGTTTCCTGTGTCATCAGTTCTACATTCCGATGCACCTCTGCAGGTTTACGGTATCCGTTGGACCCTCCCATTGGCGATGAAACACAGAAATTGCATCGGAATTAAGTATAAGAGACACATTGCCGACATAAGTACAGGAAGATTGAGTCTTCCTACTGTCGATGCTTTTGAGCGTTTCCTGCGTCAACAGTTTTACATTCCGATGTACCTCTGCAGGTTTACTGTATCCATTGGACCTTCCCATTGACGATGAAACACAGAAATTGCATCGGAATTAAATATAAGAGACACAATGCCGACTTAAGTACAAGAAAACTGAGTCTTCTTACGGTCTATGTTCTGAGCGTTTCCTGTGTCACCAGTTTTACATTGCGTTGCACCTCTGCAGGTTTACTGTTTCCCTTGGACCTTCCCATTGGCGATGAAACACAGAAATGGCATCGGAATTAAATATAAGAGACACAATGCGGAATGAAGTACAGGAAGGCAGAGTCTTCCTACTGTCTATGTTTTGAGCGTTTCCTGTGTCACCAGTTTTAGATTCCGATGCACCTCTGCAGGTTTACTGTATCCCTTGGACCTTCACAGTGACGATGAAACACAGAAATTGCATCGGAATTAAAAATAAGAGTCACAATGCCGACTTAAGTACAGGAAGACTGAGTCTTCCTACTGTCTATGTTTTGAGCGTTTCCTGTGTCACCAGTTTGACCTTCCGATGCACCTCTACAGGTTAACTGTATCCATTGGACCTTCAGATTGACGATGAAACACAGAAATTGCATCGGTATTAAATATAAGAGACACAATGCCGACTTAAGTACAAGAAAACTGAGTCTCCTTACTGTCTATGTTTTGAGCGCTTACAGTGTCACCAGTTCGACATTCCAATGCTCCTCTGCAGGTTTACTGTATGCCTTGGACCTTCACATTGACGAAACAACACAGAAATTACATCGGAATTAAATATAAGAGACACAACGCCGACTTAAGAACAAGAAAACTGAGTCTTCTTACGGTCTATGTTTTGAGCGTTTCCTGTGTCACCAGTTTTAGATTCCGATGCATCACTGCAGGTTTACTGTTTCCCTTCGACCTTCCCAATGACGATGAAACACAGAAATTGCATCGGAATTAAATAAAGCAGACACAATGCCGACTTAAGTACAGGAAGACTGAGTCTTCTTCCAGTCTATGTTGTGAGCGTTTCCTGCGTCACCAGTTTTACATTCCGATGCACTTCTGCAGGTTTACTGTATCCCTTGGACCTTCACAGTGACGAAGAAACACAGAAATTGCATCGGAATTAAATATAAGATTCACAATGCCGATTTAAGTACAGGAAAACTGTGTCTTCTTACGGTCTATGTATCGAGCGTTTCCTGTGTCACCAGTTTTACATTCCGATGCACCTCTCGAGGGTTACTGTATCCCTTGGACCTTCCCATTGACGATGAAACACAGAAATTGCATCGGAATTAAATATAAGAGACACAATGCCGACTTAAGTACAGGAAGCCTGAGTCTTCCTAATGTCTATGTTTTGAGCGTTTCCTGTGTCACCAATTTTACATTCCGATGCACCTCTGGAGGTTTACTGTATCCCTTGGACCTTCACAGTGACGATGAAACACAGAAATTGCATCGGAATTAAATATAAGAGTCACAATGCCGACTTAAGTACAAGAAAACAGTGTCTTCTTACGGTCTATGTTTCGAGGGTTTCCTGTGTCACCAGTTTTACATTCCGATGCACCCCTGCAGGTTTAATGTATCCATTGGACCTTCCCATTGACGATAAATTACAGAAATTGCATCGGAATTAAAAATAAGAGACACAATGCCGACTTAAGTACAGGAAGACTGAGTCTTCCTACTGTCTATGTTTTGAGCGTTTCCTGTGTCACCAGTTTTACATTTCGATGCACCTCTGCAGGTTTACTGTATCCCTTGGACCTTCAAAGTGCGATGAAACACAGAAATTGTATCGGAATTAAATATAAGAGACAAATTGCGGACACAAGTACAGGAAGACTGAGTCTTCCTAATGTCTATGTTTTGAGCGTTTCCTGGGTCACCAGTTTTACGATCCGATGCACCTCTGCAGCTTTACTGTATCCCTTAAATCTCCCTTTTGACAATGAAACACAGAAATTGCATCGGAATTAAATATAAGAGTCACAATGCCGACTTAAGTACAAGAAAACAGTGACTTCTTACGGTCTATGTTTCGAGGGTTTGCTGTGTCAAAAGTTTTACATTCCGATGCACCCCTGCAGGTTTAATGTATCCATTGGACCTTCCCATTGACAGTGAAACACAGAAATTGCATCGGAATTAAATATAAGAGACACAATGCCGGCTGAAGTACAGGAAGACAGTGTCTTCCTACTGTCTATGTTTTGAGCGTTTCCTGGGTCACCAGTTTTTCATTCCGATGCACCTCAGCAGGTTTACTGTATCCCTTTGATCTCCCTTTGACGATGAAAGACAGAAATTGCACCGGAATTAAATTTAAGAGACACAATGCCGACTTAAGTACAGGAAGACTGAGTCTCCTTACTGTCTACGTTTTGAGCGTTTACAGTGTCACCAGTTTTACATTCCGATGCACTTCTGCAGGTTTACTGTATGCCTTGGACCTTCACATTGACGAAGAAACACAGAAATTGCATCGGAATTAAATATAAGAGACACAACGCCGACTTAAGTACAAGAAAACTGAGTCTTCTTACGGTCTATGTTTTGAGCGTTTCCTGTGTCACCAGTTTTACATTCCGATGCACATCTGCAGGTTTACTGTTTCCCTTGGACCTTCCCATTGACAATGAAACCCAGAAATTGCATCGGAATTAAATATAAGAAACACAATGCCGACTTAAGTACAGGAAGACTGAGTATTCCTACTGTCTATCTCTTGAGCGTTTCCTGTGTCACCAGTTTTACTTTCCGATGCACCTCTGCAGGTTTACTGTATCCGTTGGACCTTCCCATTGACGATGAAACTCAGAAATTGCATCGCAATTAAATATAAGAGTCACAATGCCGACTTAAGTACAGGAAGACTGAGTCTTCCTACTGTCTATGTTTTGAGCGTTTCCTGTGTCTGCAATTTTACATTCCGATGCACCTCTGCAAGTTTTCTGTATCCCTTGGACCTTCACAGTGACGATGAAACACAGAAATTGCATCGGAATTAAATATAAGAGTCACAATGCCGACTTAAGTACAAGAAAACTGTGTCTTCTTAAGATCTATGTTTCGAGCGTTTACTGTGGCACCAGTTTTACATTCCGATGCAGCTCTGGAGGTTAACTGTATCCTTTGGACCTTCCAATTGACGATGAAACACGGAAATTGCATCGGAATTAAATATAAGAGACTCAATGCCGTCATAAGCACAGGAAGACTGAGTCATCCTAATGTCTATATTTTAAGCGTTTCCTGTGTCCCCGTTTTTACATTCCGATGCACCTCTGCAGGTTTACTGTATCCCTTGGAACTTCCCATTGACAATGAAACACAGAAATTGCATCGGAAATAAATGTAAGAAACACAATGCCGACTTAAGTACAGGATGACTGAGTATTCCTACTGTCTATCTCTTGAGCGTTTCCTGTGTCACCAGTTTTACATTCCGATGCAGCTCTGGAGGTTAACTGTATCCCTTGGACCTTCCAATTGACGATGAAACACGGAAATTGCATCGGAATTAAATATAAGAGACTCAATGCTGACTTAAGTACAGGAAGACTGAGTCTTCCTAATGTCTATGATTTGAGCGTTTCCTGTGTGACCAGTTTTATATTCCGATGCACCTCTGCAGGTTTACTGTATCCATTGGACCTTCCCATTGACGATGAAACACAGAAATGGCATCGGAATTAAATATAAGAGACACAATGCCGTCTTAAGCACAGGAAGACTGAGTCATCCTAATGTCTATATTTTAAGCGTTTCCTGTGTCCCCGTTTTTACATTCCGATGCACCTCTGCAGGTTTACTGTATCCCTTGGACCTTCCCATTGGCGATGAAACTCAGAAATTGCATCGCAATTAAATATAAGAGTCACAATGCCGACTTAAGTACAAGAAAACTGTGTCTTCTTAAGGTCTATGTTTCGAGCGTTTACTGTGTCACCAGTTTTACATTCCGATGCAGCTCTGGAGGTTTACTGTATCCCTTGGACCATCCCATTGACGATGAAACACGGAAATTGCATCGGAATTAAATATAAGAGACTCAATGCTGACTTAAGTACAGGAAGACTGAGTCTTCCTAATGTCTATGATTTGAGCGTTTCCTGTGTGACCAGTTTTATATTCCGATGCATCTCTGCAGGTTTACTGTATCCATTGGACCTTCCCATTGACGATGAATAACAGAAATTGCATCGGAATTAAATATAAGAGTCACAATGCCGACTTAAGTACAGGAAGACTGAGTCTTCCTACTGTCAATGTTTTGAGCGGTTCCTGGGTCACCAGTTTTACATTCCGATGCACCTCTGCAGCTTTACTGTTTCCCTTCGACCTTCCCACTGACGATGAAACACAGAAATTGCATCGGAATTAAAAAAAGGAGACACAATGCCGAGTTAAGTACAGCAAGACTGAATCTTCCTACTGTCTATGTTTTGAGCGTTTCCTGTGTCATCAGTTTTACATTCCGATGCACCTCTGCAGGTTTGCTGTATCCATTTGACCTTCCCATTGACGATGAAACACAGAAATTGCATCGGAATTAAATATAAGAGACACAATGCCGACATAAGTACAGGAAGACTGAGTCTTCCTACTGCCTATGTTTTGAGCGTTTCCTGGGTCACCAGTTTTACATTCCGATGCATCTCTGCATGTTTACTGTATCCTTTGGATCTCCCTTTTGACGATGAAACACAGAAATTGCGTCGGAGTTAAATATAAGAGACACATTGCCGACTTAAGTACAGGAAGATTGAGTCTTCCTACTGTCGATGTTTTGAGCGTTTCCTGGGTCATCAGTTTTACATTCCGATGCACCTCTGCAGGTTAACCGTATCCATTGGACCTTCCCATTGGCGATGAAACACAGAAATTGCATCGGAATTAAATATAAGAGACACAATGCCGACTTAAGTACAAGAAAACTGAGTCTTCTTACGGTCTATGTTTTGAGCGTTTCCTGTGTCACCAGTTTTACATTCCGATGCACATCTGCTGGTTTACTGTTTCCCTTGGACCTTCCCATTGGCGATGAAACACAGAAATGGCATCGGAATTAAATGTAAGAGACACAATGCCGACTTAAGTACAGGAAGACTGAGTCATCCTAATGTCTATATTTTAAGCGTTTCCTGTGTCACCGGTTTTACATTCCGATGCACCTCTGCAGGTTTACTGTATCCCTTGGACCTTCCCATTGACAATGAATCACAGAAATTGCATCGGAATTAAATATAAAAGACACAATGCCGACTTAAGTACAGGAAGACTTAGCATTCCTACTGTCTATCTCTTGAGCGTTTCCTGTGTCACCACTTTTACCATCCGATGCACCTCTGCAGCTTTACTGTATCCGTTGGACCTTCCCATTGACGATGAAACTCAGAAATTGCATCGCAATTAAATATAAGAGTCACAATGCCGACTTAAGTACAGGAAGACTGAGTCTTACTACTGTCTATGTTTTGAGCGTTTCCTGTGTCAGCAATTTTACACTCCGATGCACCTCTGCAGGTTTTCTGTATCCCTTGGACCTTCCCATTGACGATGAAACACCGAAATTGCATCGGAATTATATATAAGAGTCACAATGCCGACTT
The DNA here is from genome assembly GCF_023898315.1 of Schistocerca nitens. Classification (NCBI taxonomy): domain Eukaryota; kingdom Metazoa; phylum Arthropoda; class Insecta; order Orthoptera; family Acrididae; genus Schistocerca; species Schistocerca nitens. The sequence continues at coordinate 12,484,545 of NW_026045897.1, read as the reverse complement.
AAGTACAAGAAAACTGTGTCTTCTTAAGGTCTATGTTTCGAGCGTTTACTGTGTCACCAGTTTTACATTCCGATGCAGCTCTGGAGGTTTACTGTATCCCATGGACCTTCCAATTGACGATGAAACACGGAAATTGCATCGGATTTAATATAGGAGACTCAATGCTGACTTAAGTACAGGAAGATTGAGTCTTCCTACTGTCGATGTTTTGAGCGTTTCCTGCGTCACCAGTTTTACATTCCGATGCACCTCTCGAGGGTTACTGTATCCCTTGGACCTTCCCATTGATGATGAAACACAAAAATTGCATCGGAATTAAATATAAGCCTGAGTCTTCCCAATGTCTATGTTTTGAGCGTTTCCTGTGTCATCAGTTTTATATTCCGATGCACTTCTGCAGATTTACTGTATCCCATGGACCTTACCATTGACGATGAAACGTAGAAATTGCATCGGAATTAAACATAAGAGACACAATGCCGACATAAGTACAGGAAGACTGAGTCTTCCTAATGTCTATGTTTTGAGCCTTTCCTGTGTCACCAGTTTTACATTCCGATGCACCTCTGGAGGTTTACTGTATCCCTTGGACCTTCACAGTGACGATGAAACACAGAAATTGCATCGGAATTAAATATAAGAGTCACAATGCCGACTTAAGTACAAGAAAACAGTGTCTTCATACGGTCTATGTTTCGAGGGTTTCCTGTGTCACCAGTTTTACATTCCGATGCACCCCTGCAGGTTTAATGTATCCATTGGACCTTCCCATTGACGATAAATTACAGAAATTGCATCGGAATTAAATATAAGAGACACAATGCCGACTTAAGTACAGGAAGACTGAGTCTTCCTACTGTCTATGTTTTGAGCGTTTCCTGTGTCACCAGTTTTACATTTCGATGCACCTCTGCAGGTTTACTGTATCCCTTGGACCTTCAAAGTGCGATGAAACACAGAAATTGCATCGGAATTAAATATAAGAGACAAATTGCGGACATAAGTACAGGAAGACTGAGTCTTCCTAATGTCTATGTTTTGAGCGTTTCCTGGGTCACCAGTTTTAAGATCCGATGCACCTCAGCAGGTTTACTGTATCCCTTGGATCTCCCTTTGACGATGAAAGACAGATATTGCACCGGAATTAAATTTAAGAAACACAGTGCCGACTTAAGTACAGGAAGACTGAGTCTCCTTACTGTCTATGTTTTGAGCGTTTACAGTGTCACCAGTTTTACATTCCGATGCACTTCTGCAGGTTTACTGTATGCCTTGGACCTTCACATTGACGAAGAAACACAGAAATTGCATCGGAATTAAATATAAGAGACACAACGCCGACTTAAGTACAAGAAAACTGAGTCTTCTTACGGTCTATGTTTTGAGCGTTTCCTGTGTCACCAGTTTTACATTCCGATGCACCTCTGCAGCTTTACTGTTTCCCTTCGACCTTCCCACTGACGATGAAACACAGAAATTGCATCGGAATTAAATAAAGGAGACACAATGCCGAGTTAAGTACAGCAAGACTGAGTCTTCCTACTGTCTATGTTTTGAGCGTTTCCTGTGTCATCAGTTTTACATTCCGATGCACCTCTGCAGGTTTGCTGTATCCATTTGAACTTCCCATTGACGATGAAACACAGAAATTGCATCGGAATTAAATATAAGAGGCACAATGCCGACATAAGTACAGGAAGACTGAGTCTTCCTACTGCCTATGTTTTGAGCGTTGCCTAGGTCACCAGTTTTACATTCCGATGCATCTCTGCATGTTTACTGTATCCTTTGGATCTCCCTTTTGGCGATGAAACACAGAAATTGCATCCGAGTTAAATATAAGAGACACATTGCCGACTTCAGTACAGGAAGATTGAGTCTTCCTACTGTCGATATTTTGAGCGTTTCCTGCGTCACCAGTTTTACATTCCGATGCACCTCTGCAGGTTAACCGTATCCATTGGACCTTCCCATTGACGATGAAACACAGAAATTGCATCGGAATTAAATATAAGAGACACAATGCCGACTTAAGTACAAGAAAACTGAGTCTTCTTACGGCCTACGTTTTGAGCGTTTCCTGTGTCACCAGTTTTACATTCCGATGCACATCTGCAGGTTTACTGTTTCCCTTGGACCTTCCCATTGGCGATGAAACACAGAAATGGCATCGGAATTAAATGTAAGAGACACAATGCCGACTTAAGTACAGGAAGACTGAGTCATCCTAATGTCTATATTTTAAGCGTTTCCTGTGTCACCGGTTTTACATTCCGATGCACCTCTGCAGGTTTACTGTATCCCTTGGACCTTCCCATTGACAATGAATCACAGAAATTGCATCGGAATTAAATAAAAGAGACACAATGCCGACTTAAGTACAGGAAGACTGAGCATTCCTACTGTCTATCTCTTGAGCGTTTCCTGTGTCACCCCTTTTACCATCCGATGCACCTCTGCAGCTTTACTGTATCCGTTGGACCTTCACATTGACGATGAAACTCAGAAATTGCATCGCAATTAAATATAAGAGTCACAATGCCGACTTACGTACAGGAAGACTGAGTCTTACTACTGTCTATGTTTTGAGCATTTCCTGTGTCAGCAATTTTACATTCCGATGCAGCTCTGGAGGTTTACTGTATCCCATGGACCTTCCAATTGACGATGAAACACGGAAATTGCATCGGATTTAATATAGGAGACTCAATGCTGACTTAAGTACAGGAAGATTGAGTCTTCCTACTGTCGACGTTTTGAGCGTTTCCTGCGTCACCAGTTTTACATTCCGATGCACCTCTGCAGGTTTACTGTATCCATTGGACCTTCCCATTTACGATGAAACACAGAAATGGCATCGGAATTAAATATAAGAGACACAATGCCGACTGAAGTACAGGAAGACTGAGTCTTCCTACTGTCTATGTTTTGAGCGTTTCTGGTGTTACCAGTGTTAGATTCCGATGCACCTCTGCAGGTTTACTGTATCCCTTGGACCTTCACAGCGACGATGAAGCACAGAAATTGCATCGGAATTAAATATAAGAGACACAATGCCGACTTAAGTACAGGAAGACTGAGTCTTCTTCCAGTCTATGATTTGTGCGTTTCCTGTGTCACCAGTTTGACATTCCGATGCACATCTACAGGTCAACTGTATTCATTGGACCTTCAGATTGACGATGAAACACAGAAATTGCATCGGAATTAAATATAAGAGACACAATGCCGACTTAAGTACAAGAAAACTGAGTCTCCTTACTGTCTATGTTTTGAGCGTTTACAGTGTTACCAGTTTTAATTTCCGATGCACCTCTGCAGGTTTACTGTATCCCTTGGACTTTCCCATTGAAGATGAAACACAGAAATTGAATCGGAATTAAATATAAGAGACACAATGCCGACTTAAGTACAGGAAGACTGAGCCTTCCTAATGTCTATATTTTGAGCGTTTCCTGTGTCACCAGTTTTACATTCCGATGCACCTCTGCAGGTTTACTGTATCCCTTGAACCTTCCCACTGACAATGAAACACAGAAATTGCATCGGAATTAAATACAAGAGACACAATGCCGACTTAAGTACAGGAAGACTGAGTATTCCTACTGTCTATCTTTTGAGCGTCTCCTGTGTCACCAGTTTTACATTCCGATGAACCTCTGCAGGTTTACCCTTTCCCATGAACCTTCCAATTGACGATGAAACACAGAAATTGCATTTGAATTAAATATAAGAGACTCAATGCTGACTTAAGTACAGGAAGACTGAGTCTTCCTAATGTCTATGATTTGAACGTTTCCTGTGTCACCTATTTTATATTTCGATGCACCTCTGCAGGTTTACTGTATCCATTGGACCTTCCCATTGACGATGAAACATAGAAATTGCATCGGAATTAAATAAAGGAGACACAATGCCGAGTTAAGTACAGCAAGACTGAATCTTCCAACTGCCTATGTTTTGAGCGTTTCCTTTGTCATCAGTTTTACATTCCGTTGCACCTCTGCAGGTCTGCTGTATCCATTTGACCTTCCCATTGACGATGAAACACAGAAATTGCATCGGAATTAAATATAAGAGACACAATGCCGACATAAGTACAGGAAGACTGAGTCTTCCTACTGTCTATGTTTTGAGCGTTTCCTGGGTCACCAGTTTTACATTCCGATGCACCTCTGCCGGTTTACTGTATCCCTTGGATCTCCCTTTTGACGATGAAACACAGAAATTGCATCGGAATTAAATATAAGAGACGCATTGCCGACTTAAGTACAGGAAGATTGAGTCTTCCTACTGTCGATGTTTTGAGCGTTTCCTGCGTCACCAGTTTTACATTCCGATGCACCTCTGCAGGTTTACTGTATCCATTGGACCTTCCCATTTACGATGAAACACAGAAATTGCATCGGAATTAAATATAAGAGACACAATGCCGACTTAAGTACAAGAAAACTGAGTCTTCTTACGGTCTATGTTTTGAGCGTTTCCTGTGTTACCAGTTTTACATTCCGATGCACCTCTGCAGGTTTACTGTTTCCCTTGGACCTTCCCATTGGCGATTAAACACAGAAATGGCATCGGAATTAAATATAAGAGACACAATGCCGGCTCAAGTACAGGAAGACTGAGTCTTCCTACTGTCTATGTTTTGAGCGTTTCCGGTGTCACCAGTATTAGATTCCGATGCACCTCTGCAGGTTTACTGTATCCCTTGGACCTTCACAGTGACGATGAAACACAGAAATTGCATCGGAATTAAATATAAGAGACACAATGCCGACTTAAGTACAGGAAGACTGTGTCTTCCTACTGTCTATGTTTTGAGCGTTTCCTGGGTCACCAGTTTTTCATTCCGATGCACCTCAGCAGGTTTACTGTATCCCTTGGATCTCCCTTTGACGATGAAAGACAGAAATTGCACCGGAATTAAATTTAAGAGACAAAATGCCGACTTAAGTACAGGAAGACTGAGTCTCCTTACTGTCTATGTTTTGAGCGTTCACAGTGTCACCAGTTTTACATTCCGATGCACTTCTGCAGGTTTACTGTATGCCTTGGACCTTCACATTGACGAAGAAACTCAGAAATTGCATCGCAATTAAATATAAGAGTCACAATGCCGACTTAAGTACAGGAAGACTGTGTCTTCCTACTGTCTATGTTTTGAGCGTTTCCTGTGTCAGCAATTTTACATTCCGATGCACCTCTGCAGGTTTTCTGTATCCCTTGCACCTTCACAATGACGATGAAACACAGAAATTGCATCGGAATTAAATATAAGTGTCACAATGCCGACTTAAGTACAAGAAAACTGTGTCTTCTTAAGGTCTATGTTTCGTGCGTTTACTGTGTCACCAGTTTTACATTCCGATGCAGCTCTGGAGGTTAGGTGTATCCCTTGGACCTTCCAATTGACGATGAAACACGGAAATTGCATCGGAATTAAATATAAGAGACTCAATGCTGACTTAAGTACAGGAAGACTGAGTCTTCCTAATGTCTATGATTTGAGCGTTTCCTGTGTGAATAGTTTTATATTCCGATGCACCTCTGCAGGTTTACTGTATCCATTGGACCTTCCCATTGACGATGAAACACAGAAATGGCATCGGAATTAAATATAAGAGACACAATGCCGACTTAAATACAGGAAGACTGAGTCATCCTAATGTCTATATTTTAAGCGTTTCCTGTGTCCCCGTTTTTACATTCCGATGAACCTCTGCAGGTTTACTGTATCCCTTGGATCTTCCCGTTGACAATGAAACACAGTCATTGCATCGGAATTAAATATAAGAGACACAATGCCGACTTAAGTACAGGAAGACTGAGTATTCCTACTGTCTATCTCTTGAGCGTTTCCTGTGTAACAAGTTTTACATTCCGATGCACCTCTGCAGGTTTACTGTATCCGATGGACCTTCCCATTGACGATGAAACTCAGAAATTGTAACGCAATTAAATATAAGAGTCACAATGCCGACTTAAGTACAAGAAAACTGTGTCTTTACAAGGTCTATGTTTCGAGCGTTTACTGTGTCATCAGTTTTACATTCCGATGCAGCTCTGGAGGTTTACTGTATCCCTTGGACCTTCCAATTGACGATGAAACACGGAAATTGCATCGGAATTAAATATAAGAGACTCAATGCTGACTTAAGTACAGGAAGACTGAGTCTTCCTAATGTCTATGATTTGAGCGTTTCCTGTGTGACCAGTTTTATATTCCGATACACCTCTGCAGGTTTTCTGTATCCATTGGACCTTCCCATTGACGATGAAACACAGAAATTGCATCGGAATTAAATATAAGAGACACAATGCCGACTTAAGTACAGGAAGACTGAGTCTTCCTACTGTCAATGTTTTGAGCGTTTCCTGGGTCACCAGTTTTACATTCCGATGCACCTCTGCAGTTTTACTGTTTCCCTTCGACCTTCCCATTGACGATGAAACACAGAAATTGCATCGGAATTAAATAAAGGAGACACAATGCCGAGTTAAGTACAGCAAGACTGAGTCTTCCTACTGTCTATGTTTTGAGCGTTTCCTGTGTCATCAGTTTTACATTCCGATGCACCTCTGCAGGTTTGCTGTATCCATTTGACCTTCCCATTGACGATGAAACGCAGAAATTGCATCGGAATTAAATATAAGAGGCACAATGCCGACATAAGTACAGGAAGACTGAGTCTTCCTACTGCCTATGTTTTGAGTGTTTCCTCGGTCACCAGTATTACATTCCGATGCATCTCTGCAGGTTTACTCTATCCTTTGGATCTCCCTTTTGACGATGAAACACAGAAATTGCATCGGAGTTAAATATAAGAGACACATTGCCGACTTAAGTACAGGAAGACTGAGTCTTCCTACTGTCAATGTTTTGAGCGTTTCCTGGGTCACCAGTTTTACATTCCGATGCACCTCTGCAGTTTTACTGTTTCCCTTCAACCTTCCCATTGACGATGAAACACAGAAATTGCATCGGAATTAAATAAAGGAGACACAATGCCGAGTTAAGTACAGCAAGACTGAGTCTTCCTACTGTCTACGTTTTGAGCGTTTCCTGTGTCATCAGTTTTACATTCCGATGCACCTCTGCAGGTTTGCTGTATCCATTTGACCTTCCCATTGACGATGAAACACAGAAATTGCATCGGAATTAATTATAAGAGACACAATGCCGACATAAGTACAGGAAGACTGAGTCTTCCTACTGCCTATGTTTTGAGCGTTTCCTGGGTCACCAGTTTTACATTCCGATGCATCTCTGCAGGTTTACTGTATCCATTGGACCTTCCCATTGACGATGAAACACAGAAATTGCATCAGAGTTAAATATAAGAGACACATTGCCGACTTAAGTACAGGAAGACTGAGTCTTCCTACTGTCTATGTTTTGAGCGTTTCCTGTGTCAGTAATTTTACATTCCGATGCACCTCTGCAGGTTTTCTGTATCCCTTGGACCTTCCAATTGACGATGAAACACGGAAATTGCATCGAAATGATATATAAGACACTCAATGCTGACTTAAGTACAGGAAGATTGAGTCTTCCTACTGTCGATGTTTTGAGCGTTTCCTGCGTCACCAGTTTTACATTCCGATGCACCTCTGCAGGTTTACTGTATCCATTGGACCTTCCCATTTACGATGAAACACAGAAATTGCATCGGAATTAAATATAAGAGACACAATGCCGACTTAAGTACAAGAAAACTGAGTCTTCTTACGGTCAATGTTTTGAGCGTTTCCTGTGTCACCAGTTTTACATTCCGATGCACCTCTGCAGGTTTACTGTTTCCCTTGGACCTTCCCATTGGAGATTAAACACCGAAATGGCATCGGAATTAAATATAAGAGACACAATGCCGACTGAAGTACAGGAAGACTGAGTCTTCCTACTATCTATGTTTTGAGCGTTTCTGGTGTCACCAGTATTAGATTCCGATGCACCTCTGCAGGTTTACTGTATCCCTTGGACCTTCACAGTGACGATGAAACACAGAAATTGCATCGGAATTAAATATAAGAGACACAATGCCGACATAAGTACAGGAAGACAGAGTCTTCCTACGGTCTATGCTTTGAGCGTTTCCTGGGTCACCAGTTTTACATTCCGATGCACCTCAGCAGGTTTACTGTATCCCTTGGATCTCCCTTTTCACGATGAAACACAGAAATTGCATCGGAATTAAATATAAGAGACACATTGCCGACTTAAGTACAGGAAGATTGAGTCTTCCTACTGTCGATGTTTTGATCGTTTCCTGCGTCACCAGTTTTACATTCCGATGAACCTCTGCAGGTTTACTGTATCCATTGGACCTTCCCATTTACGATGAAACACAGAAATTGCATCGGAATTAATTATAAGAGACACAATGCCGACTTAAGTACAAGAAAACTGAGTCTTCTTACGGTCTATGTTTTGAGCGTTTCCTGTGTTACCAGTTTTACATTCCGATGCACCTCTGCAGGTTTACTGTTTCCCTTGGACCTTCCCATTGGCGATTAAACACAGAAATGGCATTGGAATTAAATATAAGAGACACAATGCCGGCTCAAGTACAGGAAGACTGAGTCTTCCTACTGTCTATGTTTTGAGCGTTTCCGGTGTCACCAGTATTAGATTCCGATGCACCTCTGCAGGTTTACTGTATCCCTTGGACCTTCACAGTGACGATGAAACACAGAAATTGCATCGGAATTAAATATAAGAGACACAATGCCGACTTAAGTACAGGAAGACTGTGTCTTCCTACTGTCTATGTTTTGAGCGTTTCCTGGGTCACCAGTTTTTCATTCCGATGCACCTCAGCAGGTTTACTGTATCCCTTGGATCTCCCTTTGACGATGAAAGACAGAAATTGCACCGGAATTAAATTTAAGAGACAAAATGCCGACTTAAGTACAGGAAGACTGAGTCTCCTTACTGTCTATGTTTTGAGCGTTCACAGTGTCACCAGTTTTACATTCCGATGCACTTCTGCAGGTTTACTGTATGCCTTGGACCTTCACATTGACGAAGAAACTCAGAAATTGCATCGCAATTAAATATAAGAGTCACAATGCCGACTTAAGTACAGGAAGACTGTGTCTTCCTACTGTCTATGTTTTGAGCGTTTCCTGTGTCAGCAATTTTACATTCCGATGCACCTCTGCAGGTTTTCTGTATCCCTTGGACCTTCACAATGACGATGAAACACAGAAATTGCATCGGAATTAAATATAAGTGTCACAATGCCGACTTAAGTACAAGAAAACTGTGTCTTCTTAAGGTCTATGTTTCGTGCGTTTACTGTGTCACCAGTTTTACATTCCGATGCAGCTCTGGAGGTTAGGTGTATCCCTTGGACCTTCCAATTGACGATGAAACACGGAAATTGCATCGGAATTAAATATAAGAGACTCAATGCTGACTTAAGTACAGGAAGACTGAGTCTTCCTAATGTCTATGATTTGAGCGTTTCCTGTGTGAATAGTTTTATATTCCGATGCACCTCTGCAGGTTTACTGTATCCATTGGACCTTCCCATTGACGATGAAACACAGAAATGGCATCGGAATTAAATATAAGAGACACAATGCCGACTTAAGTACAGGAAGACTGAGTCATCCTAATGTCTATATTTTAAGCGTTTCCTGTGTCCCCGTTTTTACATTCCGATGAACCTCTGCAGGTTTACTGTATCCCATGGATCTTCCCGTTGACAATGAAACACAGTCATTGCATCGGAATTAAATATAAGAGACACAATGCCGACTTAAGTACAGGAAGACTGAGTATTCCTACTGTCTATCTCTTGAGCGTTTCCTGTGTAACAAGTTTTACATTCCGATGCACCTCTGCAGGTTTACTGTATCCGTTGGACCTTCCCATTGACGATGAAACTCAGAAATTGTAACGCAATTAAATATAAGAGTCACAATGCCGACTTAAGTACAAGAAAACTGTGTCTTTTCAAGGTCTATGTTTCGAGCGTTTACTGTGTCATCAGTTTTACATTCCGATGCAGCTCTGGAGGTTTACTGTATCCCTTGGACCTTCCAATTGACGATGAAACACGGAAATTGCATCGGAATTAAATATAAGAGACTCAATGCTGACTTAAGTACAGGAAGACTGAGTCTTCCTAATGTCTATGATTTGAGCGTTTCCTGTGTGACCAGTTTTATATTCCGATGCACCTCTGCAGGTTTTCTGTATCCATTGGACCTTCCCATTGACGATGAAACACAGAAATTGCATCGGAATTAAATATAAGAGACACAATGCCGACTTAAGTACAGGAAGACTGAGTCTTCCTACTGTCAATGTTTTGAGCGTTTCCTGGGTCACCAGTTTTACATTCCGATGCACCTCTGCAGTTTTACTGTTTCCCTTCGACCTTCCCATTGACGATGAAACACAGAAATTGCATCGGAATTAAATAAAGGAGACACAATGACGAGTTAAGTACAGCAAGACTGAGTCTTCCTACTGTCTATGTTTTGAGCGTTTCCTGTGTCATCAGTTTTACATTCCGATGCACCTCTGCAGGTTTGCTGTATCCATTTGACCTTCCCATTGACGATGAAACGCAGAAATTGCATCGGAATTAAATATAAGAGGCACAATGCCGACATAAGTACAGGAAGACTGAGTCTTCCTACTGCCTATGTTTTGAGTGTTTCCTCGGTCACCAGTATTACATTCCGATGCATCTCTGCAGGTTTACTCTATCCTTTGGATCTCCCTTTTGACGATGAAACACAGAAATTGCATCGGAGTTAAATATAAGAGACACATTGCCGACTTAAGTACAGGAAGACTGAGTCTTCCTACTGTCAATGTTTTGAGCGTTTCCTGGGTCACCAGTTTTACATTCCGATGCACCTCTGCAGTTTTACTGTTTCCCTTCGACCTTCCCATTGACGATGAAACACAGAAATTGCATCGGAATTAAATAAAGGAGACACAATGCCGAGTTAAGTACAGCAAGACTGAGTCTTCCTACTGTCTACGTTTTGAGCGTTTCCTGTGTCATCAGTTTTACATTCCGATGCACCTCTGCAGGTTTGCTGTATCCATTTGACCTTCCCATTGACGATGAAACACAGAAATTGCATCGGAATTAAATATAAGAGACACAATGCCGACATAAGTACAGGAAGACTGAGTCTTCCTACTGCCTATGTTTTGAGCGTTTCCTGGGTCACCAGTTTTACATTCCGATGCATCTCTGCAGGTTTACTGTATCCATTGGACCTTCCCATTGACGATGAAACACAGAAATTGCATCAGAGTTAAATATAAGAGACACATTGCCGACTTAAGTACAGGAAGACTGAGTCTTCCTACTGTCTATGTTTTGAGCGTTTCCTGTGTCAGTAATTTTACATTCCGATGCACCTCTGCAGGTTTTCTGTATCCCTTGGACCTTCCAATTGACGATGAAACACGGAAATTGCATCGAAATGATATATAAGACACTCAATGCTGACTTAAGTACAGGAAGATTGAGTCTTCCTACTGTCGATGTTTTGAGCGTTTCCTGCGTCACCAGTTTTACATTCCGATGCACCTCTGCAGGTTTACTGTATCCATTGGACCTTCCCATTTACGATGAAACACAGAAATTGCATCGGAATTAAATATAAGAGACACAATGCCGACTTAAGTACAAGAAAACTGAGTCTTCTTACGGTCAATGTTTTGAGCGTTTCCTGTGTCACCAGTTTTACATTCCGATGCACCTCTGCAGGTTTACTGTTTCCCTTGGACCTTCCCATTGGAGATTAAACACAGAAATGGCATCGGAATTAAATATAAGAGACACAATGCCGACTGAAGTACAGGAAGACCGAGTCTTCCTACTATCTATGTTTTGAGCGTTTCTGGTGTCACCAGTATTAGATTCCGATGCACCTCTGCAGGTTTACTGTATCCCTTGGACCTTCACAGTGACGATGAAACACAGAAATTGCATCGGAATTAAATATAAGAGACACAATGCCGACATAAGTACAGGAAGACAGAGTCTTCCTACGGTCTATGCTTTGAGCGTTTCCTGGGTCACCAGTTTTACATTCCGATGCACCTCAGCAGGTTTACTGTATCCCTTGGATCTAACTTTTGACGATGAAACACAGAAATTGCATCGGAATTAAATATAAGAGACACATTGCCGACTTAAGTACAGGAAGATTGAGTCTTCCTACTGTCGATGTTTTGATCGTTTCCTGCGTCACCAGTTTTACATTCCGATGCACCTCTGCAGGTTTACTGTATCCTTTGGACCTTCCCATTTACGATGAAACACAGAAATTGCATCGGAATTAAATATAAGAGACACAATGCCGACTGAAGTACAAGAAAACTGAGTCTTCTTACCGTCTATGTTTTGAGCGTTTCCTGGGTTACCAGTTTGACATTCCGATGCACCTCTGCAGGTTTACTGTTTCCCTTGGACCTTCCCATTGGCGATTAAACACAGAAATGGCATCGGAATTAAATATAAGAGACACAATGCCGGCTGAAGTACAGGAAGACTGAGTCTTCCTACTGTCTATGTTTTGAGCGTTTCCGGTGCCACCAGTATTAGATTCCGTTGCACCTCTGCAGGTTTACTGTATCCCTTGGACCTTCACAGTGACGATGAAACACAGAAATTGCATCGGAATTAAATATAAGAGACACAATGCCAACTTAAGTACAGGATGACTGAGTCTTCCTACTGTCTATGTTTTGAGCGTTTCCTGGGTCACCAGTTTTTCATTCCGATGCACCTCAGCAGGTTTACTGTATCCCTTGGATCTCCCTTTGACGATTAAAGACAGAAATTGCACCGCAATTAAATTTAAGAGACACAATGCCGACATAAGTACAGGAAGACTGAGTCTCCTTACTGTCTATCTTTTGAGCGTTTACAGTGTCACCAGTTTTACATTCCGATGCACTTCTGCAGGTTTACTGTATGCCTTGGACCTTCACATTGACGAAGAAACACAGAAATTGCATCGGAAATAAATATAAGAAACACAATGCCGACTTAAGTACAAGTAAACTGAGTCTTCTTACGGTCTATGTTTTGAGCGTTTCCTGTGTCACCAGTTTTACATTCCGATGCACATCTGCAGGTTTACTGTTTCCCTTGGACCTTCCCATTGACAATGAAACACAGAAAGTGCATCGGAATTAAATATAAGGAACACAATGCCGACTTAAGTACAGGAAGACTGAGTATTCCTACTGTCTATCTCTTGAGCGTTTCCTGTGTAACCAGTTTTACATTCCGATGCACCTCTGCAGGTTTACTGTATCCGTTGGACCTTCCCATTGACGATGAAACTCAGAAATTGCATCGCAATTAAATATGAGAGTCACAATGCCGACTTAAGTACAGGAAGACTGAGTCTTCCTACGGTCTATGTTTTGAGCGTTTCCTGTGTCAGCAATTTAACATTCAGATGCACCTCTGCAGGTTTTCTGTATCCCTTGGACCTTCACAGTGACGATGAAACGCAGAAATTGCATCGGAATTAGCTATAAGAGTCATAATGCCGACTAAAGTACAAGAAAACTGTGTCTTCTTAAGGTCTATGTTTCGAGCGTTTACTGTGTCACCAGTTTTACATTCCGATGCAGCTCTGGAGGTTTACTGTATCCCTTGGACCTTCCAATTGACGATGAAACACGGAAATTGCATCGGAATTAAATATAAGAGACTCAATGCTGACTTAAGTACAGGAAGACTGAGTCTTCCTAATGTCTATGATTTGAGCGTTTCCTGTGTGACCAGTTTTATATTCCGATGCACCTCTGCAGGTTTACTGTATCCATTGGACGTTCCCATTGACGATGAAACACAGAAATGGCATCGGAATTAAATATAAGAGACACAATGCCGACTTAAGTACAGGAAGACTGAGTCTTCCTACTGTCAATGTTTTGAGCGTTTCCTGGGTCACCAGTTTTACATTCCGATGGACCTCTGCAGGTTTACTGTTTCCCTTCGACCTTCCCATTGGCGATGAAACACAGAAATTGCATCAGAGTTAAATATAAGAGACACATTGCCGACTTAAGTACAGGAAGACTGAGTCTTCCTACTGTCTATGTTTTGAGCGTTTCCTGTGTCAGTAATTTTACATTCCGATGCACCTCTGCAGGTTTTCTGTATCCCTTGGACCTTCCAATTGACGATGAAACACGGAAATTGCATCGAAATGATATATAAGACACTCAATGCTGACTTAAGTACAGGAAGATTGAGTCTTCCTACTGTCGATGTTTTGAGCGTTTCCTGCGTCACCAGTTTTACATTCCGATGCACCTCTGCAGGTTTACTGTATCCATTGGACCTTCCCATTTACGATGAAACACAGAAATTGCATCGGAATTAAATATAAGAGACACAATGCCGACTTAAGTACAAGAAAACTGAGTCTTCTTACGGTCAATGTTTTGAGCGTTTCCTGTGTCACCAGTTTTACATTCCGATGCACCTCTGCAGGTTTACTGTTTCCCTTGGACCTTCCCATTGGAGATTAAACACCGAAATGGCATCGGAATTAAATATAAGAGACACAATGCCGACTGAAGTACAGGAAGACTGAGTCTTCCTACTATCTATGTTTTGAGCGTTTCTGGTGTCACCAGTATTAGATTCCGATGCACCTCTGCAGGTTTACTGTATCCCTTGGACCTTCACAGTGACGATGAAACACAGAAATTGCATCGGAATTAAATATAAGAGACACAATGCCGACATAAGTACAGGAAGACAGAGTCTTCCTACGGTCTATGCTTTGAGCGTTTCCTGGGTCACCAGTTTTACATTCCGATGCACCTCAGCAGGTTTACTGTATCCCTTGGATCTCCCTTTTCACGATGAAACACAGAAATTGCATCGGAATTAAATATAAGAGACACATTGCCGACTTAAGTACAGGAAGATTGAGTCTTCCTACTGTCGATGTTTTGATCGTTTCCTGCGTCACCAGTTTTACATTCCGATGAACCTCTGCAGGTTTACTGTATCCATTGGACCTTCCCATTTACGATGAAACACAGAAATTGCATCGGAATTAATTATAAGAGACACAATGCCGACTTAAGTACAAGAAAACTGAGTCTTCTTACGGTCTATGTTTTGAGCGTTTCCTGTGTTACCAGTTTTACATTCCGATGCACCTCTGCAGGTTTACTGTTTCCCTTGGACCTTCCCATTGGCGATTAAACACAGAAATGGCATTGGAATTAAATATAAGAGACACAATGCCGGCTCAAGTACAGGAAGACTGAGTCTTCCTACTGTCTATGTTTTGAGCGTTTCCGGTGTCACCAGTATTAGATTCCGATGCACCTCTGCAGGTTTACTGTATCCCTTGGACCTTCACAGTGACGATGAAACACAGAAATTGCATCGGAATTAAATATAAGAGACACAATGCCGACTTAAGTACAGGAAGACTGTGTCTTCCTACTGTCTATGTTTTGAGCGTTTCCTGGGTCACCAGTTTTTCATTCCGATGCACCTCAGCAGGTTTACTGTATCCCTTGGATCTCCCTTTGACGATGAAAGACAGAAATTGCACCGGAATTAAATTTAAGAGACAAAATGCCGACTTAAGTACAGGAAGACTGAGTCTCCTTACTGTCTATGTTTTGAGCGTTCACAGTGTCACCAGTTTTACATTCCGATGCACTTCTGCAGGTTTACTGTATGCCTTGGACCTTCACATTGACGAAGAAACTCAGAAATTGCATCGCAATTAAATATAAGAGTCACAATGCCGACTTAAGTACAGGAAGACTGTGTCTTCCTACTGTCTATGTTTTGAGCGTTTCCTGTGTCAGCAATTTTACATTCCGATGCACCTCTGCAGGTTTTCTGTATCCCTTGGACCTTCACAATGACGATGAAACACAGAAATTGCATCGGAATTAAATATAAGTGTCACAATGCCGACTTAAGTACAAGAAAACTGTGTCTTCTTAAGGTCTATGTTTCGTGCGTTTACTGTGTCACCAGTTTTACATTCCGATGCAGCTCTGGAGGTTAGGTGTAGCCCTTGGACCTTCCAATTGACGATGAAACACGGAAATTGCATCGGAATTAAATATAAGAGACTCAATGCTGACTTAAGTACAGGAAGACTGAGTCTTCCTAATGTCTATGATTTGAGCGTTTCCTGTGTGAATAGTTTTATATTCCGATGCACCTCTGCAGGTTTACTGTATCCATTGGACCTTCCCATTGACGATGAAACACAGAAATGGCATCGGAATTAAATATAAGAGACACAATGCCGACTTAAGTACAGGAAGACTGAGTCATCCTAATGTCTATATTTTAAGCGTTTCCTGTGTCCCCGTTTTTACATTCCGATGAACCTCTGCAGGTTTACTGTATCCCATGGATCTTCCCGTTGACAATGAAACACAGTCATTGCATCGGAATTAAATATAAGAGACACAATGCCGACTTAAGTACAGGAAGACTGAGTATTCCTACTGTCTATCTCTTGAGCGTTTCCTGTGTAACAAGTTTTACATTCCGATGCACCTCTGCAGGTTTACTGTATCCGTTGGACCTTCCCATTGACGATGAAACTCAGAAATTGTAACGCAATTAAATATAAGAGTCACAATGCCGACTTAAGTACAAGAAAACTGTGTCTTTTCAAGGTCTATGTTTCGAGCGTTTACTGTGTCATCAGTTTTACATTCCGATGCAGCTCTGGAGGTTTACTGTATCCCTTGGACCTTCCAATTGACGATGAAACACGGAAATTGCATCGGAATTAAATATAAGAGACTCAATGCTGACTTAAGTACAGGAAGACTGAGTCTTCCTAATGTCTATGATTTGAGCGTTTCCTGTGTGACCAGTTTTATATTCCGATGCACCTCTGCAGGTTTTCTGTATCCATTGGACCTTCCCATTGACGATGAAACACAGAAATTGCATCGGAATTAAATATAAGAGACACAATGCCGACTTAAGTACAGGAAGACTGAGTCTTCCTACTGTCAATGTTTTGAGCGTTTCCTGGGTCACCAGTTTTACATTCCGATGCACCTCTGCAGTTTTACTGTTTCCCTTCGACCTTCCCATTGACGATGAAACACAGAAATTGCATCGGAATTAAATAAAGGAGACACAATGACGAGTTAAGTACAGCAAGACTGAGTCTTCCTACTGTCTATGTTTTGAGCGTTTCCTGTGTCATCAGTTTTACATTCCGATGCACCTCTGCAGGTTTGCTGTATCCATTTGACCTTCCCATTGACGATGAAACGCAGAAATTGCATCGGAATTAAATATAAGAGGCACAATGCCGACATAAGTACAGGAAGACTGAGTCTTCCTACTGCCTATGTTTTGAGTGTTTCCTCGGTCACCAGTATTACATTCCGATGCATCTCTGCAGGTTTACTCTATCCTTTGGATCTCCCTTTTGACGATGAAACACAGAAATTGCATCGGAGTTAAATATAAGAGACACATTGCCGACTTAAGTACAGGAAGACTGAGTCTTCCTACTGTCAATGTTTTGAGCGTTTCCTGTGTCATCAGTTTTACATTCCGATGCACCTCTGCAGGTTTGCTGTATCCATTTGACCTTCCCATTGACGATGAAACACAGAAATTGCATCGGAATTAAATATAAGAGACACAATGCCGACATAAGTACAGGAAGACTGAGTCTTCCTACTGCCTATGTTTTGAGCGTTTCCTGGGTCACCAGTTTTACATTCCGATGCATCTCTGCAGGTTTACTGTATCCATTGGACCTTCCCATTGACGATGAAACACAGAAATTGCATCAGAGTTAAATATAAGAGACACATTGCCGACTTAAGTACAGGAAGACTGAGTCTTCCTACTGTCTATGTTTTGAGCGTTTCCTGTGTCAGTAATTTTACATTCCGATGCACCTCTGCAGGTTTTCTGTATCCCTTGGACCTTCCAATTGACGATGAAACACGGAAATTGCATCGAAATGATATATAAGACACTCAATGCTGACTTAAGTACAGGAAGATTGAGTCTTCCTACTGTCGATGTTTTGAGCGTTTCCTGCGTCACCAGTTTTACATTCCGATGCACCTCTGCAGGTTTACTGTATCCATTGGACCTTCCCATTTACGATGAAACACAGAAATTGCATCGGAATTAAATATAAGAGACACAATGCCGACTTAAGTACAAGAAAACTGAGTCTTCTTACGGTCAATGTTTTGAGCGTTTCCTGTGTCACCAGTTTTACATTCCGATGCACCTCTGCAGGTTTACTGTTTCCCTTGGACCTTCCCATTGGAGATTAAACACAGAAATGGCATCGGAATTAAATATAAGAGACACAATGCCGACTGAAGTACAGGAGGACCGAGTCTTCCTACTATCTATGTTTTGAGCGTTTCTGGTGTCACCAGTATTAGATTCCGATGCACCTCTGCAGGTTTACTGTATCCCTTGGACCTTCACAGTGACGATGAAACACAGAAATTGCATCGGAATTAAATATAAGAGACACAATGCCGACATAAGTACAGGAAGACAGAGTCTTCCTACGGTCTATGCTTTGAGCGTTTCCTGGGTCACCAGTTTTACATTCCGATGCACCTCAGCAGGTTTACTGTATCCCTTGGATCTAACTTTTGACGATGAAACACAGAAATTGCATCGGAATTAAATATAAGAGACACATTGCCGACTTAAGTACAGGAAGATTGAGTCTTCCTACTGTCGATGTTTTGATCGTTTCCTGCGTCACCAGTTTTACATTCCGATGCACCTCTGCAGGTTTACTGTATCCTTTGGACCTTCCCATTTACGATGAAACACAGAAATTGCATCGGAATTAAATATAAGAGACACAATGCCGACTGAAGTACAAGAAAACTGAGTCTTCTTACCGTCTATGTTTTGAGCGTTTCCTGGGTTACCAGTTTGACATTCCGATGCACCTCTGCAGGTTTACTGTTTCCCTTGGACCTTCCCATTGGCGATTAAACACAGAAATGGCATCGGAATTAAATATAAGAGACACAATGCCGGCTGAAGTACAGGAAGACTGAGTCTTCCTACTGTCTATGTTTTGAGCGTTTCCGGTGCCACCAGTATTAGATTCCGTTGCACCTCTGCAGGTTTACTGTATCCCTTGGACCTTCACAGTGACGATGAAACACAGAAATTGCATCGGAATTAAATATAAGAGACACAATGCCAACTTAAGTACAGGATGACTGAGTCTTCCTACTGTCTATGTTTTGAGCGTTTCCTGGGTCACCAGTTTTTCATTCCGATGCACCTCAGCAGGTTTACTGTATCCCTTGGATCTCCCTTTGACGATTAAAGACAGAAATTGCACCGCAATTAAATTTAAGAGACACAATGCCGACATAAGTACAGGAAGACTGAGTCTCCTTACTGTCTATCTTTTGAGCGTTTACAGTGTCACCAGTTTTACATTCCGATGCACTTCTGCAGGTTTACTGTATGCCTTGGACCTTCACATTGACGAAGAAACACAGAAATTGCATCGGAAATAAATATAAGAAACACAATGCCGACTTAAGTACAAGTAAACTGAGTCTTCTTACGGTCTATGTTTTGAGCGTTTCCTGTGTCACCAGTTTTACATTCCGATGCACATCTGCAGGTTTACTGTTTCCCTTGGACCTTCCCATTGACAATGAAACACAGAAAGTGCATCGGAATTAAATATAAGGAACACAATGCCGACTTAAGTACAGGAAGACTGAGTATTCCTACTGTCTATCTCTTGAGCGTTTCCTGTGTAACCAGTTTTACATTCCGATGCACCTCTGCAGGTTTACTGTATCCGTTGGACCTTCCCATTGACGATGAAACTCAGAAATTGCATCGCAATTAAATATGAGAGTCACAATGCCGACTTAAGTACAGGAAGACTGAGTCTTCCTACGGTCTATGTTTTGAGCGTTTCCTGTGTCAGCAATTTAACATTCAGATGCACCTCTGCAGGTTTTCTGTATCCCTTGGACCTTCACAGTGACGATGAAACGCAGAAATTGCATCGGAATTAGCTATAAGAGTCATAATGCCGACTAAAGTACAAGAAAACTGTGTCTTCTTAAGGTCTATGTTTCGAGCGTTTACTGTGTCACCAGTTTTACATTCCGATGCAGCTCTGGAGGTTTACTGTATCCCTTGGACCTTCCAATTGACGATGAAACACGGAAATTGCATCGGAATTAAATATAAGAGACTCAATGCTGACTTAAGTACAGGAAGACTGAGTCTTCCTAATGTCTATGATTTGAGCGTTTCCTGTGTGACCAGTTTTATATTCCGATGCACCTCTGCAGGTTTACTGTATCCATTGGACGTTCCCATTGACGATGAAACACAGAAATGGCATCGGAATTAAATATAAGAGACACAATGCCGACTTAAGTACAGGAAGACTGAGTCTTCCTACTGTCAATGTTTTGAGCGTTTCCTGGGTCACCAGTTTTACATTCCGATGGACCTCTGCAGGTTTACTGTTTCCCTTCGACCTTCCCATTGACAATGAAACACAGAAATTGCATCCGAATTAAATATAAGAGACACAATGCCGACTTAAGTACAGGAAGACTGAGTCTTCCTACGGTCGATGTTTTGAGCGTTTCCTGCGTCACCAGTTTTACATTCCGATGCACCTCTGCAGGTTTACTGTATCCATTGGACCTTCCCATTTACGATGAAACACAGAAATTGCATCGGAATTAAATATAAGAGACACAATGCCGACTTAAGTACAAGAAAACTGAGTCTTCTTACGGTCTATGTTTTGAGCGTTTCCTGTGTCACCAGTTTTACATTCCGATGCACCTCTGCAGGCTTACTGTTTCCATTGACCTTCCCATTGGAGATTTAACACAGAAATGGCATTGGAATTAAATATAAGAGACACAATGCCGACTGAAGTACAGGAAGACTGAGTCTTCCTACTGTCTATGTTTTGAGCGTTTCTGGTGTCACCAGTATTAGATTCCGATGCACCTCTGCAGGTTTACTGTATCCCTTGGACCTTCACAGTGACGATGAAACACAGAAATTGCATCGGAATTAAATATAAGAGACACAATGCCGACTTAAGTACAGGAAGACTGAGTCTTCTTCCAGTCTATGATTTGAGCGTTTCCTGTGTCACCAGTTTGACTTTCCGATGCACATCTACAGGTTAACTGTATCCATTGGACCTTCAGATTGACGATGAAACACAGAAATTGCATCGGAATTAAATATAAGAGACACAATGCCGACTTAAGTACATGAAAACTGAGTCTCCTTACTGTCTATGTTTTGAGCGTTTACAGTGTCACCAGTTTTAATTTCCGATGCACCTCTGCAGGTTTACTGTATACCTTGGAACTTCCCAGTGAAGATGAAACACAGAAATTGCATCGGAATTAAATATAAGAGACACAATGCCGACTTAAGTACAGGAAGACTGAGCCTTCCTAATGTCTATATTTTGAGCGTTTCCTGTGTCACCAGTTTTACATTCCGATGCACCTCTGCAGGTTTACTGTATCCCTTGGACCTTCCCACTGACAATGAAACACAGAAATTGCATCGGAATTAAATATAAGAGACACAATGCCGACTTAAGTACAGGAAGACTGAGTATTCCTACTGTCTATCTTTTGAGCGTCTCCTGTGACACCAGTTTTACATTCCGATGCTCCTCTGCAGGTTTACTGTATCCCATGAACCTTCCAATTGACGATGAAACACAGAAATTGCATTTGAATTAAATATAAGAGACTCAACGCTGACTTAAGTACAGGAAGACTGAGTCTTCCTAATGTCTATGATTTGAGCGTTTCCTGTGTCACCTATTTTATATTTCGATGCACCTCTGCAGGTTTACTGTATCCATTGGACCTTCCCATTGACGATGAAACATAGAAATTGCATCGGAATTAAAGAAAGGAGACACAATGCCGAGTTAAGTACAGCAAGACTGAATCTTCCTACTGTCTATGGTTTGAGCGCTTCCTGTGTCATCAGTTTTACATTCCGATGCACCTCTGCACGTTTACTGTATCCCTTGGACCTTCCCATTGACAATGAAACACAGAAATTGCATCGGAATTAAACATAAGAGACTCAATGCTGACTTAAGTACAGGAAGACTGAGTCTTCCTAATCTCTATGATTTGAGCGTTTCCTGTGTGAGCAGTTTTATATTCCGATGCACCTCTGCAGGTTTACTGTATCCATTGGACCTTCCCATTGACGATGAAACACAGAAATTGCATCGGAATTAAATATAAGAGACACAATGCCGACTTACGTACAGGAAGACTGAGTCTTCCTACTGTCAATGTTTTGAGCGTTTCCTGGGTCACCAGTTTTACATTCCGATGGACCTCTGCAGGTTTACTGTTTCCCTTCGACCTTCCCATTGACGATGAAACACAGAAATTGCATCGGAATTAAATATAAGAGACTCAATGCTGACTTAAGTACAGGAAGACTGAGTCTTCCTAATCTCTATGATTTGAGCGTTTCCTGTGTGACCAGTTTTATATTCCGATGCACCTCTGCAGGTTTACTGTATCCATTGGACGTTCCCATTGACGATGAAACACAGAAATGGCATCGGAATTAAATATAAGAGACACAATGCCGACTTAAGTACAGGAAGACTGAGTCATCCTAATGTCTATATTTTAAGCGTTTCCTGTGTCACCGGTTTTACATTCCGATGCACCTCTGCACGTTTACTGTATCCCTTGGACCTTCCCATTGACAATGAAACACAGAAATTGCATCGGAATTAAACATAAGAGACACAATGCCGACTTAAGTACAGGATGACTGAGCATTCCTACTGTCTATCTCTTGAGCGTTTCCTGTGTCACCAGTTTTACATTCCGATGCACCTCTGCAGCTTTACTGTATCCGTTGGCCCTTCCATTGACGATGAAACTCAGAAATTGCATCGCAATTAAATATAAGAGTCACAATGCCGACATAAGTACTGGAAGACTGAGTCTTACTGCTGTCTATGTTTTGAGCGTTTCCTGTGTCAGCAATTTTACATTCCGATGCACCTCTGCAGGTTTTCTGTATCCCTTGGACCATCCCATTGACGATGAAACACAGAAATTGCATCGGAATTAAATATAAGAGTCACAATGCCGACCTAAGTACAAGAAAACTGTGTCTTCTTAAGGTCTATGTTTCGAGCGTTTACTGTGTCACCAGTTTTACATTCCGATGCAGCTCTGGAGGTTTACTGTATCCCTTGGACCTTCCAATTGACGATGAAAGACGGAAATTGCATCGGAATTAAATATAAGAGACTCAATGCTGACTTAAGTACAGGAAGACTGAGTCTTCCTAATGTCTATGATTTGAGCGTTTCCTGTGTGACCAGTTTTATATTCCGATGCACCTCTGCAGGTTTACTGTATCCATTGGACCTTCCCATTGACGATGAAACACAGAAATTGCATCGGAATTAAATATAAGAGACACAATGCCGACTTAAGTACAGGAAGACTGAGTCTTCCTACTGTCAATGTTTTGAGCGTTTCCTGGGTCACCAGTTTTACATTCCGATGGACCTCTGCAGGTTTACTGTTTCCCTTCGACCTTCCCATTGACGATGAAACACAGAAATTACATCGGAACTAAATAAAGGAGACACAATGCCGAGTTAAGTACAGCAAGACTGAGTCTCCTTACTGTCTATGTTTTGAGCTTTTACAGTGTCACCAGTTTTACATTCCGATGCACTTCTGCAGGTTTACTGTATGCCTTGGACCTTCACATTGACGAAGAAACACAGAAATTGCATCGGAATTAAATATAAGAGACACAATGCCGACTTAAGTACAAGAAAACTGAGTCTTCTTACGGTCTATGTTTTGAGCGTTTCCTGTGTCACCAGTTTTACATTCCGATGCACATCTGCTGGTTTACTGTTTCCCTTGGACCTTCCCATTGACAATGAAACACAGAAATTGCATCGGAATTAAATGTAAGAAACACAATGCCGACTTAAGTACAGGAAGACTGAGTATTCCTACTGTCTATCTCTCGAGCGTTTCCTGTGTAACCAGTTTTACATTCCGATGCACCTCTGCAGGTTTACTGTATTCGTTGGACCTTCCAATTGACGATGAAACTCACAAATTGCATCGCAATTAAATATAAGAGTCACAATGCCGACTTAAGTACAGGAAGACTGAATCTTCCTAATGTCTATGTTTTGAGCTTTTCCTGTGTCAGCAATTTTACATTCCGATGCACCTCTGCAGGTTTTCTGTATCCCTTGGACCTTCCCAGTGACGATGAAACACAGAAATTGCATCGGAATTAAATATAAGAGTCACAATGCCGACTAAAGTACAAGAAAACTGTGTCTTCTTAAGGTCTATGGTTCGAGCTTTTACTGTGTCACCAGCTTTACATTCCGAAGCAGCTCTGGAGGTTTACTGTATCCCTTGGACCTTCCAATTGACGATGAAAGACGGAAATTGCATCGGAATTAAATATAAGAGACTCACTGCTGACTTAAGTACAGGAAGACTGAGTCTTCTTCCAGTCTATGTTTTGAGCGTTTCCTGTGTCACCAGTTTTATATTCCGATGCACCTCTGCAGGTTTGCTGTATCCATTTGACCTTCCCATTGACGATGAAACACAGAAATTGCATCGGAATTAAATATAAGAGACACAATGCCGACTTAAGTACAAGAAAACTGAGTCTTCTTACAGTCTATGTTTTGAGCGTTTCCTGTGTCACCAGTTTTATATTCCGATGCACCTCTGCAGGTTTACTGTTTCCTTTGACCTTCCCATTGGAGATTAAACACAGAAATGGCATCGGAATTAAATATAAGAGACACAATGCCGACTGAAGTACAGGAAGACTGAGTCTTCCTACTGTCAATGTTTTGTGCGTTTCCGGTGTCACCAGTATTAGATTCCGATGCACCTCTGCAGGTTTACTGTATCCCTTGGACCTTCCCATTGACGATGAAACTCAGAAATTGCATCGCAATTAAATATGAGAGTCACAATGCCGACTTAAGTACAGGAAGACTGAGTCTCCTACTGTCTATGTTTTGAGCGTTTCCTGTGTCAGCAATTTAACATTCAGATGCACCTCTGCAGGTTTACTGTTTCCCTTCGACCTTCCCATTGCCGATGAAACACAGAAATTGCATCGGAATTAAATAAAGGAGACACAATGCCGAGTTAAGTACAGCAAGACTGAGTCTTCCTACTATCTATGTTTTGAGCGTTTCCTGTGTCATCATTTTTACATTCCGATGCACCTCTGCAGGTTTGCTGTATCCATTTGACCTTGCCATTGACGATGAAAGACAGAAATTGCATCGGAATAAAATATAAGATACACAATGCCGACATAAGTGCAGGAAGACTGAGTCTTCCTACTGCCTATGTTTTGAGCGTTTCCTGGGTCACCAGTTTTACATTCCGATGCACCTCTGCAGGTTTACTGTATCCTCTGGATCTCCCTTTTGACGATGAAACACAGAAATTGCATCGGAATTAAATATAAGAGACACATTGCCAACTTAAGTACAGGAAGATTGAGTCTTCCTACTGTCGATGTTTTGAGCGTTTCCTGCGTCACCAGTTTTACATTCCGATGCACCTCTGCAGGTTCACTGTATCCATTGGACCTTCCCATTTACGATGAAACACAGAAATTGCATCGGAATTAAATATAAGAGACCCAATGCCGACTTAAGTACAAGAAAACTGAGTCTTCTTACAGTCTATGTTTTGAGCGTTTCCTGTGTCACCAGTTTTATATTCCGATGCACCTCTGCAGGTTTACTGTTTCCTTTGACCTTCCCATTGGAGATTAAACACAGAAATGGCATCGGAATTAAATATAAGAGACACAATGCGGACTGAAGTACAGGAAGACTGAGTCTTCCTACTGTCAATGTTTTGTGCGTTTCCGGTGTCACCAGTATTAGATTCCGATGCACCTCTGCAGGTTTACTGTATCCCTTGGACCTTCACAGTGACGATGAAACACAGAAATTGCATCGGAATTAAATATAAGAGACACAATGCCGACTTAAGTACAGTTAGACTGAGTCTTCTTCCAGTCTATGATTTGAGCGTTTCCTGTGTCACCAGTTTGACTTTCCGATGCACATCTACAGGTTAACTGTATCCATTGGACCTTCAGATTGACGATGAAACACAGAAATTGCATCGGAATTAAATATAAGAGACACAATGCCGACTTAAGTACAAGAAAACTGAGTCTCCTTACTGTCTATGTTTTGAGCGTTTACAGTGTCACCAGTTTTAATTTCCCATGCACCTCTGCAGGTTTACTGTATCCCTTGGACCTTCCCATTGAAGATGAAACACAGAAATTGCATCGGAATTAAATATAAGAGACCAAATGCCGACTTAAGTACAGGAAGACTGAGCCTTCGTAATGTCTATATTTTGAGCGTTTCCTGTGTCACCAGTTTTACATTCCGATGCACCTCTGCAGGTTTACTGTATCCCTTGGACCTTCCCACTGACAATGAAACACAGAAATTGCATCGGAATTAAATATAAGAGACACAGTGCCGACTTAAGTACAGGAAGAGTGAGTCTTCCTAATGTCGATGTTTTGAGCGTTTCCTGCGGCACCAGTTTTACATTCCGATGCACTTCTGCAGGTTTACTGTTTCCCTTGGACCTTCCCATTGGCGATTAAACACAGAAATGGCATCGGAATTAAATATAAGAGACACAATGCCGACTGAAGTACAGGAAGACTGAGTCTTCCTACTGTCTATGTTTTGAGCGTTTCCGGTGTCACCAGTATTAGTTTCCGATGCACCTCTGCAGGTTTACTGTATCACTTGGACCTTCACAGTGACGATGAAACACAGAAATTGCATCGGAATTAAATATAAAAGACACAATGCCGACTTAACTACAGGAAGACTGAGTCTTCCTACTGTCTATGTTTTGAGCGTTTCCTGGGTCACCAGTTTTTCATTCCGATGCACCTCAGCAGATTTACTGTAT
This sequence comes from Schistocerca nitens, assembly GCF_023898315.1. Taxonomy (NCBI): domain Eukaryota; kingdom Metazoa; phylum Arthropoda; class Insecta; order Orthoptera; family Acrididae; genus Schistocerca; species Schistocerca nitens. The sequence goes on along the minus strand of NW_026045897.1, from coordinate 12,457,487 downwards.
CCCTTGGATCTCCCTTTGACGATGAAACACAGAAATTGCACCGGAATTAAATTTAAGAGACACAATGCCGACTTAAGTACAGGAAGACTGAGTCTCCTTACTGTCTATGTTTTGAGCGTTTACAGTGTCACCAGTTTTACATTCCGATGCACTTCTGCAGGTTTACTGTATCCCTTGGACCTTCACATTGACGAAGAAACACAGAAATTGCATCGGAATTAAATATAATAGACACAATGCCGACTTAAGTACAAGAAATCTGAGTCTTCCTACGGTCTATGTTTTGAGCGTTTCCTGTGTCACCAGTTTTACATTCCGATGCACCTCTGCAGGTTTACTGTTTCCCTTGGACCTTCCCATTGGCGATGAAACACTGAAATGGCATGGGAATTTAATATAAGAGACACAATGCCGACTTAAGTACAGGAAGACTGAGTCATCATAATGTCCATATTTTAAGCGTTTCCTGTGTCACCGGTTTTACATTCCGATGCACCTCTGCAGGTTTACTGTATCCCTTGGACCTTCCCATTGACAATGAAACACAGAAATTGCATCGGAATTAAATATAAGAGACACAATGCCGACTTAAGTACAGGACGACTGAGTATTCCTACAGTCTATCTCTTGAGCGTTTCCTGTGTCACCAGTTTTACATTCCGATGCACCTCTGCAGGTTTACTGTATCCGTTGGACCTTCCCATTGACGATGAAACTCAGAAATTGCATCGCAATTAAATATAAGAGTCACAATGCCGACATAAGTACAGGAAGACTGAGTCTTCCTACTGTCTATGTTTTGAGCGTTTCCTGTGTCAGCAATTTTACATTCCGATGCACCTCTGCAGGTTTTCTGTATCCCTTGGACCTTCACAGTGACGATGAAACACAGAAATTGCATCGGAATTAAATATAATAGACACAATGCCGACTTAAGTACAAGAAATCTGAGTCTTCCTACGGTCTATGTTTTGAGCGTTTCCTGTGTCACCAGTTTTACATTCCGATGCACCTCTGCAGGTTTACTGTTTCCCTTGGATCTCCCTTTGACGATGAAATACAGAAATTGCACCGGAATTAAATTTAAGAGACTCAATGCTGACTTAAGTACAGGAAGACTGAGTCTTCCTAATGTCTATGATTTGAACGTTTCCTGTGTGGCCACTTTTATATTCCGATGCACCTCTGCAGGTTTACTGTATCCATTGGACCTTCCCATTGACGATGAAACACAGAAATTGCATCGGAATTAAATATAAGAGACACAATGCCGACTTAAATACAGGAAGACTGAGTCTTCCTACTGTCAATGTTTTGAGCGTTTCCTGGGTCACCAGTTTTTCATTCCGATGCACCTCTGCAGGTTTACTGTTTCCCTTCGACCTTCCCATTGACGATGAAACACAGAAATTGCATCGGAATTAAATAAAGGAGACACAATGCCGAGTTAAGTACAGCAAGACTGAGTCTTCCTACTATCTATGTTTTGAGCGTTTCCTGTGTCATCAGTTTTACATTCCGATGCACCTCTGCAGGTTTGCTGTATCCATTTGACCTTCCCATTGACGATGAAACACAGAAATTGCATCAGAATTAAATATAAGAGACACAATGTCGACATAAGTACAGGAAGACTGAGTCTTCCTACTGCCTATGTTTTGAGCGTTTCCTGGGTCACCAGTTTTACATTCCGATGCACCTCTGCAGGTTTACTGTATCCTTTGGATCTCCCTTTTGACGATGAAACACAGAAATTGCATCGGAATTAAATATAAGAGACACATTGCCGACTTAAGTAGAGGAAGATTGAGTCTTCCTACTGTCGATGTTTTGAGCGTTTCCTGCGTCACCAGTTTTACATTCCGATGCACCTCTGCAGGTTTACTGTATCCATTGGACCTTCCCATTTACGATGAAACACAGAAATTGCATCGGAATTAAATATAAGAGACACAATGCCGACTTAAGTACAAGAAAACTGAGTCTTCTTACGGTCTATGTTTTGAGCGTTTCCTGTGTCACCAGTTTTATATTCCGATGCACCTCTGCAGGTTTACTGTTTCCTTTGACCTTCCCATTGGAGATTAAACACAGAAATGGCATCGGAATTAAATATAAGAGACACAAGGCCGACTGAAGTACAGGAAGACTGAGTCTTCCTACTGTCAATGTTTTGTGCGTTTCCGGTGTCACCAGTATTAGATTCCGATGCACCTCTGCAGGTTTACTGTATCCCTTGGACCTTCACAGTGACGATGAAACACAGAAATTGCATCGGAATTAAATATAAGAGACACAATGCCGACTTAAGTACAGGAAGACTGAGTCTTCTTCCAGTCTATGATTTGAGCGTTTCCTGTGTCACCAGTTTGACTTTCCGATGCACATCTACAGGTTAACTGTATCCATTGGACCTTCAGATTGACGATGAAACACAGAAATTGCATCGGAATTAAATATAAGAGACACAATGCCGACTTAAGTACAAGAAAACTGAGTCTCCTTACTGTCTATGTTTTGAGCGTTTACAGTGTCACCAGTTTTAATTTCCCATACACCTCTGCAGGTTTACTGTATCCCTTGGACCTTCCCATTGAAGATGAAACACAGAAATTGCATCGGAATTAAATATAAGAGACCAAATGCCGACTTAAGTACAGGAAGACTGAGCCTTCGTAATGTCTATATTTTGAGCGTTTCCTGTGTCACCAGTTTTACATTCCGATGCACCTCTGCAGGTTTACTGTATCCCTTGGACCTTCCCACTGACAATGAAACACAGAAATTGCATCGGAATTAAATATAAGAGACACAATGCCGACTTAAGTACAGGAAGACTGAGTATTCCTACTGTCTATCTTTTGAGCGTCTCCTGTGTCACCAGTTTTACATTCCGATGCACCTCTGCAGGTTTACTGTATCCCATGAAGCTTCCAATTGACGATGAAACACAGAAATTGCATTTGAATTAAATATAAGAGACTCAATGCTGACTTAAGTACAGGAAGAGTGAGTCTTCCTAATGTCTATGAATTGAGCGTTTCCTGTGTCACCTATTTTATATTTCGATGCACCTCTGCAGGTTTACTGTATCCATTGGACCTTCCCATTGACGATGAAACACAGAAATTGCATCGGAATTAAATAAAGGAGACACAATGCCGAGTTAAGTACAGCAAGACTGAGTCTTCCTACTGTCTATGTTTTGAGCGTTTCCTGTGTCATCAGTTTTACATTCCGATGCACCTCTGCAGGTTTGTTGTATCCATTTGACCTTCCCATTGACGATGAAACACAGAAATTGCATCGGAATTAAATATAAGAGACACAATGCCGACATAGGTACAGGAAGACTCAGTCTTCCTACTGTCTATGTTTTGAGCGTTTCCTGGGTCACCAGTTTTACATTCCGATGCACCTCTGCAGGTTTACTGTATCCCTTGGATCTCCCTTTTGACGATGAAACACAGATATTGCATCGGAATTCAATATAAGAGACACATTGGTGACTTAAGTACAGTAAGATTGACTCTTCCTACTGTCGATGTTTTGAGCGTTTCCTGCGTCACCAGTTTTACATTCCGATGCACTTCTGCAGGTTTACTGTATCCATTGGACCTTCCCATTTACGATGAAACACAGAAATTGCATCGGAATTAAATATAAGAGACACAATGTCAACTTAAGTACAAGAAAACTGAGTCTTCTTACGGTCTATGTTTTGAGCGTTTCCTGTGTCAGCAATTTTACATTCCGATGCAGCTCTGGAGGTTTACTGTATCCCATGGACCTTCCAATTGACGATGAAACACGGAAATTGCATCGGATTTAATATAGGAGACTCAATGCTGACTTAAGTACAGGAAGATTGAGTCTTCCTACTGTCGACGTTTTGAGCGTTTCCTGCGTCACCAGTTTTACATTCCGATGCACCTCTGCAGGTTTACTGTATCCATTGGACCTTCCCATTTACGATGAAACACAGAAATGGCATCGGAATTAAATATAAGAGACACAATGCCGACTGAAGTACAGGAAGACTGAATCTTCCTACTGTCTATGTTTTGAGCGTTTCCTGGGTCACCAGTTTTTCATTCCGATGCACCTCAGCAGGTTTACTGTATCCCTTGGATCTCCCTTTGACGATGAAACACAGAAATTGCACCGGAATTAAATTTAAGAGACACAATGCCGACTTAAGTACAGGAAGACTGAGTCTCCTTACTGTCTATGTTTTGAGCGTTTACAGTGTCACCAGTTTTACATTCCGATGCACTTCTGCAGGTTTACTGTATGCCTTGGACCTTCACATTGACGAAGAAACACAGAAATTGCATCGGAATTAAATTTAAGAGACACAATGCCGACTTAAGTACAAGAAAACTGAGTCTTCTTACGGTCTATGTTTTGAGCGTTTCCTGTGTCACCAGTTTTACATTCCGATGCACATCTGCAGGTTTACTGTTTCCCTTGGACCTTCCCATTGGCGATGAAACACTGAAATGGCATGGGAATTAAATATAAGAGACACAATGCCGACTTAAGTACAGGAAGACTGAGTCATCCTAATGTCCATATTTTAAGCGTTTCCTGTGTCACCGGTTTTACATTCCGATGCACCTCTGCAGGTTTACTGTATCCTTGGACCTTCCCATTGACAATGAAACACAGATATTGCATCGCAATTAAATATAAGAGTCACAATGCCGACTTAAGTACAGGAAGACTGAGTCTTCCTAATGTCTATGATTTGAACGTTTCCTGTGTGGCCACTTTTATATTCCGATGCACCTCTGCAGGTTTACTGTATCCATTGGACCTTCCCATTGACGATGAAACACAGAAATTGCATCGGAATTAATTATAAGAGACACAATGCCGACTTAAATACAGGAAGACTGAGTCTTCCTACTGTCAATGTTTTGAGCGTTTCCTGGGTCACCAGTTTTACATTCCGATGCACCTCTGCAGTTTTACTGTTTCCCTTCGACCTTCCCATTGACGATGAAACACAGAAATTGCATCAGAATTAAATAAAGGAGACACAATGCCGACCTAAGTACATCAAGACTGAGTCTCCCTACTGTCTATGTTTTGAGCGTTTCCTGTGTCATCAGTTTTACATTCCGATGCACCTCTGCAAGTTTGCTGTATCCATTTGACCTTCCCATTGACGATGAAACACAGAAATTGCATCGGAATTAAATATAAGAGACACATTGCCGACTTAAGTACAGGAAGATTGAGTCTTCCAACTGTCGATGTTTTAAGCGTTTCCTGCGTCACCAGTTTTACATTCCGATGCACCTCTGCAGGTTTACTGTATCCATTGGACCTTCCTATTTACGATGAAATACAGAAATTGCATCGGAATTAAATATAAGAGACACAATGCCGACTGAAGTACAGGAAGACTGAGCCTTCCTACTGTCTATGTTTTGAGATTTTCCGGTGTCACCAGTATTAGATTCCGATGCACTTCTGCAGGTTTACTGTATCCCTTGGACCTTCACAGTGACGATGAAACACAGAAATTGCATCGGAATTATATATAAGAGACACAATGCCGACTTAAGTACAGAAAGACTGAGTCTTCTTCCACTCTATGTTTTGAGCGTTTCCTGTGTCACCAGTTTGACTTTCCGATGCACATCTACAGGTTAGCTGTATCCATTGGACCTTCAGATTGACGATGAAACACAGAAATTGCATCTGAATTAAATATAAGAGACACAATGCCGACTTAAGTACAAGAAAACTGAGTCTCCTTACTGTCTATGTTTTGAGCGATTACAGTGTCACCAGTTTTACATTCCGATGCACCTCTGCCGGTTTACTGTATCCCTTGGACCTTCACAGTGACGATGAAGCACAGAAATTGCATCGGAATTAAATATAAGAGTCACAATGCCGACTTAAGTACAAGAAAACTGTGTCTTCTTAAGGTCTATGTTTCGAGCGTTTACTGTGTCACCTGTTTTACATTCCGATGCAGCTCTGGGGGTTGACTGTATCCCTTGGACCTTCCAATTGACGATGAAACCCGGAAATTGCATCGGAATTAAATATAAGAGACTCAATGCTGACTTAAGTACAGGAAGACTGAGTCTTCCTAATGTCTACGATTTGAGCGTTTCCTGTGTGACCAGTTTTATATTCCGATGCACCTCTGCAGGTTAACTGTATCCATTGGACCTTCCCATTGACGATGAAACACAGAAATGGCATCGGAATTAAATATAAGAGACACAATGCCGACTTAAGTACAGGAAGACTGAGTCATCCTAATGTCTATATTTTAAGCGTTTCCTGTGTCCCCGTTTTTACATTCCGATGTACCTCTGCAGGTTTACTGTATCCCTTGGACCTTCCCATCGACAATGAAACACAGAAATTGCATCGGAATTAAATATAAGAAACACAATGCCGACTTAAGTACAGGAGGACTGAGTATTCCTACTGTCTATCTCTTGAGCGTTTCCTGTGTAACCAGTTTTACATTCCGATGCACCTCTGCAGGTTTACTGTATCCGTTGGACCTTCCCATTGACGATGAAACACAGAAATTGCATCGGAATTAATTAAAGGAGACACAATACCGAGTTAAGTACAGCAAGACTGAGTCTCCTACTATCTATGTTTTGAGCGTTTCCTGTGTCATCAGTTTTACATTCCGATGCACCTCTGCAGGTTTGCTGTATCCATTTGACCTTCCCATTGACGATGAAACACAGAAATTGCATCAGAATTAAATATAAGAGACACAATGCCGACATAAGTACAGGAAGACTGAGTCTTCCTACTGCCTATGTTTTGAGCGTTTCCTGGGTCACCAGTTTTACATTCCGATGCACCTCTGCAGGTTTACTGTATCCTTTGGATCTCCCTTTTGACGATGAAACACAGAAATTGCATCGGAATTAAATATAAGAGACACATTGCCGACTTAAGTAGAGGAAGATTGAGTCTTCCTACTGTCGATGTTTTGAGCGTTTCCTGCGTCACCAGTTTTACATTCCGATGCACCTCTGCAGGTTTACTGTATCCATTGGACCTTCCCATTTACGATGAAACACAGAAATTGCATCGGAATTAAATATAAGAGACACAATGCCGACTTAAGTACAAGAAAACTGAGTCTTCTTACGGTCTATGTTTTGAGCGTTTCCTGTGTCACCAGTTTTATATTCCGATGCACCTCTGCAGGTTTACTGTTTCCTTTGACCTTCCCATTGGAGATTAAACACAGAAATGGCATCGGAATTAAATATAAGAGACACAAGGCCGACTGAAGTACAGGAAGACTGAGTCTTCCTACTGTCAATGTTTTGTGCGTTTCCGGTGTCACCAGTATTAGATTCCGATGCACCTCTGCAGGTTTACTGTATCCCTTGGACCTTCACAGTGACGATGAAACACAGAAATTGCATCGGAATTAAATATAAGAGACACAATGCCGACTTAAGTACAGGAAGACTGAGTCTTCTTCCAGTCTATGATTTGAGCGTTTCCTGTGTCACCAGTTTGACTTTCCGATGCACATCTACAGGTTAACTGTATCCATTGGACCTTCAGATTGACGATGAAACACAGAAATTGCATCGGAATTAAATATAAGAGACACAATGCCGACTTAAGTACAAGAAAACTGAGTCTCCTTACTGTCTATGTTTTGAGCGTTTACAGTGTCACCAGTTTTAATTTCCCATACACCTCTGCAGGTTTACTGTATCCCTTGGACCTTCCCATTGAAGATGAAACACAGAAATTGCATCGGAATTAAATATAAGAGACCAAATGCCGACTTAAGTACAGGAAGACTGAGCCTTCGTAATGTCTATATTTTGAGCGTTTCCTGTGTCACCAGTTTTACATTCCGATGCACCTCTGCAGGTTTACTGTATCCCTTGGACCTTCCCACTGACAATGAAACACAGAAATTGCATCGGAATTAAATACAAGAGACACAATGCCGACTTAAGTACAGGAAGACTGAGTATTCCTACTGTCTATCTTTTGAGCGTCTCCTGTGTCACCAGTTTTACATTCCGATGCACCTCTGCAGGTTTACTGTATCCCATGAAGCTTCCAATTGACGATGAAACACAGAAATTGCATTTGAATTAAATATAAGAGACTCAATGCTGACTTAAGTACAGGAAGAGTGAGTCTTCCTAATGTCTATGAATTGAGCGTTTCCTGTGTCACCTATTTTATATTTCGATGCACCTCTGCAGGTTTACTGTATCCATTGGACCTTCCCATTGACGATGAAACACAGAAATTGCATCGGAATTAAATAAAGGAGACACAATGCCGAGTTAAGTACAGCAAGACTGAGTCTTCCTACTGTCTATGTTTTGAGCGTTTCCTGTGTCATCAGTTTTACATTCCGATGCACCTCTGCAGGTTTGTTGTATCCATTTGACCTTCCCATTGACGATGAAACACAGAAATTGCATCGGAATTAAATATAAGAGATACAATGCCGACATAGGTACAGGAAGACTCAGTCTTCCTACTGTCTATGTTTTGAGCGTTTCCTGGGTCACCAGTTTTACATTCCGATGCACCTCTGCAGGTTTACTGTATCCCTTGGATCTCCCTTTTGACGATGAAACACAGATATTGCATCGGAATTCAATATAAGAGACACATTGGTGACTTAAGTACAGTAAGATTGACTCTTCCTACTGTCGATGTTTTGAGCGTTTCCTGCGTCACCAGTTTTACATTCCGATGCACTTCTGCAGGTTTACTGTATCCATTGGACCTTCCCATTTACGATGAAACACAGAAATTGCATCGGAATTAAATATAAGAGACACAATGTCAACTTAAGTACAAGAAAACTGAGTCTTCTTACGGTCTATGTTTTGAGCGTTTCCTGGGTCACCAGTTTTTCATTCCGATGCACCTCAGCAGGTTTACTGTATCCCTTGGATCTCCCTTTGACGATGAAACACAGAAATTGCACCGGAATTAAATTTAAGAGACACAATGCCGACTTAAGTACAGGAAGACTGAGTCTCCTTACTGTCTATGTTTTGAGCGTTTACAGTGTCACCAGTTTTACATTCCGATGCACTTCTGCAGGTTTACTGTATGCCTTGGACCTTCACATTGACGAAGAAACACAGAAATTGCATCGGAATTAAATTTAAGAGACACAATGCCGACTTAAGTACAAGAAAACTGAGTCTTCTTACGGTCTATGTTTTGAGCGTTTCCTGTGTCACCAGTTTTACATTCCGATGCACATCTGCAGGTTTACTGTTTCCCTTGGACCTTCCCATTGGCGATGAAACACTGAAATGGCATGGGAATTAAATATAAGAGACACAATGCCGACTTAAGTACAGGAAGACTGAGTCATCCTAATGTCCATATTTTAAGCGTTTCCTGTGTCACCGGTTTTACATTCCGATGCACCTCTGCAGGTTTACTGTATCCCTTGGACCTTCCCATTGACAATGAAACACAGAAATTGCATCGCAATTAAATATAAGAGTCACAATGCCGACTTAAGTACAGGAAGACTGAGTCTTCCTAATGTCTATGATTTGAACGTTTCCTGTGTGGCCACTTTTATATTCCGATGCACCTCTGCAGGTTTACTGTATCCATTGGACCTTCCCATTGACGATGAAACACAGAAATTGCATCGGAATTAATTATAAGAGACACAATGCCGACTTAAATACAGGAAGACTGAGTCTTCCTACTGTCAATGTTTTGAGCGTTTCCTGGGTCACCAGTTTTACATTCCGATGCACCTCTGCAGTTTTACTGTTTCCCTTCGACCTTCCCATTGACGATGAAACACAGAAATTGCATCGGAATTAAATAAAGGAGACACAATGCCGACCTAAGTACATCAAGACTGAGTCTCCCTACTGTCTATGTTTTGAGCGTTTCCTGTGTCATCAGTTTTACATTCCGATGCACCTCTGCAAGTTTGCTGTATCCATTTGACCTTCCCATTGACGATGAAACACAGAAATTGCATCGGAATTAAATATAAGAGACACATTGCCGACTTAAGTACAGGAAGATTGAGTCTTCCTACTGTCGATGTTTTAAGCGTTTCCTGCGTCACCAGTTTTACATTCCGATGCACCTCTGCAGGTTTACTGTATCCATTGGACCTTCCTATTTACGATGAAACACAGAAATTGCATCGGAATTAAATATAAGAGACACAATGCCGACTGAAGTACAGGAAGACTGAGCCTTCCTACTGTCTATGTTTTGAGATTTTCCGGTGTCACCAGTATTAGATTCCGATGCACTTCTGCAGGTTTACTGTATCCCTTGGACCTTCACAGTGACGATGAAACACAGAAATTGCATCGGAATTATATATAAGAGACACAATACCGACTGAAGTACAGGAAGACTGAGTCTTCTTCCACTCTATGTTTTGAGCGTTTCCTGTGTCACCAGTTTGACTTTCCGATGCACATCTACAGGTTAGCTGTATCCATTGGACCTTCAGATTGACGATGAAACACAGAAATTGCATCTGAATTAAATATAAGAGACACAATGCCGACTTAAGTACAAGAAAACTGAGTCTCCTTACTGTCTATGTTTTGAGCGATTACAGTGTCACCAGTTTTACATTCCGATGCACCTCTGCCGGTTTACTGTATCCCTTGGACCTTCACAGTGACGATGAAGCACAGAAATTGCATCGGAATTAAATATAAGAGTCACAATGCCGACTTAAGTACAAGAAAACTGTGTCTTCTTAAGGTCTATGTTTCGAGCGTTTACTGTGTCACCTGTTTTACATTCCGATGCAGCTCTGGGGGTTGACTGTATCCCTTGGACCTTCCAATTGACGATGAAACCCGGAAATTGCATCGGAATTAAATATAAGAGACTCAATGCTGACTTAAGTACAGGAAGACTGAGTCTTCCTAATGTCTATGATTTGAGCGTTTCCTGTGTGACCAGTTTTATATTCCGATGCACCTCTGCAGGTTAACTGTATCCATTGGACCTTCCCATTGACGATGAAACACAGAAATGGCATCGGAATTAAATATAAGAGACACAATGCCGACTTAAGTACAGGAAGACTGAGTCATCCTAATGTCTATATTTTAAGCGTTTCCTGTGTCCCCGTTTTTACATTCCGATGTACCTCTGCAGGTTTACTGTATCCCTTGGACCTTCCCATCGACAATGAAACACAGAAATTGCATCGGAATTAAATATAAGAAACACAATGCCGACTTAAGTACAGGAAGACTGAGTATTCCTACTGTCTATCTCTTGAGCGTTTCCTGTGTAACCAGTTTTACATTCCGATGCACCTCTGCAGGTTTACTGTATCCGTTGGACCTTCCCATTGACGATGAAACACAGAAATTGCATCGGAATTAATTAAAGGAGACACAATACCGAGTTAAGTACAGCAAGACTGAGTCTTCCTACTATCTATGTTTTGAGCGTTTCCTGTGTCATCAGTTTTACATTCCGATGCACCTCTGCAGGTTTGCTGTATCCATTTGACCTTCCCATTGACGATGAAACACAGAAATTGCATCAGAATTAAATATAAGAGACACAATGCCGACATAAGTACAGGAAGACTGAGTCTTCCTACTGCCTATGTTTTGAGCGTTTCCTGGGTCACCAGTTTTACATTCCGATGCACCTCTGCAGGTTTACTGTATCCTTTGGATCTCCCTTTTGACGATGAAACACAGAAATTGCATCGGAATTAAATATAAGAGACACATTGCCGACTTAAGTAGAGGAAGATTGAGTCTTCCTACTGTCGATGTTTTGAGCGTTTCCTGCGTCACCAGTTTTACATTCCGATGCACCTCTGCAGGTTTACTGTATCCATTGGACCTTCCCATTTACGATGAAACACAGAAATTGCATCGGAATTAAATATAAGAGACACAATGCCGACTTAAGTACAAGAAAACTGAGTCTTCTTACGGTCTATGTTTTGAGCGTTTCCTGTGTCACCAGTTTTATATTCCGATGCACCTCTGCAGGTTTACTGTTTCCTTTGACCTTCCCATTGGAGATTAAACACAGAAATGGCATCGGAATTAAATATAAGAGACACAAGGCCGACTGAAGTACAGGAAGACTGAGTCTTCCTACTGTCAATGTTTTGTGCGTTTCCGGTGTCACCAGTATTAGATTCCGATGCACCTCTGCAGGTTTACTGTATCCCTTGGACCTTCACAGTGACGATGAAACACAGAAATTGCATCGGAATTAAATATAAGAGACACAATGCCGACTTAAGTACAGGAAGACTGAGTCTTCTTCCAGTCTATGATTTGAGCGTTTCCTGTGTAACCAGTTTGACTTTCCGATGCACATCTACAGGTTAACTGTATCCATTGGACCTTCAGATTGACGATGAAACACAGAAATTGCATCGGAATTAAATATAAGAGACACAATGCCGACTTAAGTACAAGAAAACTGAGTCTCCTTACTGTCTATGTTTTGAGCGTTTACAGTGTCACCAGTTTTAATTTCCCATACACCTCTGCAGGTTTACTGTATCCCTTGGACCTTCCCATTGAAGATGAAACACAGAAATTGCATCGGAATTAAATATAAGAGACCAAATGCCGACTTAAGTACAGGAAGACTGAGCCTTCGTAATGTCTATATTTTGAGCGTTTCCTGTGTCACCAGTTTTACATTCCGATGCACCTCTGCAGGTTTACTGTATCCCTTGGACCTTCCCACTGACAATGAAACACAGAAATTGCATCGGAATTAAATATAAGAGACACAATGCCGACTTAAGTACAGGAAGACTGAGTATTCCTACTGTCTATCTTTTGAGCGTCTCCTGTGTCACCAGTTTTACATTCCGATGCACCTCTGCAGGTTTACTGTATCCCATGAAGCTTCCAATTGACGATGAAACACAGAAATTGCATTTGAATTAAATATAAGAGACTCAATGCTGACTTAAGTACAGGAAGAGTGAGTCTTCCTAATGTCTATGAATTGAGCGTTTCCTGTGTCACCTATTTTATATTTCGATGCACCTCTGCAGGTTTACTGTATCCATTGGACCTTCCCATTGACGATGAAACACAGAAATTGCATCGGAATTAAATAAAGGAGACACAATGCCGAGTTAAGTACAGCAAGACTGAGTCTTCCTACTGTCTATGTTTTGAGCGTTTCCTGTGTCATCAGTTTTACATTCCGATGCACCTCTGCAGGTTTGTTGTATCCATTTGACCTTCCCATTGACGATGAAACACAGAAATTGCATCGGAATTAAATATAAGAGATACAATGCCGACATAGGTACAGGAAGACTCAGTCTTCCTACTGTCTATGTTTTGAGCGTTTCCTGGGTCACCAGTTTTACATTCCGATGCACCTCTGCAGGTTTACTGTATCCCTTGGATCTCCCTTTTGACGATGAAACACAGATATTGCATCGGAATTCAATATAAGAGACACATTGGTGACTTAAGTACAGTAAGATTGACTCTTCCTACTGTCGATGTTTTGAGCGTTTCCTGCGTCACCAGTTTTACATTCCGATGCACTTCTGCAGGTTTACTGTATCCATTGGACCTTCCCATTTACGATGAAACACAGAAATTGCATCGGAATTAAATATAAGAGACACTATGTCAACTTAAGTACAAGAAAACTGAGTCTTCTTACGGTCTATGTTTTGAGCGTTTCCTGGGTCACCAGTTTTTCATTCCGATGCACCTCAGCAGGTTTACTGTATCCCTTGGATCTCCCTTTGACGATGAAACACAGAAATTGCACCGGAATTAAATTTAAGAGACACAATGCAGACTTAAGTACAGGAAGACTGAGTCTCCTTACTGTCTATGTTTTGAGCGTTTACAGTGTCACCAGTTTTACATTCCGATGCACTTCTGCAGGTTTACTGTATGCCTTGGACCTTCACATTGACGAAGAAACACAGAAATTGCATCGGAATTAAATTTAAGAGACACAATGCCGACTTAAGTACAAGAAAACTGAGTCTTCTCACGGTCTATGTTTTGAGCGTTTCCTGTGTCACCAGTTTTACATTCCGATGCACATCTGCAGGTTTACTGTTTCCCTTGGACCTTCCCATTGGCGATGAAACACTGAAATGGCATGGGAATTAAATATAAGAGACACAATGCCGACTTAAGTACAGGAAGACTGAGTCATCCTAATGTCCATATTTTAAGCGTTTCCTGTGTCACCGGTTTTACATTCCGATGCACCTCTGCAGGTTTACTGTATCCCTTGGACCTTCCCATTGACAATGAAACACAGAAATTGCATCGCAATTAAATATAAGAGTCACAATGCCGACTTAAGTACAGGAAGACTGAGTCTTCCTAATGTCTATGATTTGAACGTTTCCTGTGTGGCCACTTTTATATTCCGATGCACCTCTGCAGGTTTACTGTATCCATTGGACCTTCCCATTGACGATGAAACACAGAAATTGCATCGGAATTAATTATAAGAGACACAATGCCGACTTAAATACAGGAAGACTGAGTCTTCCTACTGTCAATGTTTTGAGCGATTCCTGGGTCACCAGTTTTACATTCCGATGCACCTCTGCAGTTTTACTGTTTCCCTTCGACCTTCCCATTGACGATGAAACACAGAAATTGCATCGGAATTAAATAAAGGAGACACAATGCCGACCTAAGTACATCAAGACTGAGTCTCCCTACTGTCTATGTTTTGAGCGTTTCCTGTGTCATCAGTTTTACATTCCGATGCACCTCTGCAAGTTTGCTGTATCCATTTGACCTTCCCATTGACGATGAAACACAGAAATTGCATCGGAATTAAATATAAGAGACACATTGCCGACTTAAGTACAGGAAGATTGAGTCTTCCTACTGTCGATGTTTTAAGCGTTTCCTGCGTCACCAGTTTTACATTCCGATGCACCTCTGCAGGTTTACTGTATCCATTGGACCTTCCTATTTACGATGAAACACAGAAATTGCATCGGAATTAAATATAAGAGACACAATGCCGACTGAAGTACAGGAAGACTGAGCCTTCCTGCTGTCTATGTTTTGAGATTTTCCGGTGTCACCAGTATTAGATTCCGATGCACTTCTGCAGGTTTACTGTATCCCTTGGACCTTCACAGTGACGATGAAACACAGAAATTGCATCGGAATTATATATAAGAGACACAATGCCGACTGAAGTACAGGAAGACTGAGTCTTCTTCCACTCTATGTTTTGAGCGTTTCCTGTGTCACCAGTTTGACTTTCCGATGCACATCTACAGGTTAGCTGTATCCATTGGACCTTCAGATTGACGATGAAACACAGAAATTGCATCTGAATTAAATATAAGAGACACAATGCCGACTTAAGTACAAGAAAACTGAGTCTCCTTACTGTCTATGTTTTGAGCGATTACAGTGTCACCAGTTTTACATTCCGATGCACCTCTGCCGGTTTACTGTATCCCTTGGACCTTCACAGTGACGATGAAGCACAGAAATTGCATCGGAATTAAATATAAGAGTCTCAATGCCGACTTACGTACAAGAAAACTGTGTCTTCTTAAGGTCTATGTTTCGAGCGTTTACTGTGTCACCTGTTTTACATTCCGATGCAGCTCTGGATGTTTACTGTATCCCTTGGACCTTCCAATTGACGATGAAACCCGGAAATTGCATCGGAATTAAATATAAGAGACTCAATGCTGACTTAAGTACAGGAAGACTGAGTCTTCCTAATGTCTATGATTTGAGCGTTTCCTGTGTGACCAGTTTTATATTCCGATGCACCTCTGCAGGTTAACTGTATCCATTGGACCTTCCCATTGACGATGAAACACAGAAATGGCATCGGAATTAAATATAAGAGACACAATGCCGACTTAAGTACAGGAAGACTGAGTCATCCTAATGTCTATATTTTAAGCGTTTCCTGTGTCCCCGTTTTTACATTCCGATGTACCTCTGCAGGTTTACTGTATCCCTTGGACCTTCCCATCGACAATGAAACACAGAAATTGCATCGGAATTAAATATAAGAAACACAATGCCGACTTAAGTACAGGAAGACTGAGTATTCCTACTGTCTATCTCTTGAGCGTTTCCTGTGTAACCAGTTTTACATTCCGATGCACCTCTGCAGGTTTACTGTATCCGTTGGACCTTCCCATTGACGATGAAATACAGAAATTGCATCGGAATTAAATAAAGGAGACACAATACCGAGTTAAGTACAGCAAGACTGAGTCTTCCTACTATCTATGTTTTGAGCGTTTCCTGTGTCATCAGTTTTACATTCCGATGCACCTCTGCAGGTTTGCTGTATCCATTTGAGCTTCCCATTGACGATGAAACACAGAAATTGCATCAGAATTAAATATAAGAGACACAATGCCGACATAAGTACAGGAAGACTGAGTCTTCCTACTGCCTATGTTTTGAGCGTTTCCTGGGTCACCAGTTTTACATTCCGATGCACCTCTGCAGGTTTACTGTATCCTTTGGATCTCCCTTTTGACGATGAAACACAGAAATTGCATCGGAATTAAATATAAGAGACACATTGCCGCCTTAAGTAGAGGAAGATTGAGTCTTCCTACTGTCGATGTTTTGAGCGTTTCCTGCGTCACCAGTTTTACATTCCGATGCACCTCTGCAGGTTTACTGTATCCATTGGACCTTCCCATTTACGATGAAACACAGAAATTGCATCGGAATTAAATATAAGAGACACAATGCCGACTTAAGTACAAGAAAACTGAGTCTTCTTACGGTCTATGTTTTGAGCGTTTCCTGTGTCACCAGTTTTATATTCCGATGCACCTCTGCAGGTTTACTGTTTCCTTTGACCTTCCCATTGGAGATTAAACACAGAAATGGCATCGGAATTAAATATAAGAGACACAAGGCCGACTGAAGTACAGGAAGACTGAGTCTTCCTACTGTCAATGTTTTGTGCGTTTCCGGTGTCACCAGTATTAGATTCCGATGCACCTCTGCAGGTTTACTGTATCCCTTGGACCTTCACAGTGACGATGAAACACAGAAATTGCATCGGAATTAAATATAAGAGACACAATGCCGACTTAAGTACAGGAAGACTGAGTCTTCTTCCAGTCTATGATTTGAGCGTTTCCTGTGTCACCAGTTTGACTTTCCGATGCACATCTACAGGTTAACTGTATCCATTGGACCTTCAGATTGACGATGAAACACAGAAATTGCATCGGAATTAAATATAAGAGACCAAATGCCGACTTAAGTACAGGAAGACTGAGCCTTCGTAATGTCTATATTTTGAGCGTTTCCTGGGTCACCAGTTTTACATTCCGATGCACCTCTGCAGGTTTACTGTATCCTTTGGATCTCCCTTTTGACGATGAAACACAGAAATTGCATCGGAATTAAATATAAGAGACACATTGCCGACTTAAGTAGAGGAAGATTGAGTCTTCCTACTGTCGATGTTTTGAGCGTTTCCTGCGTCACCAGTTTTACATTCCGATGCACCTCTGCAGGTTTACTGTATCCATTGGACCTTCCCATTTACGATGAAACACAGAAATTGCATCGGAATTAAATATAAGAGACACAATGCCGACTTAAGTACAAGAAAACTGAGTCTTCTTACGGTCTATGTTTTGAGCGTTTCCTGTGTCACCAGTTTTATATTCCGATGCACCTCTGCAGGTTTACTGTTTCCTTTGACCTTCCCATTGGAGATTAAACACAGAAATGGCATCGGAATTAAATATAAGAGACACAAGGCCGACTGAAGTACAGGAAGACTGAGTCTTCCTACTGTCAATGTTTTGTGCGTTTCCGGTGTCACCAGTATTAGATTCCGATGCACCTCTGCAGGTTTACTGTATCCCTTGGACCTTCACAGTGACGATGAAACACAGAAATTGCATCGGAATTAAATATAAGAGACACAATGCCGACTTAAGTACAGGAAGACTGAGTCTTCTTCCAGTCTATGATTTGAGCGTTTCCTGTGTCACCAGTTTGACTTTCCGATGCACATCTACATGTTAACTGTATCCATTGGACCTTCAGATTGACGAAGAAACACAGAAATTGCATCGGAATTAAATATAAGAGACCAAATGCCGACTTAAGTACAGGAAGACTGAGCCTTCGTAATGTCTATATTTTGAGCGTTTCCTGGGTCACCAGTTTTACATTCCGATGCACCTCTGCAGGTTTACTGTATCCTTTGGATCTCCCTTTTGACGATGAAACACAGAAATTGCATCGGAATTAAATATAAGAGACACATTGCCGACTTAAGTAGAGGAAGATTGAGTCTTCCTACTGTCGATGTTTTGAGCGTTTCCTGCGTCACCAGTTTTACATTCCGATGCACCTCTGCAGGTTTACTGTATCCATTGGACCTTCCCATTTACGATGAAACACAGAAATTGCATCGGAATTAAATATAAGAGACACAATGCCGACTTAAGTACAAGAAAACTGAGTCTCCTTACTGTCTATGTTTTGAGCGTTTACAGTGTCACCAGTTTTAATTTCCCATACACCTCTGCAGGTTTACTGTATCCCTTGGACCTTCCCATTGAAGATGAAACACAGAAATTGCATCGGAATTAAATATAAGAGACCAAATGCCGACTTAAGTACAGGAAGACTGAGCCTTCATAATGTCTATATTTTGAGCGTTTCCTGTGTCACCAGTTTTACATTCCGATGCACCTCTGCAGGTTTACTGTATCCCTTGGACCTTCCCACTGACAATGAAACACAGAAATTGCATCGGAATTAAATATAAGAGACACAATGCCGACTTAAGTACAGGAAGACTGAGTATTCCTACTGTCTATCTTTTGAGCGTCTCCTGTGTCACCAGTTTTACATTCCGATGCACCTCTGCAGGTTTACTGTATCCCATGAAGCTTCCAATTGACGATGAAACACAGAAATTGCATTTGAATTAAATATAAGAGACTCAATGCTGACTTAAGTACAGGAAGAGTGAGTCTTCCTAATGTCTATGAATTGAGCGTTTCCTGTGTCACCTATTTTATATTTCGATGCACCTCTGCAGGTTTACTGTATCCATTGGACCTTCCCATTGACGATGAAACACAGAAATTGCATCGGAATTAAATAAAGGAGACACAATGCCGAGTTAAGTACAGCAAGACTGAGTCTTCCTACTGTCTATGTTTTGAGCGTTTCCTGTGTCATGAGTTTTACATTCCGATGCACCTCTGCAGGTTTGTTGTATCCATTTGACCTTCCCATTGACGATGAAACACAGAAATTGCATCGGAATTAAATATAAGAGATACAATGCCGACATAGGTACAGGAAGACTCAGTCTTCCTACTGTCTATGTTTTGAGCGTTTCCTGGGTCACCAGTTTTACATTCCGATGCACCTCTGCAGGTTTACTGTATCCCTTGGATCTCCCTTTTGACGATGAAACACAGATATTGCATCGGAATTCAATATAAGAGACACATTGGTGACTTAAGTACAGTAAGATTGACTCTTCCTACTGTCGATGTTTTGAGCGTTTCCTGCGTCACCAGTTTTACATTCCGATGCACTTCTGCAGGTTTACTGTATCCATTGGACCTTCCCATTTACGATGAAACACAGAAATTGCATCGGAATTAAATATAAGAGACACAATGTCAACTTAAGTACAAGAAAACTGAGTCTTCTTACGGTCTATGTTTTGAGCGTTTCCTGGGTCACCAGTTTTTCATTCCGATGCACCTCAGCAGGTTTACTGTATCACTTGGATCTCCCTTTGACGATGAAACACAGAAATTGCACCGGAATTAAATTTAAGAGACACAATGCCGACTTAAGTACAGGAAGACTGAGTCTCCTTACTGTCTATGTTTTGAGCGTTTACAGTGTCACCAGTTTTACATTCCGATGCACTTCTGCAGGTTTACTGTATGCCTTGGACCTTCACATTGACGAAGAAACACAGAAATTGCATCGGAATTAAATTTAAGAGACACAATGCCGACTTAAGTACAAGAAAACTGAGTCTTCTTACGGTCTATGTTTTGAGCGTTTCCTGTGTCACCAGTTTTACATTCCGATGCACATCTGCAGGTTTACTGTTTCCCTTGGACCTTCCCATTGGCGATGAAACACTGAAATGGCATGGGAATTAAATATAAGAGACACAATGCCGACTTAAGTACAGGAAGACTGAGTCATCCTAATGTCCATATTTTAAGCGTTTCCTGTGTCACCGGTTTTACATTCCGATGCACCTCTGCAGGTTTACTGTATCCCTTGGACCTTCCCATTGACAATGAAACACAGAAATTGCATCGCAATTAAATATAAGAGTCACAATGCCGACTTAAGTACAGGAAGACTGAGTCTTCCTAATGTCTATTATTTGAACGTTTCCTGTGTGGCCACTTTTATATTCCGATGCACCTCTGCAGGTTTACTGTATCCATTGGACCTTCCCATTGACGATGAAACACAGAAATTGCATCGGAATTAATTATAAGAGACACAATGCCGACTTAAATACAGGAAGACTGAGCCTTCCTACTGTCAATGTTTTGAGCGTTTCCTGGGTCACCAGTTTTACATTCCGATGCACCTCTGCAGTTTTACTGTTTCCCTTCGACCTTCCCATTGACGATGAAACACAGAAATTGCATCGGAATTAAATAAAGGAGACACAATGCCGACCTAAGTACATCAAGACTGAGTCTCCCTACTGTCTATGTTTTGAGCGTTTCCTGTGTCATCAGTTTTACATTCCGATGCACCTCTGCAAGTTTGCTGTATCCATTTGACCTTCCCATTGACGATGAAACACAGAAATTGCATCGGAATTAAATATAAGAGACACATTGCCGACTTAAGTACAGGAAGATTGAGTCTTCCTACTGTCGATGTTTTAAGCGTTTCCTGCGTCACCAGTTTTACATTCCGATGCACCTCTGCAGGTTTACTGTATCCATTGGACCTTCCTATTTACGATGAAACACAGAAATTGCATCGGAATTAAATATAAGAGACACAATGCCGACTGAAGTACAGGAAGACTGAGCCTTCCTACTGTCTATGTTTTGAGATTTTCCGGTGTCACCAGTATTAGATTCCGATGCACTTCTGCAGGTTTACTGTATCCCTTGGACCTTCACAGTGACGATGAAACACAGAAATTGCATCGGAATTATATATAAGAGACACAATGCCGACTGAAGTACAGGAAGACTGAGTCTTCTTCCACTCTATGTTTTGCGCGTTTCCTGTGTCACCAGTTTGACTTTCCGATGCACATCTACAGGTTAGCTGTATCCATTGGACCTTCAGATTGACGATGAAACACAGAAATTGCATCTGAATTAAATATAAGAGACACAATGCCGACTTAAGTACAAGAAAACTGAGTCTCCTTACTGTCTATGTTTTGAGCGATTACAGTGTCACCAGTTTTACATTCCGATGCACCTCTGCCGGTTTACTGTATCCCTTGGACCTTCACAGTGACGATGAAGCACAGAAATTGCATCGGAATTAAATATAAGAGTCACAATGCCGACTTAAGTACAAGAAAACTGTGTCTTCTTAAGGTCTATGTTTCGAGCGTTTACTGTGTCACCTGTTTTACATTCCGATGCAGCTCTGGAGGTTTACTGTATCCCTTGGACCTTCCAATTGACGATGAAACCCGGAAATTGCATCGGAATTAAATATAAGAGACTCAATGCTGACTTAAGTACAGGAAGACTGAGTCTTCCTAATGTCTATGATTTGAGCGTTTCCTGTGTGACCAGTTTTATATTCCGATGCACCTCTGCAGGTTAACTGTATCCATTGGACCTTCCCATTGACGATGAAACACAGAAATGGCAAAGGAATTAAATATAAGAGACACAATGCCGACTTAAGTACAGGAAGACTGAGTCATCCTAATGTCTATATTTTAAGCGTTTCCTGTGTCCCCGTTTTTACATTCCGATGTACCTCTGCAGGTTTACTGTATCCCTTGGACCTTCCCATCGACAATGAAGCACAGAAATTGCATCGGAATTAAATATAAGAAACACAATGCCGACTTAAGTACAGGAAGACTGAGTATTCCTACTGTCTATCTCTTGAGCGTTTCCTGTGTAACCAGTTTTACATTCCGATGCACCTCTGCAGGTTTACTGTATCCGTTGGACCTTCCCATTGACGATGAAACACAGAAATTGCATCGCAATTAAATATAAGAGTCACAATGCCGACTTAAGTACAGGAAGACTGAGTCTTCCTACTGTCTATGTTTTGAGCGTTTCCTGTGTCAGCAATTTTACATTCCGATGCACCTCTGCAGGTTTGCTGTATCCCTTGGATCTTCACAGTGACGATGAAACACAGAAATTGCATCGGAATTAAATATAAGAGTCACAATGCCGACTTAAGTACAAGAAAACTGTGTCTTCTTAAGGTCTATGTTTCGAGCGTTTACTGTGTCACCAGTTTTACATTCCGATGCAGCTCTGGAGGCTTACTGAATCCCTTGGACCTTCCAATTGACGATGAAACACGGAAATTGCATCGGAATTAAATATAAGAGACACAATGCCGACTTAAGTACAGGAAGACTGAGTCTTCCTACTGTCAATGTTTTGAGCGTTTCCTGGGTCACCAGTTTTACATTCCGATGCACCTCTGCAGTTTTACTGTTTCCCTTCGACCTTCCCATTGACGATGAAACACAGAAATTGCATGGGAATTAAATAAAGGAGACACAATGCCGAGTTAAGTACAGCAAGATTGAGTCTTCCTACTGTCTATGTTTTGAGCGTTTCCTGTGTCATCAGTTTTACATTCCGATGCACCTCTGCAGGTTTGCTGTATCCATTTGACTTTCCCATTGACGATGAAACACAGATATTGCATCGGAATTAAATATAAGAGACACAATGCCGACATAAGTACAGGAAGACTGAGTCTTCCTACTGCCTATGTTTTGAGCGTTTCCTGGGTAACCAGTTTTACATTCCGATGCATCTCTGCAGGTTTACTGTATCCTTTGGATCTCCCTTTGGACGATGAAACACAGAAATTGCATCGGTGTTAAATATAAGAGACACATTGCCGACTTAAGTACAGGAAGATTGAGTTTTCCTACTGTCGATGTTTTGAGCGTTTCCTGCGTCACCAGTTTTACATTCCGATGCACCTCTGCAGGTTTACTGTATCCATTGGACCTTCCCATTTACGATGAAACACAGAAATTGCATCGGAATTAAATATAAGAGACACAATGCGGTCTGAAGTACAGGAAGACTGAGTCTTCCTACTGTCAATGTTTTGTGCGTTTCCGGTGTCACCAGTGTTAGATTCCGATGCACCTCTGCAGGTTTACTGTATCCCTTGGACCTTCACAGTGACGATGAAACACAGAAGTTGCATCGGAATTAAATATAAGAGACACAATGCCGACTTAAGTACAGGAAGACTGAGTCTTCTTCCAGTCTATGATTTGAGCGTTTCCTGTGTCACCAGTTTGACTTTCCGATGCACATCTACAGGTTAACTGTATCCATTGGACCTTCAGATTGACGATGAAACACAGAAATTGCATCGGAATTAAATATAAGAGACACAATGCCGACTTAAGTACAAGAAAACTGAGTCTCCTTACTGTCTATGTTTTGAGCGTTTACAGTGTCACCAGTTTTAATTTCCCATGCACCTCTGCAGGTTTACTGTATCCCTTGGACCTTCCCATTGAGGATGAAACACAGAAATTGCATCGGAATTAAATATAAGAGACCAAATGCCGACTTAAGTACAGGAAGACTGAGCCTTCGTAATGTCTATATTTTGAGCGTTTCCTGTGTCACCAGTTTTACATTCCGATGCACCTCTGCAGGTTTACTGTATCCCTTGGACCTTCCCACTGACAATGAAACACAGAAATTGCATCGGAATTAAATATAAGAGACACAGTGCCGACTTAAGTACAGGAAGAGTGAGTCTTCCTAATGTCTATGAATTGAGCGTTTCCTGTGTCACCTATTTTATATTTCGATGCACCTCTGCAGGTTTACTGTATCCATTGGACCTTCCCATTGACGATGAAACACAGAAATTGCATCGGAATTAAATAAAGGAGACACAATGCCGAGTTAAGTACAGCGAGACTGAGTCTTCCTACTGTCTATGTTTTGAGCATTTCCTGTGTCATCAGTTTTACATTGCGATGCACCTCTGCAGGTTTGCTGTATCCATTTGACCTTCCCAATGACGATGAAACACAGAAATTGCATCGGAATTAAATATAAGAGACACAATGCCGACATAGGTACAGGAAGACTCAGTCTTCCTACTGTCTATGTTTTGAGCGTTTCCTGGGTCACCAGTTTTACATTCCGATGCACCTCTGCATGTTTACTGTATCACTTGGATCTCCCTTTTGACGATGAAACACAGATATTGCATCGGAATTAAATATAAGAGACACATTGCCGACTTAAGTACAGTAAGATTGACTCTTCCTACTGTCGATGTTTTGAGCGTTTCCTGCGGCCCCAGTTTTACATTCCGATGCACTTCTGCAGGTTTACTGTTTCCCTTGGACCTTCCCATTGGCGATTAAACACAGAAATGGCATCGGAATTAAATATAAGAGACACAATGCCGACTGAAGTACAGGAAGACTGAGTCTTCCTACTGTCTATGTTTTGAGCGTTTCCGGTGTCACCAGTATTAGTTTCCGATGCACCTCTGCAGGTTTACTGTATCACTTGGACCTTCACAGTGACGATGAAACACAGAAATTGCATCGGAATTAAATATAAAAGACACAATGCCGACTTAACTACAGGAAGACTGAGTCTTCCTACTGTCTATGTTTTGAGCGTTTCCTGGGTCACCAGTTTTTCATTCCGATGCACCTCAGCAGATTTACTGTATCCCTTGGATCTCCCTTTGACGATGAAACACAGAAATTGCACCGGAATTAAATTTAAGAGACACAATGCCGACTTAAGTACAGGAAGACTGAGTCTCCTTACTGTCTATGCTTTGAGCGTTTACAGTGTCACCAGTTTTACATTCCGATGCACTTCTGCAGGTTTACTGTATCCCTTGGACCTTCACATTGACGAAGAAACACAGAAATTGCATCGGAATTAAATATAATAGACACAATGCCGACTTAAGTACAAGAAATCTGAGTCTTCTTACGGTCTATGTTTTGAGCGTTTCCTGTGTCACCAGTTTTACATTCCGATGCACCTCTGCAGGTTTACTGTTTCCCTTGGACCTTCCCATTGGCGATGAAACACTGAAATGGCATGGGAATTTAATATAAGAGACACAATGCCGACATAAGTACAGGAAGACTGAGTCATCATAATGTCCATATTTTAAGCGTTTCCTGTGTCACCGGTTTTACATTCCGATGCACCTCTGCAGGTTTACTGTATCCCTTGGACCTTCCCATTGACAATGAAACACAGAAATTGCATCGGAAATAAATATAAGAGACACAATGCCGACTTAAGTACAGGACGACTGAGTATTCCTACTGTCTATCTCTTGAGCGTTTCCTGTGTCACCAGTTTTACATTCCGATGCACCTCTGCAGGTTTACTGTATCCGTTGGTCCTTCCCATTGACGATGAAACTCAGAAATTGCATCGCAATTAAATATAAGAGTCACAATGCCGACATAAGTACAGGAAGACTGAGTCTTCCTACTGTCTATGTTTTGAGCGTTTCCTGTGTCAGCAATTTTACATTCCGATGCACCTCTGCAGGTTTTCTGTATCCCTCTGACCTTCACAGTGACGATGAAACACAGAAATTGCATCGGAATTAAATATAAGAGTCACAATGCCGACTTAAGTACAAGAAAACTGTGTCTTCTTAAGGTCTATGTTTCGAGCGTTTACTGTGTCACCAGTTTTACATTCCGATGCAGCTCTGGAGGTTTACTGTATCCCTTGGACGTTCCAATTGACGATGAAACACGGAAATTGCATCGGAATTAAATATAAGATACTCAATGCTGACTTAAGTACAGGAAGACTGAGTCTTCCTAATGTCTATGATTTGAACGTTTCCTGTGAGGCCACTTTTATATTCCGATGCACCTCTGCAGGTTTACTGTATCCATTGGACCATCCCATTGACGATGAAACAGAGAAATTGCATCGGAATTAAATATAAGAGACACAATGCCGACTTAAATACAGGATGACTGAGTCTTCCTACTGCCTATGTTTTGAGCGTTTCCTGGGTCACCAGTTTTTCATTCCGATGCACCTCTGCAGGTTTACTGTTTCCCTTCGACCTTCCCATTGACGATGAAACACAGAAATTGCATCGGAATTAAATAAAGGAGACACAATGCCGAGTTAAGTACAGCAAGACTGAGTCTTCCTACTATCTATGTTTTGAGCGTTTCCTGTGTCATCAGTTTTACATTCCGATGCACCTCTGCAGGTTTGCTGTATCCATTTGACCTTCCCATTGACGATGAAACACAGAAATTGCATCAGAATTAAATATAAGAGACACAATGCCGACATAAGTACAGGAAGACTGAGTCTTCCTACTGCCTATGTTTTGAGCGTTTCCTGGGTCACCAGTTTTACATTCCGATGCACCTCTGCAGGTTTACTGTATCCTTTGGATCTCCCTTTTGACGATGAAACACAGAAATTGCATCGGAATTAAATATAAGAGACACATTGCCGACTTAAGTAGAGGAAGATTGAGTCTTCCTACTGTCGATGTTTTGAGCGTTTCCTGCGTCACCAGTTTTACATTCCGATGCACCTCTGCAGGTTTACTGTATCCATTGGACCTTCCCATTTACGATGAAACACAGAAATTGCATCGGAATTAAATATAAGAGACACAATGCCGACTTAAGTACAAGAAAACTGAGTCTTCTTACGGTCTATGTTTTGAGCGTTTCCTGTGTCACCAGTTTTATATTCCGATGCACCTCTGCAGGTTTACTGTTTCCTTTGACCTTCCCATTGGAGATTAAACACAGAAATGGCATCGGAATTAAATATAAGAGACACAAGGCCGACTGAAGTACAGGAAGACTGAGTCTTCCTACTGTCAATGTTTTGTGCGTTTCCGGTGTCACCAGTATTAGATTCCGATGCACCTCTGCAGGTTTACTGTATCCCTTGGACCTTCACAGTGACGATGAAACACAGAAATTGCATCGGAATTAAATATAAGAGACACAATGCCGACTTAAGTACAGGAAGACTGAGTCTTCTTCCAGTCTATGATTTGAGCGTTTCCTGTGAAACCAGTTTGACTTTCCGATGCACATCTACTGGTTAACTGTATCCATTGGACCTTCAGATTGACGATGAAACACAGAAATTGCATCGGAATTAAATATAAGAGACACAATGCCGACTTAAGTACAAGAAAACTGAGTCTCCTTACTGTCTATGTTTTGAGCGTTTACAGTGTCACCAGTTTTAATTTCCCATGCACCTCTGCAGGTTTACTGTATCCCTTGGACCTTCCCATTGAAGATGAAACACAGAAATTGCATCGGAATTAAATATAAGAGACCAAATGCCGACTTAAGTACAGGAAGACTGAGCCTTCGTAATGTCTATATTTTGAGCGTTTCCTGTGTCACCAGTTTTACATTCCGATGCACCTCTGCAGGTTTACTGTATCCCTTGGACCTTCCCACTGACAATGAAACACAGAAATTGCATCGGAATTAAATATAAGAGACACAATGCCGACTTAAGTACAGGAAGACTGAGTATTCCTACTGTCTATCTTTTGAGCGTCTCCTGTGTCACCAGTTTTACATTCCGATGCACCTCTGCAGGTTTACTGTATCCCATGAAGCTTCCAATTGACGATGAAACACAGAAATTGCATTTGAATTAAATATAAGAGACTCAATGCTGACTTAAGTACAGGAAGAGTGAGTCTTCCTAATGTCTATGAATTGAGCGTTTCCTGTGTCACCTATTTTATATTTCGATGCACCTCTGCAGGTTTACTGTATCCATTGGACCTTCCCATTGACGATGAAACACAGAAATTGCATCGGAATTAAATAAAGGAGACACAATGCCGAGTTATGTACAGCAAGACTGAGTCTTCCTACTGTCTATGTTTTGAGCGTTTCCTGTGTCATCAGTTTTACATTCCGATGCACCTCTGCAGGTTTGTTGTATCCATTTGACCTTCCCATTGACGATGAAACACAGAAATTGCATCGGAATTAAATATAAGAGACACAATGCCGACATAGGTACAGGAAGACTCAGTCTTCCTACTGTCTATGTTTTGAGCGTTTCCTGGGTCACCAGTTTTACATTCCGATGCACCTCTGCAGGTTTACTGTATCCCTTGGATCTCCCTTTTGACGATGAAACACAGATATTGCATCGGAATTCAATATAAGAGACACATTGGTGACTTAAGTACAGTAAGATTGACTCTTCCTACTGTCGATGTTTTGAGCGTTTCCTGCGGCCCCAGTTTTACATTCCGATGCACTTCTGCAGGTTTACTGTATCCATTGGACCTTCCCATTTACGATGAAACACAGAAATTGCATCGGAATTAAATATAAGAGACACAATGTCAACTTAAGTACAAGAAAACTGAGTCTTCTTACGGTCTATGTTTTGAGCGTTTCCTGTGTCACCAGTTTTACATTCCGATGCACCTCTGCAGGTTTACTGTTTCCCTTGGACCTTCCCATTGGTGATTAAACACAGAAATGGCATCGGAATTAAATATAAGAGGCACAATGCCGACTGAAGTACAGGAAGACTGAGTCTTCCTACTGTCTATGTTTTGAGCGTTTCCGGTGTCACCAGTATTAGTTTCCGATGCACCTCTGCAGGTTTACTGTATCACTTGGACCTTCACAGTGACGATGAAACTCAGAAATTGCATCGGAATTAAATATAAAAGACACAATGCCGACTTAACTACAGGAAGACCGAGTCTTCCTACTGTCTATGTTTTGAGCGTTTCCTGGGTCACCAGTTTTTCATTCCGATGCACCTCAGCAGGTTTACTGTATTCCTTGGATCTCCCTTTGACGATGAAACACAGAAATTGCACCGGAATTAAATTTAAGAGACACAATGCCGACTTAAGTAGAGGAAGACTGAGTCTCCTTACTGTCTATGTTTGAGCGTTTACAGTGTCACCAGTTTTACATTCCGATGCACTTCTGCAGGTTTACTGTATGCCTTGGACCTTCACATTGACGAAGAAACACAGAAATTGCATCGGAATTAAATTTAAGAGACACAATGCCGACTTAAGTACAAGAAAACTGAGTCTTCTTACGGTCTATGTTTTGAGCGTTTCCTGTGTCACCAGTTTTACATTCCGATGCACATCTGCAGGTTTACTGTTTCCCTTGGACCTTCCCATTGGCGATGAAACACTGAAATGGCATGGGAATTAAATATAAGAGACACAATGCCGACTTAAGTACAGGAAGACTGAGTCATCCTAATGTCCATATTTTAAGCGTTTCCTGTGTCACCGGTTTTACATTCCGATGCACAATGAAACACAGAAATTGCATCGGAATTAAATATAAGAGACACAATGACGACTTAAGTACAGGACGACTGAGTATTCCTACTGTCTATCTCTAGAGCGTTTCCTGTGTCACCAGTTTTACATTCCGATGCACCTCTGCAGGTTTACTGTATCCGTTGGACCTTCCCATTGACGATGAAACTCAGAAATTGCATCGCAATTAAATATAAGAGTCACAATGCCGACTTAAGTACAGGAAGACTGAGTCTTCCTACTGTCAATGTTTTGAGCGTTTCCTGGGTCACCAGTTTTACATTCCGATGCACCTCTGCAGTTTTACTGTTTCCCTTCGACCTTCCCATTGACGATGAAACACAGAAATTGCATCGGAATTAAATAAAGGAGACACAATGCCGACCTAAGTACATCAAGACTGAGTCTCCCTACTGTCTATGTTTTGAGCGTTTCCTGTGTCATCAGTTTTAAATTCCGATGTACCTCTGCAATTTTGCTGTATCCATTTGACGTTCCCATTGACGATGAAACACAGAAATTGCATCGGAATTAAATATAAGAGACACATTGCCGACTTAAGTACAGGAAGATTGAGTCTTCCTACTGTCGATGTTTTAAGCGTTTCCTGCGTCAACAGTTTTACATTCCGATGCACCTCTGCAGGTTTACTGTATCCATTGGACCTTCCTATTTACGATGAAACACAGATATTGCATCGGAATTAAATATAAGAGACACAATGCCGACTGAAGTACAGGAAGACTGAGCCTTCCTACTGTCTATGTTTTGAGATTTTCCGGTGTCACCAGTATTAGATTCCGATGCACTTCTGCAGGTTTACTGTATCCCTTGGACCTTCACAGTGACGATGAAACACAGAAATTGCATCGGAATTATATATAAGAGACACAATGCCGACTTAAGTACAGGAAGACTGAGTCTTCTTCCACTCTATGTTTTGAGCGTTTCCTGTGTCACCAGTTTGACTTTCCGATGCACATCTACAGGTTAGCTGTATCCATTGGACCTTCAGATTGACGACGAAACACAGAAATTGCATCTGAATTAAATATAAGAGACACAATGCCGACTTAAGTACAAGAAAACTGAGTCTCCCTACTGTCTATGTTTTGAGCGATTACAGTGTCACCAGTTTTACATTCCGCTGCACCTCTGCCGGTTTACTGTATCCCTTGGACCTTCACAGTGACGATGAAGCACAGAAATTGCATCGGAATTAAATATAAGAGTCACAATGCCGACTTAAGTACAAGAAAACTGTGTCTTCTTAAGGTCTATGTTTCGAGCGTTTACTGTGTCACCTGTTTTACATTCCGATGCAGCTCTGGAGGTTTACTGTATCCCTTGGACCTTCCAATTGACGATGAAACCCGGAAATTGCATCGGAATTAAATATAAGAGACTCAATGCTGACTTAAGTACAGGAAGACTGAGTCTTCCTAATGTCTATGATTTGAGCGTTTCCTGTGTGACCAGTTTTATATTCCGATGCACCTCTGCAGGTTTACTGTATCCATTGGACCTTCCCATTGACGATGAAACACAGAAATGGCATCGGAATTAAATATAAGAGACACAATGTCGACTTAAGTACAGGAAGACTGAGTCATCCTAATGTCTATATTTTAAGCGTTTCCTGTGTCCCCGTTTTTACATTCCGATGTACCTCTGCAGGTTTACTGTATCCCTTGGACCTTCCCATCGACAATGAAACACAGAAATTGCATCGGAATTAAATATAAGAAACACAATGCCGACTTAAGTACAGGAAGACTGAGTATTCCTACTGTCTATCTCTTGAGCGTTTCCTGTGTAACCAGTTTTACATTCCGATGCACCTCTGCAGGTTTACTGTATCCGTTGGACCTTCCCATTGACGATGAAACACAGAAATTGCATCGCAATTAAATATAAGAGTCACAATGCCGACTTAAGTACAGGAAGACTGAGTCTTCCTACTGTCTATGTTTTGAGCGTTTCCTGTGTCAGCAATTTTACATTCCGATGAACCTCTGCAGGTTTGCTGTATCCCTTGGATCTTCACAGTGACGATGAAACACAGAAATTGCATCGGAATTAAATATAAGAGTCACAATGCCGACTTAAGTACAAGAAAACTGTGACTTCTTAAGGTCTATGTTTCGAGCGTTTACTGTGTCACCAGTTTTACATTCCGATGCAGCTCTGGAGGCTTACTGAATCCCTTGGACCTTCCAATTGACGATGAAACACGGAAATTGCATCGGAATTAAATATAAGAGACTCAATGCTGACTTAAGTACAGGAAGACTGAGTCTTCCTAATGTCTATGATTTGAACGTTTCCTCTGTGACCACTTTTATATTCCGATGCACCTCTGCAGGTTTACTGTATCCATTGGACCTTCCCATTGACGATGAAACACAGAAATTGCATCGGAATTAAATATAAGAGACACAATGCCGACTTAATTACAGGAAGACTGAGTCTTCCTACTGTCAATGTTTTGAGCGTTTCCTGGGTCACCAGTTTTACATTCCGATGCACCTCTGCAGTTTTACTGTTTCCCTTCGACCTTCCCATTGACGATGAAACACAGAAATTGCATCGGAATTAAATAAAGGAGACACAATGCCGAGTTAAGTACAGCAAGACTGAGTCTTCCTACTGTCTATGTTTTGAGCGTTTCCTGTGTCATCAGTTTTACATTCCGATGCACCTCTGCAGGTTTGCTGTATCCATTTGACTTTCCCATTGACGATGAAACACAGAAATTGCATCGGAATTAAATATAAGAGACACAATGCCGACATAAGTACAGGAAGACTGAGTCTTCCTACTGCCTATGCTTTGAGCGTTTCCTGGGTAACCAGTTTTACATTCCGATGCATCTCTGCAGGTTTACTGTATCCTTTGGATCTCCCTTTTGACGATGAAACACAGAAATTGCATCGGTGTTAAATATAAGAGACACATTGCCGACTTAAGTACAGGAAGATTGAGTCTTCCTACTGTCGATGTTTTGAGCGTTTCCTGCGTCACCAGTTTTACATTCCGATGCACCTCTGCAGGTTTACCGTATCCATTGGACCTTCCCATTGACGATGAAACACAGAAATTGCATCGGAATTAAATATAAGAGACACAATGCCGACTTAAGTACAAGAAAACTGAGTCTTCTTACAGTCTATGTTTTGAGCGTTTCCTGTGTCACCAGTTTTATATTCCGATGCACCTCTGCAGGTTTACTGTTTCGTTTGACCTTCCCATTGGAGATTAAACACAGATATGGCATCGGAATTAAATATAAGAGACACAATGCGGACTGAAGTACAGGAAGACTGAGTCTTCCTACTGTCAATGTTTTGTGCGTTTCCGGTGTCACCAGTATTAGATTCCGATGCACCTCTGCAGGTTTACTGTATCCCTTGGACCTTCACAGTGACGATGAAACACAAAAATTGCATCGGAATTAAATATAAGAGACACAATGCCGACTTAAGTACAGGAAGACTGAGTCTTCTTCCAGTCTATGATTTGAGCGTTTCCTGTGTCACCAGTTTGACTTTCCGATGCACATCTACAGGTTAACTGTATCCATTGGACCTTCAGATTGACGATGAAACACAGAAATTGCATCGGAATTAAATATAAGAGACACAATGCCGACTTAAGTACAAATAAACTGAGTCTCCTTACTGTCTATGTTATGAGCGTTTACAGTGTCTCCAGTTTTAATTTCCCATGCACCTCTGCAGGTTTACTGTATCCCTTGGACCTTCCCATTGAAGATGAAACACAGAAATTGCATCGGAATTAAATATAAGAGACCAAATGCCGACTTAAGTACAGGAAGACTGAGCCTTCGTAATGTCTATATTTTGAGCGTTTCCTGTGTCACCAGTTTTACATTCCGATGCACCTCTGCAGGTTTACTGTATCCCTTGGACCTTCCCACTGACAATGAAACACAGAAATTGCATCGGAATTAAATATAAGAGACACAGTGCCGACTTAAGTACAGGAAGAGTGAGTCTTCCTAATGTCTATGAATTGAGCGTTTCCTGTGTCACCTATTTTATATTTCGATGCACCTCTGCAGGTTTACTGTATCCATTGGACCTTCCCATTGACGATGAAACACAGAAATTGCATCGGAATTAAATAAAGGAGACACAATGCCGAGTTAAGTACAGCGAGACTGAGTCTTCCTACTGTCTATGTTTTGAGCGTTTCCTGTGTCATCAGTTTTACATTGCGATGCACCTCTGCAGGTTTGCTGTATCCATTTGACCTTCCCATTGACAATGAAACACAGAAATTGCATCGGAATTAAATATAAGAGACACAATGCCGACATAGGTACAGGAAGACTCAGTCTTCCTACTGTCAATGTTTTGAGCGTTTCCTGGGTCACCAGTTTTACATTCCGATGCACCTCTACAGTTTTACTGTTTCCCTTCGACCTTCCCATTGACGATGAAACACAGAAATTGCATCGGAATTAAATAAAGGAGACACAATGCCGAGTTAAGTACAGCAAGACTGAGTCTTCCTACTGTCTATGTTTTGAGCGTTTCCTGTGTCATCAGTTTTACATTCCGATGCACCTCTGCAGGTTTGCTGTATCCATTTGACTTTCCCATTGACGATGAATCACAGAAATTGCATCGGAATTAAATATAAGAGACACAATGCCGACATAAGTACAGGAAGACTGAGTCTTCCTACTGCCTATGTTTTGAGCGTTTCCTGGGTAACCAGTTTTACATTCCGATGCATCTCTGCAGGTTTACTGTATCCTTTGGATCTCCCTTTTGACGATGAAACACAGAAATTGCATCGGTGTTAAATATAAGAGACACATTGCCGACTTAAGTACAGGAAGATTGAGTCTTCCTACTGTCGATGTTTTGAGCGTTTCCTGCGTCACCAGTTTTACATTCCGATGCACCTCTGCAGGTTTACCGTATCCATTGGACCTTCCCATTGACGATGAAACACAGAAATTGCATCGGAATTAAATATAAGAGACACAATGCCGACTTAAGTACAAGAAAACTGAGTCTTCTTACAGTCTATGTTTTGAGCGTTTCCTGTGTCACCAGTTTTATATTCCGATGCACCTCTGCAGGTTTACTGTTTCCTTTGACCTTCCCATTGGAGATTAAACACAGATATGGCATCGGAATTAAATATAAGAGACACAATGCGGACTGAAGTACAGGAAGACTGAGTCTTCCTACTGTCAATGTTTTGTGCGTTTCCGGTGTCACCAGTATTAGATTCCGATGCACCTCTGCAGGTTTACTGTATCCCTTGGACCTTCACAGTGACGATGAAACACAAAAATTGCATCGGAATTAAATATAAGAGACACAATGCCGACTTAAGTACAGGAAGACTGAGTCTTCTTCCAGTCTATGATTTGAGCGTTTCCTGTGTCACCAGTTTGACTTTCCGATGCACATCTACAGGTTAACTGTATCCATTGGACCTTCAGATTGACGATGAAACACAGAAATTGCATCGGAATTAAATATAAGAGACACAATGCCGACTTAAGTACAAATAAACTGAGTCTCCTTACTGTCTATGTTTTGAGCGTTTACAGTGTCACCAGTTTTAATTTCCCATGCACCTCTGCAGGTTTACTGTATCCCTTGGACCTTCCCATTGAAGATGAAACACAGAAATTGCATCGGAATTAAATATAAGAGACCAAATGCCGACTTAAGTACAGGAAGACTGAGCCTTCGTAATGTCTATATTTTGAGCGTTTCCTGTGTCACCAGTTTTACATTCCGATGCACCTCTGCAGGTTTACTGTATCCCTTGGACCTTCCCACTGACAATGAAACACAGAAATTGCATCGGAATTAAATATAAGAGACACAGTGCCGACTTAAGTACAGGAAGAGTGAGTCTTCCTAATGTCTATGAATTGAGCGTTTCCTGTGTCACCTATTTTATATTTCGATGCACCTCTGCAGGTTTACTGTATCCATTGGACCTTCCCATTGACGATGAAACACAGAAATTGCATCGGAATTAAATAAAGGAGACACAATGCCGAGTTAAGTACAGCGAGACTGAGACTTCCTACTGTCTATGTTTTGAGCGTTTCCTGTGTCATCAGTTTTACATTGCGATGCACCTCTGCAGGTTTGCTGTATCCATTTGACCTTCCCATTGACAATGAAACACAGAAATTGCATCGGAATTAAATATAAGAGACACAATGCCGACATAGGTACAGGAAGACTCAGTCTTCCTACTGTCAATGTTTTGAGCGTTTCCTGGGTCACCAGTTTTACATTCCGATGCACCTCTGCAGTTTTACTGTTTCCCTTCGACCTTCCCATTGACGATGAAACACAGAAATTGCATCGGAATTAAATAAAGGAGACACAATGCCGAGTTAAGTACAGCAAGACTGAGTCTTCCTACTGTCTATGTTTTGAGCGTTTCCTGTGTCATCAGTTTTACATTCCGATGCACCTCTGCAGGTTTGCTGTATCCATTTGACTTTCCCATTGACGATGAAACACAGAAATTGCATCGGAATTAAATATAAGAGACACAATGCCGACATAAGTACAGGAAGACTGAGTCTTCCTACTGCCTATGTTTTGAGCGTTTCCTGGGTAACCAGTTTTACATTCCGATGCATCTCTGCAGGTTTACTGTATCCTTTGGATCTCCCTTTTGACGATGAAACACAGAAATTGCATCGGTGTTAAATATAAGAGACACATTGCCGACTTAAGTACAGGAAGATTGAGTCTTCCTACTGTCTATGTTTTGAGCGTTTCCTGCGTCACCAGTTTTACATTCCGATGCACCTCTGCAGGTTTACCGTATCCATTGGACCTTCCCATTGACGATGAAACACAGAAATTGCATCGGAATTAAATATAAGAGACACAATGCCGACTTAAGTACAAGAAAACTGAGTCTTCTTACAGTCTATGTTTTGAGCGTTTCCTGTGTCACCAGTTTTATATTCCGATGCACCTCTGCAGGTTTACTGTTTCCTTTGACCTTCCCATTGGAGATTAAACACAGATATGGCATCGGAATTAAATATAAGAGACACAATGCGGACTGAAGTACAGGAAGACTGAGTCTTCCTACTGTCAATGTTTTGTGCGTTTCCGGTGTCACCAGTATTAGATTCCGATGCACCTCTGCAGGTTTACTGTATCCCTTGGACCTTCACAGTGACGATGAAACACAAAAATTGCATCGGAATTAAATATAAGAGACACAATGCCGACTTAAGTACAGGAAGACTGAGTCTTCTTCCAGTCTATGATTTGAGCGTTTCCTGTGTCACCAGTTTGACTTTCCGATGCACATCTACAGGTTAACTGTATCCATTGGACCTTCAGATTGACGATGAAACACAGAAATTGCATCGGAATTAAATATAAGAGACACAATGCCGACTTAAGTACAAATAAACTGAGTCTCCTTACTGTCTATGTTTTGAGCGTTTACAGTGTCACCAGTTTTAATTTCCCATGCACCTCTGCAGGTTTACTGTATCCCTTGGACCTTCCCATTGAAGATGAAACACAGAAATTGCATCGGAATTAAATATAAGAGACCAAATGCCGACTTAAGTACAGGAAGACTGAGCCTTCGTAATGTCTATATTTTGAGCGTTTCCTGTGTCACCAGTTTTACATTCCGATGCACCTCTGCAGGTTTACTGTATCCCTTGGACCTTCCCACTGACAATGAAACACAGAAATTGCATCGGAATTAAATATAAGAGACACAGTGCCGACTTAAGTACAGGAAGAGTGAGTCTTCCTAATGTCTATGAATTGAGCGTTTCCTGTGTCACCTATTTTATATTTCGATGCACCTCTGCAGGTTTACTGTATCCATTGGACCTTCCCATTGACGATGAAACACAGAAATTGCATCGGAATTAAATAAAGGAGACACAATGCCGAGTTAAGTACAGCGAGACTGAGTCTTCCTACTGTCTATGTTTTGAGCGTTTCCTGTGTCATCAGTTTTACATTGCGATGCACCTCTGCAGGTTTGCTGTATCCATTTGACCTTCCCATTGACAATGAAACACAGAAATTGCATCGGAATTAAATATAAGAGACACAATGCCGACATAGGTACAGGAAGACTCAGTCTTCCTAATGTCTATGTTTGAGCGTTTCCTGGGTCACCAGTTTTACATTCCGATGCACCTCTGCAGGTTTACTGTATCCCTTGGATCTCCCTTTTGACGATGAAACACAGATATTGCATCGGAATTAAATATAAGAGACACATTGCCGACTTAAGTACAGTAAGATTGACTCTTCCTACTGTCGATGTTTTGAGCGTTTCCTGCGGCCCCAGTTTTACATTCCGATGCACTTCTGCAGGTTTACTGTTTCCCTTGGACCTTCCCATTGGCGATTAAACACAGAAATGGCATGGGAATTAAATATAAGAGACACAATGCCGACTGAAGTACAGGAAGACTGAGTCTTCCTACTGTCTATGTTTTGAGCGTTTCCGGTGTCACCAGTATTAGTTTCCGATGCACCTCTGCAGGTTTACTGTATCACTTGGACCTTCACAGTGACGATGAAACACAGAAATTGCATCGGAATTAAATATAAAAGACACAATGCCGACTTAACTACAGGAAGACTGAGTCTTCCTACTGTCTATGTTTTGAGCGTTTCCTGGGTCACCAGTTTTTCATTCCGATGCACCTCAGCAGATTTACTGTATCCGTTGGACCTTCCCATTGACGATGAAACTCAGAAATTGCATCGCAATTAAATATAAGAGTCACAATGCCGCCATAAGTACAGGAAGACTGAGTCTTCCTACTGTCTATGTTTTGAGCGTTTCCTGTGTCAGCAATTTTACATTCCGATGCACCTCTGCAGGTTTTCTGTATCCCTTGGACCTTCACAGTGACGATGAAACACAGAAATTGCATCGGAATTAAATATAAGAGTCACAATGCCGACTTAAGTACAAGAAAACTGTGTCTTCTTAAGGTCTATGTTTCGAGCGTTTACTGTGTCACCAGTTTTACATTCCGATGCAGCTCTGGAGGTTTACTGTATCCCTTGGACGTTCCAATTGACGATGAAACACGGAAATTGCATCGGAATTAAATATAAGAGACTCAATGCTGACTTAAGTACAAGAAGACTGAGTCTTCCTAATGTCTATGATTTGAACGTTTCCTGTGTGGCCACTTTTATATTCCGATGCACCTCTGCAGGTTTACAGTATCCATTGGACCATCCCATTGACGATGAAACACAGAAATTGCATCGGAATTAAATATAAGAGACACAATGCCGACTTAAATACAGGAAGACTGAGTCTTCCTACTGTCAATGTTTTGAGCGTTTCCTGGGTCACCAGTTTTTCATTCCGATGCACCTCTGCAGGTTTACTGTTTCCCTTCGACCTTCCCATTGACGATGAAACACAGAAATTGCATCGGAATTAAATAAAGGAGACACAATGCCGAGTTAAGTACAGCAAGACTGAGTCTTCCTACTATCTATGTTTTGAGCGTTTCCTGTGTCATCAGTTTTACATTCCGATGCACCTCTGCAGGTTTGCTGTATCCATTTGACCTTCCCATTGACGATGAAACACAGAAATTGCATCAGAATTAAATATAAGAGACACAATGCCGACATAAGTACAGGAAGACTGAGTCTTCCTACTGCCTATGTTTTGAGCGTTTCCTGGGTCACCAGTTTTTCATTCCGATGCACCTCTGCAGGTTTACTGTATCCTTTGGATCTCCCTTTTGACGATGAAACACAGAAATTGCATCGGAATTAAATATAAGAGACACATTGCCGACTTAAGTAGAGGAAGATTGAGTCTTCCTACTGTCGATGTTTTGAGCGTTTCCTGCGTCACCAGTTTTACATTCCAATGCACCTCTGCAGGTTTACTGTATCCATTGGACCTTCCCATTTACGATGAAACACAGAAATTGCATCGGAATTAAATGTAAGAGACACAATGCCGACTTAAGTACAAGAAAACTGAGTCTTCTTACGGTCTATGTTTTGAGCGTTTCCTGTGTCACCAGTTTTATATTCCGATGCACCTCTGCAGGTTTACTGTTTCCTTTGACCTTCCCATTGGAGATTAAACACAGAAATGGCATCGGAATTAAATATAAGAGACACAAGGCCGACTGAAGTACAGGAAGACTGAGTCTTCCTACTGTCAATGTTTTGTGCGTTTCCGGTGTCACCAGTATTAGATTCCGATGCACCTCTGCAGGTTTACTGTATCCCTTGGACCTTCACAGTGACGATGAAACACAGAAATTGCATCGGAATTAAATATAAGAGACACAATGCCGACTTAAGTACAGGAAGACTGAGTCTTCTTCCAGTCTATGATTTGAGCGTTTCCTGTGTCACCAGTTTGACTTTCCGATGCACATCTACAGGTTAACTGTATCCATTGGACCTTCAGATTGACGATGAAACACAGAAATTGCATCGGAATTAAATATAAGAGACACAATGCCGACTTAAGTACAAGAAAACTGAGTCTCCTTACTGTCTATGTTTTGAGCGTTTACAGTGTCACCAGTTTTAATTTCCCATGCACCTCTGCAGGTTTACTGTATCCCTTGGACCTTCCCATTGAAGATGAAACACAGAAATTGCATCGGAATTAAATATAAGAGACCAAATGCCGACTTAAGTACAGGAAGACTGAGCCTTCGTAATGTCTATATTTTGAGCGTTTCCTGTGTCACCAGTTTTACATTCCGATGCACCTCTGCAGGTTTACTGTATCCCTTGGACCATCCCACTGACAATGAAACACAGAAATTGCATCGGAATTAAATATAAGAGACACAATGCCGACTTAAGTACAGGAAGACTGAGTATTCCTACTGTCTATCTTTTGAGCGTCTCCTGTGTCACCAGTTTTACATTCCGATGCACCTCTGCAGGTTTACTGTATCCCATGAAGCTTCCAATTGACGATGAAACACAGAAATTGCATTTGAATTAAATATAAGAGACTCAATGCTGACTTAAGTACAGGAAGAGTGAGTCTTCCTAATGTCTATGAATTGAGCGTTTCCTGTGTCACCTATTTTATATTTCGATGCACCTCTGCAGGTTTACTGTATCCATTGGACCTTCCCATTGACGATGAAACACAGAAATTGCATCGGAATTAAATAAAGGAGACACAATGCCGAGTTAAGTACAGCAAGACTGAGTCTTCCTACTGTCTATGTTTTGAGCGTTTCCTGTGTCATCAGTTTTACATTCCGATGCACCTCTGCAGGTTTGTTGTATCCATTTGACCTTCCCATTGACGATGAAACACAGAAATTGCATCGGAATTAAATATAAGAGACACAATGCCGACATAGGTACAGGAAGACTCAGTCTTCCTACTGTCTATGTTTTGAGCGTTTCCTGGGTCACCAGTTTTACATTCCGATGCACCTCTGCAGGTTTACTGTATCCCTTGGATCTCCCTTTTGACGATGAAACACAGATATTGCATCGGAATTCAATATAAGAGACACATTGGTGACTTAAGTACAGTAAGATTGACTCTTCCTACTGTCGATGTTTTGAGAGTTTCCTGCGTCACCAGTTTTACATTCCGATGCACTTCTGCAGGTTTACTGTATCCATTGGACCTTCCCATTTACGATGAAACACAGAAATTGCATCGGAATTAAATATAAGAGACACAATGTCAACTTAAGTACAAGAAAACTGAGTCTTCTTACGGTCTATGTTTTGAGCGTTTCCTGTGTCACCAGTTTTACATTCCGATGCACCTCTGCAGGTTTACTGTTTCCCTTGGACCTTCCCATTGGCGATTAAACACAGAAATGGCATCGGAATTAAATATAAGAGACACAATGCCGACTGAAGTACAGGAAGACTGAGTCTTCCTACTGTCTATGTTTTGAGCGTTTCCGGTGTCACCAGTATTAGTTTCCGATGCACCTCTGCAGGTTTACTGTATCACTTGGACCTTCACAGTGACGATGAAACTCAGAAATTGCATCGGAATTAAATATAAAAGACACAATGCCGACTTAACTACAGGAAGACCGAGTCTTCCTACTGTCTATGTTTTGAGCGTTTCCTGGGTCACCAGTTTTTCATTCCGATGCACCTCAGCAGGTTTACTGTATCCCTTGGATCTCCCTTTGACGATGAAACACAGAAATTGCACCGGATTTAAATTTAAGAGACACAATGCCGACTTAAGTACAGGAAGACTGAGTCTCCTTACTATCTATGTTTGAGCGTTTACAGTGTCACCAGTTTTACATTCCGATGCACTTCTGCAGGTTTACTGTATGCCTTGGACCTTCACATTGACGAAGAAACACAGAAATTGCATCGGATTTAAATTTAAGAGACACAATGCCGACTTAAGTACAAGAAAACTGAGTCTTCTTACGGTCTATGTTTTGAGCGTTTCCTGTGTCAACAGTTTTACATTCCGATGCACATCTGCAGGTTTACTGTTTCCCTTGGACCTTCCCATTGGCGATGAAACACTGAAATGGCATGGGAATTAAATATAAGAGACACAATGCCGACTTAAGTACAGGAAGACTGAGTCATCCTAATGTCCATATTTTAAGCGTTTCCTGTGTCACCGGTTTTACATTCCGATGCACCTCTGCAGGTTTTTCTGTATCCCTTGGACCTTCCCATTGACAATGAAACACAGAAATTGCATCGGAATTAAATATAAGAGACACAATGACGACTTAAGTACAGGACGACTGAGTATTCCTACTGTCTATCTCTTGAGCGTCTCCTGTGTCACCAGTTTTACATTCCGATGCACCACTGCAGGTTTACTGTATCCGTTGGACCTTCCCATTGACGATGAAACTCAGAAATTGCATCGCAATTAAATATAAGAGTCACAATGCCGACTTAAGTACAGGAAGACTGAGTCTACCTACTGTCTATGTTTTGAGCGTTTCCTGTGTCAGCAATTTTACATTCCGATGCACCTCTGCAGGTTTTCTGTATCCCTTGGACCTTCACAGTGACGATGAAACACAGAAATTGCATCGGAATTAAATATAAGAGTCACAATGCCGACTTAAGTACAAGAAAACTGTGTCTTCTTAAGGTCTATGTTTCGAGCGTTAACTGTGTCACCAGTTTTACATTCCGATGCAGCTCTGGAGGTTTACTGTATCCCTTGGACGTTCCAATTGACGATGAAACACGGAAATTGCATCGGAATTAAATATAAGAGACTCAATGCTGACTTAAGTACAGGAAGACTGAGTCTTCCTAATGTCTATGATTTGAACGTTTCCTGTGTGGCCACTTTTATATTCCGATGCACCTCTGCAGGTTTACTGTATCCATTGGACCTTCCCATTGACGATGAAACACAGAAATTGCATCGGAATTAATTATAAGAGACACAATGCCGACTTAAATACAGGAAGACTGAGTCTTCCTACTGTCAATGTTTTGAGCGTTTCCTGGGTCACCAGTTTTACATTCCGATGCACCTCTGCAGTTTTACTGTTTCCCTTCGACCTTCCCATTGACGATGAAACACAGAAATTGCATCGGAATTAAATAAAGGAGACACAATGCCGACCTAAGTACATCAAGACTGAGTCTCCCTACTGTCTATGTTTTGAGCGTTTCCTGTGTCATCAGTTTTACATTCCGATGCACCTCTGCAATTTTGCTGTATCCATTTGACGTTCCCATTGACGATGAAACACAGAAATTGCATCGGAATTAAATATAAGAGACACATTGCCGACTTAAGTACAGGAAGATTGAGTCTTCCTACTGTCGATGTTTTAAGCGTTTCCTGCGTCACCAGTTTTACATTCCGATGCACCTCTGCAGGTTTACTGTATCCATTGGACCTTCCTATTTACGATGAAACACAGATATTGCATCGGAATTAAATATAAGAGACACAATGCCGACTGAAGTACAGGAAGACTGAGCCTTCCTACTGTCTATGTTTTGAGATTTTCCGGTGTCACCAGTATTAGATTCCGATGCACTTCTGCAGGTTTACTGTATCCCTTGGACCTTCACAGTGACGATGAAACACAGAAATTGCATCGGAATTATATATAAGAGACACAATGCCGACTTAAGTACAGGAAGACTGAGTCTTCTTCCACTCTATGTTTTGAGCGTTTCCTGTGTCACCAGTTTGACTTTCCGATGCACATCTACAGGTTAGCTGTATCCATTGGACCTTCAGATTGACGATGAAACACAGAAATTGCATCTGAATTAAATATAAGAGACACAATGCCGACTTAAGTACAAGAAAACTGAGTCTCCTTACTGTCTTTGTTTTGAGCGATTACAGTGTCACCAGTTTTACATTCCGATGCACCTCTGCCGGTTTACTGTATCCCTTGGACCTACACAGTGACGATGAAGCACAGAAATTGCATCGGAATTAAATATAAGAGTCACAATGCAGACTTAAGTACAAGAAAACTGTGTCTTCTTAAGGTCTATGTTTCGAGCGTTTACTGTGTCACCTGTTTTACATTCCGATGCAGCTCTGGAGGTTTACTGTATCCCTTGGACCTTCCAATTGACGATGAAACCCGGAAATTGCATCGGAATTAAATATAAGAGGCTCAATGCTGACTTAAGTACAGGAAGACTGAGTCTTCCTAATGTCTATGATTTGAGCGTTTCCTGTGTGACCAGTTTTATATTCCGATGCACCTCTGCAGGTTTACTGTATCCATTGGACCTTCCCATTGACGATGAAACACAGAAATGGCATCGGAATTAAATATAAGAGACACAATGCCGACTTAAGTACAGGAAGACTGAGTCATCCTAATGTCTATATTTTAAGCGTTTCCTGTGTCCCCGTTTTTACATTCCGATGTACCTCTGCAGGTTTACTGTATCCCTTGAACCTTCCCATCGACAATGAAACACAGAAATTGCATCGGAATTAAATATAAGAAACACAATG
This sequence comes from Schistocerca nitens, assembly GCF_023898315.1. Lineage (NCBI taxonomy): Eukaryota > Metazoa > Arthropoda > Insecta > Orthoptera > Acrididae > Schistocerca > Schistocerca nitens. The sequence goes on along the minus strand of NW_026045897.1, from coordinate 12,412,935 downwards.
CCGACTTAAGTACAGGAAGACTGAGTATTCCTACTGTCTATCTCTTGAGCGTTTCCTGTGTAACCAGTTTTACATTCCGATGCACCTCTGCAGGTTTACTGTATCCGTTGGACCTTCCCATTGACGATGAAACACAGAAATTGCATCGCAATTAAATATAAGAGTCACAATGCCGACTTAAGTACAGGAAGACTGAGTCTTCCTACTGTCTATGTTTTGAGCGTTTCCTGTGTCAGCAATTTTACATTCCGATGCACCTCTGCAGGTTTGCTGTATCCCTTGGATCTTCACAGTGACGATGAAACACAGAAATTGCATCGGAATTAAATATAAGAGTCACAATGCCGACTTAAGTACAAGAAAACTGTGTCTTCTTAAGGTCTATGTTTCGAGCGTTTACTGTGTCACCAGTTTTACATTCCGATGCAGCTCTGGAGGCTTACTGAATCCCTTGGACCTTCCAATTGACGATGAAACACGGAAATTGCATCGGAATTAAATATAAGAGACTCAATGCTGACTTAAGTACAGGAAGACTGAGTCTTCCTAATGTCTATGATTTGAACGTTTCCTGTGTGACCACTTTTATATTCCGATGCACCTCTGCAGGTTTACTGTATCCATTGGACCTTCCCATTGACGATGAAACACAGAAATTGCATCGGAATTAAATAAAGGAGACACAATGCCGAGTTAAGTACAGCAAGACTGAGTCTTCCTACTGTCTATGTTTTGAGCGTTTCCTGTGTCATCAGTTTTACATTCCGATGCACCTCTGCAGGTTTGCTGTATCCATTTGACGTTCCCATTGACGATGAAACACAGAAATTGCATCGGAATTAAATATAAGAGACACAATGCCGACATAAGTACAGGAAGACTGAGTCTTCCTACTGCCTATGTTTTGAGCGCTTCCTGGGTAACCAGTTTTACATTCCGATGCATCTCTGCAGGTTTACTGTATCCTTTGGATCTCCCTTTTGACGATGAAACACAGACATTGCATCGGTGTTAAATATAAGAGACACATTGCCGACTTAAGTACAGGAAGATTGAGTCTTCCTACTGTCGATGTTTTGAGCGTTTCCTGCGTCACCAGTTTTACATTCCGATGCACCTCTGCAGGTTTACCGTATCCATTGGACCTTCCCATTGACGATGAAACACAGAAATTGCATCGGAATTAAATATGAGAGACACAATGCCGACTTAAGTACAAGAAAACTGAGTCTTCTTACGGTCTATGTTTTGAGCGTTTCCTGTGTCACCAGTTTTACATTCCGATGCACATCTGCAGGTTTACTGTTTCCCTTGGACCTTCCCATTGGCGATGAAACACAGAAATGGCATCGGAATTAAATGTAAGAGACACAATGCCGACGTAAGTACAGGAAAACTGAGTCATCCTAATGTCTATATTTTAAACGTTTCCTGTGTCACCGGTTTTACATTCCGATGCACCTCTGCACGTTTACTGTATCCCTTGGACCTTCCCATTGACAATGAAACACAGAAATTGCATCGGAATTAAATATAAGAGACACAATGCCGACTTAAGTACAGGAAGACTGAGTCTTCTTCCAGTCTATGATTTGAGCGTTTCCTGTGTCACCAGTTTGACTTTCCGATGCACATCTACAGGTTAACTGTATCCATTGGACCTTCAGATTGACGATGAAACACAGAAATTGCATCGGAATTAAATATAAGAGACACAATGCCGACTTAAGTACAAGAAAACTGAGTCTCCTTAGTGTCTATGTTTAGAGCGTTTACAGTGTCACCAGTTTTAATTTCCGATGCACCTATGCAGGTTTACTGTATCCCTTGGACCTTCCCATTGAAGATGAAACACAGAAATTGCATCGGAATTAAATATAAGAGACAAAATGCCGACTTAAGTACAGGAAGACTGAGCCTTCGTAATGTCTATATTTTGAGCGTTTCCTGTGTCACCAGTTTTACATTCCGATGCACCTCTGCAGGTTTACTGTATCCCTTGGACCTTCCCACTGACAATGAAACACAGAAATTGCATCGGAATTAAATATAAGAGACACGATGCCGACTTAAGTACAGGAAGACTGAGTATTCCTACTGTCTATCTTTTGAGCGTCTCCTGTGTCACCAGTTTTACATTCCGATGCACCTCTGCAGGTTTACTGTATCCCATGAACCTTCCAATTGACGATGAAACACAGAAATTGCATTTGAATTAAATATAAGAGACTCAATGCTGACTTAAGTACAGGAAGACTGAGTCTTCCTAATGTCTATGAATTGAGCGTTTCCTGTGTCACCTATTTTATATTTCGATGCACCTCTGCAGGTTTACTGTATCCATTTGACCTTCCCATTGACGATGAAACACAGAAATTGCATCGGAATTAAATAAAGGAGACACAATGCCGAGTTAAGTACGGCAAGACTGAGTCTTCCTACTGTCTATGTTTTGAGCGTTTCCTGTGTCATCAGTTTTCCATTCCGATGCACCTCTGCAGGTTTGCTGTATCCATTTGACCTTCCCATTGACGATGATACACAGAAATTGCATCGGAATTAAATATAAGAGACACAATGCCGACATAGGTACAGGAAGACTCAGTCTTCCTACTGTCTATGATTTGAGCGTTTCCTGGGTCACCAGTTTTACATTCCGATGCACCTCTGCAGGTTTACTGTATCCCTTGGATCTCCCTTTTGACGATGAAACACAGTTATTGCATCGGAATTAAATATAAGAGACACATTGCCGACTTAAGTACAGTAAGATTGAGTCTTCCTACTGTCGATGTTTTGAGCGTTTCCTGCGTCACCAGTTTTACATTCCGATGCACCTCTGCAGGTTTACTGTATCAATTGGACCTTCCCATTTACGATGAAACACAGAAATTGCATCGGAATTAAATATAAGAGACACAATGCCGACTTAAGTACAAGAAAACTGAGTCTTCTTACGGCCTATGTTTTGAGCGTTTCCTGTGTCACCAGTTTTACATTCCGATGCACCTCTGCAGGTTTACTGTTTCCCTTGGACCTTCCCATTGGCGATTAAACACAGAAATGGCATCGGAATTAAATAAAAGAGACACAATGCCGACTGAAGTACAGGAAGACTGAGTCTTCCTACTGTCTATGTTTTGAGCGTCTCCCGTGTCAGCAATTTTACATTCCGATGCACCTCTGCAGGTTTTCTGTATCCCTTGGACCTTCACAGTGACGATGAAACACAGAAATTGCATCGGAATTAAATATAAGAGTCACAATGCCGACTTAAGTACAAGAAAACTGTGTCTTCTTAAGGTCAATGTTTCGAGCGTTTACTGTGTTACCAGTTTTACATTCCGATGCAGCTCTGGAGGTTTACTGTATCCCTTGGACGTTCCAATTGACGATGAAACACGGAAATTGCATCGGAATTAAATATAAGAGACTCAATGCTGACTTAAGTTCAGGAAGACTGAGTCTTCCTAATGTCTATGATTTGAGCGTTTCCTGTGTGACCAGTTTTATATTCCGATGCACTTCTGCAGGTTTACTGTATCGATTGGACCTTCCCATTGACGATGAAACACAGAAATTGCATCGGAATTAAATATAAGAGACACAATGCCGACTTAAGTACAGGAAGACTGAGTCTTCCTACTGTCAATGTTTTGAGCGTTTCCTGGGTCACCAGTTTTACATTCCGATGCACCTCTGCAGTTTTACTGTTTCCCTTCGACCTTCCCATTGACGATGGAACACAGAAATTGCATCGGAATTAAATAAAGAAGACACAATGCCGAGTTAAGTACAGCAAGACTGAGTCTTCCTACTGTCTATGTTTTGAGCGTTTCCTGTGTCATCAGTTTTACATTCCGATGCACCTCTGCAGGTTTGCTCTATCCATTTGACCTTCCCATTGACGATGAAACACAGAAATTGCATCGGAATTAAATATAAGAGACACAATGCCGACATAAGTACAGGAAGACTGAGTTTTCCTACTGCCTATGTTTTGAGCGTTTCCTGGGTCACCATTTTTACATTCCGATGCACCTCTGCAGGTTTACTGTATCCTTTGGATCTCCCTTTTGGCGATGAAACACAGAAATTGCATCGGAATTAAATATAAGAGACACATTGCCGACTCAAGTACAGGAAGATTGAGTCTTCCTACTGTCGATGTTTTGAGCGTTTCCTGCGTCACCAGTTTTACATTCCGATGCACCTCTGCAGGTTTACTGTATCCATTGGACCTTCCCATTTACGATGAAACACAGAAATTGCATCGGAATTAAATATAAGAGACACAATGCCGACTTAATACAAGAAAACTGAGTCTTCTTAAGGTCTATGTTTTGAGCGTTTCCTGTGTCACCAGTTTTACATTCCGATGCACCTCTGCAGGTTTACTGTTTCCCTTGGACCTTCCCATTGGCGATTAAACACAGAAATGGCATCGGAATTAAATATAAGAGACACAATGCCGACTTAAGTACAGGAAGACTGAGTCTTCCTACTGTCTATGCATTGAGATTTTCCGGTGTCACCAGTATTAGATTCCGATGCACCTCTGCAGGTTTACTGTATCCCTTGGACCTTCACGGTGACGATGAAACACAGAAATTGCATCGGAATTAAATATAAGAGACACAATGCCGACTTAAGTACAGGAAGACTGAGTCTTCTTCCACTCTATGTTTTGAGCGTTTCCTGTGTCACCAGTTTGACTTTCCGATGCACATCTACAGGTTACCTATATCCATTGGACCTTCAGATTGACGATGAAACACAGAAATTGCATCGGAATTAAATATAAGAGACACAATGCCGACTTAAGTACAAGAAAACTGAGTATTCGTACTGTCTATCTTTTGAGCGTCTCCTGTGTCACCAGTTTTACATTCCCATGCACCTCTGCAGGTTTACTGTATCCCTTGGACCTTCCCATTGAAGATGAAACACAGAAATTGCATCGGAATTAAATATAAGAGACACAATGCCGACTTAAGTACAGGAAGACTGAGCCTTCCTAATGTCTATATTTTGAGCGTTTCCTGCGTCACCAGTTTTACATTCCGATGCACCTCTGCAGGTTTACTGTATCCCTTGGATCTCCCTTTTATCGATGAAACACAGAAATTGCATCGGAATTAAATATAAGAGACACATTGCCGACTTAAGTACAGGAAGATTGACTCTTCCTACTGTCGATGTTTTGAGCGTTTCCTGCGTCACCAGTTTTACATTCCGATGCACCTCTGCAAGTTTACTGTATCCATTGGACCTTCCCATTTACGATGAAACACAGAAATTGCATCGGAATTAAATATAAGAGACACAATGCCGACATAAGTACAGGAAGACTGAGTCTTAATACTGTCTATGTTTTGAGCGTTTCCTGGGTCACCAGTTTTACATTCCGATGCACCTCTGCAGGTTTACTGTTTGCCTTGGACCTTCCCATTGGCGATTAAACACAGAAATGGCATCGGAATTAAATATAAGAGACACAATGCCGACTGAAGTACAGGAAGACTGAGTCTTCCTACTGTCTATGTTTTGAGCGTTTCCGGTGTCACCAGTAATAGATTGCGATGCACCTCTGCAGGTTTACTGTATCCATTGGACCTTCCCATTGACGATGAAACACAGAAATGGCATCGGAATTAAATAAAGGAGACACAATGCCGAGTTAAGTACAGCAAGACTGAGTCTTCCTACTGTCTATGTTTTGAGCGTTTCCTGTGTCATCAGTTTTACATTCCGATGCACCTCTGCAGGTTTGCTGTATCCATTTGACCTTTCCATTGACGATGAAACACAGAAATTGCATCGGAATTAAATATAAGAGACACAATGCCGACTTAAGTACAGGAAGACTGAGCCTTCCTAATGTCTATATTTTGAGCGTTTCCTGTGTCACCAGTTTTACATTCCGATGCACCTCTGCAGGTTTACTGTATCCCTTGGACCTTCCCACTGACAATGAAACACAGAAATTCCACCGGAATTAAATATAAGAGACACAATGCCGACTTAAGTACAGGAAGACTGAGTATTCCTACTGTCTATCTTTTGAGCGTCTCCTGTATCACAAGTTTTACATTCCGATGCACCTCTGCAGGTTTACTGTATCCCATGAACCTTCCAATTGACGATGAAACACAGAAATTGCATTTGAATTAAATATAAGAGACTCAATGCTGACTTAAGTACAGGAAGACTGAGTCTTCCTACTGTCTATGTTTTGAGCGTTTCCTGTGTCACCTATTTTATATTTCGATGCACCTCTGCAGGTTTACTGTATCCCTTGGACCTTCACAGTGACGATGAAACACAGAAATTGCATCGGAATTATATATAAGAGACACAATGCCGACTTAAGTACAGGAAGACTGAGTCTTCTTCCAGTCTATGTTTTGAGCGTTTCCTGTGTCACCAGTTTGACTTTCCGATGCACATGTACAGGTTAACTGTATCCATTGGACCTTCAGATTGGCGATGAAACACAGAAAGTGCATCGGAATTAAATATAAGAGACACAAGCCGACTTAAGTACAAGAAAACTGAGTCTCCTTACTGTTTTTGTTTTGAGCGTTTACAGTGTCACCAGTTTTACATTCCGATGCACCTCTGCAGGTTTACTGTATCCCTTGGACCTTCCCATTGACGATGAAACACGGAAATTGCATCGGAATTAAATATAAGAGACGCAATGCCGACTTAAGTACAGGAAGACTGAGCCTTCCTAATGTCTATATTTTGAGCGTTTCCTGTGTCACCAGTTTTACATTCCGATACACCTTTGCAAGTTTACTGTATCCCTTGGACCTTCCCACTGACAATGAAACACAGAAATTGCATCGGAATTAAATATAAGAGACACAATGCCGACTTAAGTACAGGAAGACTGAGTATTCCTACTGTCTATCTTTTGAGCGTCTCCAGTGTCACCAGTTTTACGTTCCGATGCACCTCTGCAGGTTTACTGTATCCCTTGCACCTACACATTGACGATGTAACACAGAAATCGCATCGGAATTGAATATAAAAGGCCCAATGCCGACTTAAGTGCAAGAAGAGTGAGTCTTCTAACAGTTTGTGCTTTGAGCGGCTCCTGGGAGACCAGTATTAGACTCTGGTGCACCAGTGCAGGTTTACTGTATCCCTTGGACCTTCACAGTGACGATGAAACACAGAAATTGCATCGCAATTAAATATAAGTGATACAATGCCGACTCAAGTACAGGGTGACTGAGTCTTCCTAGTGTCTATGTTTTGAGCGTTTCCTGGGTCACCACATTTACATTCCGATGCACCTCTGCAGGTTTACTGTTTCCCTTCGACCTTCCCATTGACGATGAAACACAGAAATTGCATCGGAATTAAATAAAGGAGACACAATGCCGAGTTAAGTACAGCAAGACTGAGTCTTCCTAGTGTCTATGTTTTGAGCGTTTCCTGTGTCATCAGTTTTACATTCCGATGCACCTCGCCAGGTTTGCTGTATCCATTTCACCTTCCCATTGACGATGAAACACAGAAATTGCATCGGAATTAAATATGAGAGACACAATGCCGACATAAGCACAGGAAGAATGAGTCTTCCTATTGTCTATGTTTTGAGCGTTTCCTGGGTCACCAGTTTTTCATTCCGATGCACCTCAGCAGGTTTACTGTATCCCTTGGATCTCCCTTTTGACGATGAAACACAGAAATTGCATCGGAATTAAATTTAAGAGACACAATGCCGCCTTAAGTACAAGAAAACTGAGTCTCCTTACAGTCTATGTTTTGAGCGTTTACAGTGTCACCAGTTTTACATTCCGATGCTCTTCTGCAGGTTTACTGTATGCCTTGGACCTTCACATTGACGAAGAAACACAGAAATTGCATCGGAATTAAATATAAGAGACACAATGCCGACTTAAGTAGAGGAAGACTGAGTATTCTTCCAGTCTATGTTTGAGCGTTTCCTGTGTCACCAGTTTGACATTCCGATGCACCTCTACAGGTTAACTGTATCCATTGGACCTTCAGATTGACGATGAAACACAGAAATTGCATCGGAATTAAATGTAAGAGACACAATGCCGACTTAAGTACAAGAAAACTGAGTCTCCTTACTGTCTATGTTTTGAGCGTTTACAGAGTCACCAGTTTTACATTCCGATGCACCTCTGCAGGTTTACTGTATCCCTTGGACCTTCCCATTGACGATGAAACACAGAAATTGCATCGGAATTAAATATAAGAGACACAATGCCGACTTAAGTACAGGAAGACTGAGTCTTCCTAATGCCTATATTTTGAGCGTTTCCTGAGTCACCAGTTTTACATTCCGATGCACCTCTGCAGGTTTACTGTATCCCTTGGACCTTCCCATTGACAATGAAACACAGAAATTGCATCGGAATTAAATATAAGAGACACAATGCAGCTTAAGTACAGGAAGACTGAGTATTCCTACTGTCTATCGCTTGAGCGTTTCCTGTGTCACCAGTTATACAATCCGATGCACCTCTGCAGGTTTACTGTATCCGTTGGACCTTCCCATTGAAGATGAAACACAGAAATTGCATCGCAATTAAATATAAGAATCACAATGCCGACTTAAGTACAGGAAGACAGAGTCTTCCTACTGTCTACGTTTTGAGCATTTCCTCTGTCAGCAATTTTACATTCCGATGCAGCTCTGGAGGTTTACTGTATCCCTTGGACCTTCCAATTGACGATGAAACACATAAATTGCATCGGAATTAAATATAAGAGACACATTGCCGACTTAACTACAGGAAGATTGAGTCTTCCTACTGTCGATGTTTTGAGCGTTTCCTGCGTCACCAGTTTTACATTCCGATGCACCTCTGCAGGTTTACTGTATCCATTGGACCTTCCCAGTTACAATGAAACACAGAAATTGCATCGGAATTAAACATAAGAGACACAATGCCGACTTAAGTACAAGAAAACTGAGTCTTCTTACGGTCTATGTTTTGAGCGTTTCCTGTGTCACCAGTTTTACATTCCGATGCACCTCTGCAGGTTTACTGTTTCCCTTGGACCTTCCCATTGGCGATGAAACACAGAAATGGCATCGGAATTAAATATAAGAGACACAATGCCGACTGAAGTACAGGAAGACTGAGTCTTCCTACTGTCTATCTTTTGAGCGTCTCCTGTGTCACCAGTTTTACATTCCGATGCACCTCTGCAGGTTTACTGTATCCCTTGGACCTTCACAGTGACGATGAAACACAGAAATTGCATCGGAATTAAATATAAGAGACACAATGCCGACTTAAGTACAGGAAGACTGAGTCTTCTTCCAGAGTATGTTTTGAGCGTTTCCTGTGTCACCAAATTGACTTTCCGATGCACATCTACAGGTTAACTGTATCCATTGGACCTTCAGATGACGATGAAACACAGAAATTGCATCGGAATTAAATATAAGAGACACAATGCCGTCTTAAGTACAAGAAAACTGAGTCTCCATACTGTCTATGTTTTGTGCGTTTACAGTGTCACCAGTCTTACATTCCGATACACCTCTGCAGGTTTACTGTATTCCTAGGTCCTTCCCATTGACGATGAAACGCAGAAGTTGCATCGGAATTAATTATAAGAGTCACAATGCCGACTTAAGTACAGGAAGACTGAGCCTTCCTATTGTCTATATTTTGAACGTTTCCTGTGTCACCAGTTTTACATTCCGATGCACCTCTGCAGGTTTACTGTATCAATTGGACCTTCCCATTTACGATGAAACACAGAAATTGCATCGGAATTAAATATAAGAGACACAATGCCGACTTAAGTACAAGAAAACTGAGTCTTCTTACGGCCTATGTTTTGAGCGTTTCCTGTGTCACCAGTTTTACATTCCGATGCACCTCTGCAGGTTTACTGTTTCCCTTGGACCTTCCCATTGGCGATTAAACACAGAAATGGCATCGGAATTAAATATAAGAGACACAATGCCGACTGAAGTACAGGAAGACTGAGTCTTCCTACTGTCTATGTTTTGAGCGTTTCCGGTGTCACCAGTATTAGATTCCGATCCACCTCTGCAGGTTTACTGTATCCCTGGACCTTCACAGTGACGATGAAACACAGAAATTGCATCGGAATTAAATATAAAAGACACAATGCCGACTTAAGTATAGGAAGACTGAGTCTTCCTACCTTCTATGTTTTGAGCGTTTCCTGGGTCACCAGTTTTTCATTCCGATGCACCTCAGCAGGTTTACTGTATCCCTTGGATCTCCCTTTGACGATGAAACACAGAAATTGCACCGGAATTAAATTTAAGAGACACAATGCCGACATAAGTACAGGAAGACTGAGTCTCCTTACTGTCTATGTTTTGAGCGTTTCCTGTGTCAGCAATTTTACATTCCGATGCACCTCTGCAGGTTTTCTGTATCCCTTGGACCTTCACAGTGACGATGAAACACAGAAATTGCATCGGAATTAAATATAAGAGTCACAATGCCGACTTAAGTACAAGAAAACTGTGTCTTCTTAAGGTCAATGTTTCGAGCGTTTACTGTGTTACCAGTTTTACATTCCGATGCAGCTCTGGAGGTTTACTGTATCCCTTGGACGTTCCAATTGACGATGAAACACGGAAATTGCATCGGAATTAAATATAAGAGACTCAATGCTGACTTAAGTTCAGGAAGACTGAGTCTTCCTAATGTCTATGATTTGAGCGTTTCCTGTGTGACCAGTTTTATATTCCGATGCACCTCTGCAGGTTTACTGTATCGATTGGACCTTCCCATTGACGATGAAACACAGAAATTGCATCGGAATTAAATATAAGAGACACAATGCCGACTTAAGTACAGGAAGACTGAGTCTTCCTACTGTCAATGTTTTGAGCGTTTCCTGGGTCACCAGTTTTACATTCCGATGCACCTCTGCAGTTTTACTGTTTCCCTTCGACCTTCCCATTGACGATGGAACACAGAAATTGCATCGGAATTAAATAAAGGAGACACAATGCCGAGTTAAGTACAGCAAGACTGAGTCTTCCTACTGTCTATGTTTTGAGCGTTTCCTGTGTCATCAGTTTTACATTCCGATGCACCTCTGCAGGTTTGCTCTATCCATTTGACCTTCCCATTGACGATGAAACACAGAAATTGCATCGGAATTAAATATAAGAGACACAATGCCGACATAAGTACAGGAAGACTGAGTTTTCCTACTGCCTATGTTTTGAGCGTTTCCTGGGTCACCATTTTTACATTCCGATGCACCTCTGCAGGTTTACTGTATCCTTTGGATCTCCCTTTTGGCGATGAAACACAGAAATTGCATCGGAATTAAATATAAGAGACACATTGCCGACTCAAGTACAGGAAGATTGAGTCTTCCTACTGTCGATGTTTTGAGCGTTTCCTGCGTCACCAGTTTTACATTCCGATGCACCTCTGCAGGTTTACTGTATCCATTGGACCTTCCCATTTACGATGAAACACAGAAATTGCATCGGAATTAAATATAAGAGACACAATGCCGACTTAAGTACAAGAAAACTGAGTCTTCTTAAGGTCTATAATTTGAGCGTCTCCTGTGTCACCAGTTTTACATTCCGATGCACCTCTGCAGGTTTACTGTTTCCCTTGGACCTTCCCATTGGCGATTAAACACAGAAATGGCATCGGAATTAAATATAAGAGACACAATGCCGACTGAAGTACAGGAAGACTGAGTCTTCCTACTGTCTATGCATTGAGATTTTCCGGTGTCACCAGTATTAGATTCCGATGCACCTCTGCAGGTTTACTGTATCCCTTGGACCTTCACAGTGACGATGAAACACAGAAATTGCATCGGAATTAAATATAAGAGACACAATGCCGACTTAAGTACAGGAAGACTGAGTCTTCTTCCACTCTATGTTTTGAGCGTTTCCTGTGTCACCAGTTTGACTTTCCGATGCACATCTACAGGTTAACTATATCCATTGGACCTTCAGATTGACGATGAAACACAGAAATTGCATCGGAATTAAATATAAGAGACACAATGCCGACTTAAGTACAAGAAAACTGAGTATTCGTACTGTCTATCTTTTGAGCGTCTCCTGTGTCACCAGTTTTACATTCCCATGCACCTCTGCAGGTTTACTGTATCCCTTGGACCTTCCCATTGAAGATGAAACACAGAAATTGCATCGGAATTAAATATAAGAGACACAATGCCGACTTAAGTACAGGAAGACTGAGCCTTCCTAATGTCTATATTTTGAGCGTTTCCTGTGTCGATAGTTTTACATTCCGATGCACCTCTGCAGGTTTACTGTATCCCTTGGACCTTCCCACTGACAATGAAACACAGAAATTGTATCGGAATTAAATATAAGAGACACAATGCCGACTTAAGTACAGGAAGACTGAGTATTCCTACTGTCTATCTTTTGAGCGTCTCCTGTGTCACCAGTTTTACATTCCGATGCACCTCTGCAGGTTTATTTTATCCCATGAACCTTCCAATTGACGATGAAACACAGAAATTGCATTTGAATTAAATATAAGAGACTCAATGCTGACTTAAGTACAGGAAGACTGAGTCTTCCTAATGTCTATGATTTCAGCGTTTCCTGTGTCACCTATTTTATATTTCGATGGACCTCTGCAGGTTTACTGTATCCATTGGACCTTCCCATTGACGATTAAACACAGAAATTGCATCGGAATTAAATAAAGGAGACACAATGCCGAGTTAAGTACAACAAGACTGAGTCTTCCTACTGTCTATGTTTTGAGCGTTTCCTGTGTCATCAGTTTTACATTCCGATGCATCTCTGCAGGTTTGCTGTATCCATTTGACCTTCCCATTGACGATGAAACACAGAAATTGCATCGGAATTAAATATAAGAGACACAATGCCGACATAAGTACAGGAAGACTGAGTCTTCCTACTGTCTATGTTTTGAGCGTTTCCTGGGTCACCAGTTTTACATTCCGATGCACCTCTGCAGGTTTACTGTATCCCTTGGATCTCCCTTTTATCGATGAAACACAGAAATTGCATCGGAATTAAATATAAGAGACACATTGCCGACTTAAGTACAGGAAGATTGACTCTTCCTACTGTCGATGTTTTGAGCGTTTCCTGCGTCACCAGTTTTACATTCCGATGCACCTCTGCAAGTTTACTGTATCCATTGGACCTTCCCATTTACGATGAAACACAGAAATTGCATCGGAATTAAATATAAGAGACACAATGCCGACTTAAGTACAGGAAGACTGAGTCTTAATACTGTCTATGTTTTGAGCGTTTCCTGGGTCACCAGTTTTACATTCCGATGCACCTCTGCAGGTTTACTGTTTGCCTTGGACCTTCCCATTGGCGATTAAACACAGAAATGGCATCGGAATTAAATATAAGAGACACAATGCCGACTGAAGTACAGGAAGACTGAGTCTTCCTACTGTCTATGTTTTGAGCGTTTCCGGTGTCACCAGTATTAGATTGCGATGCACCTCTGCAGGTTTACTGTATCCATTGGACCTTCCCATTGACGATGAAACACAGAAATGGCATCGGAATTAAATAAAGGAGACACAATGCCGAGTTAAGTACAGCAAGACTGAGTCTTCCTACTGTCTATGTTTTGAGCGTTTCCTGTGTCATCAGTTTTACATTCCGATGCACCTCTGCAGGTTTGCTGTATCCATTTGACCTTCCCATTGACGATGAAACACAGAAATTGCATCGGAATTAAATATAAGAGACACAATGCCGACTTAAGTACAGGAAGACTGAGCCTTCCTAATGTCTATATTTTGAGCGTTTCCTGTGTCACCAGTTTTACATTCCGATGCACCTCTGCAGGTTTACTGTATCCCTTGGACCTTCCCACTGACAATGAAACACAGAAATTCCATCGGAATTAAATATAAGAGACACAATGCCGACTTAAGTACAGGAAGACTGAGTATTCCTACTGTCTAACTTTTGAGCGTCTCCTGTATCACAAGTTTTACATTCCGATGCACCTCTGCAGGTTTACTGTATCCCATGAACCTTCCAATTGACGATGAAACACAGAAATTGCATTTGAATTAAATATAAGAGACTCAATGCTGACTTAAGTACAGGATGACTGAGTCTTCCTACTGTCTATGTTTTGAGCGTTTCCTGTGTCACCTATTTTATATTTCGATGCCCCTCTGCAGGTTTACTGTATCCCTTGGACCTTCACAGTGACGATGAAACACAGAAATTGCATCGGAATTATATATAAGAGACACAATGCCGACTTAAGTACAGGAAGACTGAGTCTTCTTCCAGTCTATGTTTTGAGCGTTTCCTGTGTCACCAGTTTGACTTTCCGATGCACATGTACAGGTTAACTGTATCCATTGGACCTTCAGATTGGCGATGAAACACAGAAAGTGCATCGGAATTAAATATAAGAGACACAAGCCGACTTAAGTACAAGAAAACTGAGTCTCCTTACTGTTTTTGTTTTGAGCGTTTACAGTGTCACCAGTTTTACATTCCGATGCACCTCTGCAGGTTTACTGTATCCCTTGGACCTTCCCATTGACGATGAAACACGGAAATTGCATCGGAATTAAATATAAGAGACGCAATGCCGACTTAAGTACAGGAAGACTGAGCCTTCCTAATGTCTATATTTTGAGCGTTTCCTGTGTCACCAGTTTTACATTCCGATGCACCTTTGCAAGTTTACTGTATCCCTTGGACCTTCCCACTGACAATGAAACACAGAAATTGCATCGGAATTAAATATAAGAGACACAATGCCGACTTAAGTACAGGAAGACTGAGTATTCCTACTGTCTATCTTTTGAGCGTCTCCTGTGTCACCAGTTTTACGTTCTGATGCACCTCTGCAGGTTTACTGTATCCCTTGCACCTACACATTGACGATGTAACACAGAAATCGCATCGGAATTGAATATAAAAGGCCCAATGCCAACTTAAGTGCAAGAAGAGTGAGTCTTCTAACAGTTTGTGCTTTGAGCGGCTCCTGGGAGACCAGTATTAGACTCTGGTGCACCAGTGCAGGTTTACTGTATCCCTTGGACCTTCACAGTGACGATGAAACACAGAAATTGCATCGCAATTAAATATAAGAGATACAATGCCGACTCAAGTACAGGGAGACTGAGTCTTCCTAGTGTCTATGTTTTGAGCGTTTCCTGGGTCACCAGATTTACATTCCGATGCACCTCTGAAGGTTTACTGTTTCCCTTCGACCTTCCCATTGACGATGAAACACAGAAATTGCATCGGAATTAAATAAAGTAGACACAATGCCGAGTTAAGTACAGCAAGACTGAGTCTTCCTAGTGTCTATGTTTTGAGCGTTTCCTGTGTCATCAGTTTTACATTCCGATGCACCTCGCCAGGTTTGCTGTATCCATTTCACCTTCCCATTGACGATGAAACACAGAAATTGCATCGGAATTAAATATGAGAGACACAATGCCGACATAAGCACAGGAAGAATGAGTCTTCCTATTGTCTATGTTTTGAGCGTTTCCTGGGTCACCAGTTTTTCATTCCGATGCACCTCAGCAGGTTTACTGTATCCCTTGGATCTCCCTTTTGACGATGAAACACAGAAATTGCATCGGAATTAAATTTAAGAGACACAATGCCGCCTTAAGTACAAGAAAACTGAGTCTCCTTACAGTCTATGTTTTGAGCGTTTACAGTGTCACCAGTTTTACATTCCGATGCTCTTCTGCAGGTTTACTGTATGCCTTGGACCTTCACATTGACGAAGAAACACAGAAATTGCATCGGAATTAAATATAAGAGACACAATGCAGCTTAAGTACAGGAAGACTGAGTATTCCTACTGTCTATCGCTTGAGCGTTTCCTGTGTCACCAGTTATACAATCCGATGCACCTCTGCAGGTTTACTGTATCCGTTGGACCTTCCCATTGAAGATGAAACACAGAAATTGCATCGCAATTAAATATAAGAATCACAATGCCGACTTAAGTACAGGAAGACAGAGTCTTCCTACTGTCTACGTTTTGAGCATTTCCTCTGTCAGCAATTTTACATTCCGATGCAGCTCTGGAGGTTTACTGTATCCCTTGGACCTTCCAATTGACGATGAAACACATAAATTGCATCGGAATTAAATATAAGAGACACATTGCCGACTTAACTACAGGAAGATTGAGTCTTCCTACTGTCGATGTTTTGAGCGTTTCCTGCGTCACCAGTTTTACATTCCGATGCACCTCTGCAGGTTTACTGTATCCATTGGACCTTCCCAGTTACAATGAAACACAGAAATTGCATCGGAATTAAACATAAGAGACACAATGCCGACTTAAGTACAAGAAAACTGAGTCTTCTTACGGTCTATGTTTTGAGCGTTTCCTGTGTCACCAGTTTTACATTCCGATGCACCTCTGCAGGTTTACTGTTTCCCTTGGACCTTCCCATTGGCGATGAAACACAGAAATGGCATCGGAATTAAATATAAGAGACACAATGCCGACTTAAGTACAGGAAGACTGAGTCTTCTTCCAGAGTATGTTTTGAGCGTTTCCTGTGTCACCAATTTGACTTTCCGATGCACATCTACAGGTTAACTGTATCCATTGGACCTTCAGATGACGATGAAACCCAGAAATTGCATCGCAATTACATATAAGAGGAACAATGCCGACTTAAGTACAGGAAGACTGAGTCTTCCTACTGTCTTTATTTTGAGCGTTTCCTGTGTCACCAGTTTGACATTCCGATGCACCTCTGCAGGTTTACTGTATTCCTTGGACCTTCCCATTGACAATGAAACACAGAAAGGGAATCGGAATTAAATATAAGAGACACAATGCCGACATAAGTACAGGAAGACTGAGTCTTCCTACTGTCTATGTTTTGAGCGTTTCCTGTGTCCCCAGTTTTACATTCCGATGCACCTCTGCAGGTTTACTGTATCCCTTGGCCTTCCCATTGACGATGAAACACAGAAATTGAATCGGAATTAAATATAAGAGGCACAATGCCGACTTAAGTACAGGAGGACTGTGTCTTCTTCCTGTCTATGTTTTTAGTGATTCCTGTGTCACCAGTTTGACATTCAGATTCACCTCTGCATGTTAACTGTATCTATTGGACCTTCAGATTGACGATGAAACACAGAAATTGCATCGGAATTAAATATAAGAGACACAATGCTGACTTAAGTAAAAGAAAACTGAGTCTCCTTACTGTCTATGTTTTGAGCGTTTCCTGTGTCCCCAGTTTTACATTCCGATGCACATCTGCAGGTTTACTGTAGGCCTTGGACCTTCACATTGAAAATGAAACAAAGAAATTGCATCGGAATTAAATATAAGAGACACAATGCCGACTTCAGTACAGGAAGATTGAGTCTTCCTACTGTCGATGTTTTGAGCGTTTCCTGCGTCACCAGTTTTACATTCCGATGCACCTCTGCAGGTTTACTGTGTCCATTTGACCTTCCCATTGACGATGAAACACAGAAATTGCATCGGAATTAAATATAAGAGTCACAACGCCGACGTAAGTACAAGAAATCTGAGTTTTCTTATGGTCTATGCTTTAAGCGTTTCCTGTGTCACCAGTTTTACATTCCGATGCACCTCTGCAGGTTTACTGTATCCCTTGGACCTTCCCATTGACGATGAAACACGGAAATTGCATCGGAACTAATATAAGAGACGCAATGCCGACTTAAGTACAGGAAGACTGAGCCTTCCTAATGTCTATATTTTGAGCGTTTCCTGTGTCACCAGTTTTACATTCCGATGCACCTCTGCAGGTTTACTGTATCCCTTTGACCTTCCCACTGACAATGAAACACAGAAATTGCATCGGAATTAAATATAAGAGACACAATGCCGACTTAAGTACACGAAGACTGAGTATTCCTACTGTCTATCTTTTGAGCGTCTCCTGTTTCACCAGTTTTACATTCCGATGCACCTCTGCAGGTTAACTGTATCCCTTGGACCTTCCCATTGACGATGAAACACAGAAATTGCATCGCAATTAAATATAAGCGTCACAATGCCGACTTAAGTACAGGAAGACTGAGTCTTCCTACTGTCGATGTTTTGAGCGTTTCCTGTGTAAGGAATTTTACATTCCGTTGCACATCTGCAGGTTTTCTGTATCCCTTGGACCTTCCCATTGACGATGAAACACAGAAATTGCATCGGAATTAAATATAAGAGACACAAAGCCGACTTAAGTACAGGAAGACTGAGCCTTCCTAATGTCTATATTTTGAGCGTTTCCTGTGTCACCAGTTTTACATTCCGATACACCTCTGCAGGTTTACTGAATACCTTGGACCTTCCCACTGACAATGAAACACAGAAATTGCATCGGAATTATATATAAGAGACACAATGCCGACTTAAGTACAGGAAGACTGAGTATTCCTACTGTCTATCTTTTGAGCGTCTCCTGTGTCACCAGTTTTACATTCCGATGCACCTCTGCAGGTTTACTGTATCCCTTGCACCTACACATTGACGATGTAACACAGATATCGCGTCGGAATTGAATATAAAAGGCCCAATGCCGACTTAAGTGCAAGAAGAGTGAGTCTTCTAACAGTTTGTGCTTTGAGCGGCTCCTGGGAGACCAGTATTAGACTCTGGTGCACCAGTGCAGGTTTACTGTATCCCTTGGACCTTCACAGTGACGATGAAACACAGAAATTGCATCACAATTAAATATAAGAGACACAATGCCGACTCAAGTACAGGGAGACTGAGTCTTCCTAGTGTCTATGTTTTGAGCGTTTCCAGGGTCACCAGATTTACATTCCGATGCACCTCTGCAGGTTTACTGTTTCCCTTCGACCTTCCCATTGACGATGAAACACAGAAATTGCATCGGAATGAAATAAAGGAGACACAATGCCGAGTTAAGTACAGCAAGACAGAGTCTTCCTAGTGTCTATGTTTTGAGCGTTTCCTGTGACATCAGTTTTACATTCCGATGCACCTCGGCAGGTTTGCTGTATCCATTTCACCTTCCCATTGACGATGAAACACAGATATTGCATCGGAATTAAATATAAGTGACACAATGCCGACATAAGCACAGGAAGAATGAGTCTTCCTACTGTCTATGTTTTGAGCGTTTCCTGGGTCACCAGTTTTTCATTCCGATGCACCTCAGCAGGTTTACTGTATCCCTTGGATCTCCCTTTTGACGATGAAACACAGAAATTGCATCGGAATTAAATTTAAGAGACACAATGCCGCCTTAAGTACAAGAAAACTGAGTCTCCTTACTGTCTATGTTTTGAGCGTTTACAATGTCACCAGTTTTACATTCCGATGCACTTCTGCAGGTTTACTGTATGCCTTGGACCTTCACATTGACGAAGAATCACAGAAATTGCATCGGAATTAAAAATAAGAGACACAATGCCGACTTAAGTAGAGGAAGACTGAGTATTCTTCCAGTCTATGTTTGAGCTTTTCCTGTGTCACCAGTTTGACATTCCGATGCACCTCTACAGGTTAACTGTATCCATTGGACCTTCAGATTGACGATGAAACACAGAAATTGCATCGGAATTAAATGTAAGAGACACAATGCCGACTTAAGTACAAGAAAACTGAGTCTCCTTACTGTCTATGTTTTGAGCGTTTACAGAGTCACCAGTTTTACATTCCGATGCACCTCTGCAGGTTTACTGTATCCCTTGGACCTTCCCATTGACGATGAAACACAGAAATTGCATCGGAATTAAATATAAGAGACACAATGCCGACTTAAGTACAGGAAGACTGAGTCTTCCTAATGCCTATATTTTGAGCGTTTCCTGAGTCACCAGTTTTACATTCCGATGCACATCTGCAGGTTTACTGTATCCCTTGGACCTTCCCATTGACAATGAAACACAGAAATTGCATCGGAATTAAATATAAGAGACACAATGCAGCTTAAGTACAGGAAGACTGAGTATTCCTACTGTCTATCGCTTGAGCGTTTCCTGTGTCACCAGTTATACAATCCGATGCACCTCTGCAGGTTTACTGTATCCGTTGGACTTTCCCATTGAAGATGAAACACAGAATTTGCATCGCAATTAAATATAAGAATCACAATGCCGACTTAAGTACAGGAAGACAGAGTCTTCCTACTGTCTACGTTTTGAGCATTTCCTCTGTCAGCAATTTTACATTCCGATGCAGCTCTGGAGGTTTACTGTATCCCTTGGACCTTCCAATTGACGATGAAACACATAAACTGCATCGGAATTAAATATAAGAGACACATTGCCGACTTAAGTACAGGAAGACTGAGTCTTCCTAATGCCTATATTTTGAGCGTTTCCTGAGTCACCAGTTTTACATTCCGATGCACCTCTGCAGGTTTATTGTTTCCCTTGGCCTTCCCATTGACGATGAAACACAGAAATTGAATCGGAATTAAATATAAGAGGCACAATGCCGACTTAAGTACAGGAGGACTGAGTCTTCTTCCTGTCGATGTTTTGAGCGTTTCCTGCGTCACCAGTTTTACATTCCGATGCACCTCTGCAGGTTTACTGTATCCATTGGACCTTTCCAGTTACTATGAAACACAGAAATTGCATCGGAATTAAACATAAGAGACACAATGCCGACTTAAGTACAAGAAAACTGAGTCTTCTTACGGTCTATGTTTTGAGCGTTTCCTGTGTCACCAGTTTTACATTCCGATGCACCTCTGCAGGTTTACTGTTTCCCTTGGACCTTGCCATTGGCGATGAAACACAGAAATGGCATCGGAATTAAATATAAGAGACACAATGCCGACTGAAGTACAGGAAGACTGAGTCTTCCTACTGTCTATCTTTTGAGCGTCTCCTGTGTTACCACTTTTACATTCCGATGCACCTCTGCAAATTTACTGTATCCCTTGGACCTTCACAGTGACGATGAAACACAGAAATTGCATCGGAATTAAATATAAGAGACACAATGCCGATTTAAGTACAGGAAGACTGAGTCTTCTTCCAGTCTATGTTTTGAGCGTTTCCTGTGTCACCAATTTGACTTTCCGATGCACATCTACAGGTTAACTGTATCCATTGGACCTTCAGATTGACGATGAAACACAGAAATTGCATCGGAATTAAATATAAGAGACACAATGCCGTCTTAAGTACAAGAAAACAGAGTCTCCATAGTGTCTATGCTTTGAGCGTTTGCAGTGTCACCAGTTTCACATTCCGATACACCTCTGCAGGTTTACTGTATTCCTACGTCCTTCCCATTGACGATGAAACACAGAAGTTGCATCGGAATGAATTATAAGAGACACAATGCCGACTTAAGTACAGGAAGACTGAGCCTTCCTATTGTCTATATTTTGAACGTTTCCTGTGACACCAGTTTTACAATCCGATGCACCTCTGCAGGTTTACTGTATCCCTTGGACCTTCCCACTGACAATGAAACACAAACATTGCATCGGAATTAAATAAAGGAGACACAATGCCGAGTTAAGTACAGCAAGACTGAGTCTTCCTACTGTCTATGTTTTGAGCTTTTCCTGTGTCATAAATTTTACATTCCATTGCACCTCTGCAGGTTTACTGTATCCCTTGGACCTTCCCACTGACAATGAAACACAAACATTGCATCGGAATTAAATAAAGAAGACACAATGCCGAGTTAAGTACAGCAAGACTGAGTCTTCCTACTGTCTATGTTTTGAGCGTTTCCTGGGTCACCAGTTTTACAATCCGATGCACCTCTTCAGGTTTACTGTTTCCCTTCGACCTTCCCATTGTCGATGAAACACAGAAATTGCATCGGAATTAAATAAAGGAGGCACAATGCCGAGTTAAGTACGGCAAGACTGAGTCTTCCTACTGTCTATGTTTTGAGCGTTTCCTGTGTCATCAGTTTTACATTCCGATGCACCTCTGCAGGTTTCCTGTACCCATTGGACCTTCCCATTGACGATGAAACCCAGAAATTGCATCGGAATTACATATAAGAGGAACAATGCCGACTTAAGTACAGGAAGACTGAGTCTTCCTACTGTCTTTATTTTGAGCGTTTCCTGTGTCACCAGTTTTACATTCCGATGCACCTTTGCAGGTTTACTGTATGCCTTGGACCTTCCCATTGACAATGAAACACAGAAAGTGAATCGGAATTAAATATAAGAGACACAATGCCGTCTTAAGTACAAGAAAACTGAGTCTCCATAGTGTCTATGCTTTGAGCGTTTACAGTGTCACCAGTTTCACATTCCGATACACCTCTGCAGGTTTACTGTATTCCTAGGTCCTTCCCATTGACGATGAAACACAGAAGTTGCATCGGAATGAATTATAAGAGACACAATGCCGACTTAAGTACAGGAAGACTGAGCCTTCCTATTGTCTATATTTTGAACGTTTCCTGTGACACCAGTTTTACATTCCGATGCACCTCTGCAGGTTTACTGTATCCCTTGGACCTTCCCACTGACAATGAAACACAAACATTGCATCGGAATTAAATAAAGGAGACACAATGCCGAGTTAAGTACAGCAAGACTGAGTCTTCCTACTGTCTATGTTTTGAGCGTTTCCTGGGTCACCAGTTTTACAATCCGATGCACCTCTTCAGGTTTACTGTTTCCCTTCGACCTTCCCATTGTCGATGAAACACAGAAATTGCATCGGAATTAAATAAAGGAGACACAATGCCGAGTTAAGTACGGCAAGACTGAGTCTTCCTACTGTCTATGTTTTGAGCGTTTCCTGTGTCATCAGTTTTACATTCCGATGCACCTCTGCAGGTTTGCTGTATCCATTGGACCTTCCCATTGACGATGAAACCCAGAAATTGCATCGGAATTACATATAAGAGGAACAATGCCGACTTAAGTACAGGAAGACTGAGTCATCCTACTGTCTTTATTTTGAGCGTTTCCTGTGTCACCAGTTTTACATTCCGATGCACCTCTGCAGGTTTACTGTATTCCTTGGACCTTCCCATTGACAATGAAACACAGAAAGTGAATCGGAATTAAATATAAGAGACACAATGCCGACATAAGTACAGGAAGACTGAGTCTTCCTACTGTCTATGTTTTGAGCGTTTCCTGTGTCCCCAGTTTTACATTCCGATGCACCTCTGCAGGTTTACTGTATCCCTTGGCCTTCCCATTGACGATGAAACACAGAAATTGAATCGGAATTAAATATAAGAGGCACAATGCCGACTTAAGTACAGGAGGACTGTGTCTTCTTCCTGTCTATGTTTTTAGTGATTCCTGTGTCACCAGTTTGACTTTCAGATTCACCTCTGCATGTTAACTGTATCTATTGGACCTTCAGATTGACGATGAAACACAGAAATTGCATCGGAATTAAATATAAGAGACACAATGCTGACTTAAGTAAAAGAAAACTGAGTCTCCTTACTGTCTATGTTTTGAGCGTTTCCTGTGTCCCCAGTTTTACATTCCGATGCACATCTGCAGGTTTACTGTAGGCCTTGGACCTTCACATTGACAATGAAACAAAGAAATTGCATCGGAATTAAATATAAGAGACACAATGCCGACTTCAGTACAGGAAGATTGAGTCTTCCTACTGTCGATGTTTTGAGCGTTTCCTGCGTCACCAGTTTTACATTCCGATGCACCTCTGCAGGTTTACTGTGTCCATTTGACCTTCCCATTGACGATGAAACACAGAAATTGCATCGGAATTAAATATAAGAGTGACAACGCCGACGTAAGTACAAGAAATCTGAGTTTTCTTATGGTCTATGCTTTAAGCGTTTCCTGTGTCACCAGTTTTACATTCCGATGCACCTCTGCAGGTTTACTGTATCCCTTGGACCTTCCCATTGACGATGAAACACGGAAATTGCATCGGAACTAATATAAGAGACGCAATGCCGACTTAAGTACAGGAAGACTGAGCCTTCCTAATGTCTATATTTTGAGCGTTTCCTGTGTCACCAGTTTTACATTCCGATGCACCTCTGCAGGTTTACTGAATACCTTGGACCTTCCCACTGACAATGAAACACAGAAATTGCATCGGAATTATATATAAGAGACACAATGCCGACTTAAGTACAGGAAGACTGAGTATTCCTACTGTCTATCTTTTGAGCGTCTCCTGTGTCACCAGTTTTACATTCCGATGCACCTCTGCAGGTTAACTGTATCCCTTGGACCTTCCCATTGACGATGAAACACAGAAATTGCATCGCAATTAAATATAAGCGTCACAATGCCGACTTAAGTACAGGAAGACTGAGTCTTCCTACTGTCGATGTTTTGAGCGTTTCCTGTGTAAGGAATTTTACATTCCGTTGCACATCTGCAGGTTTTCTGTATCCCTTGGACCTTCCCATTGACGATGAAACACAGAAATTGCATCGGAATTAAATATAAGAGACACAAAGCCGACTTAAGTACAGGAAGACTGAGCCTTCCTAATGTCTATATTTTGAGCGTTTCCTGTGTCACCAGTTTTACATTCCGATGCACCTCTGCAGGTTTACTGAATACCTTGGACCTTCCCACTGACAATGAAACAAAGAAATTGCATCGGAATTAAATATAAGAGACACAATGCCGACTTCAGTACAGGAAGATTGAGTCTTCCTACTGTCGATGTTTTGAGCGTTTCCTGCGTCACCAGTTTTACATTCCGATGCACCTCTGCAGGTTTACTGTGTCCATTTGACCTTCCCATTGACGATGAAACACAGAAATTGCATCGGAATTAAATATAAGAGTGACAACGCCGACGTAAGTACAAGAAATCTGAGTTTTCTTATGGTCTATGCTTTAAGCGTTTCCTGTGTCACCAGTTTTACATTCCGATGCACCTCTGCAGGTTTACTGTTTCCCTTCGACCTTCCCATTGACGATGAAACACAGAAATTGCATCGGAATGAAATAAAGGAGACACAATGCCGAGTTAAGTACAGCAAGACTGAGTCTTCCTAGTGTCTATGTTTTGAGCGTTTCCTGTGACATCAGTTTTACATTCCGATGCACCTCGGCAGGTTTGCTGTATCCATTTCACCTTCCCATTGACGATGAAACACAGAAATTGCATCGGAATCAAATATAAGTGACACAATGCCGACATAAGCACAGGAAGAATGAGTCTTCCTACTGTCTATGTTTTGAGCGTTTCCTGGGTCACCAGTTTGACATTCCGATGCACCTCTACAGGTTAACTGTATCCATTGGACCTTCAGATTGACGATGAAACACAGAAATTGCATCGGAATTAAATATAAGAGACACAATGCCGACTTAAGTAGAGGAAGACTGAGTATTCTTCCAGTCTATGTTTGAGCTTTTCCTGTGTCACCAGTTTGACATTCCGATGCACCTCTACAGGTTAACTGTATCCATTGGACCTTCAGATTGACGATGAAACACAGAAATTGCATCGGAATTAAATGTAAGAGACACAATGCCGACTTAAGTACAAGAAAACTGAGTCTCCTTACTGTCTATGATTTGAGCGTTTACAGAGTCACAAGTTTTACATTCCGATGCACCTCTGCAGGTTTACTGTATCCCTTGGACCTTCCCATTGTCGATGAAACACAGAAATTGCATCGGAATTAAATATAAGAGACACAATGCCGACTTAAGTACAGGAAGACTGAGTCTTCCTAATGCCTATATTTTGAGCGTTTCCTGAGTCACCAGTTTTACATTCCGATGCACCTCTGCAGGTTTACTGTATCCCTTGGACCTTCCCATTGACAATGAAACACAGAAATTGCATCGGTATTAAATATAAGAGACACAATGCAGCTTAAGTACAGGAAGACTGAGTATTCCTACTGTCTATCGCTTGAGCGTTTCCTGTGTCACCAGTTATACAATCCGATGCACCTCTGCAGGTTTACTGTATCCGTTGGACCTTCCCATTGAAGATGAAACACAGAAATTGCATCGCAATTAAATATAAGAATCACAATGCCGACTTAAGTACAGGAAGACAGAGTCTTCCTACTGTCTACGTTTTGAGCATTTCCTCTGTCAGCAATTTTACATTCCGATGCAGCTCTGGAGGTTTACTGTATCCCTTGGACCTTCCAATTGACGATGAAACACATAAACTGCATCGGAATTAAATATAAGAGACACATTGCCGACTGAAGTACAGGAAGACTGAGTCTTCCTAATGCCTATATTTTGAGCGTTTCCTGAGTCACCAGTTTTACATTCCGATGCACCTCTGCAGGTTTACTGTTTCCCTTGGCCTTCCCATTGACGATGAAACACAGAAATTGAATCGGAATTAAATATAAGAGGCACAATGCCGACTTAAGTACAGGAGGACTGAGTCTTCTTCCTGTCGATGTTTTGAGCGTTTCCTGCGTCACCAGTTTTACATTCCGATGCACCTCTGCAGGTTTACTGTATCCATTGGACCTTTCCAGTTACTATGAAACACAGAAATTGCATCGGAATTAAACATAAGAGACACAATGCCGACTTAAGTACAAGAAAACTGAGTCTTCTTACGGTCTATGTTTTGAGCGTTTCCTGTGTCACCAGTTTTACATACCGATGCACCTCTGCAGGTTTACTGTTTCCCTTGGACCTTGCCATTGGCGATGAAACACAGAAATGGCATCGGAATTAAATATAAGAGACACAATGCCGACTGAAGTACAGGAAGACTGAGTCTTCCTACTGTCTATCTTTTGAGCGTCTCCTGTGTTACCACTTTTACATTCCGATGCACCTCTGCAAATTTACTGTATCCCTTGGACCTTCACAGTGACGATGAAACACAGAAATTGCATCGGAATTAAATATAAGAGACACAATGCCGATTTAAGTACAGGAAGACTGAGTCTTCTTCCAGTCTATGTTTTGAGCGTTTCCTGTGTCACCAATTTGACTTTACGATGCACATCTACAGGTTAACTGTATCCGTTTGACCTTCCCATTGATGATGAAACACAGGAATTGCATCGGAATTAAATATAAGAGACACAATGCCGACATAAGTACAGGAAGACTGAGTCTTCCTACTGTCTATGTTTTGAGCGTTTCCTGTGTCACCAGTTTTATATTCCGATGCACCTCTGCAGGTTTACTCTATCCATTGGACCTTCCCATTCACGATGAAACACAGAAATTGCATCGGAATTAAATATAAGAGAGACAATGCCCACTTAAGTACAGGAAGACTGAGCCTTCCTACTGTCTATGTTTTGAGCGTTTCCTGGGTCACCAGTTTTACAATCCGATGCACCTCTTCAGGTTTACTGTTTCCCTTCGACCTTCCTATTGTCGATGAAACACAGAAATTGCATCGGAATTAAATAAAGGAGACACAATGCCGAGTTAAGTACGGCAAGACTGAGTCTTCCTACTGTCTATGTTTTGAGCGTTTCCTGTGTCACCAGTTTTACATTCCGATGCACCTCTGCAGGTTTGCTGTATCCATTGGACCTTCCCATTGACGATGAAACACAGAAATTGCATCGGAATTACATATAAGAGGAACAATGCCGACTTAAGTACAGGAAGACTGAGTCTTACTACTGTCTTTATTTTGAGCGTTTCCTGTGTCACCAGTTTTACATTCCCATGCACCTCTGCAGGTTTACTGTATCCCTTGGCCTTCCCATTGACGATGAAACACAGAAATTGAATCGGAATTAAATATAAGAGGCACAATGCCGACTTAAGTACAGGAGGACTGAGTCTTCTTCCTGTCTATGTTTTGAGCGATTCCTGTGTCACCAGTTTGACATTCAGATTCACCTCTGCATGTTAACTGTATCTATTGGACCTTCAGATTGACGATGAAACACAGAAATTGCATCGGAATTAAATATAAGAGACACAATGCCGACTTAAGTAAAAGAAAACTGAGTCTCCTTAGTGTCTATGTTTTGAGCGTTTCCTGTGTCCCCAGTTTTACATTCCGATGCACATCTGGAGGTTTACTGTAGGCCTTGGACCTTCACATTGAGAATGAAACAAAGAAATTGCATCGGAATTAAATATAAGAGACACAATGCCGACTTCAGTACAGGAAGATTGAGTCTTCCTACTGTCGATGTTTTGAGCGTTTCCTGCGTCACCAGTTTTACATTCCGATGCACCTCTGCAGGTTTACTGTGTCCATTTGACCTTCCCATTGACGATGAAACACAGAAATTGCATCGGAATTAAATATAAGAGTCACAACGCCGACGTAAGTACAAGAAATCTGAGTTTTCTTATGGTCTATGCTTTAAGCGTTTCCTGTGTCACCAGTTTTACATTCCGATGCACCTCTGCAGGTTTACTGTATCCCTTGGACCCTCCCATTGACGATGAAACACAGAAATTGCATCGGAAGTAAATAAAGGAGACACAATGCCGAGTTAAGTACAGCAAGACTGAGTCTTCCTACTGTCTATGTTTTGAGCGTTTCCTGTGTCATCAGTTTTACATTCCGATGCACCTCTGCAGGTTTCCTGTATCCATTTGACCATCCCATTGACGATGAAACACAGAAATTGCATAGGAATTAAATATAAGAGACACAATGCCGACTTAAGTACAGGAAGACTGAGTCTTCCCACTGTCTATATTTTGAGCGTTTCCTGTGTCACCAGTTTTACATTCCGATGCAGCTCTGCAGGTTTACTGCAATCCTTGAACCTTCCCATTGACAATGAAACACAGAAATTGAATCAGAATTAAATATAAGAGACACAATGCCGACTTAAGTACAGGAAGACTGAGTCTTCCTACTGTCTATGTTTTGAGCGTTTCCTGTGTCACTAGTTTTACATTCCCATGCACCTCTGCAGGTTTACTGTATCCCCTGGACCTTCCCATTGACGATGAAACACAGAAATTGCATCGGAATTAAATATAAGAGACACAATGCCGACTTAAGTACAAGAAAACTGTGTCTTCTTACGGTCTATGTTTCGAGCGTTAACTGTGTCGCCAGTTTTACATTCCGATGCAGCTCTGGTGGTTTTCTGTATCCCTTGGACCTTCCAATTGACGATGAAAACAGAAATTGCATCGGAATTAAATATAAGAGACTCAATGCTGACTTAAGTACAGGAAGACTGAGTCTTCCTAATGTCTATGATTTGAGCGTTTCCTGTGTCACCAGTTTTATATTCCGATGCACCTCTGCAGGTTTACTGTATCCATTGGTCCTTCCCATTGACGATGAAACACAGAAACTGCATCGGAATTAAATATAAGAGAGACAATGCCCACTTAAGTACAGGAAGACTGAGTCCTCCTACTGTCTATGTTTTGAGCGTTTCCTGGGTCACCAGTTTTACATTCCGATGCACCTATTCAGGTTTAATGTTTCCTTTCGACCTTCCCATTGACGATGAAACACAGAAATTGCATCGGAATTAAATAAAGGAGACACAATGCCGAGTTAAGTACAGCAAGACTGAGTCTTCCTACTGTCTATGTTTTGAGCGTTTCCTGTGTCATCAGTTTTACATTCCGATGCACCTCTGCAGGTTTACTGTATCCATTGGACCTTCCCATTGACGATGAAACACAGAAATTGCATCGGAATTAAATGTAAGAGGAACAATGCCGACTTAAGTACAGGAAGAGTGAGTCTTCCTACTGTCTATATTTCGAGCGTTTCCTGTGTCACCAGTTTTACATTCCGATGCACCTCTGCAGGTTTACTGTTTCCCTTGGCCTTCCCATTGACGATGAAACACAGAAATTGAATCGGAATTAAATATAAGAGGCACAATGCCGACTTAAGTACAGGAGGACTGAGTCTTCTTCCTGTCGATGTTTTGAGCGTTTCCTGCGTCACCAGTTTTACATTCCGATGCACCTCTGCAGGTTTACTGTATCCATTGGACCTTTCCAGTTACTATGAAACACAGAAATTGCATCGGAATTAAACATAAGAGACACAATGCCGACTTAAGTACAAGAAAACTGAGTCTTCTTACGGTCTATGTTTTGAGCGTTTCCTGTGTCACCAGTTTTACATTCCGATGCACCTCTGCAGGTTTACTGTATCCCTTGGACCTTCCCATTGACAATGAAACACAGAAATTGCATCGGTATTAAATATAAGAGACACAATGCAGCTTAAGTACAGGAAGACTGAGTATTCCTACTGTCTATCGCTTGAGCGTTTCCTGTGTCACCAGTTATACAATCCGATGCACCTCTGCAGGTTTACTGTATCCGTTGGACCTTCCCATTGAAGATGAAACACAGAAATTGCATCGCAATTAAATATAAGAATCACAATGCCGACTTAAGTACAGGAAGACAGAGTCTTCCTACTGTCTACGTTTTGAGCATTTCCTCTGTCAGCAATTTTACATTCCGATGCAGCTCTGGAGGTTTACTGTATCCCTTGGACCTTCCAATTGACGATGAAACACATAAACTGCATCGGAATTAAATATAAGAGACACATTGCCGACTGAAGTACAGGAAGTCTGAGTCTTCCTAATGCCTATATTTTGAGCGTTTCCTGAGTCACCAGTTTTACATTCCGATGCACCTCTGCAGGTTTACTGTTTCCCTTGGCCTTCCCATTGACGATGAAACACAGAAATTGAATCGGAATTAAATATAAGAGGCACAATGCCGACTTAAGTACAGGAGGACTGAGTCTTCTTCCTGTCGATGTTTTGAGCGTTTCCTGCGTCACCAGTTTTACATTCCGATGCACCTCTGCAGGTTTACTGTATCCATTGGACCTTTCCAGTTACTATGAAACACAGAAATTGCATCGGAATTAAACATAAGAGACACAATGCCGACTTAAGTACAAGAAAACTGAGTCTTCTTACGGTCTATGTTTTGAGCGTTTCCTGTGTCACCAGTTTTACATTCCGATGCACCTCTGCAGGTTTACTGTTTCCCTTGGACCTTGCCATTGGCGATGAAACACAGAAATGGCATCGGAATTAAATATAAGAGACACAATGCCGACTGAAGTACAGGAAGACTGAGTCTTCCTACTGTCTATCTTTTGAGCGTCTCCTGTGTTACCACTTTTACATTCCGATGCACCTCTGCAAATTTACTGTATCCCTTGGACCTTCACAGTGACGATGAAACACACAAATTGCATCGGAATTAAATATAAGAGACACAATGCCGATTTAAGTACAGGAAGACTGAGTCTTCTTCCAGTCTATGTTTTGAGCGTTTCCTGTGTCACCAATTTGACTTTACGATGCACATCTACAGGTTAACTGTATCCGTTTGACCTTCCCATTGACGATGAAACACAGGAATTGCATCGGAATTAAATATAAGAGACACAATGCCGACATAAGTACAGGAAGACTGAGTCTTCCTACTGTCTATGTTTTGAGCGTTTCCTGTGTCACCAGTTTTATATTCCGATGCACCTCTGCAGGTTTACTCTATCCATTGGACCTTCCCATTCACGATGAAACACAGAAATTGCATCGGAATTAAATATAAGAGAGACAATGCCCACTTAAGTACAGGAAGACTGAGCCTTCCTACTGTCTATGTTTTGAGCGTTTCCTGGGTCACCAGTTTTACAATCCGATGCACCTCTTCTGGTTTAGTGTTTCCCTTCGACCTTCCTATTGTCGATGAAACACAGAAATTGCATCGGAATTAAATAAAGGAGACACAATGCCGAGTTAAGTACGGCAAGACTGAGTCTTCCTACTGTCTATGTTTTGAGCGTTTCCTGTGTCACCAGTTTTACATTCCGATGCACCTCTGCAGGTTTGCTGTATCCATTGGACCTTCCCATTGACGATGAAACACAGAAATTGCATCGGAATTACATATAAGAGGAACAATGCCGACTTAAGTACAGGAAGACTGAGTCTTACTACTGTCTTTATTTTGAGCGTTTCCTGTGTCACCAGTTTTACATTCCCATGCACCTCTGCAGGTTTACTGTATCCCTTGGCCTTCCCATTGACGATGAAACACAGAA
Organism: Schistocerca nitens; assembly: GCF_023898315.1. Classification (NCBI taxonomy): domain Eukaryota; kingdom Metazoa; phylum Arthropoda; class Insecta; order Orthoptera; family Acrididae; genus Schistocerca; species Schistocerca nitens. Next base: position 12,381,002 of record NW_026045897.1, on the reverse strand, counting down.
ATTGAATCGGAATTAAATATAAGAGGCACAATGCCGACTTAAGTACAGGAGGACTGAGTCTTCTTCCTGTCTATGTTTTGAGCGATTCCTGTGTCACCAGTTTGACATTCAGATTCACCTCTGCATGTTAACTGTATCTATTGGACCTTCAGATTGACGATGAAACACAGAAATTGCATCGGAATTAAATATAAGAGACACAATGCCGACTTAAGTAAAAGAAAACTGAGTCTCCTTAGTGTCTATGTTTTGAGCGTTTCCTGTGTCCCCAGTTTTACATTCCGATGCACATCTGGAGGTTTACTGTAGGCCTTGGACCTTCACATTGAGAATGAAACAAAGAAATTGCATCGGAATTAAATATAAGAGACACAATGCCGACTTCAGTACAGGAAGATTGAGTCTTCCTGCTGTCGATGTTTTGAGCGTTTCCTGCGTCACCAGTTTTACATTCCGATGCACCTCTGCAGGTTTACTGTGTCCATTTGACCTTCCCATTGACGATGAAACACAGAAATTGCATCGGAATTAAATATAAGAGTCACAACGCCGACGTAAGTACAAGAAATCTGAGTTTTCTTATGGTCTATGCTTTAAGCGTTTCCTGTGTCACCAGTTTTACATTCCGATGCACCTCTGCAGGTTTACTGTATCCCTTGGACCCTCCCATTGACGATGAAACACAGAAATTGCATCGGAAGTAAATAAAGGAGACACAATGCTGAGTTAAGTACAGCAAGACTGAGTCTTCCTACTGTCTATGTTTTGAGCGTTTCCTGTGTCATCAGTTTTACATTCCGATGCACCTCTGCAGGTTTCCTGTATCCATTTGACCATCCCATTGACGATGAAACACAGAAATTGCATAGGAATTAAATATAAGAGACACAATGCCGACTTAAGTACAGGAAGACTGAGTCTTCCCACTGTCTATATTTTGAGCGTTTCCTGTGTCACCAGTTTTACATTCCGATGCAGCTCTGCAGGTTTACTGCAATCCTTGAACCTTCCCATTGACAATGAAACACAGAAATTGAATCAGAATTAAATATAAGAGACACAATGCCGACTTAAGTACAGGAAGACTGAGTCTTCCTACTGTCTATGTTTTGAGCGTTTCCTGTGTCACTAGTTTTACATTCCCATGCACCTCTGCAGGTTTACTGTATCCCCTGGACCTTCCCATTGACGATGAAACACAGAAATTGCATCGGAATTAAATATAAGAGACACAATGCCGACTTAAGTACAAGAAAACTGTGTCTTCTTACGGTCTATGTTTCGAGCGTTAACTGTGTCGCCAGTTTTACATTCCGATGCAGCTCTGGTGGTTTTCTGTATCCCTTGGACCTTCCAATTGACGATGAAAACAGAAATTGCATCGGAATTAAATATAAGAGACTCAATGCTGACTTAAGTACAGGAAGACTGAGTCTTCCTAATGTCTATGATTTGAGCGTTTCCTGTGTCACCAGTTTTATATTCCGATGCACCTCTGCAGGTTTACTGTATCCATTGGTCCTTCCCATTGACGATGAAACACAGAAACTGCATCGGAATTAAATATAAGAGAGACAATGCCCACTTAAGTACAGGAAGACTGAGTCCTCCTACTGTCTATGTTTTGAGCGTTTCCTGGGTCACCAGTTTTACATTCCGATGCACCTATTCAGGTTTAATGTTTCCTTTCGACCTTCCCATTGACGATGAAACACAGAAATTGCATCGGAATTAAATAAAGGAGACACAATGCCGAGTTAAGTACAGCAAGACTGAGTCTTCCTACTGTCTATGTTTTGAGCGTTTCCTGTGTCATCAGTTTTACATTCCGATGCACCTCTGCAGCTTTACTGTATCCATTGGACCTTCCCATTGACGATGAAACACAGAAATTGCATCGGAATTAAATGTAAGAGGAACAATGCCGACTTAAGTACAGGAAGAGTGAGTCTTCCTACTGTCTATATTTCGAGCGTTTCCTGTGTCACCAGTTTTACATTCCGATGCACCTCTGAAGGTTTACTGTATTCCTTGGACCTTCCCATTGACAATGAAACATAGAAAGTGAATCGGAATTAAATATAAGAGACTCAATGCCGACATAAGTACAAGAAGACTGAGTCTTCCTACTGTCTATGTTTTGAGCGTTTCCTGGGTCACCAGTTTTTCATTCCGATGCACCTCTGCAGGTTTACTGTATCCCTTGGATCTCCCTTTTGACGAAGAAACACAGAAATTGCATCGGAATTAAATATAAGAGACACAATGCCGACTTAAGTCAGGAAGACTGAGTCTTCCTATTGTCTATATTTTGAACGTTTCCTGTGTCACCAGTTTTACATTCCGATGCACCTCTGCAGGTTTACTGTATCCCTTGGACCTTCCCACTGACAATGAAACACAGAAATTGCATCGGAATTAAATATAAGAGACACAATGCCGACATAAGTTCAGGAAGACTGAGTCTTCCTACTGTCTATGTTTTGAGCGATTCCTGTGTCACCAGTTTTACATTCCCATGCACCTCTGCAGGTTTACTGTATCCCTTGGCCTTCCCATTGACGATGAAACACAGAAATTGAATCGGAATTAAATATAAGAGGCACAATGCCGACTTAAGTACAGGAGGACTGAGTCTTCTTCCGGTCTATGTTTTGAGCGTTTCCTGTGTCACCAGTTTGACATTCAGATTCACCTCTGCATGTTACTGTATCTATTGGACATTCAGATTGACGATGAAACACAGAAATTGCATCGGAATTAAATATAAGAGACACAATGCCGACTTAAGTACAAGAAAACTGAGTCTCCTTACTGTCTATGTTTTGAGCGTTTACAGTGTCCCCAGTTTTACATTCCGATGCACATCTGCAGGTTTACTGTATCCCTTGGCCTTCCCATTGACGATGAAACACAGAAATTGCGACGGAATTAAATAAAGGAGACACAATGCCGAGTTAAGTACAGCAAGACTGAGTCTTCCTACTGTCTATGTTTTGAGCGTTTCTGTGTCATCAGTTTTACATTCCGATGCACCTCTGCAGGTTTCCTGTATCCATTTGACCTTCCCATTGACGATGAAACACAGAAATTGCATCAGAATTAAATATAAGAGACACAATGCCGACATAAGTACAGGAAGACTGAGTCTTCCTACTGTCTATGTTTTGAGCGTTTCCTGGGTCACCAGTTTTTCATTCCGATGCACCTCTGCAGGTTTACTGTATCCCTTGGATCTCCCTTTTGACGAAGAAACACAGAAATTGCATCGGAATGAAATATAAGAGACACAATGCCGACTTAAGTACAGGAAGACTGAGTCTTCCTACTGTCTATGATTTGAGGGTTTCCTGTGTCACCAGTTTTACATTCCGATGCACCTCTGCAGGTTTACTGCATTCCTTGGACCTTCCCATTGACAATGAAACACAGAAAATGAATCAGAATTAAATATAAGAGACACAATGCCGACTTAAGTACAGGAAGGCTGAGTCTTCCTACTGTCTATGTTTGACCGTTTCCTGAGTCACTAGTTTTACATTCCCATGCACCTCTGCAGGTTTACTGTATCCCTTGGACCTTCCCATTGACGATGAAACACAGAAATTGCATCGGAATTAAATATAAGAGACACAACGCCGACTTCAGTACAAGAAAACTGTGTCTTCTTACGGTCTATGTTTCGAGCGTTAACTGTGTCGCCAGTTTTACATTCCGATGCAGCTCTGGTGGTTTACTGTATCCCTTGGACCTTCCAATTGACGATGAAACACAGAAATTGAATCGGAATTAAATATAAGAGACTCAATGCTGACTTAAGTACAGGAAGACTGAGTCTTCCTAATGTCTATGATTTGAGCGTTTCCTGTGTCACCAGTTTTATATTCCGATGCACCTCTGCAGGTTTACTGTATCCATTGGACCTTCCCATTGACGATGAAACACAGAAACTGCATCGGAATGAAATATAAGAGAGACAATGCCCACTTAAGTACAGGAAGACTGAGTCCTCCTACTGTCTATGTTTTGAGCGTTTCCTGGGTCACCAGTTTTACATTCCGATGCACCTCTTCAGGTTTAATGTTTCCTTTCGACCTTCCCATTGACGATGAAACATAGAAATTGCATCGGAATTAAATAAAGGAGACACAATGCCGAGTTAAGTACAGCAAGACTGAGTCTTCCTACTGTCTATGTTTTGAGCGTTTCCTGTGTCATCAGTTTTACATTCCGATGCACCTCTGCAGGTTTACTGTATCCATTGGACCTTCACATTGACGATGAAACACAGAAATTGCATCGGAATTAAATATAAGACGAACAATGCCGACTTAAGTACAGGAAGAGTGAGTCCTCCTACTGTCTATATTTTGAGCGTTTCCTGTGTCACCACTTTTACATTCCGATGCACCTCTGCAGGTTTATTGTATTCCTTGGACCTTCCCATTGACAATGAAACACAGAAAGTGAATCGGAATTAAATATAAGAGACTCAATGCCGACATAAGTACAGGAAGACTGAGTCATCCTACTGTCTATGTTTTGAGCGTTTCCTGGGTCACCAGTTTTTCAATCCGATGCACCTCTGCAGGTTTACTGTATCCCTTGGATCTCCCTTTTGACGAAGAAACACAGAAATTGCATCGGAATTAAATATAAGAGACACAATGCCGACTTAAGTACAGGAAGACTGAGCCTTCCTATTGTCTATATTTTGAACGTTTCCTGTGTCACCAGTTTTACATTCCGATGCACCTCTGCAGGTTTACTGTATCCCTTGGACCTTCCCATTGACGATGAAACACAGAAATTGCATCGGAATTAAATAAAGGAGACACGATGCCGAGTTAAGTACAGCAAGACTAAGTCTTCCTACTGTCTATGTTTTGAGCGTTTCCTGTGTCATCTATTTTACATTCCATTGCACCTCTGCAGGTTTGCTCTATCCATTTGACCTTCCCATTGACGATGAAATACAGAAATTGCATCGGAATTAAATATAAGAGACACAATGTTCCGATGCACCTCTGCAGGTTTCCTGTATCCATTTGACCTTCCCATTGACGATGAAACACAGAAATTGCATCGGAATTAAATATAAGAGAAACAATGCCGACATAACTACAGGAAGACTGAGTCTTCCTACTGTCTATGTTTTGAGCGTTTCCTGGGTCACCAGTTTTTCATTCCGATGCACCTCTGCAGGTTTACTGTATCCCTCGGATCTCCCTTTTGACGAAGAAACACAGAAATTGCATCGGAATTAAATATAAGAGACACAATGCCGACTTAAGTACAGGAAGACTGAGTCTTCCTACTGTCTATGTTTTGAGCGTTTACAGTGTCCCCAGTTTTACATTCCGATGCACATCTGCAGGTTTACTGTAGGCCTTGGACCTTCACATTGACAATGAAACACAGAAATTGCATCGGAATTAAATATAAGAGACACAATGCCGACTTAAGTACAGGAAGATTGAGTCTTCCTACTGTCGATGATTTGAGCGTTTCCTGCGTCACCAGTTTTACATTCCGATGCACCTCTGCAGGTTTACTGTGTCCATTTGACCATCCCATTGACAATGAAACACAGAAATTGCATCGGAATTAAATATAAGAGTCACAACGCCGACGTAAGTACAAGAAATCTGAGTTTTCTTATGGTCTATGCTTTGAGCGTTTCCTGTGTCACCAGTTTTACATTCCGATGCACCTCTGCAGGTTTACTGTATCCCTTGGACCCTCCCATTGACGATGAAACACAGAAATTACATCGGAATTAAATAAAGGAGACACAATGCCGAGTTAAGTACAGCAAGACTGAGTCTTCCTACTGTCTATGTTTTGAGCGTTTCCTGTGTCATCAGTTTTACATTCCGATGCACCTCTGCAGGTTTCCTGTATCCATTTGACCTTCCCATTGACGATGAAACACAGAAATTGCATCGGAATTAAATATAAGAGACACAATGCCGACATAACTACAGGAAGACTGAGTCTTCCTACTGTCTATGTTTTGAGCGTTTCCTGGGTCACCAGTTTTTCATTCCGATGCACCTCTGCAGGTTTACTGTATCCCTTGGATCTCCCTTTTGACGAAGAAACACAGAAATTGCATCGGAATTAAATATAAGAGACACAATGCCGACTTAAGTACAGGAAGACTGAGTCTTCCTACTGTCTATGTTTTGAGCGTTTCCTGTGTCACCAGTTTTACATTCCGATGCACCTCTGCAGGTTTACTGTATTCCTTGGACCTTCCCATTGACAATGAAACACAGAAATTCCATCGGAATTAAATATAAGAGACTCAATGCTGACTTAAGTACAGGAAGACTGAGTCTTCCTAATGTCTGTGATTTGAGCGTTTCCTGTGTCACCAGTTTTATATTCCGATGCACCTCTGCAGGTGTACTGTATCCATTGGACCTTCCCATTGACGATGAAACACAGAAATTGCATCGGAATTAAATATAAGAGAGACAATGCCCACTTAAGTACAGGAAGACTGAGTCTTCCTACTGTCTATGTTTTGAGCGTTTCGTGGGTCACCAGTTTTACATTCCGATGCACCTGTTTCCTTTCGACCTTCCCATTCACTATGAAACACAGAAATTGCATCGGAATTAAATAAAGGAGACACAATGCCGAGTTAAGTACAGCAAGACTTAGTCTTCCTCTTGTCTATGTTTTGAGTGTTTCCTGTGCCATCGGTTTTACATTCCGATGCACCTCTGCAGGTTTACTGTATCCATTGGACCTTCCCATTGACGATGAAACACAGAAATTGCATCGGAATTAATATAAGAGGAACAATGCCGATTTAAGTACAGGAAGAGTGAGTCTTCCTACTGTCTATATTTTGAGCGTTTCCTGTGTCACCAGTTTTACATTCCGATGCACTTCTGCAGGTTTACTGTATTCCTTGGACCTTCGCATTGACAATGAAACACAGAGAGTGAATCGGAATTAAATATAAGAGACACAATGACGACATGAGTACAGGAAGACTGAGTCTTCCTACTGTCTATGTTTTGAGCGTTTCCTGTGTCACCAGTTTTACATTGCCATGCACCTCTGCAGGTTTACTGTATCCCTTGGACCTTCCCATCGACGATGAAACACAGAAATTGCATCGGAATTATATATAAGAGACACAATGCCGACTTAAGTACAGGAAGACTGAGTCTTCTTCCAGTCTATGTTTTGAGCGTTTCCTGTGTCACCAGTTTGACATTCAGATTCACCTCTGCAGGATAACTGTATCTATTGGACCTTCAGATTGACGATGAAACACAGAAATTGCATCGGAATTAAATATAAGAGACACAATGCCGACATAAGTACAAGAAAACTGAGTCTCCTTACTGTTTATGTTTTGAGCGTTTCCTGTGTCACCAGTTTCACATTCCGATGCACCTCTGCAGGTTTACTGTAGGCCTTGGACTTTCACATTGACGATCAAACACTGAAATTGCATCGGAATAAAATATAAGAGACACAATGCCGACTTAAGTACAGGAAGACTGAGTCTTCCCATTGTCTATATTTTGAGCGTTTCCTGTGTCACCAGTTTTACATTCCGATGCACCTCTGCAGGTTTACTGTGTCCCTTGGACCTTCCCATTGACAATGAAACACAGAAATTGCATCGGAATTAAATATAAGAGACACAATGCCGACTTAAGTACAGGAAGAGTTTGTCTTTCTACTGTCTATATTTTGAGCGTTTCCTGTGTCACCAGTTTTACATTGCGATGCACCTCTGCAGGTTTACTGTATGCTTTGGACCTTCATATTGACGATGAAACACAGAAATTGCATCGGAATTAAATATAAGAGACACAATGCCGACTTAATTACAGGAAGACTGAGTCTTCCTACTGTCTATACTTTGAGCGTTTCCTGTGTCACCAGTTTTACGTTCCCATGCACCTCTGCAGGTTTACTGTATCCCTTGGGCCTTCCCATTCACAATAAAACACAGAAATTGCATCGGAATTAAATACAAGAGACACAATGCCGACTTAAGGCCAGGAAGACTGAATCTTCCTACTGTCTATGTTTTGACCGTTTCCTGTGTCACCAGTTTTATATTCCGATGCACCTCTGCAGGTTTACTGTATCCCTTGGACCTTCCCATTGACAATGAAACACAGACATTGCATCGGAATTAAATATAAGAGACACAACGCCGACTTAAGTACAAGAAAATTGAGTCTTCTTACGGTCTATGTTTTGAGCGTTTCCTGTGTCACCAGTTTTACATTCCGATGCACCTGTGCAGGTTTATTGTATCCCTTGGACCTTCCCATTGACGATGAAAAACAGAAATTGCATCGGATTTAAATATCAGAGACACAATGCCGGCTTATGTACAGAAAGACTGAGCCCTCCTAGTGTCTAAGTTTTGAGCGTTTCCTGTGTCAGCAGTTTTACATTCCGATGCACCTGTGGAGTTTTATTGTATCCCTTGGACCTTCCCATTGACGATGAAACACAGAAATTGCATCGGAAATAAATATAAGTGACACAATGCCGACTTAAGTACAGGAAGACTGAGTAATCCTACTGTCTATCTTTTGAGCGTTTCCTGTATCACCAGTTTTACATTCCGATGCACTTCAGCAGGTTTATTGTATCCCTTGGACCTTCCCATTGACGATGAAACACAGAAAAGGCATCGCAATTAAATATAAGAGTCACAATGCCGACTCAAGTACAGGAAGACTGAGTCTTCCTACTGTCTATGTTTTGAGCGTTTCCTGTGTCAGCAGTTTTACATTCCGATGCACCTCTGCAGGTTTACTGTATACCTTGGACCTTCACAGTGACGATGAAACACAGAAATTGCATCGGAATTAAATATAAGAGTCACAATGCCCACTTAAGTACAAGAAAACTATGTCTTCTTACGGTCTATGATCGGCGTTTCCTGTGTCACCAGTTTTACATTCCGATGCACCTCTGCAGGTTTACTGTATCCCTCGGATCTCCCTTTTGACGAAGAAACACAGAAATTGCATCGGAATTAAATATAAGAGACACAATGCCGACTTAAGTACAGGAAGACTGAGTCTTCCTACTGTCTATGTTTTGAGCGTTTCCTGGGTCACCAGTTTTTCATTCCGATGCACCTCTGCAGGTTTACTGTATCCCTTGGATCTCCCTTTTGACGAAGAAACACAGAAATTGCATCGGAATTAAATATAAGAGACACAATGCCGACTTAAGTACAGGAAGACTGAGTCTTCCTACTGTCTATGTTTTGAGCGTTTCCTGTGTCACCAGTTTTACATTCCGATGCACCTCTGCAGGTTTACTGTATTCCTTGGACCTTCCCATTGACAATGAAACACAGAAATTCCATCGGAATTAAATATAAGAGACTCAATGCTGACTTAAGTACAGGAAGACTGAGTCTTCCTAATGTCTGTGATTTGAGCGTTTCCTGTGTCACCAGTTTTATATTCCGATGCAGCTCTGCAGGTGTACTGTATCCATTGGACCTTCCCATTGACGATGAAACACAGAAATTGCATCGGAATTAAATATAAGAGAGACAATGCCCACTTAAGTACAGGAAGACTGAGTCTTCCTACTGTCTATGTTTTGAGCGTTTCGTGGGTCACCAGTTTTACATTCCGATGCACCTGTTTCCTTTCGACCTTCCCATTCACTATGAAACACAGAAATTGCATCGGAATTAAATAAAGGAGACACAATGCCGAGGTAAGTACAGCAAGACTTAGTCTTCCTCTTGTCTATGTTTTGAGTGTTTCCTGTGCCATCGGTTTTACATTCCGATGCACCTCTGCAGGTTTACTGTATCCATTGGACCTTCCCATTGACGATGAAACACAGAAATTGCATCGGAATTAATATAAGAGGAACAATGCCGATTTAAGTACAGGAAGAGTGAGTCTTCCTACTGTCTATATTTTGAGCGTTTCCTGTGTCACCAGTTTTACATTCCGATGCACTTCTGCAGGTTTACTGTATTCCTTGGACCTTCGCATTGACAATGAAACACAGAGAGTGAATCGGAATTAAATATAAGAGACACAATGACGACATGAGTACAGGAAGACTGAGTCTTCCTACTGTCTATGTTTTGAGCGTTTCCTGTGTCACCAGTTTTACATTGCCATGCACCTCTGCAGGTTTACTGTATCCCTTGGACCTTCCCATTGACGATGAAACACAGAAATTGCATCGGAATTATATATAAGAGACACAATGCCGACTTAAGTACAGGAAGACTGAGTCTTCTTCCAGTCTATGTTTTGAGCGTTTCCTGTGTCACCAGTTTGACATTCAGATTCACCTCTGCAGGTTAACTGTATCTATTGGACCTTCAGATTGACGATGAAACACAGAAATTGCATCGGAATTAAATATAAGAGACACAATGCCGACATAAGTACAAGAAAACTGAGTCTCCTTACTGTTTATGTTTTGAGCGTTTCCTGTGTCACCAGTTTCACATTCCGATGCACCTCTGCAGGTTTACTGTAGGCCTTGGACTTTCACATTGACGATCAAACACTGAAATTGCATCGGAATAAAATATAAGAGACACAATGCCGACTTAAGTACAGGAAGACTGAGTCTTCCCATTGTCTATATTTTGAGCGTTTCCTGTGTCACCAGTTTTACATTCCGTTGCACCTCTGCAGGATTACTGTGTCCCTTGGACCTTCCCATTGACAATGAAACACAGAAATTGCATCGGAATTAAATATAAGAGACACAATGCCGACTTAAGTACAGGAAGAGTTTGTCTTTCTACTGTCTATATTTTGAGCGTTTCCTGTGTCACCAGTTTTACATTGCGATGCACCTCTGCAGGTTTACTGTATGCTTTGGACCTTCATATTGACGATGAAACACAGAAATTGCATCGGAATTAAATATAAGAGACACAATGCCGACTTAATTACAGGAAGACTGAGTCTTCCTACAGTCTATACTTTGAGCGTTTCCTGTGTCACCAGTTTTACGTTCCCATGCACCTCTGCAGGTTTACTGTATCCCTTGGGCCTTCCCATTCACAATAAAACACAGAAATTGCATCGGAATTAAATACAAGAGACACAATGCCGACTTAAGGCCAGGAAGACTGAATCTTCCTACTGTCTATGTTTTGACCGTTTCCTGTGTCACCAGTTTTATATTCCGATGCACCTCTGCAGGTTTACTGTATCCCTTGGACCTTCCCATTGACAATGAAACACAGACATTGCATCGGAATTAAATATAAGAGACACAACGCCGACTTAAGTACAAGAAAATTGAGTCTTCTTACGGTCTATGTTTTGAGCGTTTCCTGTGTCACCAGTTTTACATTCCGATGCACCTGTGCAGGTTTATTGTATCCCTTGGATCTTCCCATTGACGATGAAAAACAGAAATTGCATCGGATTTAAATATCAGAGACACAATGCCGGCTTATGTACAGAAAGACTGAGCCCTCCTAGTGTCTAAGTTTTGAGCGTTTCCTGTGTCAGCAGTTTTACATTCCGATGCACCTGTGGAGTTTTATTGTATCCCTTGGACCTTCCCATTGACGATGAAACACAGAAATTGCATCGGAAATAAATATAAGTGACACAATGCCGACTTAAGTACAGGAAGACTGAGTAATCCTACTGTCTATCTTTTGAGCGTTTCCTGTATCACCAGTTTTACATTCCGATGCACTTCAGCAGGTTTATTGTATCCCTTGGACCTTCCCATTGACGATGAAACACAGAAATGGCATCGCAATTAAATATAAGAGTCACAATGCCGACTCAAGTACAGGAAGACTGAGTCTTCCTACTGTCTATGTTTTGAGCGTTTCCTGTGTCAGCAGTTTTACATTCCGATGCACCTCTGCAGGTTTACTGTATACCTTGGACCTTCACAGTGACGATGAAACACAGAAATTGCATCGGAATTAAATATAAGAGTCACAATGCCCACTTAAGTACAAGAAAACTATGTCTTCTTACGGTCTATGATCGGCGTTTCCTGTGTCACCAGTTTTACATTCCGATGCACCTCTGGAGGTTTATTGTATCCCTTGGACCTTCCCATTGACGATGAAACACAGAAATTGCATCGGAATTAAATATAAGACACACAATGGCGAATTAAGTACAGGAAGAGTTTGTCTTTCTACGGTCTATGTTTTGAGCGTTTCCTGTGTCACCAGTTTTACATTCCGATGCACCTCTGCAGGTTTAGTGTATACCTTGGACCTTCCCATTGACGATGAAACACAGAAATTGCATCGGAAATAAATATAAGAGACACAATACCGACTTAAGTACAGGAAGACTGAGTATTCCTACTGTCTATCATTTGAGCGTTTCCTGTGTCACCCGTTTTACACTCTGATGCACCTCTGCAGATTTACTGTATCCCTTGGACCTTCCCATTGACGATGAAACACAGAAATGGCATCGCAATTAAATATAAGAGTCACAATGCCGACTCAAGTACAGGAGGACTGAGTCTTCCTACTGTCTATGTTTTGAGCGTTTCCTGTGTCAGCAGTTTTACATTCCGATGCACCTCTGCAGGTTTACTGTATCCCTGGGACCTTCACAGTGACGATGAAACACAGACAATGCATCGGAATTAAATATAAGAGACACAATGCCGACTTAAGTACAGGAAGACTGAGTCTTCCTACTGTCTATGTTTTGAGCGTTTCCTGGGTGACCAGTTTTACATTCCGATGCACCTCTGCAGCTTTACTGTATCCCTTGGATCACCCTACTGACGATGAAACACAGAAATTGCATCGGAGATAAATATAAGAGACACAACGCCGACTTAAGTACAAGAAAACTGAGTCTTCTTACGGTCTATGTTTTGAGCGTTTCCTGTGTCACCAGTTTTACAATCCGATGCACCTCCGCAGGTTTACTGTATCAACTGGACCTTCCCATTGACGAAAAAACACAGAAATTGCATCGGAATTAAGTATAACAGGCACAATGCCGACTGAAGTACAGGAAGATTAAGTCTTCCTACTGTCTATGTTTTGAGCGTTTCCTGCGACACCAGTTTTACATTCCGATGCACCTCTGCAGGTTTACTGTATTCATTGGACCTTCCCATTGACGATGAAACACAGAAATTGCATCGGAATTAAATATAAGAGACACAATGCCAACTGAAGTACAGGAAGACTGAGTCTTCCTACTGTCTATGCTTTGAGCGTTTCCTGTGTCACCAGTTTTACATTCCGATGCACCTCTGCAGCTTTACTGTATCCCTTGGATCACGCTACTGACGATGAAACACAGAAATTGCATCGGGGTTAAATATAAGAGACACAACGCCGACTTAAGTACTAGAAAACTGAGTCTTCTTACAGTCTATGTTTTGAGCGTTTCCTGTGTCACCAGTTTTACATTCCGATGCACCTCTGCAGGTTTACTGTATCCCTTGGACCTTCCCATTGACGTTGAAATACAGAAATTGCATCGGAATTAAATATAAGAGACACAATGCCGACTTAAGTACAGGAAGACTGAGTCTTCCTACTGTCTATGTTTTGAGCGTTTCCGGTGTCACCAGTTTTACATTCCGATGCACCTGTGCAGGTTTACTGTATCCCTTGGACCTTCCCATTGACGATGAAAAACAGAAATTGCATCGGATTTAAATATAAGAGACACAATGCCGGCTTATGTACAGAAAGACTGAGTCCTCCTAGTGTCTAAGTTTTGAGCGTTTCCTGTGTCAGCAGTTTTACATTCCGATGCACCTGTGGAGTTTTATTGTATCCCTTGGACCTTCCCATTAACGATGAAACACAGAAATTGCATCGGAATTAAATATAAGGGACACAAGCCGACTTAAGTACACGAAGCCTGAGTCTTCTTCCAGTCTATGTTTTGAGCGTCTCCTGTGTCACCAGTTTGAGATTCCGATTCACCTCTGCAGATTAACTATATCCATTGGACCTTCAGATTGACGATGAAACACAGAAATTGCATCGGATTTAAATATAAGAGACACAATGCCGGCTTATGTACAGAAAGACTGAGCCCTCCTAGTGTCTAAGTTTTGAGCGTTTCCTGTGTCAGCAGTTTTACATTCCGATGCACCTGTGGAGTTTTATTGTATCCCTTGGACCTTCCCATTAACGATGAAACACAGATATTGCATCGGAATTAAATATAAGGGTCACAAGCCGACTTAAGTACAAGAAAATTGAGTCTTCTTACGGTCTATGTTTTGAGCGTTTCCTGTGTCACCAGTTTTACATTCCGATGCACCTGTGCAGGTTTATTGTATCCCTTGGACCTTCCCATTGACGATGAAAAACAGAAATTGCATCGGATTTAAATATCAGAGACACAATGCCGGCTTATGTACAGAAAGACTGAGCCCTCCTAGTGTCTAAGTTTTGAGCGTTTCCTGTGTCAGCAGTTTTACATTCCGATGCACCTGTGGAGTTTTATTGTATCCCTTGGACCTTCCCATTGACGATGAAACACAGAAATTGCATCGGAAATAAATATAAGTGACACAATGCCGACTTAAGTACAGGAAGACTGAGTAATCCTACTGTCTATCTTTTGAGCGTTTCCTGTATCACCAGTTTTACATTCCGATGCACTTCAGCAGGTTTATTGTATCCCTTGGACCTTCCCATTGACGATGAAACACAGAAAAGGCATCGCAATTAAATATAAGAGTCACAATGCCGACTCAAGTACAGGAAGACTGAGTCTTCCTACTGTCTATGTTTTGAGCGTTTCCTGTGTCAGCAGTTTTACATTCCGATGCACCTCTGCAGGTTTACTGTATACCTTGGACCTTCACAGTGACGATGAAACACAGAAATTGCATCGGAATTAAATATAAGAGTCACAATGCCCACTTAAGTACAAGAAAACTATGTCTTCTTACGGTCTATGATCGGCGTTTCCTGTGTCACCAGTTTTACATTCCGATGCACCTCTGCAGGTTTACTGTATCCCTCGGATCTCCCTTTTGACGAAGAAACACAGAAATTGCATCGGAATTAAATATAAGAGACACAATGCCGACTTAAGTACAGGAAGACTGAGTCTTCCTACTGTCTATGTTTTGAGCGTTTCCTGGGTCACCAGTTTTTCATTCCGATGCACCTCTGCAGGTTTACTGTATCCCTTGGATCTCCCTTTTGACGAAGAAACACAGAAATTGCATCGGAATTAAATATAAGAGACACAATGCCGACTTAAGTACAGGAAGACTGAGTCTTCCTACTGTCTATGTTTTGAGCGTTTCCTGTGTCACCAGTTTTACATTCCGATGCACCTCTGCAGGTTTACTGTATTCCTTGGACCTTCCCATTGACAATGAAACACAGAAATTCCATCGGAATTAAATATAAGAGACTCAATGCTGACTTAAGTACAGGAAGACTGAGTCTTCCTAATGTCTGTGATTTGAGCGTTTCCTGTGTCACCAGTTTTATATTCCGATGCAGCTCTGCAGGTGTACTGTATCCATTGGACCTTCCCATTGACGATGAAACACAGAAATTGCATCGGAATTAAATATAAGAGAGACAATGCCCACTTAAGTACAGGAAGACTGAGTCTTCCTACTGTCTATGTTTTGAGCGTTTCGTGGGTCACCAGTTTTACATTCCGATGCACCTGTTTCCTTTCGACCTTCCCATTCACTATGAAACACAGAAATTGCATCGGAATTAAATAAAGGAGACACAATGCCGAGGTAAGTACAGCAAGACTTAGTCTTCCTCTTGTCTATGTTTTGAGTGTTTCCTGTGCCATCGGTTTTACATTCCGATGCACCTCTGCAGGTTTACTGTATCCATTGGACCTTCCCATTGACGATGAAACACAGAAATTGCATCGGAATTAATATAAGAGGAACAATGCCGATTTAAGTACAGGAAGAGTGAGTCTTCCTACTGTCTATATTTTGAGCGTTTCCTGTGTCACCAGTTTTACATTCCGATGCACTTCTGCAGGTTTACTGTATTCCTTGGACCTTCGCATTGACAATGAAACACAGAGAGTGAATCGGAATTAAATATAAGAGACACAATGACGACATGAGTACAGGAAGACTGAGTCTTCCTACTGTCTATGTTTTGAGCGTTTCCTGTGTCACCAGTTTTACATTGCCATGCACCTCTGCAGGTTTACTGTATCCCTTGGACCTTCCCATTGACGATGAAACACAGAAATTGCATCGGAATTATATATAAGAGACACAATGCCGACTTAAGTACAGGAAGACTGAGTCTTCTTCCAGTCTATGTTTTGAGCGTTTCCTGTGTCACCAGTTTGACATTCAGATTCACCTCTGCAGGTTAACTGTATCTATTGGACCTTCAGATTGACGATGAAACACAGAAATTGCATCGGAATTAAATATAAGAGACACAATGCCGACATAAGTACAAGAAAACTGAGTCTCCTTACTGTTTATGTTTTGAGCGTTTCCTGTGTCACCAGTTTCACATTCCGATGCACCTCTGCAGGTTTACTGTAGGCCTTGGACTTTCACATTGACGATCAAACACTGAAATTGCATCGGAATAAAATATAAGAGACACAATGCCGACTTAAGTACAGGAAGACTGAGTCTTCCCATTGTCTATATTTTGAGCGTTTCCTGTGTCACCAGTTTTACATTCCGTTGCACCTCTGCAGGATTACTGTGTCCCTTGGACCTTCCCATTGACAATGAAACACAGAAATTGCATCGGAATTAAATATAAGAGACACAATGCCGACTTAAGTACAGGAAGAGTTTGTCTTTCTACTGTCTATATTTTGAGCGTTTCCTGTGTCACCAGTTTTACATTGCGATGCACCTCTGCAGGTTTACTGTATGCTTTGGACCTTCATATTGACGATGAAACACAGAAATTGCATCGGAATTAAATATAAGAGACACAATGCCGACTTAATTACAGGAAGACTGAGTCTTCCTACAGTCTATACTTTGAGCGTTTCCTGTGTCACCAGTTTTACGTTCCCATGCACCTCTGCAGGTTTACTGTATCCCTTGGGCCTTCCCATTCACAATAAAACACAGAAATTGCATCGGAATTAAATACAAGAGACACAATGCCGACTTAAGGCCAGGAAGACTGAATCTTCCTACTGTCTATGTTTTGACCGTTTCCTGTGTCACCAGTTTTATATTCCGATGCACCTCTGCAGGTTTACTGTATCCCTTGGACCTTCCCATTGACAATGAAACACAGACATTGCATCGGAATTAAATATAAGAGACACAACGCCGACTTAAGTACAAGAAAATTGAGTCTTCTTACGGTCTATGTTTTGAGCGTTTCCTGTGTCACCAGTTTTACATTCCGATGCACCTGTGCAGGTTTATTGTATCCCTTGGACCTTCCCATTGACGATGAAACACAGAAATTGCATCGGAATTAAATATAAGACACACAATGGCGAATTAAGTACAGGAAGAGTTTGTCTTTCTACGGTCTATGTTTTGAGCGTTTCCTGTGTCACCAGTTTTACATTCCGATGCACCTCTGCAGGTTTAGTGTATACCTTGGACCTTCCCATTGACGATGAAACACAGAAATTGCATCGGAAATAAATATAAGAGACACAATACCGACTTAAGTACAGGAAGACTGAGTATTCCTACTGTCTATCATTTGAGCGTTTCCTGTGTCACCCGTTTTACACTCTGATGCACCTCTGCAGATTTACTGTATCCCTTGGACCTTCCCATTGACGATGAAACACAGAAATGGCATCGCAATTAAATATAAGAGTCACAATGCCGACTCAAGTACAGGAGGACTGAGTCTTCCTACTGTCTATGTTTTGAGCGTTTCCTGTGTCAGCAGTTTTACATTCCGATGCACCTCTGCAGGTTTACTGTATCCCTGGGACCTTCACAGTGACGATGAAACACAGACAATGCATCGGAATTAAATATAAGAGACACAATGCCGACTTAAGTACAGGAAGACTGAGTCTTCCTACTGTCTATGTTTTGAGCGTTTCCTGGGTGACCAGTTTTACATTCCGATGCACCTCTGCAGCTTTACTGTATCCCTTGGATCACCCTACTGACGATGAAACACAGAAATTGCATCGGAGATAAATATAAGAGACACAACGCCGACTTAAGTACAAGAAAACTGAGTCTTCTTACGGTCTATGTTTTGAGCGTTTCCTGTGTCACCAGTTTTACAATCCGATGCACCTCCGCAGGTTTACTGTATCAACTGGACCTTCCCATTGACGAAAAAACACAGAAATTGCATCGGAATTAAGTATAACAGGCACAATGCCGACTGAAGTACAGGAAGATTAAGTCTTCCTACTGTCTATGTTTTGAGCGTTTCCTGCGACACCAGTTTTACATTCCGATGCACCTCTGCAGGTTTACTGTATTCATTGGACCTTCCCATTGACGATGAAACACAGAAATTGCATCGGAATTAAATATAAGAGACACAATGCCAACTGAAGTACAGGAAGACTGAGTCTTCCTACTGTCTATGCTTTGAGCGTTTCCTGTGTCACCAGTTTTACATTCCGATGCACCTCTGCAGCTTTACTGTATCCCTTGGATCACGCTACTGACGATGAAACACAGAAATTGCATCGGGGTTAAATATAAGAGACACAACGCCGACTTAAGTACTAGAAAACTGAGTCTTCTTACAGTCTATGTTTTGAGCGTTTCCTGTGTCACCAGTTTTACATTCCGATGCACCTCTGCAGGTTTACTGTATCCCTTGGACCTTCCCATTGACGTTGAAATACAGAAATTGCATCGGAATTAAATATAAGAGACACAATGCCGACTTAAGTACAGGAAGACTGAGTCTTCCTACTGTCTATGTTTTGAGCGTTTCCGGTGTCACCAGTTTTACATTCCGATGCACCTGTGCAGGTTTACTGTATCCCTTGGACCTTCCCATTGACGATGAAAAACAGAAATTGCATCGGATTTAAATATAAGAGACACAATGCCGGCTTATGTACAGAAAGACTGAGTCCTCCTAGTGTCTAAGTTTTGAGCGTTTCCTGTGTCAGCAGTTTTACATTCCGATGCACCTGTGGAGTTTTATTGTATCCCTTGGACCTTCCCATTAACGATGAAACACAGAAATTGCATCGGAATTAAATATAAGGGACACAAGCCGACTTAAGTACACGAAGCCTGAGTCTTCTTCCAGTCTATGTTTTGAGCGTCTCCTGTGTCACCAGTTTGAGATTCCGATTCACCTCTGCAGATTAACTATATCCATTGGACCTTCAGATTGACGATGAAACACAGAAATTGCATCGGATTTAAATATAAGAGACACAATGCCGGCTTATGTACAGAAAGACTGAGCCCTCCTAGTGTCTAAGTTTTGAGCGTTTCCTGTGTCAGCAGTTTTACATTCCGATGCACCTGTGGAGTTTTATTGTATCCCTTGGACCTTCCCATTAACGATGAAACACAGATATTGCATCGGAATTAAATATAAGGGACACAAGCCGACTTAAGTACAGGAAGGCTGAGTCTTCTTCCAGTCTATGTTTTGAGCGTCTCCTGTGTCACCAGTTTGAGATTCCGATTCACCTCTGCAGGTTAACTGTATCCATTGGACCTTCAGATTGACGATGAAACACAGAAATTGCATCGGAATTATATATAAGAGACACAATGCCGACTTAAGTACAGGAAGACTGAGTCTTCTTCCAGTCTATGTTTTGAGCGTATCCTGTATCACCAGTTTTACATTCCGATGCACCTCTGCAGGTTTACTGAATCCCTTGGACCTTCACAGTGACGATGAAACACAGAAATTGCATCGGAATTAAATATAAGAGTCACAATGCCGACTTAAGTACAAGAAAACTGTGTCTCCTTCCGGTCTTTGTTTCGAGCGTTTCCTGTGTCACCAGTTTAACATTCCGATGCACCTCTGCAGGTTTACTGTATCCCATGGACCTTCCCATTGATGATGAAACACAGAAAATGCATCGGAATTAAATATAAGAGACACAATGCCGACTTACGTACGGGAAGACTGAGTCTCCCTAATGTCTATGTATTGAGCGTTTCCTGTGTCACAAGTTTTACATTCCGATGCACCTCTGCAGGTTTACTGTATCCCTTGGACCTTCACAGTGACGATGAAACACAGAAATTGCATCGGAATTAAATATAGGAGTCACATTGCCGACTTAAGTACAGGAAGACTGAGTCTTCCTACTGTCTATGTTTTGAGCGTTTCCTGTATCACCAGTTTTAGATTCCGATGCACCTCTGGAAGTTTACTGTATCCCTTAAACCTTCCCATTGACGATGAAACACAGAAATTGCATCGGAATTAAATATAAGACACACAATGC
Organism: Schistocerca nitens; assembly: GCF_023898315.1. NCBI lineage: Eukaryota > Metazoa > Arthropoda > Insecta > Orthoptera > Acrididae > Schistocerca > Schistocerca nitens. Next base: position 12,360,633 of record NW_026045897.1, on the reverse strand, counting down.
CGACTTAAGTACAGGAAGAGTTTGTCTTTCTACTGTCTATATTTTGAGCGTTTCCTGTGTCACCAGTTTTACATTGCGATGCACCTCTGCAGGTTTACTGTATGCTTTGGACCTTCATATTGACGATGAAACACAGAAATTGCATCGGAATTAAATATAAGAGACACAATGCCGACTTAATTACAGGAAGACTGAGTCTTCCTACTGTCTATACTTTGAGCGTTTCCTGTGTCACCAGTTTTACGTTCCCATGCACCTCTGCAGGTTTACTGCATCCCTTGGGCCTTCCCATTCACAATAAAACACAGAAATTGCATCGGAATTAAATACAAGAGACACAATGCCGACTTAAGGCCAGGAAGACTGAATCTTCCTACTGTCTATGTTTTGACCGTTTCCTGTGTTACCAGTTTTATATTCCGATGCACCTCTGCATGTTTACTGTATCCCTTGGACCTTCCCATTGACGATGAAACACAGAAATTGCATCGGAAATAAATATAAGTGACACAATGCCGACTTAAGTACAGGAAGACTGAGTAATCCTACTGTCTATCTTTTGAGCGTTTCCTGTGTCACCAGATTTACATTCCGATGCACTTCAGCAGGTTTATTGTATCCCTTGGACCTTCCCATTGACGATGAAACACAGAAATGGCATCGCAATTAAATATAAGAGTCACAATGCCGACTCAAGTACAGGAAGACTGAGTCTTCCTACTGTCTATGTTTTGAGCGTTTCCTGTGTCAGCAGTTTTACATTCCGATGCACCTCTGCAGGTTTACTGTATACCTTGGACCTTCACAGTGACGATGAAACACAGAAATTGTATCGGAATTAAATATAAGAGTCACAATGCCCACTTAAGTACAAGAAAACTGTGTCTTCTTACGGTCTATGATCGGCGTTTCCTGTGTCACCAGTTTTACATTCCGATGCACCTCTGGAGGTTTATTGTATCCCTTGGACCTTCCCATGGACGATGAAACACAGAAATTGCATCGGAATTAAATAATAGACACAACGCCGACTTAAGAACAAGAAAATTGAGTCTTCTTACGGTCTATGTTTTGAGCGTTTCCTGTGTCACCAGTTTTACATTCCGATGCACCTCTGGAGGTTTAGTGTATACCTTGGACCTTCCCATTGACGATGAAACACAGAAATTGCATCGGAAATAAATATAAGAGACACAATACCGACTTAAGTACAGGAAGACTGAGTATTCCTACTGTCTATCTTTTGAGCGTTTCCTGTGTCACCAGTTTTACATTCCGATGCACCTCTGCAGGTTTACTGTATCCCTGGGACCTTCACAGTGACGATGAAACACAGACATTGCATCGGAATTAGGTGTAAGAGTCACAATGCCCACTTAAGTACAAGAAAACTGTGTCTTCTTACGGTCTATGTTTCGAGCGTTTCCTGTGTCACCAGTTTTACATTCCGATGCACCTCTGAAGGTTTATTGTATCCCTTGGACCTTCCCATTGACGATGAAACACAGAAATTGCATCGGAATTAAATATAAGAGACACAATGCCGACATAAGTACAGGAAGAGTGAGTCATATTAATGTCTATTTTTTCGGGCGTTTCCTGTGTCACCAGTTTTACATTCCGATGCACCTCTGTCGGTTTACAGTATCAACTGGACCTTCCCATTGACGAAAAAACACAGAAATTGCATCGGAATTAAACATAAGAGACACAATGCCGACTTAAGTACAGGAAGACTGAGTCTTCCTACTGACTATGTTTTGAGCGTTTCCTGGGTCACCAGTTTTACATTCCGATGCACCTCTGCAGCTTTACTGTATCCATTGGATCACCCTACTGACGATGAAACACAGAAATTGCATCGGAGATAAATATAAGAGACACAACGTCGACTTAAGTACAAGAAAACTGAGTCTTCTTACGGTCTATGTTTTGAGCGTTTCCTGTGTCACCAGTTTTACATTCCGATGCACCTCCGCAGGTTTACTGTATCAACTGGACCTTCCCATTGACGAAAAAACACAGAAATTGCATCGGAATTAAGTATAACAGACACAATGCCGACTGAAGTACAGGAAGATTAAGTCTTCCTACTGTCTATGTTTTGAGCGTTTCCTGCGACACCAGTTTTACATTCCGATGCACCTCTGCAGGTTTACTGTATTCATTGGACCTTCCCATTGACGATGAAACACAGATATTGCATCGGAATTAAATATAAGAGACACAATGCCAACTGAAGTACAGGAAGACTGAGTCTTCCTACTGTCTATGCTTTGAGCGTTTCCTGTGTCACCAGTTTTACATTCCGATGCACCTCCGCAGGTTTACTGTATCCATTGGACCTTCACAGTGATGATGAAACACAGAAATTGCATCGGAATTTAATATAAGAGACACAATGTCGACTTAAGTACAGGAAGAGTTTGTCTTTCTACTGTCTATGTTTTGAGCGTTTCCTGTGTCACCAGTTTTACATTCCGATGCACCTCTGCAGGTTTACTGTATCCCTTGGACCTTTCCATTGACGATGAAACACAGAAATTGCATCGGAATTAAATATAAGAGACACAACGCCGACTTAAGTACAAGAAAACTGAGTCTTCTTACGGTCTATGTTTTGAGCGTTTCCTGTGTCACCAGTTTTACATTCCGATGCACCTCTGCAGGTTTACTGTATCCCTTGGACCTTGCCATTGACGATGAAATACAGAAATTGCATCGGAATTAAATATAAGAGACACAATGCCGACTTAAGTACGGGAAGACTGAGTGTTATTAATGTCTATGTTTTGAGCGTTTCCTGTGTCACCAGTTATACATTCCGATGCAACTCTGCCGGTTTACTGTATCCATTGGACCTTCCCATTGCCGAAAACACACAGAAATTGCATCGGACTTAAATATAAGAGACACAATGCCGACTTAAGTACAGGAAGACTGAGTCTTCCTACTGTCTATGTTTTGAGAGTTTCCTGGGTCACCTGTTTTACTTTCCGATGCACCTCTGCAGCTTTACTGTATCACTTGGATCATCCTACTGACGATGAAACACAGAAATTGCATCGGAGTTAAATATAAGAGATACAATGCCCAATTAAGTACAAGAAAACTGAGTCTTCTTAGGGTCTATTTTTTGAGCGCTTCCTGTGTCACCTGTTTTACATTCCGATGCGCCTCTGCAGGTTTACTGTATTCATTGGACCTTCCCATTGACGATGAAACACAGAAATTGCATCGGAATTAAATATAAGAGACACATTGCTGACTTAAGTACAGGAAGACTGACTCTTCCTACTGTCTATGTTTTGAGCGTTTCCTGTGTAACTTGTTTTACATTCCGATGCACCTCCGCAGGTTTACTGTATCCATTGGACCTTCACAGTGATGACGGAACACAGAAATTGCATCGGAATTAAATATAAGAGACACAATGTCGACTTACGTACAGGAAGAGTTTGTATTTCTACTGTCTATGTTTTGAGCGTTTCCTGTGTCAGCAGTTCTACATTCTGATGCACCTCTGCAGGTTTACTGTATCCCTTGGACCTTCCCATTGACGATGAAACACAGAAATTGCATCGGAATTAAATATAAGAGACACAACGCCGACTTAAACACAAGAAAACTGAGTCTTCTTACGGTCTATGTTTTGAGCGTTTCCTGTGTTCCCAGTTTTACATTCCGATGCACTTCTGGAGGTTTACTGTATCCCTTGGACCTTCTCATTGACAATGAAATACAGAAATTGAATCGGAATTAAATATAAGAGACACAATGCCGACTTAAGTACAGGAAGACTGAGCCCACCTACTGTCTATGATTTGAGCGTTTCCTGTGTCACCAGTTTTACATTCCGATGCACCTCTGCAGGTTTACTGTATCCCTTGGACCTTCCCATTGACGATGAAACACAGAAATTGCATCGGAATTAAGTATAACAGACACAATGCCGACTGAAGTACAGGAAGATTAAGTCTTCCTACTGTCTATGTTTGTGCGTTTCCTGCGATACCAGTTTCACATTCCGATGTACCTCTGCAGGTTTACTGTATTCATTGGACTTTGCCATTGACGATGAAACACAGAAATTGCAGCGGAATTCAATATAAGAGACACAATGCCGACTTAAGTACAAGAAAACTGAGTCTTCTTAAGGTCTATGATTTGAGCGTATCCCGTGTCACCACTTTTACATGCCGATGCACCTCTGAAGGTTTACTGTATGCCTTGGACCTTCGCATTGACGATGAAAGACAGAAATTGCATCTGAATTAAATATAAGAGACACAATGCCGACTTAAGTACAGGAAGACTGAGTCATATTAATGTCTATGTTTCGAGCGTTTCCTGTGTCAGCATTTTTACATTCCGATGCACCTCTGCAGGTTTACTGTATCCATTGGACCTTCACAGTGACGATGAAACACAGAAATTTCATCGGAATTAAGTATAACAGACACAATGCCGACTTAAGTACAGGAAGACTGAGTCTACCTACTGTCTATGTTTTGAGCGTTTCCGGTGTCGCCAGTTTTACGTTCAGATGCACCTGTGCAGGTTTATTGTATCCCTTGGACTTTCCCATTGACGATGAAATACAGAAATTGCATCGCAATTAAATATAAGAGTCACAATGCAAACTCAAGTACAGGAAGACTGAGTCTTCCTACTGTCTATGTTTTGAGCGTTTCCTGTGTCACCAGTTTTACATTCCGATGCACCTGTGGAGGTTTATTGTATCCCTTGGACCTTCCCATTGACGTTGAAACACAGAAATTGCATCGGAATTAAATATAAGAGACACAATGCCGACTTGAGTACGGGAAGGCTGAGTGTTATTAATGTCTATGCTTTGAGCGTTTCCTGTGTCACCAGTTATACATTCCGATGCAACTCTGCCGGTTTACTGCATCCATTGGACCTTCCCATTGACGAAAAAACACAGAAATTGCATCGGAATTAAGTATAACAGACACAATGCCGACTGAAGTACAGGAAGATTGAGTCTTCCTACTGTCTATGATTTGAGCGTTTCCTGTGTCAGCAGTTTTACATTCCGATGCACCTCTGCAGGTTTACTGTATCCCTGGGACCTTCACAGTGACGATGAAACACAGACATTGCATCGGAATTAGGTATAAGAGTCACAATGCCCACTTAAGTACAAGAAAACTGTGTCTTCTTACGGTCTATGTTTCGAGCGTTTCCTGTGTCACCAGTTTTACATTCCGATGCACCTCTGAAGGTTTATTGTATCCCTTGGACCTTCCCATTGACGATGAAACACAGAAATTGCATCGGAATTAAATATAAGAGACACAATGCCGACATAAGTACAGGAAGAGTGAGTCATATTAGTGTCTATTTTTTCGGGCGTTTCCTGTGTCACCAGTTTTACATTCCGATGCACCTCTGTCGGTTTACTGTGTCAACTGGACCTTCCCATTGACGAAAAAACACAGCAATTGCATCGGAATTAAACATAAGAGACACAATGCCGACTTAAGTACAGGAAAACTGAGTCTTCCTACTGTCTATGTTTTGAGCGTTTCCTGGGTGACCAGTTTTACATTCCGATGCACCTCTGCAGCTTTACTGATTCCCTTGGATAACCCTACTGACGATGAAACACAGAAATTGCATCGGAGATAAATATAAGATACACAACGCCGACTTAAGTATAAGAAAACTGAGTCTTCTTACGGTCTATGTTTTGAGCGTTTCCTGTGTCACCAGTTTTACATTCCGATGCACCTCCGCAGGTTTACTGTATCAACTGGACCTTCCCATTGACGAAAAAACACAGAAATTGCATCGGAATTTAGTATAACAGACACAATGCCGACTGAAGTACAGGAAGATTAAGTCTTCCTACTGTCTATGTTTTGAGCGTCTCCTGCGACACCAGTTTTACATTCCGAAGCACCTCTGCAGGTTTACTGTTTTCATTGGACCTTCCCATTGACGATGAAACACAGAAATTGCATCGGAATTAAATATAAGAGACACAATGCCAACTGAAGTACAGGAAGACTGAGTCTTCCTACTGTCTATGCTTTGAGCGTTTCCTGTGTCACCAGTTTTACATTCCGATGCACCTCCGCAGGTTTACTGTATCCATTGGACCTTCACAGTGATGATGAAACACAGAAATTGCATCGGAATTAAATATAAGAGACACAATGTCGACTTAAGTACAGGAAGAGTTTGTCTTTCTACTGTCTATGTTTTGAGCGTTTCCTGTGTCACCAGTTTTACATTCCGATGCACCTCTGCAGGTTTACTGTATCCCTTGGACCTTCCCATTGACGATGAAACACAGAAATTGCATCGGAATTAAATATAAGAGACAAAACGCCGACTTAAGTACAAGAAAACTGAGTCTTCTTACGGTCTATGTTTTGAGCGTTACCTGTGTCACCATTTTTACATTCCGATGCACCTCTGCAGGTTTACTGTATCCCTTGGACCTTGCCATTGTCGATGAAATACAGAAATTGCATCGGAATTAAATATAAGAGACACAATGCCGACTTAAGTACAGGAAGACTGAGTCTTCCTACTGTCTATGTTTTGAGCGTTTCTGGTGTCACCAGTTTTACATTCCGATGCACCTGTGCTGGTTTACTGTATCCCTTGGACCCTCCCATTGACGATGAAAATCAGATATTGCATCGCATTTTAATATAAGAGACACAATGCCGACTTATGTACAAGAAAACTGAGTCTTCCTAGGGTCTATGATTTGAGCGTTTCCCGTGTCACCACTTTTACATTCCGATGCACGTCTGCAGGTTTACTGTGTGCCTTGGACCTTCGCATTGACGATGAAATACAGAAATTGGATCGGAATTAAATATAAGAGACACAATGCCGACTTAAGTACAGGAAGACTGAGTCATCCTACTGTCTATGTTTTGAGCGTTTCCGGTGTCACCAGTTTTACATTCCGACGCACCTGTGCAGGTTTACTGTATCCCTCGAACCTTCCCATTGACGATGAAACACAGAAATGGCATCGCAATTAAATATAAGAGCCACAATGCCGACTCAAGTACAGGAAGACTGAGTCTTCCTACTGTCTATGTTTTGAGCGTTTCCTGTGTCACCAGTTTTACATTCCGATGCACCTGTGCAGGTTTATTATAACCCTTGGACCTTCCCATTGACGATGAAACACAGAAATTGCATCGGAATTAAATATAAGAGACACAATGCCGACTTAAGTACGGGAAGACTGAGTGTTATTAATGTCTATGATTTGAGCGTTTCCTGTGTCACCAGTTATATATTCCGATGCAACTCTGCCGGTTTACTGTATCCATTGGACCTTCCCATTGCCGAAAACACACAGAAATTGCATCGGACTTAAATATAAGAGACACAATGCCGACTTAAGTACAGGAAGACTGAGTCTTCCTACTATCTATGTTTGAGCGTTTCCTGGGTCACCTGTTTTACTTTCCGATGCACCTCTGCAGCTTTATGGTAGCACTTGGATCATCCTACTGACGATGAAACACAGAAATTGCATCGGAGTTAAATATAAGAGATCAATGCCCAATTAAGTACAAGAAAACTGAGTCTTCTTAGGGTCTATTTTTTGAGCGCTTCCTGTGTCACCTGTTTTACATTCCGATGCGCCTCTGCAGGTTTACTGCATTCATTGGACCTTCCCATTGACGATGAAACACAGAAATTGCATCGGAATTAAATATAAGAGACACATTGCCGACTTAAGTACAGGAAGACTGACTCTTCCTACTGTCTATGTTTTGAGCGTTTCCTGTGTCACTTGTTTTACATTCCGATGCACCTCCGCAGGTTTACTGTATCCATTGGACCTTCACAGTGATGACGGAACACAGAAATTGCATCGGAATTAAATATAAGAGACACAATGTCGACTTACGTACAGGAAGAGTTTGTATTTCAACGGTCTATGTTTTGAGCGTTTCCTGTGTCAGCAGTTCTACATTCTGATGCACCTCTGCAGGTTTACTGTATCCCTTGGACCTTCCCATTGACGATGAAACACAGAAATTGCATCGGAATTAAATAAAAGAGACACAACGCCGACTTAAGTACAAGAAAACTGAGTCTTCTTACGGTCTATGTTTTGAGCGTTTCCTGTGTTCCCAGTTTTACATTCCGATGCACATCTGGAGGTTTACTGTATCCCTTGGACCTTCCCATTGACGATGAAATACAGAAATTGAATCGGAATTAAATATAAGAGACACAATGCCGACTTAAGTACAGGAAGACTGAGCCCTCCTACTGTCTATGATTTGAGCGTTTCCTGTGTCACCAGTTTTACATTCCGATGCACCTCTGCAGGTTTACTGTATCCCTTGGAGCTTCCCATTGACGATGAAACACAGAAATTGCATCGGAATTAAGTATAACAGACACAATGCCGACTGAAGTACAGGAAGATTGAGTCTTCCTACTGTCTATGTTTGCGTTTCCTGCGATACCAGTTTCACATTCCGATGTACCTCTGCAGGTTTACTGTATTCATTGGACCTTCCCATTGACGATGAATCACAGAAATTGCAGCGGAATTAAGTATAAGAGACACAATGCCGACTTAAGTACAAGAAAACTGAGTCTTCTTAAGGTCTATGATTTGAGCGTTTCCCGTGTCACCACTTTTACATTCCGATGCACCTCTGTAGGTTTACTGTATGCCTTGGACCTTCGCATTGACGATGAAATACAGAAATTGCATCTGAATTAAATATAAGAGACACAATGCCGACTTAAGTACAGGAAGACTGAGTCATATTAATGTCTATGTTTTGAGCGTTTCCTGTGTCAGCATTTTTACATTCCGATGCACCTCTGCAGGTTTACTGTATCCATTGGACCTTCACATTGACGATGAAACACAGAAATTGCATCGGAATTAAGTATAACAGACACAATGCCGACTTAAGTACAGGAAGACTGAGTCTACCTACTGTCTATGTTTTGAGCGTTTCCGGTGTCACCAGTTTTACGTTCCGATGCACCTGTGCAGGTTTATTGTATCCCTTGGACTTTCCCATTGACGATGAAATACAGAAATTGCATCGCATTTAAATATAAGAGTCACAATGCAAACTCAAGTACAGGAAGACTGAGTCTTCCTACTGTCTATGTTTTGAGCGTTTCCTGTGGCACCAGTTTTACATTCCGATGCACCTGTGGAGGTATATTGTATCCCTTGGACCTTCCCATTGACGATGAAACACAGAAATTGCATCGGAATTAAATATAAGAGACACAATGTCGACTTCAGTACGGGAAGACTGAGTGTTATTAATGTCTATGCTTTGAGCGTTTCCTGTGTCACCAGTTATACATTCCGATGCAACTCTGCCGGTTTACTGTATCCATTGGACCTTCCCATTGACGAAAAAACACAGAAATTGCATCGGAATTAAGTATAACAGACACAATGCCGACTGAAGTACAGGAAGATTGAGTCTTCCTACTGTCTATGTTTTGAGCGTTTCCTGCGACACCAGTTTTACATTCAATGCGCCTCTGCAGGTTTACTGTATTCATTGGACCTTCCCATTGACGATGAAACACAGAAATTGCATGGGAATTAAATATAAGAGACACAATGCCAACTGAAGTACAGGAAGACTGAGTCTTCCTACTGTCTATGCTTTGAGCGTTTCCTGTGTCACCAGTTTTGCATTCCGATGCACCTCCGCAGGTTTACTGTATCCATTGGACATTCACAGTGATGATGAAACACAGAAATTGCATCGGATTAAATATAAGAGACACAATGTCGAATTAAGTACACGAAGAGTTTGTCTTTCCACTGTCTATGTTTTGAGCGTTTCCTGTGTCACCAGTTTTACATTCCGATGCACCTCTGCAGGTTTACTGTATCCCTTGGACCTTCCCATTGTCGATGAAATACAGAAGTTGCATCGGAATTATATATAAGAGAGACAATGCCGACTTAAGTACAGGAAGACTGAGTCTTCCTACTGTCTATGTTTTGAGCTTTTCCGGTGTCACCAGTTTTACATTCCGATGCACCTGTGCCGGTTTACTGTATCCCTTGGACCCTCCCATTGATGATGAAAAACAGATATTGCATAGGATTTAAATATAAGAGACACAATGCCGGCTTATGTACAGGAAGATTGAGTCTTCCTACTGTCTATGTTTTGAACGTTTCCTGCGACACCAGTTTTACATTCTGATGCATCTCCGCAGGTTTACTGTATTCATTGGACCTTCACATTGACGATGAAACACAGGAATTGCATCGGAATTAAATATAAGAGACACAATGCCGACTTAAGTACAAGAAAACTGAGTCTTCTTAGGGTCTATGATTTGAGCGTTTCCCGTGTCACCACTTTTACATTCCGATGCACCTCTGCAGGTTTACTGTATGCCTTGGACCTTCGCATTGACGATGAAATACAGAAATTGGATCGGAATTAAATATTAGAGACACAATGCCGACTTAAGTACAGGAAGTCTGAGTCTTCCTACTGTCTATGTTTTGAGCGTTTCCTGGGTCACCTGTTTTACTTTCCGATGCACCTCTGCAGCTTCACTGTATCACTTGGATCATCCTACTGACGATGAAACCCAGAAATTGCATCGGAGTTAAATATAAGAGATACAATGCCCACATAAGTACAACAAAACTGAGTCTTCTTAGGGTCTATTTTTTGAGCGCTTCCTGTGTCACCTGTTTTACATTCCGATGCGCCTCTGCAGGTTTACTGTATTCATTGGACCTTCCCATTGACGATGAAACACAGAAATTGCATCGGCATTAAATATAATAGACACATTGCCGACTTAAGTACAGAAAGACTGAGTCTTCCTACTGTCTATGTTTTGAGCGTTTCCTATGTCACCTGTTTTACATTCCGATGCACCTCCGCAGGTTTACTGTATCCATTGGACCTTCACAGTGATGACGGAACACAGAAATTGCATCGGAATTAAATATAAGAGACACAATGTCGACTTACGTACAGGAAGAGTTTGTATTTCTACTGTCTATGTTTTGAGCGTTTCCTGTGTCAGCAGTTTTACATTCTGATGCACCTCTGTAGGTTTACTGTATCCCTTGGACCTTCGCATTGACGATGAAATACAGAAATTGCATCGGGATTAAATATAAGAGACACAATGCCGACTTAAGTACAGGAAGACTGAGTCATATTAATGTCTATGTTTTGAGCGTTTCCTGTGTCAGCATTTTTACATTCCAATGCACCTCTGCAGGTTTCTGTATCCTTTGGACCTCCACAGTGACGATGAAACACAGAAATTGCATCGGAATTAAGTATAACAGACACAATGCCGACTTAAGTACAGGAAGACTAAGTCTTCCTACTGTCTATGTTTTGAGCGTTTCCGGTGTCACCAGATTTACATTCCGATGCACCTGTGCAGGTTTATTGTATCCCTTGGACCTTCCCATTGACGATGAAATACAGAAATTGCATCGCAATTAAATATAAGAGTCACAATGCCAACTCAAGTACAGGAAGACTGAGTCTTCCTACTGTCAATGTTTTGAGCGTTTCCTGTGTCACCAGTTTTACATTCCGATGCACCTGTGGAGGTTTATTGTATCCCTTGGACCTTCCCATTGACGATGAAACACAGAAATTGCATCGGAATTAAATATAAGAGACACAATGCCGACTTAGGTACGGGAAGACTGAGTGTTATTAATGTCTATGCTTTGAGCGTTTCCTGTGTCACCAGTTATACATTCCGATGCAACTCTGCCGGTTTACTGTATCCATTGGACCTTCCCATTGACGAAAAAACACAGAAATGCCATCGCAATTAAATATAAGAGTCAAAATGCCGACTCAAGTACAGGAAGACTGAGTCTTCCTACTGTCTATGATTTGAGCGTTTCCTGTGTCACCAGTTTTACATTCCGATGCACCTGTGGAGGTTTATTGTAACCCTTGGACCTTCCCATTGACGATGAAAAACAGAAATTGCATCGGAATTAAGTATAACAGACACAATGCCGACTGAAGTACAGGAAGATTGAGTCTTCCTACTGTCTATGTTTTGAGCGTTTCCTGCGACACCAGTTTTACATTCTGACGCATCTCTGCAGGTTTACTGTATTCATTGGACCTTCCCATTGACGATGAAACACAGAAATGTCATCGGAATTAAATATAAGAGACACAATGCCGACTTAGGTACAAGAAAACTGAGTCTTCTTAGGGTCTATGATTTGAGCGTTTCCCGTGTCACCACTTTTACATTCCGATGCACCTCTGCAGGTTTACTGTATGCCTTGGACCTTCGCATTGACGATGAAATACAGAAATTGGATCGGAATTAAATATGAGAGACACATTGCCGACTTAAGTACAGGAAGACTGAGTCTTCCTACTGTCTATGTTTTGAGCGTTTCCTGTGTCCCCTGTTTTACATTCCGATGCACCTCCGCAGGTTTACTGTATCCATTGGACCTTCACAGTGATGACGGAACACAGAAATTGCATCGGAATTAAAAATAAGAGACACAATGTCGACTTACGTACAGGAAGAGTTTGTATTTCTACTGTCTATGATTTGAGCGTTTCCTGTGTCAGCAGTTTTACATTCTGATGCACCTCTGCAGGTTTACTGTGTCCCTTGGACCTTCCCATTGACGATGAAATACAGTAATTGCATCGGAATTAAATATAAGAGACACAATGCCGACTTAAGTACAGGAAGACTGAGTCTTCCTACTGTCTATGTTTTGAGAGTTTCCGGTGTCACCAGTTTTACATTCCGATGCACCTGTGCAGGTTTACTGTATCCCTTGGACCTTCCCATTGACGACGAAAAACAGAAATTGCATCGGATTTAAATATAAGAGACACAATGCCGGCTTATGTACAGGAAGACTGAGCCCTCCTACTGTCTATGATTTGAGCGTTTCCTGTGTCACCAGTTTTACATTCCGATGCACCTCTGCAGGTTTACTGTATTCATTGGACCTTCCCATTGACGATGAAACACAGAAATTGCAGCGGAATTAAATATAAGAGACACAATGCCGACTTAAGTACAAGAAAACAGAGTCTTCTTAAGGTCTATTATTTGAGCGTTTCCCGTGTCACCACTTTTACATTCCGATGCACCTCTGAAGGTTTACTGTATGCCTTGGACCTTCGCATTAACGATGAAATACAGAAATTACATCGGAATTAAATATAAGAGACACAATGCCGACTTAAGTACAGGATGACTGACTCATATTAATGTCTATGTGTTGAGCGTTTCCTGTGTCAGCATTTTCATATTCCGATGCACCTCTGCAGGTTTACTGTATCCCTTGGACCTTCACAGTGACGATGAAACACAGAAATTGCATCGGAATTAAGTATAACAGACACAATGCCGACTTAAGGACAGGAAGACTGAGTCTTCCTACTGTCTATGTTTTGAGCGTTTTCGGTGTCACCAGTTTTACATTCCGATGCACCTGTGCAGGTTTATTGTATCCCTTGGACCTTCCCATTGACGATGAAATACAGAAATTGCATCGCAATTAAATATAAGAGTCACAATGCATACTCAAGTACAGGAAGACTGAGTCTTCCTACTGTCTATGTTTTGAGCGTTTCCTGTGTCACCAGTTTTACATTCCGATGCACATGTGGAGGTTTATTGTATCCCTTGGACCTTCCCATTGACGATGAAACACAGAAATTGCATCGGAATTAAATATAAGAGACACAATGCCGACTTAAGTACGGGAAGACTGAGTTTTATTAATGTCTATGTTTTGAGCGATTCCTGTGTCACCAGTTATACATTCCGATGCAACTCTGCCGGTTTACTGTATCCATTGGACCTTCCCATTGACGAAAAAACACAGAAATTGCATCGGAATTAAGTATAACAGACACAATGCCGACTGAAGTACAGGAAGATTGAGTCTTCCTACCGTCTATGTTTTGAGCGTTTCCTGCGACATCAGTTTTACATTCCGATGCGCCTCTGCAGGTTTACTGTTTTCATTGGACCTTCCCATTGACGATGAAACACAGAAATTGCATCGGAATTATATATAAGAGACTCATTGCCGATTTAAGTACAGGAAGACTGAGTCTTCCTACTGTCTATGTTTTGAGCGTTTCCTGTGTCACCAGTTTTACATTCCGATGCACCTCCGCAGGTTTACTGTATCCATTGGACCTTCACAGTGATGATGGAACACAGAAATTGCATCGGAATTAAATATAAGAGACACCATGTCGACTTACGTACAGGATGAGTTTGTATTTCTACTGTCTATGTTTGAGCGTTTCCTGTGTCATCAGTTTTACATTTTGATGCACCTCTGCAGGTTTACTGTATCCCTTGGACCTTCCCATTGACGATGAAACACAGAAATTGCATCGGAATTAAATATAAGAGACACAACGCCGACTTAAGTACAAGAAAACTGAGTCTTCTTACGGTCTATGTTTTGAGCGTTTCCTGTGTTCCCAGTTTTACATTCCGATCCACCTCTGCAGGTTTACTGTATCCCTTGGACCTTCCCATTGACGATGAAATACAGAAATTGCATCGGAATTAAATATAAGAGACACAATGCAGACTTAAGTACAGGAAGACTGAGTCTTCCTACTGTCTATGTTTTGAGCGTTTCCTGGGTCACCTGTTTTACTTTCCGATGCACCTCTGCAGGTTTACTGTATTCATTGGACCTTCCCATTGACGATGAAACACAGAAATTGCAGCGGAATTAAGTATAACAGACACAATGCCGACTTAAGTACTGGAAGACTGAGTCTTCCTACTGTCTATGTTTTGAGCGTTTTCGGTGTCACCAGTTTGACATTCCGATGCACCTGTGCAGGTTTATTGTCTCCCTTGGACCTTCCCATTGACGATGAAATACAGAAATTGCATCGCAATTAAATATAAGAGTCACAATGCCAACTCAAGTACAGGAAGACTGAGTCTTCCTACTGTCTATGTTTTGAGCGTTTCCTGTGTCACCAGTTTTACATTCCGATGCACATGTGGAGGTTTATTGTATCCCTTGGACCTTCCCATTGACGATGAAACACAGAAATTGCATCGGAATTAAATATAAGAGACACAATGCCGACTTAAGTAAGAGAAGACTGAGTGTTATTAATGTCTATGCTTTGAGCGTTTCCTGTGCCACCAGTTATACATTCCCATGCAACTCTGCCGGTTTACTGTATCCATTGGACCTTCCCATTGACGAAAAAACACAGAAATTGCATCGGAATTAAGTATAACAGACACAATGCCGACTAAAGTACAGGAAGATTGAGTCTTCCTACTGTCTATGTTTTGAGCGTTTCCTGTGTCACCAGTTTTACATTCTGATGCACCTCCGCAGGTTTACTGTATCCATTGGACCTTCACAGTGATGATGGAACACAGAAATTGCATCGGAATTAAATATAAGAGACACTATGTCGACTTACGTACAGGATGAGTTTGTATTTCTACTGTCTATGTTTTGAGCGTTTCCTGTGTCATCAGTTTTACATTCTGATGCACCTCTGCAGCTTTACTGTACCCCTTGGACCTTCCCATTGACCATGAAACACAGAAATTGCATCGGAATTAAATATAAGAGACACAACGCCGACTTAAGAACAAGAAAACTGAGTCTTCTTAAGGTCTATGTTTTGAGCGTTTCCTGTGTTCCCAGTTTTACATTCCGATGCACCTCTGCAGGTTTACTGTATCCCTTGGACATTCCCATTGACGATGAAATACAGAAATTGCATCGGAATTAAATATAAGAGACTCAATGCAGACTTAAGTACAGGAAGACTGAGTCTTCCTACTGTCTATGTTTTGAGCGTTTCCGGTGTCACCAGTTTTACATTCCGATGCACCTGTGCAGGTTTACTGTATCCCTTGGACCTTCCCATTGACGATGAAAAACAAAAATTGCATCGGATTTAAATATAAGAGACACAATGCCGGCTTATGTACAGGAAGACTGAGCCCTCCTACTGTCTATGATTTGAGCGTTTCCTGTGTCACCAGTTTTACATTCCGATGCTCCTCTGCAGGTTTACTGTATCCCTTGGACCTTCCCATTGACGATGAAAGACAGAAATTGCATCGGAATTAAGTATAACAGACACAATGCCGACTGAAGTACAGGAAGATTGAGTCTTCCTACTGTCTATGTTTGTACGTTTCCTACGACACCAGTTTTACATTCCGATGCACCTCTGACGGTTTACTGTATTCATTGGACCTTCCCATTGACGATGAAACACAGAAATTGCAGCGGAATTAAATATAAGAGACAAAATGCCGACTTAAGTACAAGAAAACTGAGTCTTCTTAAGGTCTATGATTTGAGCGTTTCCCGTGTAACCACTTTTACATTCCGATGCACCTCTGCAGGTTTACTGTATGCCTTGGACCTTCGCATTGACGATGAAATACAGAAATTGCATATGAATTAAATATAAGAGACACAATGCCGACTTAAGTACAGGAAGACTGAGTCATATTAATGTCTATGTTTTGAGCGTTTCCTGTGTCAGCAGTTTTACATTCCGATACACCTCTGCAGGTTTACTGTATCCCTTGGACCTTCACAGTGACGATGAAACACAGAAATTGCATCGGAATTAAATATAAGAGTCACAATGCCCACTTGAGTACAAGAAAACTGTGTCTTCTTACGGTCTAAGTTTCGAGCGTTTCCTGTGTCACCAGTTTTACATTCCGATGCACCTCTGGAGTTTTACTGTCTTCATTGGACCCTCCCATTGACGATGAAACACAGAAATTGCATCGGAATTAAATATAAGAGACACAATGCCGACCTAAGTACAAGAAAACTGAGTCTTCTTAGGGTCTATGATTTGAGCGTTCCCCGTGTCACCACTTTTACATTCCGATGCACCTCTGCAGGTTTACTGTATGCCTTGGAACTTCGCATTGACGATGAAATACAGACATTGCATCGGAATTAAATATTAGAGACACAATGCCGACTTAAGTACAGGAAGACTGTCTTCCAACTGTCTGTGTTTTGAGCGTACCCTGTGTCACCAGTTTTACATTCCGATGCACCTGTGCAGGTTTACTGCATCCCTTGGACCTTCCCATTGACGATGAAACACAGAAATTGCATCGGAATTAAATGTAAGAATCACAATGCCCACTCAAGTACAAGAAAACTGTGTCTTCTTACGGTCTATGTTTTGAGCGTTTCCTGTGTCACCAGTTTTACATTCCGATGCACCTGTGGAGGTTTATTGTATCCCTTGGACCTTCCCATTGACGATGAAACACAGAAATTGCATCGGAATTAAATATAAGAGACACAATGCCAACTTAAGTACGGGAAGACTGAGTCTTATTAATGTCTATGTTTTGAGCGTTTCCTGTGTCACCAGTTATACATACTGATGCAACTCTGCCGGTTTACTGTATCCATTGGACCTTCCCATTGAGGAAAAAACACAGAAATTGCATCGGACTTAAATATAAGAGACACAATGCCGACTTAAGTACAGGAAGACTGAGGCTTCCTACTGTCTATGTTTTGAGCGTTTCCTGGGTCACCTGTTTTACATTCCGATGCACCTCTGCAGCTTTACTGTATCCTTTCGATCACCCTACTGACGATGAAACACAGAAATTGCATCGGAGTCAAATATAAGAGATACAATGCCCACTTAAGTACAAGAAAATTGAGTCTTCTTAGGTTCTATGTTTTGAGCGCTTCCTGTGTCACCAATTTTACATTCCGATGCACCTCTGCAGGTTTACTGTATCCATTGGACCTTCCCATTGACGATGAAACACAGAAATTGCATCGGAATTAAATATAAGAGACACAACGCCGTCTTAAGTACAAGAAAACTGAGTCTTCTTACGGTCTATTTTTGAGCGTTTCCTGTGTCACCAGTTTTACATCCGATGCACCTCTGCAGGTTTACTGTATCCCTTGGACCTTCCCATTGACGATGAAATACATAAATTGCATCGGAATTAAATATAAGAGACACAATGCCGACTTAAGTACAGGAAGACTGAGTCTTCCTACTGCCTATGTTTTGAGCGTTTCCGGTGTCACCAGTTTTACATTCCGATGCACCTGTGCAGGTTTACTGTATCCCTTGGAGCTTCCCATTGGCGATGAAAAACAGAACTTGCATCGGATTTAAATATAAGAGACACAATGCCGGCTTATGTACAGGAAGACTGAGCCCTCCTACTGTCTATGCTTTGAGCGTTTCCTGTGTCACCAGTTTTACATTCCAATGCACTTCTGCAGGTTTACTGTATCCCTTGGACCTTCCCATTGACGATGAAACACAGAAATTGCATCGGAATTAAGTACAACAGACACAATGCCGACTTAAGTACAGGAAGATTGAGTCTTCCTACTGCCTATGTTTTGAGCGTTTCCGGTGTCACCAGTTTTACATTCCGATGCACCTCTGCAGGTTTACTGTATCCCTTGGACCTTCCCATTGACGATGAAACACAGAAATGGCATCGCAATTAAATATAATAGTCACAATGCCGACTCAAGTACTAGAAAACTGAGTCTTCTTACGGTCTATGCTTTGAGCGTTTCCCGTGCCTCTAGTTTTACTTTCCGATGCACCTCTGCAGGTTTACTGTATGCTTTGGACCTTCATATTGACGATGAAACACAGAAATTGCATCGGAATTAAATATAAGAGACACAATGCCGACTTAATTACAGGAAGACTGAGTCTTCCTACTGTCTATACTTTGAGCGTTTCCTGTGTCACCAGTTTTACGTTCCGATGCACCTCTGCCGGTTTACTGTATCCCTTGGACTTCCCATTCGAAATAAAACACAGAAATTGTATCGGAATTAAATACAAGAGACACAATGCCGACTTAAGTACAGGAAGACTGAGTCTTCCTACTGTCTATACTTTGAACGTTTCCTGTGTCACCAGTTTTACATTCCGATGCGCCTGTGAAGGTTTACTGTATCCCTTGGACCTTCCCATTGCCGATGAAAAAGAGAACTTGCATCGGATTTGAATATAAGAGACACAATGTCGGCTTATGCATAGGAAGTCTGAGCCCTCCTACTGACTATGCTTTGAGCGTTTCCTGTGTCACCAGTTTTACATTCCAATGCACCTCTGCAGGTTTACTGTATTCATTGGACCTTCCCATTGACGATGAAACACAGAAATTGCAGCGGAATTAAATATAAGAGACACAATGCCGACTTAAGTACAAGAAAACAGAGTCTTCTTAAGGTCTATGATTTGAGCGTTTCCCGTGTCACCACTTTTACATTCCGATGCACCTCTGAAGGTTTATGCCTTGGACCTTCGCATTAACGATGAAATACAGAAATTACATCGGAATTAAATATAAGAGACACAATGCCGACTTAAGTACAGGAAGACTGAGTCATATTAATGTCTATGTGTTGAGCGTTTCCTGTGTCAGCATTTTCATATTCCGATGCACCTCTGCAGGTTTACTGTATCCCTTGGACCTTCACAGTGACGATTAAACACAGAAATTGCATCGGAATTAAGTATAACAGACACAATGCCGACTTAAGTACAGGAAGACTGAGTCTTCCTACTGTCTATGTTTTGAGCGTTTCCTGTGTCACCAGTTTTACATTCCGATGCACATGTGGAGGTTTATTGTATCCCTTGGACCTTCCCATTGACGATGAAACACAGAAATTGCATCGGAATTAAATATAAGAGACACAACGCCGACTTAAGTACAAGAAAACTGAGTCTTCTTACGGTCTATGTTTTGAGCGTTTCCTGTGTTCCCAGTTTTACATTCCGATGCACCTCTGCAGGTTTACTGTATCCCTTGGATCTACCCATTGACGATGAAATACAGAAATTGCATCGGAATTAAATATAAGAGACACAATGCAGACTTAAGTACAGGAAGACTGAGTCTTCCTACTGTCTATGTTTTGAGCGTTTCCTGGGTCACCTGTTTTACTTTCCGATGCACCTCTGCAGGTTTACTGTATTCATTGGACCTTCCCATTGACGATGAAACACAGAAATTGCTGCGGAATTAAGTATAACAGACACAATGCCGACTTAAGTACTGGAAGACTGAGTCTTCCTACTGTCTATGCTTTGAGCGTTTTCGGTGTCACCAGTTTTACATTCCGATGCACCTGTGCAGGTTTATTGTCTCCCTTGGACCTTCCCATTGACGATGAAATACAGAAATTGCATCGCAATTAAATATAAGAGTCACAATGCCAACTCAAGTACAGGAAGACTGAGTCTTCCTACTGTCTATGTTTTGAGCGTTTCCTGTGTACCCAGTTTTACATTCCGATGCACCTCTGCATGTTTACTGTATCCCTTGGACATTCCCATTGACGATGAAATACAGAAATTGCATCGGAATTAAATATAAGAGACACAATGCAGACTTAAGTACAGGAAGACTGAGTCTTCCTACTGTCTATGTTTTGAGCGTTTCCGGTGTCACCAGTTTTACATTCCGATGCTCCTCTGCAGGTTTACTGTATCCCTTGGACCTTCCCATTGACGATGAAACACAGAAATTGCATCGGAATTAAGTATAACAGACACAATGCCGACTGAAGTACAGGAAGATTGAGTCTTCCTACTGTCTATGTTTGTGCGTTTCCTGCGACACCAGTTTTACATTCCGATGCACCTCTGACGGTTTACTGTATTCATTGGACCGTCCCATTGACGATGAAACACAGAAATTGCAGCGGAATTAAATATAAGAGACAAAATGCCGACTTAAGTACAAGAAAACTGAGTCTTCTTAAGGTCTATGATTTGAGCGTTTCCCGTGTAACCACTTTTACATTCCGATGCACCTCTGCAGGTTTACTGTATGCCTTGGACCTTCGCATTGACGATGAAATACAGAAATTGCATATGAATTAAATATAAGAGACACAATGCCGACTTAAGTACAGGAAGACTGAGTCATATTAATGTCTATGTTTTGAGCGTTTCCTGTGTCAGCATTTTTACATTCCGATGCACCTCTGCAGGTTTACTGTATCACTTGGACCTTCACAGTGACGATGAAACACAGAAATTGCATCGGAATTAAATATAAGAGTCACAATGCCCACTTGAGTACAGGAAAACTGTGTCTTCTTACGGTCTATGTTTCGAGCGTTTCCTGTGTCACCAGTTTTACATTCCGATGCACCTCTGGAGTTTTACTGTCTTCATTGGACCCTCCCATTGACGATGAAACACAGAAATTGCATCGGAATTAAATATAAGAGACACAATGCCGACTTAAGTACAAGAAAACTGAGTCTTCTTAGGGTCTATGATTTGAGCCTTCCCCGTGTCACCACTTTTACATTCCGATGCACCTCTGCAGGTTTACTGTATGCCTTGGACCTTCGCATTGACGATGAAATAGAGACATTGCATCGGAATTAAATATAAGAGACACAATGCCGACTTAAGTACAGGAAGACTGTCTTCCTACTGTCTGTGTTTTGAGCGTACCCTGTGTCACCAGTTTTACATTCCGATGCACCTGTGCAGGTTTACTGTATCCCTTGGACCTTCCCATTGACGATGAAACACAGAAATTGCATCGGCATTAAATGTAAGAATCACAATGCCCACTCAAGTACAAGAAAACTGTGTCTTCTTACGGTCTATGTTTTGAGCGTTTCCTGTGTCACCAGTTTTACATTCCGATGCACCTGTGGAGGTTTATTGTATCCCTTGGACCTTCCCATTGACGATGAAACACAGAAATTGCATCGGAATTAAATATAAGAGAGACAATGCCGACTTAAGTACGGGAAGACTGAGTCTTATTAATGTCTATGTTTTGAGCGTTTCCTGTGTCACCAGTTATACATACTGATGCAACTCTGCCGGTTTACTGTATCCATTGGACCTTCCCATTGAGGAAAAAACACAGAAATTGCATCGGATTTAAATATAAGAGACACAATGCCGGCTTATGTACAGGAAGACTGAGCCCTCCTACTGTCTATGCTTTGAGCGTTTCCTATGTCACCAGTTTTACATTCCAATGCACTTCTGCAGGTTTACTGTATCCCTTGGACCTTCCCATTGACGATGAAACACAGAAATTGCATCGGAATTAAGTATAACAGACACAATGCCGACTTAAGTACAGGAAGATTGAGTCTTCCTACTGCCTATGTTTTGAGCGTTACCGGTGTCACCAGTTTTACATTCCGATTCACCTGTGCAGGTTTACTGTATCCCTTGGACCTTCCCATTGACGATGAAACACAGAAATGGCATCGCAATTAAATATAATAGTCACAATGCCGACTCAAGTACTAGAAAACTGAGTCTTCTTACGGTCTATGCTTTGAGCGTTTCCCGTGACTCTAGTTTTACTTTCCGATGCACCTCTGCAGGTTTACTGTATCCCTTGGACCTTCACAGTGACGATGAAACACAGAAATTGCATCGGAATTAAATATAAGAGACACAATGCCGACTTAAGTACAAGAAAACTGAGTCTCCTTACTGTCTATGTTTTGAGCGTTTACAGTGTCACCAGTTTTACATTCCGATGCACCTCTGCAGGTTTACTGTATGCTTTGGACCTTCATATTGACGATGAAACACAGAAATTGCATCGGAATTAAATATAAGAGACACAATGCCGACTTAATTACAGGAAGACTGAGTCTTCCTACTGTCTATACTTTGAGCGTTTCCTGTGTCACCAGTTTTACTTTCGATGCACCTCTGCCGGTTTACTGTATCCCTTGGACTTCCCATTCGAAATAAAACACAGAAATTGTATCGGAATTAAATAAAAGAGACACAATGCCGACTTAAGTACTGGAAGACTGAATCTTCCTATTGTCTATGTTTTGAGCGTTTCCTGTGTCACCAGTTTTATATACCGATGCACCTCTGCAGGTTTACTGTATCCCTTGGACCTTCCCATTGACGATGAAACACAGAAATTGCATCGGAAATAAATATAAGAGACACAATGCCGACTTAAGTACAGGAAGACTGAGTCTTCCTACTGTCTATACTTTGAACGTTTCCTGTGTCACCAGTTTTACATTCCGATGCGCCTGTGAAGGTTTACTGTATCCCTTGGACCTTCCCATTGACGATGAAAAACAGAACTTGCATCGGATTTGAATATAAGAGACACAATGTCGGCTTATGTACAGGAAGTCTGAGCCCTCCTACGGTCTATGCTTTGAGCGTTTCCTGTGTCACCAGTTTTACATTCCAATGCACCTCTGCAGGTTTACTGTATCCCTTGGACCTTCCCATTGACGATGAAACACAGAAATTGCATCGGAATTAAGTGAAACAGACACAATGCCGAGTGAAGTACAGGAGGATTGAGTCTTCCTAATGTCTATGATTTGAGCGTTTCCGGTGTCACCAGTTTTACATTCCGATGCACCTGTGCAGGTTTACTGTATCCCTTGGACCTTCCCATTGACGATGAAACACAGAAATGGCATCGCAATTAAATATAAGAGTCACAATGCTGACTCAAGTACAAGAAAACGGAGTCTTCTTACGGTCTATGCTTTGAGCGTTTCCCGTGTCACCAGTTTTACATTCCGATGCACCTCTGGAGGTTTACTGTATCCCTTGGACCTTCACAGTGACGATGAAACACCGAAATTGCAACGGAATTAAATATAAGAGAAACAATGCCGATTTAAGTACAAGAAAATTGAGTCTTCTTACTGTCTATGTTTTGAGCGTTGCAGTTTCACCAGTTTTACATTCCGATGCACCTGTGCAGGTTTACTGTATCCCTTGGACCTTCCCATTGACGATGAAACACAGAAATGGCATCGCAATTAAATATAAGAGTCACAATGCCGACTCAAGTACTGGAGGACTGAGTCTTCCTACTGTCTATGTTTTGAGCGTTTCCTGTGTTAGCAGTTTTACATTCCGATGCACCTCTGCAGGTTTACTGTATACCTTGGACCTTCGCAGTGACGATGAAACACAGAAATTGCATCGGAATTAAATATAAGAGTCACAATGCCCACTTAAGTACAAGAAAACTGTGTCTTTTTACGGTCTATGTTCGAGCGTTTCCTGTGTCACCAGTTTTACATTCCGATGCACCTCTGGAGGTTTATTGTATCACTTGGACATTACCATTGACGATGAAACACAGAAATTGCATCGGAATTAAATATAAGAGACACAATGCCGACTTAAGTACAGGAAGGCTGAATCTTATTAATGTCTATGTTTTGAGCGTTTCCTGGGTCACCAGTTTTACATTCCGATGCACCTCTGCAGCTTTACTGTATCACTTGGATCACCTTACTGACGATGAAACACAGAAATTGCAACGGAGTTAAATATAAGAGACACAATGACAGACTTAAGTACAAGAAAACTGAGTCTTCTTAGGGTCTATGTTTTGAGCCCATCCTGTGTCACCTGTTTTACATTCCGATGCACCTTTGCAGGTTTACTGTATCCCTTGGACTTCCCATTCGAAATAAAACACAGAAATTGTATCGGAATTAAATACAAGAGACACAATGCCGACTTAAGTACAGGAAGACTGAATCTTCCTACTGTCTATGTTTTGAGCGTTTCCTGTGTTCAAAATGGTTCAAATGGTTCTGAGCACTATGGGACTCAACTGCTGAGGTCATTAGTCCCCTAGAACTTAGAACTAGTTAAACCTAACTAACCTAAGGACATCACAAACATCCATGCCCGAGGCAGGATTCGAACCAGCGACCGTTGCGGTCTTGCGGTTCCAGACTGCAGCGCCTTTAACCGCACGGCCACTTCGGCCGGCGTTTCCTGTGTCACCAGTTTTATAGACCGATGCACCTCTGCAGGTTTACTGTATCCCTTGGACCTTCCCATTGACGATGAAACACAGAAATTGCATCGGAAATAAATATAAGAGACACAATGCCGACTTAAGTACAGGAAGACTGAGTCTTCCTACTGTCTATACTTTGAACGTTTCCTGTGTCACCAGTTTTACATTCCGATGCGCCTGTGAAAGTTTACTGTATCCCTTGGACCTTCCCATTGACGATGAAAAACAGAACTTGCATCGGATTTGAATATAAGAGACACAATGTCGGCTTATGTACAGGAAGTCTGAGCCCTCCTACTGTCTATGCTTTGAGCGTTTCCTGTGTCACCAGTTTTACATTCCAATGCACCTCTGCAGGTTTACTGTATCCCTTGGACCTTCCCATTGACGATGAAACACAGAAATTGCATCGGAATTAAGTGAAACAGACACAATGCCGACTGAAGTACAGGAGGATTGAGTCTTCCTACTGTCTATGATTTGAGCGTTTCCGGTGTCACCAGTTTTAAATTCCGATGCACCTGTGCAGGTTTACTGTATCCCTTGGACCTTCCCATTGACGATGAAACACAGAAATGGCATCGCAATTAAATATAAGAGTCACAATGCTGACTCAAGTACAAGAAAACGGAGTCTTCTTACGGTCTATGCTTTGAGCGTTTCCCGTGTCACCAGTTTTACATTCCGATGCACCTCTGGAAGTTTACTGTATCCCTTGGACCTTCACAGTGACGATGAAACACCGAAATTGCAACGGAATTAAATATAAGAGAAACAATGCCGACTTAAGTACAAGAAAACTGAGTCTTCTTACTGTCTATGTTTTGAGCGTTGCAGTGTCACCAGTTTTACATTCCGATGCACCTCTGCAGGTTTACTGTATGCTTTGGACCTTCATATAGACGATGAAACACAGAAATTGCATCGGAATTAAATATAAAAGACACAATGCCGACTTAATTACAGGAAGACTGAGTCTTCCTACTGTCTATACTTTGAGCGTTTCCTGTGTCACCAGTTTTACGTTCCGATGCACCTCTGCAGGTTTACTGTATCCCTTGGACCTTCCCATTCACAATAAAAAACAGAAATTGCATCGGAATTAAATATAAGAGACACAACGCCGACTTAAGTACAAGAAAACTGAGTCTTCTTACGGTCTATGTTTTGACCGTTTCCTGTGTCACCAGTTCTACATTCCGATGCACCTCTGCAGGTTTACTGTATCCCTTGGACCTTCCCATTGACGATGAAACACAGAAATTGCATCGGAATTAAGTGAAACAGACACAATGCCGACTGAAGTACAGGAGGATTGAGTCTTTTTACTGTCTATGATTTGAGCGTTTCCGGTGTCACCAGTTTTACATTCCGATGCACCTGTGCAGGTTTACTGTATCCCTTGGACCTTCCCATTGACGATGAAACACAGAAATGGCATCGCAATTAAATATAAGAGTCACAATGCTGACTCAAGTACAAGAAAACGGAGTCTTCTTACGGTCTGTGCTTTGAGCGTTTCCCGTGTCACCAGTTTTACATTCCGATGCACCTCTGGAGGTTTACTGTATCCCTTGGACCTTCACAGTGACGATGAAACACCGAAATTGCAACGGAATTAAATAAAAGAGAAACAATGCCGACTTAAGTACAAGAAAACTGAGTCTTCTTACTGTCTATGCTTTGAGCGTTTACAGTGTCACCAGTTTTACATTCCGATGCACCTCTGCAGGTTTACTGTATGCTTTGGACCTTCATATAGACGATGAAACACAGAAATTGCATCGGAATTAAATATAAAAGACACAATGCCGACTTAATTACAGGAAGACTGAGTCTTCCTACTGTCTATACTTTGAGCGTTTCCTGTGTCACCAGTTTTACGTTACGATGCACCTCTGCAGGTTTACTGTATCCCTTGGACCTTCCCATTCACAATAAAACACAGAAATTGCATCGGAATTAAATACAAGAGACACAATGACGACTTAAGTACAGGAAGACTGAATCTTCCTACTGTCTATGTTTTGAGCGTTTCCTGTGTCACCAGTTTTATATTCTGATGCACCTCTGCAGGTTTACTGTATCCCTTGGACGTTCCCATTGACGATGAAACACAGAAATTGCATCGGATATAAATATAAGAGACGCAATGCCGACTTAAGTACAGGAACACTGAGTATTCCTACTGTCTATCTTTTGAGCGTTTCCTTTGTCACCAGTTTTACATTCCGATGCACCTCTTCGGGTTTATTGTATCCCTTGGACCTTCCCATTGACGATGAAACACAGAAATGGCATCGCAATTAAATATAAGAGTCACAATGCCGACTCAAGTACTGGAGGACTGAGTCTTCCTACTGTCTATGTTTTGAGCGTTTCCTGTGTCAGCAGTTTTACATTCCGATGCACCTCTGCAGGTTTACTGTATACCTTGGACCTTCGCAGTGACGATGAAACACAGAAATTGCATCGGAATTAAATATAAGAGTCACAATGCCCACTTAAGTACAAGAAAACTGTGTCTTCTTACGGTCTATGTTCGAGCGTTTCCTGTGTCACCAGTTTTACATTCCGATGCACCTCTGGAGGTTTATTGTATCCCTTGGACCTTCCCATTGACGATGAAACACAGAAATTGCATCGGAATTAAATATAAGAGACACAATGCCGACTTAAGTACAGGAAGGCTGAATCTTATTAATGTCTATGTTTTGAGCGTTTCCTGTGTCACCAGTTTTACATTCCGATGCACCTCTGCCGGTTTCCTGTATCCACTGGACCTACCCATTGACGAAAAAACACAGAAATTGCATCGGAATTAAATATAAGAGACACAATGCCGACTTAAGTACAGGAAGATTGAGTCTTCCTACTGTCTATGTTTTGAGCGTTTCCTGGGTCACCAGTTTTACATTCCGATGCACCTCTGGAGGTTTACTGTATCCCTTGGACCTTCACAGTGACGATGAAACACAGATATTGCATCGGAATTAAATATAAGAGTCACAATGCCGATTTAAGTACAAGAAAACTGTGTCTTCGTACGGTCTATGTTTCGAGCTTTTCCTGTGTCACCAGTTTTACATTCCGATGCACCTCTGCATGTTTACTGTATCCCATGGACCTTCCCATTGACGATGAAACACAGAAATTGCATCGGATATAAATATAAGAGACACAATGCCGGCTTATGTACAGGAAGACTGAGCCCTCCTAGTGTCTATGTTTTGAGCGTTTCCTGTGTCACCAGTTTTACATTCCGATGCACCTCTGCAGATTTATTGTATCCCTTGGACCTTCCTATTGACGATGAAACACAGAAATGGCATCGCAATTAAATATAAGAGTCACAATGCCGACTCAAGTACAGGAAGACTGAGTCTTCCTACTGTCTATGTTTTGAGCGTTTCCTGTGTCAGCAGTTTTACATTCCGATGCACCTCTCCAGGTTTACTGTATACCTTGGACCTTCACAGTGACAATGAAACACAGAAATTGCATCGGAATTAAATATAAGAGTCACAATGCCCACTTAAGTACAAGAAAACTGTGTCTTCTTACGGTCTATGTTCGAGCGTTTCCTGTGTCACCAGTTTTACATTCCGATGCACCTCTGGAGGTTTATTGTATCCCTGGGACCTTCCCATTGACGACGAAACACAGAAATTGCATCGGAATTAAATATAAGAGACACAACGCCGTCTTAAGTACAAGAAAACTGAGTCTTCTTACGGTCTATTTTTTGAGCGTTTCCTGTGTCACCAGTTTTACATCTGATGCACCTCTGCAGGTTTACTGTATGCTTTGGACCCTCATATAGACGATGAAACACAGAAATTGCTTCGGAATTAAATATAAGAGACACAATGCCGACTTAATTACAGGAAGACTGAGTCTTCCTACTGTCTATACTTCGAGCGTTTCCTGTGTCACCAGTTTTACGTTCCGATGCACCTCTGCAGGTTTACTGTATCCCTTGGACCTTCCCATTCACAATAAAACACAGAAATTGCATCGGAATTAAATACAAGAGACACAATGCCGACTTAAGTACAGGAAGACTGAATCTTCCTACTGTCTATGTTCTGAGCGTTTCCTGTGTCACCAGTTTTATATTCCGATGCACCTCTGCAGGTTTACTGTATCTCTTGGACGTTCCCATTGACGATGAAACACAGAAATTGCATCGGAAATAAATATAAGAGACACAATGCCGACTTAAGTACAGGAACACTGAGTATTCCTACTGTCTATCTTTTGAGCGTTTCCTGTGTCACCAGTTTCACATTCCGATGCACCTCTGCAGGTTTATTGTATCCCTTGGACCTTCCCATTGACGATGAAACACAGAAATTACATCGGAATTAAATATAAGAGTCACAATGCCGACTCAAGTACAGGAAGACTGAGTCTTCCTACTGTCTATGTTTTGAGCGTTTCCTGTGTCAGCAGTTTTACATTCCGATACACCTCTGCAGGTTTACTGTATACCTTGGACCTTCACTGTGACGATGAAACACAGAAATTGCATCGGAATTAAATATAAGAGTCACAATGCCCACTTCAGTACAAGAATACTGTGTCTTCTTACGGTCTATGTTCGAGCGTTTCCTGTGTCACAAGTTTTACATTCCGATGCACCTCTGGAGGTTTATTGTATCCTTTGGACCTTCCCATTGACGATGGAACACAGAAATTGCATCGGAAATAAATATAAGAGATACAATGCCGACTTAAGTACAGGTAGGGTGAGTCTTATTAATGTCTATGTTTTGAGCGTTTCCTGTGTCACCAGTTATACATTCTGATGCACTTCTGCCGGTTTCCTGTATCCACTGGACCTACCCATTGAAAAAACACAGAAATTGCATCGGAATTAAATCTAAGAGACACAATGCCGACTTAAGTACAGGAAGATTGAGTCTTCCTACTGTCTATGTTTTGAGCGTTTCCTGGGACACCAGTTTTACATTCCGATTCACTTCTGCAGCTTTACTCTACCCCTTGGATCACCCTACTGACGATGAAACACAGAAATTGCATCGGAGTTAAATATAAGAGACACAATGCCACACTTAAGTACAAGAAAACTGAGTCTTCTTACGGTCTATATTTTGAGCCCTTCCTGTGTCACCTGTTTTACATTCCGATGCACCTTTGCAGGTTTACTGTATCCATTGGACCTTCCCATTGACGATGAAACAAAGAAATTGCATCGGAATTAAATATAAGAGACACAACGCCGACTTAAGTACAAGAAAACTAAGTCTTCTTACGGTCTATGTTTTGAGCGTTTCCTGTGTCACCAGTTCTACATTCCGATGCACCTCTGCAGGTTTACTGTATCCCTTGGACCTTCCCATGGACGATGAAAAACAGAAATTGCATCGGATTTAAATATAAGAGACGCAATGCCGGCTTATGTACAGGAAGACTGAGACCTCCTACTGTCTACGTTTTGAGCGTTTCCTGTGTCACCAGTTTTACATTCCGATGCACCTCTGCTGGTTTACTGTATCCATTGAACCTTCCCATTGACGATGAAGCACAGAAATTGCAGCGGAATTAAGTATAACAGACACAATGCCGACTGAAGTCCAGGAAGATTGAGTCTTCCTACTCTCTATATTTTGAGCGTTCCTGCGACACCAATATTACATTCCGATGCACCTCTGCAGGTTTATTGTATTCATTGGACCTTCCCATTGACGATGAAACACAGAAATTGTATCGGATTTAAATATAAGAGACACAATGCCGACTTAAGTACAGGAAGACTGAGTCTCCCTACTCTCTATGTTTTGTGCGTTTCCGGTGTCACCAGTTTTACATTCCGATGCACCTGTGCAGGTTTACTGTATCCCTTGGACCTTCGCACTGACGATGAAAAACAGAAATTGCATCGGATTTAAATATAAGAGACACAATGCCGGCTTATGTACAGGAAGACTGAGCCCTCCTAGTGTCTATGTTTTGAGCGTTTCCTGTGTCACCAGTTTTACATTCGGATGCACCTCTGCAGGTTTACTGTATCCCTTGGACCTTCCCATTGACGATGAAACACAGAAATTGCTTCGGAATTAAGTATAACAGACACAATGCCGACTGAAGTACAGGAACATTGAGTCTTCCTACTGTCTATGATTTGAGCGTTTTTTGCGACACCAGTTTTACATTCCGATGCACCTCTGCTGGTTTACTGTATTCATTGGACCTTCCCATTGACGATGAAACACAGAAATTGCATCGGAATTAAATATAAGAGACACAATGCCAACTGAAGTACAGGAAGACTGAGTCTTCCTACTGTCTATGCTTTGAGCGCTTCCTGTGTCTCCAGTTTTACATTCCGATGCAACTCCGCAGGTTTACTGTATCCATTGGACCTTCACAGTGATGATGAAACACAGAAATTGCATCGGAATTAAATATAAGAGACACAATGTCGACATAAGTACAGGAAGAGTTTGTCTTTCTACTGTCTATGTTTTGAGCCTTTCCTAGGTCACCAGTTTTACATTCCGATGCACCTCTGCAGCTTTACTGTATCCCTTGGATCACCCTACTGACGATGAAACACAGAAATTGCATCGGAGTTAAATATAAGAGACACAACGCCGACTTAAGTACAAGAAAACTGAGTCTTCTTACGGTCTATGTTTTGAGCGTTTCCTGTGTCACCAGTTTTACATTCCGATGCACCTCTGCAGGTTTACTGTATCCCTTCGACCTTCCCATTGACGATGAAATATAGAAATTGCATCGGAATTAAATATAAGAGACACAATGCCGACTTAAGTACAGGAAGACTGAGTCTTCCTACTGTCTATGCTTTGAGCGTTTCCTGTGTCTCCAGTTTTACATTCCGATGCACCTCCGCAGGTTTACTGTATCCATTGGACCTTCACAGTGATGATGAAACACAGAAATTGCATCGGAATTAAATATAAGAGACACAATGTCGACTTAAGTACAGGAAGAGTTTGTCTTTCTACTGTCTATGTTTTGAGCGTATCCTGTGTCACCAGTTTTACATTCCGATGCACCTCTGCAGGTTTACTGTATCCCTTGGACCTTCCCATTGACGATGAAACACAGAAATTGCATCGGAGTGAAATATAAGAGACACAACGCCGACTTAAGTACAAGAAAACTGTGTCTTCTTACGGTCTATGTTCGAGCGTTTCCTGTGTCACCAGTTTTACATTCCGATGCACCTCTGGAGGTTTATTGTATCCCTGGGACCTTCCCATTGACGATGAAACACAGAAATTGCATCGGAATTAAATATAAGAGACACAACGCCGTCTTAAGTACAAGAAAACTGAGTCTTCTTACGGTCTATTTTTTGAGCGTTTCCTGTGTCACCAGTTTTACATCCGATGCACCTCTGCAGGTTTACTGTATGCTTTGGACCCTCATATAGACGATGAAACACAGAAAT
Source organism: Schistocerca nitens (assembly GCF_023898315.1). Classification (NCBI taxonomy): domain Eukaryota; kingdom Metazoa; phylum Arthropoda; class Insecta; order Orthoptera; family Acrididae; genus Schistocerca; species Schistocerca nitens. The sequence goes on along the minus strand of NW_026045897.1, from coordinate 12,328,328 downwards.
TGCTTCGGAATTAAATATAAGAGAAACAATGCCGACTTAATTACAGGAAGACTGAGTCTTCCTACTGTCTATACTTTGAGCGTTTCCTGTGTCACCAGTTTTACGTTCCGATGCACCTCTGCAGGTTTACTGTATCCCTTGGACCTTCCCATTCACAATAAAACACAGAAATTGCATCGGAATTAAATACAAGAGACACAATGCCGACTTAAGTACAGGTAGACTGAATCTTCCTACTGTCTATGTTTTGAGCGTTTCCTGTGTCACCAGTTTTATATTCCGATGCACCTCTGCAGGTTTACTGTATCTCTTGGACGTTCCCATTGACGATGAAACACAGAAATTGCATCGGAAATAAGTATGAGACACAATGCCGACTTAAGTACAGGAACACTGAGTATTCCTACTGTCTATCTTTTGAGCGTTTCCTGTGTCACCAGTTTCACATTCCGATGCACCTCTGCAGGTTTATTGTATCCCTTGGACCTTCCCATTGACGATGAAACACAGAAATTGTTCGGAATTAAATATAACAGTCACAATGCCCACTTCAGTACAAGAATACTGTGTCTTCTTACGGTCTATGTTCGAGCGTTTCCTGTGTCACAAGTTTTACATTCCGATGCACCTCTGGAGGTTTATTGTATCTTTTGGACCTTCCCATTGACGATGGAACACAGAAATTGCATCGGAAATAAATATAAGAGATACAATGCCGACTTAAGTACAGGAAGGGTGAGTCTTATTAATGTCTATGTTTTGAGCGTTTCCTGTGTCACCAGTTATACATTCTGATGCACCTCTGCCGGTTTCCTGTATCCACTGGACCTACCCATTGAAAAAACACAGAAATTGCATCGGAATTAAATCTAAGAGACACAATGCCGACTTAAGTACAGGAAGATTGAGTCTTCCTACTGTCTATGTTTTGAGCGTTTCCTGGGACACCAGTTTTACATTCCGATTCACTTCTGCAGCTTTACTGTACCCCTTGGATCACCCTACTGACGATGAAACACAGAAATTGCATCGGACTTAAATATAACAGACACAATGCCACACTTAAGTACAAGAAAACTGAGTCTTCTTAGAGTCTATATTTTGAGCCCTTCTTGTGTCACCTGTTTTACATTCCGATGCACCTTTGCAGGTTTACTGTATCCATTGGACCTTCCCATTGACGATGAAACAAAGAAATTGCATCGGAATTAAATATAAGAGACACAACGCCGACTTAAGTACAAGAAAACTAAGTCTTCTTACGGTCTATGTTTTGAGCTTTTCCTGTGTCACCAGTTCTACATTCCGATGCACCTCTGCAGGTTTACTGTATCCCTTGGACCTTCCCATTGACGATGAAATACAGAAATTGCATCGGAATTAAATATAAGAGACACAATGCCGACTTAAGTACACGAAGACTGAGTCTTCCTACTGTCTATGTTTTGAGCGTTTCCGGTGCCACCAGTTTTACATTCCGATGCACCTGTGCAGGTTTACTGTATCCCTTGGACCTTCCCATGGACGATGAAAAACAGAAATTGCATCGGATTTAAATATAAGAGACGCAATGCCGGCTTATGTACAGGAAGACTGAGACCTCCTACTGTCTACGTTTTGAGCGTTTCCTGTGTCACCAGTTTTACATTCTGATGCACCTCTGCTGGTTTACTGTATCCATTGGACCTTCCCATTGACGATGAAGCACAGAAATTGCAACGGAATTAAGTATAACAGACACAATGCCGACTGAAGTCCAGGAAGATTGAGTCTTCCTACTCTCTATATTTTGAGCGTTCCTGCGACACCAGTTTTACATTCCGATGCACCTCTGCAGGTTTACTGTATTCACTGGACCTTCCCATTGACGATGAAACACAGAAATTGTATCGGATTTAAATATAAGAGACACAATGCCGACTTAAGTACAGGAAGACTGAATCTTCCTACTGTCTATGTTTTGAGCGTTTCCTGTGTCACCAGTTTTATATTCCGATGCACCTCTGCAGGTTTACTGTATCTCTTGGACGTTCCCATTGACGATGAAACACAGAAATTGCATCGGAAATAAATGTAAGAGACACAATGCCGACTTAAGTACAGGAACACTGAGTATTCCTACTGTCTATCTTTTGAGCGTTTCCTGTGTCACCAGTTTCACATTCCGATGCACCTCTGCAGGTTTATTGTATCCCTTGGACCTTCCCATTGACGATGAAACACAGAAATTGCATCGGAATTAAATATAAGAGTCACAATGCCCACTTCAGTACAAGAATACTGTGTCTTCTTACGGTCTATGTTCGAGCGTTTCCTGTGTCACAAGTTTTACATTCCGATGCACCTCTGGAGGTTTATTGTATCCCTTGGACCTTCCCATTGACGATGGAACACAGAAATTGCATCGGAAATAAATGTAAGAGATACAATGCCGACTTAAGTACAGGAAGGGTGAGTCTTATTAATTATGTTTTGAGGGTTTCCTGTGTCACCAGTTATACATTCTGATGCACCTCTGCCGGTTTCCTGTATCCACTGGACCTACCCATTGAAAAAACACAGAAATTGCATCGGAATTAAATCTAAGAGACACAATGCCGACTTAAGTACAGGAAGATTGAGTCTTCCTACTGTCTATGTTTTGAGCGTTTCCTGGGACACCAGTTTTACATTCCGATTCACTTCTGCAGCTTTACTGTACCCCTTGGATCACCCTACTGACGATGAAACACAGAAATTGCATCGGAGTTAAATATAAGAGACACAATGCCACACTTAAGTACAAGAAAACTGAGTCTTCTTAAAGTCTATATTTTGAGCCCTTCTTGTGTCACCTGTTTTACATTCCGATGCACCTTTGCAGGTTTACTGTATCCATTGGACCTTCCCATTGACGATGAAACAAAGAAATTGCATCGGAATTAAATATAAGAGACACAACGCCGACTTAAGTACAAGAAAACTAAGTCTTCTTACGGTCTATGTTTTGAGCGTTTCCTGTGTCACCAGTTCTACATTCCGATGCACCTCTGCAGGTTTACTGTATCCCTTGGACCTTCCCATTGACGATGAAATACAGAAATTGCATCGGAATTAAATATAAGAGACACAATGCCGACTTAAGTACACGAAGACTGAGTCTTCCTACTGTCTATGTTTTGAGCGTTTCCGGTGCCACCAGTTTTACATTCCGATGCACCTGTGCAGGTTTACTGTATACCTTGGACCTTCACAGTGACAATGAAACAAAGAAATTGCATCGGAATTAAATATAAGAGTCACAATGCCCACTTAAGTACAAGAAAACTGTGTCTTCTTACGGTCTATGTTCGAGCGTTTCCTGTGTCACCAGTTTTACATTCCGATGCACCTCTGGAGGTTTATTGTATCCCTGGGACCTTCCCATTGACGATGAAACACAGAAATTGCATCGGAATTAAATATAAGAGACACAACGCCGTCTTAAGTACAAGAAAACTGAGTCTTCTTACGGTCTATTTTTTGAGCGTTTCCTGTGTCACCAGTTTTACATCCGATGCACCTCTGCAGGTTTACTGTATGCTTTGGACCCTCATATAGACGATGAAACACAGAAATTGCTTCGGAATTAAATATAAGAGACACAATGCCGACTTAATTACAGGAAGACTGAGTCTTCCTACTGTCTATACTTTGAGCGTTTCCTGTGTCACCAGTTTTACGTTCCGATGCACCTCTGCAGGTTTACTGTATCCCTTGGACCTTCCCATTCACAATAAAACACAGAAATTGCATCGGAATTAAATACAAGAGACACAATGCCGACTTAAGTACAGGAAGACTGAATCTTCCTACTGTCTATGTTTTGAGCGTTTCCTGTGTCACCAGTTTTATATTCCGATGCACGTCTGCAGGTTTACTGTATCTCTTGGACGTTCCCATTGACGATGAAACACAGAAATTGCATCGGAAATAAATATAAGAGACACAATGCCGACTTAAGTACAGGAACACTGAGTATTCCTACTGTCTATCTTTTGAGCGTTTCCTGTGTCACCAGTTTTACATTCCGATGCACCTCTGCAGGTTTATTGTATCCCTTGGACCTTCCCATTGACGATGAAACACAGAAATTGCATCGGAATTAAATATAAGAGTCACAATGCCCACTTCAGTACAAGAATACTGTGTCTTCTTACGGTCTATGTTCGAGCGTTTCCTGTGTCACAAGTTTTACATTCCGATGCACCTCTGGAGGTTTATTGTATCCCTTGGACCTTCCCATTGACGATGGAACACAGAAATTGCATCGGAAATAAATATAAGAGATACAATGCCGACTTAAGTACAGGAAGGGTGAGTCTTATTAATGTCTATGTTTTGAGCGTTTCCTGTGTCACCAGTTATACATTCTGATGCACCTCTGCCGGTTTCCTGTATCCACTGGACCTACCCATTGAAAAAACACAAAAATTGCATCGAAATTAAATCTAAGAGACACAATGCCGACTTAAGTACAGGAAGATTGAGTCTTCCTACTGTCTATGTTTTGAGCGTTTCCTGGGACACCAGTTTTACATTCCGATTCACTTCTGCAGCTTTACTGTACCCCTTGGATCACCCTACTGACGATGAAACACAGAAATTGCATCGGACTTAAATATAACAGACACAATGCCACACTTAAGTACAAGAAAACTGAGTCTTCTTAGAGTCTATATTTTGAGCCCTTCTTGTGTCACCTGTTTTACATTCCGATGCACCTTTGCAGGTTTACTGTATCCATTGGACCTTCCCATTGACGATGAAACAAAGAAATTGCATCGGAATTAAATATAAGAGACACAACGCCGACTTAAGTACAAGAAAACTAAGTCTTCTTACGGTCTATGTTTTGAGCTTTTCCTGTGTCACCAGTTCTACATTCCGATGCACCTCTGCAGGTTTACTGTATCCCTTGGACCTTCCCATTGACGATGAAATACAGAAATTGCATCGGAATTAAATATAAGAGACACAATGCCGACTTAAGTACACGAAGACTGAGTCTTCCTACTGTCTATGTTTTGAGCGTTTCCGGTGCCACCAGTTTTACATTCCGATGCACCTGTGCAGGTTTACTGTATCCCTTGGACCTTCCCATGGACGATGAAAAACAGAAATTGCATCGGATTTAAAAATAAGAGACGCAATGCCGGCTTATGTACAGGAAGACTGAGACCTCCTACTGTCTACGTTTTGAGCGTTTCCTGTGTCACCAGTTTTACATTCCGATGCACCTCTGCTGGTTTACTGTATCCATTGGACCTTCCCATTGACGATGAAGCACAGAAATTGCAACGGAATTAAGTATAACAGACACAATGCCGACTGAAGTCCAGGAAGATTGAGTCTTCCTACTCTCTATATTTTGAGCGTTCCTGCGACACCAGTTTTACATTCCGATGCACCTCTGCAGGTTTACTGTATTCACTGGACCTTCCCATTGACGATGAAACACAGAAATTGTATCGGATTTAAATATAAGAGACACAATGCCGACTTAAGTACAGGAAGACTGAATCTTCCTACTGTCTATGTTTTGAGCGTTTCCTGTGTCACCAGTTTTATATTCCGATGCACCTCTGCAGGTTTACTGTATCTCTTGGACGTTCCCATTGACGATGAAACACAGAAATTGCATCGGAAATAAATATAAGAGACACAATGCCGACTTAAGTACAGGAACACTGAGTATTCCTACTGTCTATCTTTTGAGCGTTTCCTGTGTCACCAGTTTCACATTCCGATGCACCTCTGCAGGTTTATTGTATCCCTTGGACCTTCCCATTGACGATGAAACACAGAAATTGCATCGGAATTAAATATAAGAGTCACAATGCCCACTTCAGTACAAGAATACTGTGTCTTCTTACGGTCTATGTTCGAGCGTTTCCTGTGTCACAAGTTTTACATTCCGATGCACCTCTGGAGGTTTATTGTATCCCTTGGACCTTCCCATTGACGATGGAACACAGAAATTGCATCGGAAATAAATGTAAGAGATACAATGCCGACTTAAGTACAGGAAGGGTGAGTCTTATTAATTATGTTTTGAGGGTTTCCTGTGTCACCAGTTATACATTCTGATGCACCTCTGCCGGTTTCCTGTATCCACTGGACCTACCCATTGAAAAAACACAGAAATTGCATCGGAATTAAATCTAAGAGACACAATGCCGACTTAAGTACAGGAAGATTGAGTCTTCCTACTGTCTATGTTTTGAGCGTTTCCTGGGACACCAGTTTTACATTCCGATTCACTTCTGCAGCTTTACTGTACCCCTTGGATCACCCTACTGACGATGAAACACAGAAATTGCATCGGAGTTAAATATAAGAGACACAATGCCACACTTAAGTACAAGAAAACTGAGTCTTCTTAGAGTCTATATTTTGAGCCCTTCTTGTGTCACCTGTTTTACATTCCGATGCACCTTTGCAGGTTTACTGTATCCATTGGACCTTCCCATTGACGATGAAACAAAGAAATTGCATCGGAATTAAATATGAGAGACACAACGACGACTTAAGTACAAGAAAACTAAGTCTTCTTACAGTCTATGTTTTGAGCGTTTCCTGTGTCACCAGTTCTACATTCCGATGCACCTCTGCAGGTTTACTGTATCCCTTGGACCTTCCCATTGACGATGAAATACAGAAATTGCATCGGAATTAAATATAAGAGACACAATGCCGACTTAAGTACACGAAGACTGAGTCTTCCTACTGTCTATGTTTTGAGCGTTTCCGGTGCCACCAGTTTTACATTCCGATGCACCTGTGCAGGTTTACTGTATCCCTTGGACCTTCCCATGGACGATGAAAAACAGAAATTGCATCGGATTTAAATATAAGAGACGCAATGCCGGCTTATGTACAGGAAGAATGAGACCTCCTACTGTCTACGTTTTGAGCGTTTCCTGTGTCACCAGTTTTACATTCCGATGCACCTCTGCTGGTTTACTGTATCCATTGGACCTTCCCATTGACGATGAAGCACAGAAATTGCAACGGAATTAAGTATAACAGACACAATGCCGACTGAAGTCCAGGAAGATTGAGTCTTCCTACTCTCTATATTTTGAGCGTTCCTGCGACACCAGTTTTACATTCCGATGCACCTCTGCAGGTTTACTGTATTCACTGGACCTTCCCACTGACGATGAAAAACAGAAATTGCATCGGATTTAAATATAAGAGACACAATGCCGGCTTATGTACAGGAAGACTGAGCCCTCCTAGTGTCTATGTTTTGAGCGTTTCCTGTGTCACCAGTTTTACATTCGGATGCACCTCTGCAGGTTTACTGTATCCCTTGGACCTTCCCATTGACGATGAAACACAGAAATTGCTTCGGAATTAAGTATAACAGACACAATGCCGACTGAAGTACAGGAAGATTGAGTCTTCCTACTGTCTATGATTTGAGCGTTTCCTGCGACACCAGTTTTACATTCCGATGCACCTCTGCTGGTTTACTGTATTCATTGGACCTTCCCATTGACGATGAAACACAGAAATTGCATCGGAATTAAATATAAGAGACACAATGCCAACTGAAGTACAGGAAGACTGAGTCTTCCTACTGTCTATGCTTTGAGCGTTTCCTGTGTCTCCAGTTTTACATTCCGATGCACCTCCGCAGTTTTACATTATCCATTGGACCTTCACAGTGATGATGAAACACAGAAATTGCATCGGAATTAAATATAAGAGACACAAGGTCGACATAAGTACAGGAAGAGTTTGTCTTTCTACTGTCTATGTTTTGAGCCTTCCCTAGGTCACCAGTTTTACATTCCGATGCACCTCTGCAGCTTTACTGTATCCCTTGGATCACCCTACTGACGATGAAACACAGAAATTGCATCGGAGTTAAATATAAGAGACACAACGCCACACTTAAGTACAAGATAACTGAGTCTTCTTACGGTCTATGTTTTGAGCGTTTCCTGTGTCACCAGTTTTACATTCCGATGCACCTCTGCAGGTTTACTGTATCCCTTCGACCTTCCCATTGACGATGAAATACAGAAATTGCATCGGAATTAAATATAAGAGACACAATGCCGACTTAAGTACAGGAAGACTGAGTCTTCCTACTGTCAATGTTTTGAGCGTTTCCGGTAACACCAGTTTTACATTCCGATGCAGCTGTGCAGGTTTACTGTATTATTTGGACCTTGCCATTGACGATGAAACACAGAAATTGCATCGGAATTAAATATAAGAGACACAATGCCAACTGAAGTACATGAAGACAGAGTCTTCCTACTGTCTATGCTTTGAGCGTTTCCTGTGTCACCAGTTTTACATTCCGATGCACCTCCTCAGGTTTACTGTATCCATTGGACCTTCACAGGGATGATGAAACACAGAAATTGCATCGGAATTAAATATAAGAGACACAATGTCGACTTAAGTACAGGAAGAGTTTGTCTTTCTACTGTCTATGTTTTGAGCGTATCCTGTGTCACCAGTTTTACATTCCGATGCACCTCTGCTGGTTTACTGTATCCCTTGGACCTTCCCATTGACGATGAAACACAGAAATTGCATCGGAATTAAATATAAGGGACACAATGCCGGCTTATGTACAGAAAGACTGAGCCCTCCTACTGTCTATGATTTGAACGTTTCCTGTGTCACCAGTTTTACATTCCGATGCACCTCTGCAGGTTTACTGTATCCCTTGGACCTTCCCATTGACGATGAAAAACAGAAATTGCATCGGATTTAAATATAAGAGACACAATGCCGACTTAAGTACAGGAAGACTGAGCCTTCCTAATGTCTATATTTTGAGCGTTTCCTGTGTCACCAGTTTTACATTCCGATGCACCTCTGCAGGTTTACTGTATTCATTGGACCTTCCCATTGACGATGAAACACAGAAATTGCATCGGAGTTAAATATAAGAGATACAATGCCCACATAAGTACATGAAAACTGAGTCTACTTACGGTCTATGTTTTGGGCGTTTCCTGTGTCACCAGTTTTACATTCCGATGCACCTCTGCAGGTTTACTGTATCCCTTGGACCTTCCCATTGACGATGAAATACAGAAATTGCATCGGAATTAAATATAAGAGACACAATGCCGACTTAAGTACAGGAAGACTGAGTCTTCCTACTGTCTATGTTTTGAGCGTTTCCGGTGTCACCAATTTTACATTCCCATGGACCTGTGCAGGTTTACTGTATCCCTTGGACCTTCCCATTGACGATGAAAAACAGAAATTGCATCGGATTTAAATATAAGAGACACAATGGGGGCTTATGTACAGGAAGACTGAGCCCCCTACTGTCTATGCTTTGAGCGTTTCCTGCGACACCAGTTTTACATTCTGATGCATCTCTGCAGGTTTACTGTATTCATTGGACCTTCCCATTGACGATGAAACACAGAAATTGCATCGGAATTAAATATAAGAGACACAATGCCGACTTAAGTACAAGAAAACTGAGTCTCCTTAAGGTCTATGATTTGAGCGTTTCCCGTGTCACCACTTTTACATTCCGATGCACCTCTGCAGGTTTACTGTATGCCTTGGACCTTCCCATTGACGATGAAACACAGAAATTGCATCGGAGTTAAATATAAGAGGTACAATGCCCACACAAGTACAAGAAAACTGAGTCTACTTACGGTCTATGTTTTGAGCGTTTCCTGTGTCACCAGTTTTACATTCCGATGCACCTCTGCAGGTTTACTGTATCCCTTGGACCTTCCCATTGACGATGAAATACAGAAATTGCATCGGAATTAAATATAAGAGACACAATGCCGACTTAAGTACAGGAAGACTGAGTCTTGCTACTGTCTATGTTTTGAGCGTTTCCGGTGTCACCAATTTTACATTCCCATGGACCTGTGCAGGTTTACTGTATCCCTTGGACCTTCCCATTGACGATGAAAAACAGAAATTGCGTCGGATTTAAATATAAGAGACACAATGCCGGCTTATGTACAGGAAGACTGAGCCCCCTGCTGTCTATGCTTTGAGCGTTTCCTGCGACACCAGTTTTACATTCTGATGCATCTCTGAAGGTTTACTGTATTCATTGGACCTTCCCATTGACGATGAAACACAGAAATTGCATCGGAATTAAATATAAGAGACACAATGCCGACTTAAGTACAAGAAAACTGAGTCTCCTTAAGGTCTATGATTTGAGCGTTTCCCGTGTCACCACTTTTACATTCCGATGCACCTCTGCAGGTTTACTGTATGCCTTGGACCTTCGCATTGACGATGAAATACAGAAATTGGATCGGAATTAAATATAAGAGACACAATGCCGACTCAAGTACAGGAAGACCGAGTCTTCCTATTGTCTATGCTTTGAGCGTTTCCTGTGTCACCAGTTTTACATTCCAATACACCTCTGCAAGTTTACTGTATCCCTTGGACCTTCCCATTGACGATGAAACACAGAAATTGCAACGGAATTAAGTATAACAGACACAATGCCGACTGAAGTACAGAAATATTGAGTCTTCCTACTGTCTATGTTTTGAGCGTTTCCTGCGACACCAGTTTTACATTCTGATGCATCTCTGCAGGTTTACTGTATTCATTGGACCTTCCCATTGACGATGAAACACAGAAATTGCATCGGAATTAAATATAAGAGACACAATGCCGACTTAAGTACAAGAAAACAGAGTCTTCTTAAGGTCCTTGATTTGAGCGTTTCCCGTGTCACCACTTTTACATTCCGATGCACCTCTGCAGGTTTACTGTATGCCTTGGACCTTCCCATTGACGATGAAACACAGAAATTGCATCGGAGTTAAATATAAGAGATACAATGCCCACACAAGTACAAGAAAACTGAGTCTACTTACGGTCTATGTTTTGAGCGTTTCCTGTGTCACCAGTTTTACATTCCGATGCACCTCTGCAGGTTTACTGTATCCCTTGGACCTTCCCATTGACGATGAAATACAGAAATTGCATCGGAATTAAATATAACAGACACAATGCCGACTTAAGTACAGGAAGACTGAGTGTTATTAATGTCTATGTTTTGAGCGTTTCCTGTGTCACCAGTTATACATTCCGATGCAACTCTGCCGGTTTACTGTATCCATTGGACCTTCCCATTGACGATGAAACACAGAAATTGCATCGGAGTTAAATATAAGAGATACAATGCCCACACAAGTACAAGAAAACTAAGTCTACTTACGGTCTATGTTTTGAGCGTTTCCTGTGTCACCAGTTTTACATTCCGATGCACCTCTGCAGGTTTACTGTATCCCTTGGACCTTCCCATTGACGATGAAATACAGAAATTGCATCGGAATTAAATATAAGAGACACAATGCCGACTTAAGTACAGGAAGACTGAGTCTTCCTACTGTCTATGTTTTGAGCGTTTCCGGTGTCACCAATTTTACATTCCCATGGACCTGTGCAGGTTTACTGTATCCCTTGGACCTTCCCATTGACGATGAAACACAGAAATTGCATCGGATTTAAATATAAGAGACACAATGCCGGCTTATGTACAGGAAGACTGAGCCCCCTACTGTCTATGCTTTGAGCGTTTCCTGCGACACCAGTTTTACATTCTGATGCATCTCTGCAGGTTAGTGTATTCATTGGACCTTCCCATTGACGATGAAACACAGAAATTGCATCGGAATTAAATATAAGAGACACAATGCCGACTTAAGTACAAGAAAACTGAGTCTCCTTAAGGTCTATGATTTGAGCGTTTCCCGTGTCACCACTTTTACATTCCGATGCACCTCTGCAGGTTTACTGTATGCCTTGGACCTTCGCATTGACGATGAAATACAGAAATTGGATCGGAATTAAATATAAGAGACACAATGCCGACTCAAGTACAGGAAGACCGAGTCTTCCTATTATCTATGCTTTGAGCGTTTCCTGTGTCACCAGTTTTACATTCCAATACACCTCTGCAAGTTTACTGTATTCCTTGGACCTTCCCATTGACGATGAAACACAGAAATTGCAACGGAATTAAGTATAACAGACACAATGCCGACTGAAGTACAGAAATATTGAGTCTTCCTACTGTCTATGTTTTGAGCGTTTCCTGCGACACCAGTTTTACATTCTGATGCATCTCTGCAGGTTTACTGTATCCCTTGGACCTTCCCATTGACGATGAAATACAGAAATTGCATCGGACTTAAATATAACAGACACAATGCCGACTTAAGAACAGGAAGACTGAGTCTTCCCACTGTCTATGTTTTGAGCGTTTCCTGGGTCACCAGTTTTACATTCCGATGCACCTCTGCACCTTTACTGTATCCCTTGGATCACCCTACCGACGATGAAACACAGAAATTGCATCGGAGTTAAATATAAGAGATACAATGCCCACATAAGTACAAGAAAACTGAGTCTTCTTAGGGTCTATGTTTTGAGCGCTTCCTGTGTCACCTGTTTTACATTCCGATGCACCTCTGCAAGTTTACTGTATCCATTGGACCTTCCCATAGACGATGAAACCCAGAAATTGCTTGGGAATTAAATATAAGAGACACAACGATGTCTTAAGTACAAGAAAACTGAGTCTTCTTACGGTCTATGTTTTGAGCGTTTCCTGTGTTCCTAGTTTTACATTCCGATGCAACTCTGCAGGTTTAATGTATCCCTTGGACCTTCCCATTGACGATGAAAAACAGAAATTGCATCGAATTTAAATATAAGAGACACAATGCCGGCTTATGTACAGAAAGACTGAGCCCTCCTACTGTCTATGATTTGAACGTTTCCTGTGTCACCAGTTATACATTCCGATGCACCTCTGCAGGTTTACTGTATCCCTTGGACCTTCCCATTGACGATGAAACACAGAAATTGCATCGGAATTAAGTATAACAGACACAATGCCGACTGAAGTACAGGAAGATTGAGTCTTCCTACTCTCTATGTTTGTGCGTTTCCTGCGACACCAGTTTTACATTCCGATGCACCTCTGCAGGTTTACTGTATTCATTGGACCTTCCCATTGACGATGAAACACAGAAATTGCAGCGGAATTAAATATAAGACACACAATGCCGACTTAAGAACAAGAAAACTGAGTCTTCTTAAGGTCTATGATTTGAGCGTTTCCCGTGTAACTACTTTTACATTTCGATGCACCTCTGAAGGTTTACTGTATGCCTTGGACCTTCGCATTAACGATGAAATTCAGAAATTGCATCGGAATTAAATATAAGAGACACAATGCCGACTTAAGTACAGGAAGACTGAGTGTTATTAATGTCTATGTTTTGAGCGTTTCCTGTGTTAGCAGTTATACATTCCGATGCAACTCTGCCGGTTTACTGTATCCATTGGACCTTCCCATTGACGAAAAAACACAGAAATTGCATCGGAATTAAATATAAGAAACACAACGCCGACTTAAGTACAAGAAAACTGAGTCTTCTTACGGTCTATGTTTTGAGCGTTTCCTGTGTCACCAGTTTTACATTCCGATGCACCTCTACAGGTTTACTGTATTCATTGGACCTTCCCATTGACGATGAAACACAGAAATTGCATCGGAGTTAAATATAAGAGATACAATGCCCACATAAGTACAAGAAAACTGAGTCTTCTTACGGTCTATGTTTTGAGCGTTTCCTGTGTCACCAGTTTTACATTCCGATGCACCTCTGCAGGTTTACTGTATCCCTTGGACCTTCCCATTGACGATGAAATACAGAAATTGCATCGGAATTAAATATAAGAGACACAATGCCGACTTAACTACAGGAAGACTGAGTCTTCCTACTGTCTATGTTTTGAGCGTTTCCGGTGTCACCAGTTTTTCATTCCCATGCACCTGTGCAGGTTTACTGTATGCTTTGGACCTTCCCATTGACGATGAAAAACAGAAATTGCATCGGATTTAAATATAAGAGACACAATGCCGGCTTATGTACAGGAAGACTGAGCCCTCCTACTGTCTATGCTTTGAGCGTTTCCTGTGTCACCAGTTTTACATTCCAATACACCTCTGCATGTTTACTGTATCCCTTGGACCTTCCCATTGAAGATGAAACACAGAAATTGCAACGGAATTAAGTATAACAGACACAATGCCGACTGAAGTACAGGAATATTGAGTCTTCCTACTGTCTATGTTTTGAGCGTTTCCTGCGACACCAGTTTTACATTCTGATGCATCTCTGCAGGTTTACTGTATTCATTGGACCTTCCCATTGACGATGAAACAAAGAAATTGCATCGGAATTAAATATAAGAGACACAATGCCGACTTAAGTACAAGAAAACTGAGTCTCCTTAAGGTCTATGATTTGAGCGTTTCCCGTGTCACCACTTTTACATTCCGATGCACCTCTGCAGGTTTACTGTATGGCTTGGACCTTCGCATTGACGATGAAATACAGAAATTGGATCGGAATTAAATATAAGAGTCACAATGCCGACTCAAGTACAGGAAGACTGAGTCTTCCTACTGTCTATGCTTTGAGCGTTTCCTGCGACACCAGTTTTACATTCTGATGCATCTCTGCAGGTTTACTGTATTCATTGGACCTTCCCATTGACGATGAAACACAGAAATTGCATCGGAATTAAATATAAGAGACACAACGCCGACTTAAGTACAGGAAGACTGAGTGTTATTAATGTCTATGTTTTGAGCGTTTCCTGTGTCAGCAGTTATATATTCCGATGCAACTCTGCCGGCTTACTGTATCCATTGGACCTTCCCATTGACGAAAAAACCCAGAAATTGCATCGGAATTAAATATAAGAGACACAACGCCGAATTAAGTACAAGAAAACTGAGTCTTCTTACGGTCTATGTTTTGAGCGTTTCCTGTGTCACCAGTTTTACATTCCGATGCACCTCTGCAGGTTCACTGTATCCCTTGGACCTTCCCATTGACGATGAAAAACAGAAATTGCATCGGATTTAAATATAAGAGACACAATGCCGACTTAAGTACAGGAAGACTGAGCCTTCCTAATGTCTATATTTTGAGCGTTTCCTGTGTCACCAGTTTTACATTCCGATGCACCTCTGCAGCTTTACTGTATCCCTTGGATCACCCTACTGACGATGAAACACAGAAATTGCATCGGAGTTAAATATAAGAGATACAATGCCCACATTAGTACAAGAAAACTGAGTCTAGTTACGGTCTATGTTTTGAGCGTTTCCTGTGTCACCAGTTTTACATTCCGATGCAACTCTGCAGGTTTACTGTATCCCTTGGACCTTCCCATTGACGATGAAATACAGAAATTGCATCGGAATTAAATATAAGAGACACAATGCCGACTTAAGTACAGGAAGACTGAGTCTTCCTACTGTCTATGTTTTGAGCGTTTCCGGTGTCACCAGTTTTACATTCCCATGGACCTGTGCAGGTTTACTGTATCCCTTGGACCTTCCCATTGACGATGAAAAACAGAAATTGCATCGGATTTAAATATAAGAGACACAATGCCGGATTATGTACAGGGAGACTGAGCGCCCTACTGTCTATGCTTTGAGCGTTTCCTGTGTCACCAGTTTTACATTCCAATACACCTCTGCAGGTTTACTGTATCCCTTGGACCTTCCGATTGACGATGAAACACAGAAATTGCAACGGAATTAAGTATAACAGACACAATGCCGACTGAAGTACAGGAATATTGAGTCTTCCTACTGTCTATGTTTTGAGCGTTTCCTGCGACACCAGTTTTACATTCTGATGCATCTCTGCAGGTTTACTGTATTCATTGGACCTTCCCATTGACGATGAAACAAAGAAATTACATCGGAATTAAATATAAGAGACACTATGCCGACTTAAGTACAAGAAAACTGAGTCTCCTTAAGGTCTATGATTTGAGCGTTTCCCGTGTCACCACTTTTACATTCCGATGCACCTCTGCAGGTTTACTGTATGCCTTGGACCTTCGCATTGACGATGAAATACAGAAATTGGATCGGAATTAAATATAAGAGACACAATGCCGACTCAAGTACAGGAAGACCGAGTCTTCCTATTGTCTATGCTTTGAGCGTTTCCTGTGTCACCAGTTTTACATTCCAATACACCTCTGCAAGTTTACTGTATCCCTTGGACCTTCCCATTGACGATGAAACACAGAAATTGCAACGGAATTTAGTATAAGAGACACAATGCCGACTGAAGTACAGGAATATTGAGTCTTCCTACTGTCTATGTTTTGAGCGTTTCCTGCGACACCAGTTTTATATTCTGATGCATCTCTGCAGGTTTACTGTATTCATTGGACCTTCCCATTGACGATGAAACACAGAAATTGCATCGGAATTAAATATAAGAGACACAATGCCGACTTAAGTACAAGAAAACTGAGTCTTCTTAAGGTCCTTGATTTGAGCGTTTCCTGTGTCACCACTTTTACATTCCGATGCACCTCTGCAGGTTTACTGTATGCCTTGGACCTTCGCATTGACGATGAAATACAGAAATTGGATCGGAATTAAAAATAAGAGACACAATGCCGACTTAAGTACAGGAAGACTGAGTCATATTAATGGCTATGTTTTGAGCTTTTCCTGTGTCAGCATTTTTACATTCCGATGCACCTCTGCAGGTTTACTGTATCCCTTGGACCTTCACAGTGACGATGAAACGCAGAAATTGCATCGGAATTAAGTATAACAGACACAATGCCGACTTAAGTACACGAAGACTGAGTGTTATTAATGTCTATGTTTTGAGCGTTTCCTGTGTCACCAGTTATACATTCCGATGCAACTCTGCCGGTTTACTGTATCCATTGGACCTTCCCATTGACGAAAAAACACAGAAATTGCATCGGAATTAAATATAAGAGACACAACGCCGACTTAAGTACAAGAAAACTGAGTCTTCCTACGGTCTATGTTTTGAGCGTTTCCTATGTCGCCAGTTTTACATTCCGATGAACCTCTGCAGGTTTACTGTATCCATTGGACCTTCCCATTGACGATGAAACACAGAAATGGCATCGCAATTAAATATAAGAGTCACAATGCCGACTCAAGTACAGGAAGACTGAGTCTTCCTACTGTCTATGTTTTGAGCGTTTCCTGTGTCACCAGTTTTACATTCCGATGCACCTGTGGAGGTTTATTGTATCCCTTGGACCTTCCCATTGACGATGAAACACAGAAATTGCATCGCAATTAAATATAAGAGATACTATGCCGACTTTAGTACGGGAAGACTGAGTGTTATTAATGCCTATGTTTTGAGCGTTTCCTGTGTCACCAGTTATACATTCCGATGCAACTCTGCCGGTTTACTGTATCCATTGGACCTTCCCATTGACGAAAAAACACAGAAATTGCATCGGACTTAAATATAACAGACACAATGCCGACTTAAGAACAGGAAGACTGAGTCTTCCCACTGTCTATGTTTTGAGCGTTTCCTGGGTCACCAGTTTTACATTCCGATGCACCTCTGCACCTTTACTGTATCACTTGGATCACCCTACCGACGATGAAACACAGAAATTGCATCGGAGTTAAATATAAGAGATACAATGCCCACATAAGTACAAGAAAACTGAGTCTTCTTAGGGTCTATGTTTTGAGCGCTTCCTGTGTCACCTGTTTTACATTCCGATGCACCTCTGCAGGTTTACTGTATCCATTGGACCTTCCCATTGACGATGAAACACAGAAATTGCTTCGGAATTAAATATAAGAGACACAACGCCGTCTTAAGTACAAGAAAACTGAGTCCTCTTACGGTCTATGTTTTGAGCGTTTCCTGTGTTCCTAGTTTTACATTCCGATGCAACTCTGCAGGTTGAATGTATCCCTGGACCTTCCCATTGACGATGAAAAACAGAAATTGCATCGGAATTAAGTATAACAGACACAATGCCGACTGAAGTACAGGAAGATTGAGTCTTCCTAGTCTCTATGTTTGTGCGTTTCCTGCGACACCAGTTTTACATTCCGATGCACCTCTGCAGGTTTACTGTATTCATTGGACCTTCCCATTGACGATGAAACACAGAAATTGCAGCGGAATTAAATATAAGACACACAATGCCGACTTAAGAACAAGAAAACTGAGTCTTCTTAAGGTCTATGATTTGAGCGTTTCCCGTGTAACTACTTTTACATTTCGATGCACCTCTGAAGGTTTACTGTATGCCTTGGACCTTCGCATTAACGATGAAATTCAGAAATTGCATCGGAATTAAATATAAGAGACACAATGCCGACTTAAGTACAGGAAGACTGAGTGTTATTAATGTCTATGTTTTGAGCGTTTCCTGTGTTAGCAGTTATACATTCCGATGCAACACTGCCGGTTTACTGTATCCATTGGACCTTCCCATTGACGAAAAAACACAGGAATTGCATCGGAATTAAATATAAGAAACACAACGCCGACTTAAGTACAAGAAAACTGAGTCTTCTTACGGTCTATGTTTTGAGCGTTTCCTGTGTCACCAGTTTTACATTCCGATGCACCTCTACAGGTTTACTGTATTCATTGGACCTTCCCATTGACGATGAAACACAGAAATTGCATCGGAGATAAATATAAGAGATACAATGCCCACATAAGTACAAGAAATCTGAGTCTTCTTACGGTCTATGTTTTGAGCGTTTCCTGTGTCACCAGTTTTACATTCCGATGCACCTCTGCAGGTTTACTGTATCCCTTGGACCTTCCCATTGACGATGAAATACAGAAATTGCATCGGAATTAAATATAAGAGACACAATGCCGACTTAAGTACAGGAAGACTGAGTCTTCCTACTGTCTATGTTTTGAGCGTTTCCGGTGTCACCAGTTTTACATTCCCATGAACCTGTGCAGGTTTACTGTATGCCTTGGACCTTCCCATTGACGATGAAAAACAGAAATTGCATCGGATTTAACTATAAGAGACACAATGCCGGCTTATATACAGGAAGACTGAGCCCTCCTACTGTCTATGCTTTGAGCGTTTCTTGTGTCACCAGTTTTACATTCCAATACACCTCTGCATGTTTACTGTATCCCTTGGACCTTCCCATTGAAGATGAAACACAGAAATTGCAACGGAATTAAGTATAACAGACACAATGCCGACTGAAGTACAGGAATATTGAGTCTTCCTACTGTCTATGTTTTGAGCGTTTCCTGCGACACCAGTTTTACATTCTGATGCATCTCTGCAGGTTTACTGTATTCATTGGACCTTCCCATTGACGATGAAACACAGACATTGCATCGGAATTAAATATAAGAGACACAATGCCGACTTAAGTACAAGAAAACTTAGTCTCCTTAAGGTCTATGATTTGAGCGTTTCCCGTGTCACCACTTTTACATTCCGATGCACCTCTGCAGGTTTACTGTATGGCTTGGACCTTCGCATTGACGATGAAATACAGAAATTGGATCGGAATTAAATATAAGAGTCACAATGCCGACTCAAGTACAGGAAGACTGAGTCTTCCTACTGTCTATGCTTTGAGCGTTTCCTGCGACACCGGTTTTACATTCTGATGCATCTCTGCAGGTTTACTGTATTCATTGGACCTTCCCATTGACGATGAAACACAGAAATTGCATCGGAATTAAATATAAGAGACACAACGCCGACTTAAGTACAGGAAGACTGTGTGTTAATAATGTCTATGTTTTGAGCGTTTCCTGTGTCAGCAGTTATACATTCCGATGCAACTCTGCCGGCTTACTGTATCCATTGGACCTTCCCATTGACGAAAAAACACAGAAATTGCATCGGAATTAAATATAAGAGACACAACGCCGAATTAAGTACAAGAAAACTGAGTCTTCTTACGGTCTATGTTTTGAGCGTTTCCTGTGTCACCAGTTTTACATTCCGATGCACCTCTGCAGGTTTACTGTATCCCTTGGACCTTCCCATTGACGATGAAAAACAGAAATTGCATCGGATTTAAATATAAGAGACACAATGCCGACTTAAGTACAGGAAGACTGAGCCTTCCTAATGTCTATATTTTGAGAGTTTCCTGTGTCACCAGTTTTACATTGCGATGCACATCTGCAGGTTTACTGTATTCATTGGACCTTCCCATTGACGATGAAACACAGAAATTGCATCGGAGTTAAATATAAGAGATACAATGCCCACATAAGTACAAGAAAACTGAGTCTACTTACGGTCTATGTTTTGAGCGTTTCCTGTGTCACCAGTTTAACATTCCGATGCACCTCTGCAGGTTTACTGTATTCATTGGACCTTCCCATTGACGATGAAACACAGAAATTGCATCGGAATTAAATATAACAGACACAATGCCGACTGAAGTACAGGGATATTGAGTCTTCCTACTGTCTATGTTTTGAGCGTTTCCTGCGACACCAGTTTTACATTCTGATGCATCTCTGCAGGTTTACTGTATTCATTGGACCTTCCCATTGACGATGAAACACAGAAATTGCATCGGAATTAAATATAAGAGACACAATGCCGACTTAAGTACAAGAAAACTGAGTCTCCTTAAGGTCTATGAGTTGAGCGTTTCCCGTGTCACCACTTTTACATTCCGATGCACCTCTGCAGGTTTACTGTATGCCTTGGACCTTCGCATTGACGAAGAAATACAGATATTGGATCGGAATTAAATATAACAGACACAATGCCGACTCAAGTACAGGAAGACCGAGTCTTCCTATTGTCTATGCTTTGAGCGTTTCCTGTGTCACCAGTTTTACATTCCAATACACCTCTGCAAGTTTACTGTATCCCTTGGACCTTCCCATTGACGATGAAACACAGAAATTGCAACGGAATTAAGTATAACAGACACAATGCCGACTGAAGTACAGGAATATTGAGTCTTCCTACTGTCTATGTTTTGAGCGTTTCCTGCGACACCAGTTTTACATTCTGATGCATCTCTGCAGGTTTACTGTATTCATTGGACCTTCCCATTGACGATGAAACACAGGAATTGCATCGGAATTAAATATAAGAGACACAATGCCGACTTAAGTACAAGAAAACTGAGTCTTCTTAAGGTCCTTGATTCGAGCGTTTCCCGTGTCACCACTTTTACATTCCGATGCACCTCTGCAGGTTTACTGTATGCCTTGGACCTTCGCATTGACGATGAAATACAGAAATTGGATCGGAATTAAATATAAGAGACACAATGCCGACTTAAGTACAGGAAGACTGAGTCATATTAATGTCTATGATTTGAGCTTTTCCTGTGTCAGCATTTTTACATTCCGATGCTCCTCTGCAGGTTTACTGTATCCCTTGGACCTTCACAGTGACGATGAAACGCAGAAATTGCATCGGAATTAAGTATAACAGACACAATGCCGACTTAAGTACAGGAAGACTGAGTGTTATTAATGTCTATGTTTTGAGCGTTTCCTGTGTCACCAGTTATACATTCCGATGCAACTCTGCCGGTTTACTGTATCCATTGGACCTTCCCATTGACGAAAAAACACAGAAATTGCATCGGAATTAAATATAAGAGACACAACGCCGACTTAAGTACAAGAAAACTGAGTCTTCTTACGGTCTATGTTTTGAGCGTTTCCTGTGTCACCAGTTTTACATTCCGATGCACCTCTGCAGGTTTACTGTATCCATTGGACCTTCCCATTGACGATGAAACACAGAAATGGCATCGCAATTAAATATAAGAGTCACAATGCCGACTCAAGTACAGGAAGACTAAGTCTTCCTACTGTCTATGTTTTGAGCGTTTCCTGTGTCACCAGTTTTGCATTCCGATGCACCTGTGGAGGTTTACTGTATCCCTTGGACCTTCCCATTGACGATGAAACACAGAAATTGCATCGGAATTAAATATAAGAGATACAATGCCGACTTAAGTACGGGAAGACTGAGTGTTATTAATGCCTATGTTTTGAGCGTTTCCTGTGTCACCAGTTATACATTCCGATGCAACTCTGCCGGTTTACTGTATCCATTGGACCTTCCCATTGACGAAAAAACACAGAAATTGCATCGGAGTTAAATATAAGAGATACAATGCCCACATAAGTACAAGAAAACTGAGTCATCTTAGGGTCTATGTATTGAGCGCTTCCTGTGTCACCTGTTTTACATTCCGATGCACCTCCGCAGTTTTACTGTATCCATTAGACCTTCACAGTGATGACGGAACACGGAAATTGCATCGGAATTCAATATAAGAGACACAATGTCGACTTAAGTACAGGAAGAGTTTGTCTTTCTACTGTCTATGTTTTGAGCGTTTCCTGTGTCACCAGTTTTACATTCCGATGCATCTCTGCAGGTTTACTGTATCCCTTGTGCCTTCCCATTCACGATGAAATACAGAAATTTCATCGGAATTAAATATAAGAGACACAATGCCGACTTAAGTACAGGAAGACTGAGTCTTCCTAGTGTCTATGTTTGAGCGTTTCCGGTGTCAGCAGTTTTACATTCCGATGCATTTCTGCAGGTTTACTGTATCCCTTGGACCTTCCCATTGACGATGAAACATAGAAATTGCATCGGAATTAAGTATAACAGACACAATGCCGACTGAAGTACAGGAAGATTGAGTCTTCCTACTGTCTATATTTTGAGCGTTTCCTGCGACACCAGTTTTACATTCTGATGCATCTCTGTAGGTTTACTGTATTCATTGGACCTTCCCATTGACGATGAAACACAGAAATTGCATCGGAATTATATATAAGAGACACAATGCCGACTTAAGTACAAGAAAACTGAGTCTTCTTAAGGTCTATGATTTGAGCGTTTCCCGTGTCACCAGTTTTACATTCCGCAGCACCTCTGAAGGTTTACTGTATGCCTTGGACCTTCGCATTGACGATGAAATACAGAAATTGCATCGGAATTAAATATAATAGACACAATGCCGACTTAAGTACAGGAAAACTGAGTCATATTAATGTCTATGATTGAGCGTTTCCTGTGTCAGCATTTTTACATTCCGATGCACCTCTGCAGGTTTACTGTATCCCTTGGACCTTCACAGTGACGATGAAACACAGAAATTGCATCGGAATTAAGTATAACAGACACAATGCCGACTTAAGTACAGGAAGACTGAGTCTTCCTACTGTCTATGTTTTGAGCGTTTCCGGTGTCACCAGTTTTACTTTCCGATGCATCTGTGCAGGTTTACTGTATCCCTTGGACCTTCCCATTGACGATGAAACACAGAAATTGCAACGGAATTAAGTATATCAGACACAATGCCGACTGAAGTACAGGAATATTGAGTCTTCCTACTGTCTATGTTTTGAGCGTTTCCTGCGACACCAGTTTTACTTTCTGATGCATCTCTGCAGGTTTACTGTATTCATTGGACCTTCCCATTGACGATGAAACACAGAAATTGCATCGGAATTAAATATAAGAGACACAATGCCGACTTAAGTACAAGAAAACTGAGTCTTCTTAAGGTCTATGATTTGAGCGTTTCCCATGTCACCACTTTTACATTCCGATGCACCTCTGCAGGTTTACTGTATGCCTTGGACCTTCGCATTGACGATGAAATACAGAAATTGGATCGGAATTAAATATAAGAGACACAATGCCGACTTAAGTACAGGAAGACTGAGTCTTTTTACTGTCTATGTTTTGAGCGTTTCCGGTGTCACCAGTTTTACATTCCGATGCACCTGTGCAGGTTTGCTGTATCCCTTGGACCTTCCCATTTACGATGAAACACAGAAATGCATCGCAATTAATATAAGAGTCACAATGCCGACTCAAGTACAGGAAGACTGAGTCTTCCTACTGTCTATGTTTTGAGCGTTTCCTGTGTCACCAGCTTTACATTCCGATGCACCTGTGGAGGTTTACTGTAACCCTTGGACCTTCCCATTGACGATGAAACACACAAATTGCATCGGAATTAAATATAAGAGACACAATGCCGACTTAAGTACGGGAAGACTGAGTGTTATTAATGTCTACGTTTTGAGCGTTTCCTGTGTCACCAGTTATACATTCCGATGCAACTCTGCCGGTTTACTGTATCCATTGGACCTTCCCATTGCCGAAAAAACACAGAGATTGCATCGGACTTAAATATAAGAGACACAATGCCGACTAAGTACAGGAAGACTGAGTCTTCCTACTGTATATGTTTTGAGCGTTTCCTGGGTCACCTGTTTTACATTCCGATGCACCTCTGCAGCTTTACTGTATCCCTTGAATCACCCTACTGATGATGAAACACAGAAATTGCATCGGAGTCAAATATAAGAGATACAATGCCCACATAAGTACAAGAAAACTGAGTCTTCTTAGGGTCTATGTTTTGAGCGCTTCCTGTGTCACCTGTTTTACATTCCGATGCGCCTCTGCAGGTTTACTGTATTCATTGGACCTTCCCATTGACGATGAAACACAGAAATTGCATCGGAATTAAATATAAGAGACACATTGCCGACATAAGTACAGGATGACTGAGTCTTCCTAGTGTCTATGCTTTGAGCGTTTCCTGTGTCACCAGTTTTACATTCCGATGCACCTCCGCAAGTTTACTGTATCCATTAGACCTTCACAGTGATGACGGAACACGGAAATTGCATCGGAATTAAATATAAGAGACACAATGTCGACTTAAGTACAGGAAGAGTTTGTCTTTCTACTGTCTATGTTTTGAGCGTTTCCTGTGTCACCAGTTTTACATTCCGATGCACCTCTGCAGGTTTACTGTATCCCTTGGACCATCCCATTGACGATGAAACACAGAAATTGCATCGGAATTAAATATAAGAGACACAACGCCGACTTAAGTACAAGAAAACTGAGTCATCTTACGGTCTATGTTTTGAGCGTTTCCTGTGTCACCAGTTTTACATTCCGATGCATCTCTGCAGGTTTACTGTATTCATTGGACCTTCCCATTGACGATGAAACACAGAAATTGCATCGGAATTAAATATAAGAGACACAATGCCGACTTCAGTACAGGAAGACTGAGTCATATTAATGTCTATGATTGAGCGTTTCCTGTGTCAGCATTTTTACATTCCGATGCACCTCTGCAGGTTTACTGTATCCCTTGAACCTTCACAGTGACGATGAAAAACAGAAATTGCATCGGATTTAAATATAAGAGACACAATGCCGGCTTATGTACAGGAAGACTGAGCCCTCCTATTGTCTATGCTTTGAGCGTTTCCTGTGTCACCAGTTTTACATTCCAATGCACCTCTGCAGGTTTACTGTATCCCTTGGACCTTCCCATTGACGATGAAACACAGAAATTGCATCGGAATTAAATATAACAGACACAATGCCGACTGAAGTACAGGAAGATTGAGTCTTCCTACTGTCTATGTTTTGAGCGTTTCCTGCGACACCAGTTTTACATTCTGATGCATCTCTCCAGGTTTACTGTATTCATTGGACCTTCCCATTGACGAAGAAACACAGAAATTGCATCGGAATTAAATATAAGAGACACAATGCCGACTTAAGTACAAGAAAACTGAGTCTTCTTGGGGTCTATGATTTGAGCGTTTCCCGTGTCGCCACTTTTACATTCCGATGCACCTCTGCAGGTTTACTGTATGCCTTGGACCTTCGCTATGACGATGAAATACAGAAATTGGATCGGAATTAAATATAAGAGACACAATGCAGACTTAAGTACAGGAAGACTGAGTCTTCCTACTGTCTATGTTTTGAGCGTTTCCGGTGTCACCAGGTTTACATTCCGATGTACCTGTGCAGGTTTACTGTATCCCTTGGACCGTCCCATTGAATATGAAACACAGAAATGGCATCGCAATTAAATATAAGAGTCACAATGCCCACTCAAGTACAGGAAGACTGAGTCTTCCTACTGTCTATGCTTTGAGCGTTTCCGGTGTCACCAGCTCTAGATTCCGATGCACCTGTGCAGGTTTACTGTATCCCTTGGACCTTCCCATTGACGATGAAAAACAGAAATTGCATCGGATTTAAATAAAAGAGACACAATGCCGGCTTATGTACAGGAAGACTGAGCCCTCCTACTGTCTACGCTTTGAGCGTTTCCTGTGTCACCAGTTTTACATTCCAATGCACCTCTGCAGGTTTACTGTATCCCTTGGACCTTCCCATTGACGATGAAACACAGAAATTGCATCGGAATTAAGTATAACAGACACAATGCCGACTGAAGTACAGGAAGATTGAGTCTTCCTACTGTCTATGTTTTGAGCGTTTCCTGCGACACCAGTTTTACATTCTGATGCATCTCTCCAGGTTTACTGTATTCATTGGACCTTCCCATTGACGATGAAACACAGAAATTGCATCGGAATTAAATATAAGAGACACAATGCCGACTTAAGTACAAGAAAACTGAGTCTTCTTGGGGTCTATGATTTGAGCGTTTCCCGTGTCGCCACTTTTACATTCCGATGCACCTCTGCAGGTTTACTGTATGCCTTGGACCTTCGCATTGACGATGAAATACAGAAATTGGATCGGAAGTAAATATAAGAGACACAATGCCGACTTAAGTACAGGAAGACTGAGTCTTCCTACTGTCTATGTTTTGAGCGTTTCCGGTGTCACCAGGTTTACATTCCGATGTACCTGTGCAGGTTTACTGTAACCCTTGGACCTTCCCATTGAATATGAAACACAGAAATGGCATCGCAATTAAATATAAGAGTCACAATGCCCACTCAAGTACAGGAAGACTGAGTCTTCCTACTGTCTATGTTTTGAGCGTTTCCTGTGTCACCAGTTTTACATTCCGATGCACCTGTGGAGGTTTATTGTAACCCTTGGACCTTCCCATTGACGATGAAACTCAGAAATTGCATCGGAATTAAATATAAGAGACACAATGCCGACTTACGTACGGGAAGACTGAGTGTTATTAATGTCTATGTTTTGAGCGTTTCCTGTGTCACCAGTTATACATTAAGATGCAACTCTGCCGGTTTACTGTATTCATTGGACCTTCCCATTGACGATGAAACACAGAAATTGCATCGGAATTAAATATAAGAAACACATTGCAGACTTAAGTAGAGGAAGACTGAGTCTTCCTAGTGTCTATGCTTTGAGCGTTTCCTGTGTCACCAGTTTTACATTCCGATGCACCTCCGCAGGTTTACTGTATCCATTGGACCTTCACAGTGGTGACGGAACACGGAAATTGCATCGGAATTAAATATAAGAGACACAATGTCGACTTCAGTACAGGAAGAGTTTGTCTTTCTACTGTCTATGTTTTGAGCGTTTCCTGTGTCACCAGTTTTACATTCCGATGCACCTCTGCAGGTTTACTGTATCCCTTGGACCTTCCCATTGACGATGAAATACAGAAATTTCATCGGAATTAAATATAAGAGACACGATGCCGACTTAAGTACAGGAAGACTGAGTCTTCCTAGTGTCTATGTTTTGAGCGTTTCCGGTGTCACCAGTTTTACATTCCGATGCATCTCTGCAGGAGTACTGTATCCCTTGGACCTTCCCATTGACGATGAAACACCGAAATTGCATCGGAATTAAGTATAACAGACACAATGCCGACTGAAGTACAGGAAGATTGAGTCTTCCTACTGTCTATGTTTTGAGCGTTTCCTGCGACACCAGTTTTACATTCTGATGCATCTCTGCAGGTTTACTGTATTCATTGGACCTTCCCATTGACGATGAAACACAGAAATTGCATCGGAATTAAATATAAGAGACACAATGCCGACTTAAGTACAAGAAAAATGAGTCTTCTTAAGGTCTATGATTTGAGCGTTTCCCGTGTCACCACTTTTACATTCCGCTGCACCTCTTAAGGTTTACTGTATGCCTTGGACCTTCGCATTGAAGATGAAATACAGAAATTGCATCGGAATTAAATATAAGAGACACAATGCCGACTTAAGTACAGGAAGACTGAGTCATATTAATGTCTATGTTTTGAGCGTTTCCTGTGTCAGCATTTTTACATTCCGATGCATCTCTGCAGGTTTACTGTATCCCTTGGACCTTCCCATTGACGATGAAAAACAGAAATTGCATCGGAATTAAATAT
Source organism: Schistocerca nitens (assembly GCF_023898315.1). Taxonomy (NCBI): domain Eukaryota; kingdom Metazoa; phylum Arthropoda; class Insecta; order Orthoptera; family Acrididae; genus Schistocerca; species Schistocerca nitens. Next base: position 12,300,313 of record NW_026045897.1, on the reverse strand, counting down.
AAGAGACACATTGCCGACTTAAGTACAGGAAGACTGAGTCTTCCTAGTGTCTACGTTTTGAGCGTTTCCTGTGTCACCAGTTTTACATTCCGATGCACCTCCGCAGGTTTACTGTATCCCTTGGACCTTCCCATTGACGAAAAAAAAAACAGAAATTGCATCGGAATTAAATATAAGAGACACAACGCCGACTTAGGTACAAGAAAACTGAGTCATCTTACGGTCTATGTTTTGAGCGTTTTCTGTGTCACCAGTTTTACATTCCGATGCATCTCTGCAGGTTTACTGTATCCCTTGGACCTTCCCATTGACGATGAAAAACAGAAATTGCATCGGAATTAAATATAAGAGACACATTGCCGACTTAAGTACAGGAAGACTGAGTCTTCCTAGTGTCTACGTTTTGAGCGTTTCCTGTGTCACCAGTTTTACATTCCGATGCACCTCCGCAGGTTTACTGTATCCATTGGACCTTCACAGTGATGACGGAACACGGGAATTGCATCGGAATTAAATATAAGAGACACAATGTCAACTTAAGTACAGGAAGAGTTTGTCTTTCTACTGTCTATGTTTTGAGCGTTACCTGTGTCACCAGTTTTACATTCCGATGCATCTCTGCAGGTTTACTGTATCCCTTGGACCTTCCCATTGACGATGAAATACAGATATTTCATCGGAATTAAATATAAGAGACACAATGCCGACTTAAGTACAGGAAGACTGAGTCTTCCTACTGTCTATGTTTTGAGCGTTTCTGGTGTCACCAGTTTTACATTCCGATGCACCTGTGCAGGTTTACTGTATCCCTTGGACCTTCCCATTGACGATGAAACACAGAAATTGCATCGGAATTAAATATAAGAGACACAATGCCGACTTAAGTACAGGAAGACTGAGTCTTCCTACTGTCTATGTTTTGAGCGTTTCCGGTGTCACCAGGTTTACATTCCGATGTACCTGTGCAGGTTTACTGTATCCCTTGGACCTTCCCATTGAATATGAAACACAGAAATGGCATCGCAATTAAATATAAGAGTCACAATGCTCACTCAAGTACAGGAAGACTGAGTCTTCCTACTGTCTATGCTTTGAGCGTTTCCGGTGTCACCAGCTCTAGATTCCGATGCACCTGTGCAGGTTTACTGTATCCCTTGGACCTTCCCATTGACGATGAAAAACAGAAATTGCATCGGATTTAAATAAAAGAGACACAATGCCGGCTTATGTACAGGAAGACTGAGCCCTCCTACTGTCTATGCTTTGAGCGTTTCCTGTGTCACCAGTTTTACATTCCAATGCACCTCTGCAGGTTTACTGTATCCCTTGGACCTTCCCATTGACGATGAAACACAGAAATTGCATCGGAATTAAGTATAAGAGACACAATGCCGACTGAAGTACAGGAAGATTGAGTCTTCCTACTGTCTATGTTTTGAGCGTTTCCTGCGACACCAGTTTTACATTCTGATGCATCTCTCCAGGTTTACTGTATTCATTGGACCTACCCATTGACGATGAAACACAGAAATTGCATCGGAATTAAATATAAGAGACACAATGCCGACTTAAGTACAAGAAAACTGAGTCTTCTTGGGGTCTATGATTTGAGCGTTTCCCGTGTCGCCACTTTTACATTCCGATGCACCTCTGCAGGTTTACTGTATGCCTTGGACCTTCGCATTGACGATGAAATACAGAAATTGGATCGGAATTAAATATAAGAGACACAATGCCGACTTAAGTACAGGAAGACTGAGTCTTCCTACTGTCTATGTTTTGAGCGTTTCCGGTGTCACCAGGTTTACATTCCGATGTACCTGTGCAGGTTTACTGTAACCCTTGGACCTTCCCATTGAATATGAAACACAGAAATGGCATCGCAATTAAATATAAGAGTCACAATGCCCACTCAAGTACAGGAAGACTGAGTCTTCCTACTGTCTATGTTTTGAGCGTTTCCTGTGTCACCAGTTTTACATTCCGATGCACCTGTGGAGGTTTATTGTAACCCTTGGACCTTCCCATTGACGATGAAACTCAGAAATTGCATCGGAATTAAATATAAGAGACACAATGCCGACTTACGTACGGGAAGACTGAGTGTTATTAATGTCTATGTTTTGAGCGTTTCCTGTGTCACCAGTTATACATTAAGATGCAACTCTGCCGGTTTACTGTATTCATTGGACCTTCCCATTGACGATGAAACACAGAAATTGCATCGGAATTAAATATAAGAGACACATTGCAGACTTAAGTAGAGGAAGACTGAGTCTTCCTAGTGTCTATGCTTTGAGCGTTTCCTGTGTCACCAGTTTTACATTCCGATGCACCTCCGCAGGTTTACTGTATCCATTGGACCTTCACAGTGGTGACGGAACACGGAAATTGCATCGGAATTAAATATAAGAGACACAATGTCGACTTCAGTACAGGAAGAGTTTGTCTTTCTACTGTCTATGTTTTGAGCGTTTCCTGTGTCACCAGTTTTACATTCCGATGCACCTCTGCAGGTTTACTGTATCCCTTGGACCTTCCCATTGACGATGAAATACAGAAATTTCATCGGAATTAAATATAAGAGACACGATGCCGACTTAAGTACAGGAAGACTGAGTCTTCCTAGTGTCTATGTTTTGAGCGTTTCCGGTGTCACCAGTTTTACATTCCGATGCATCTCTGCAGGAGTACTGTATCCCTTGGACCTTCCCATTGACGATGAAACACCGAAATTGCATCGGAATTAAGTATAACAGACACAATGCCGACTGAAGTACAGGAAGATTGAGTCTTCCTACTGTCTATGTTTTGAGCGTTTCCTGCGACACCAGTTTTACATTCTGATGCATCTCTGCAGGTTTACTGTATTCATTGGACCTTCCCATTGACGATGAAACACAGAAATGGCATCGGAACTAAATATAAGAGACACAATGCCGACTTAAGTACAAGAAAAATGAGTCTTCTTAAGGTCTATGATTTGAGCGTTTCCCGTGTCACCACTTTTACATTCCGCTGCACCTCTTAAGGTTTACTGTATGCCTTGGACCTTCGCATTGAAGATGAAATACAGAAATTGCATCGGAATTAAATATAAGAGACACAATGCCGACTTAAGTACAGGAAGACTGAGTCATATTAATGTCTATGTTTTGAGCGTTTCCTGTGTCAGCATTTTTACATTCCGATGCACCTCTGCAGGTTTACTGTATGCCTTGGACCTTCCCATTGACAAAAAAAAAAAACAGAAATTGCATCGGAATTAAATATAAGAGACACAACGCCGACTTAGGTACAAGAAAACTGAGTCATCTTACGGTCTATGTTTTGAGCGTTTTCTGTGTCACCAGTTTTACATTCCGATGCATCTCTGCAGGTTTACTGTATCCCTTGGACCTTCCCATTGACGATGAAAAACAGAAATTGCATCGGAATTAAATATAAGAGACACATTGCCGACTTAAGTACAGGAAGACTGAGTCTTCCTAGTGTCTACGTTTTGAGCGTTTCCTGTGTCACCAGTTTTACATTCCGATGCACCTCCGCAGGTTTACTGTATCCATTGGACCTTCACAGTGATGACGGAACACGGGAATTGCATCGGAATTAAATATAAGAGACACAATGTCAACTTAAGTACAGGAAGAGTTTGTCTTTCTACTGTCTATGTTTTGAGCGTTACCTGTGTCACCAGTTTTACATTCCGATGCATCTCTGCAGGTTTACTGTATCCCTTGGACCTTCCCATTGACGATGAAATACAGATATTTCATCGGAATTAAATATAAGAGACACAATGCCGACTTAAGTACAGGAAGACTGAGTCTTCCTACTGTCTATGTTTTGAGCGTTTCTGGTGTCACCAGTTTTACATTCCGATGCACCTGTGCAGGTTTACTGTATCCCTTGGACCTTCCCATTGACGATGAAACACAGAAATTGCATCGGAATTAAATATAAGAGACACAATGCCGACTTAAGTACAGGAAGACTGAGTCTTCCTACTGTCTATGTTTTGAGCGTTTCCGGTGTCACCAGGTTTACATTCCGATGTACCTGTGCAGGTTTACTGTATCCCTTGGACCTTCCCATTGAATATGAAACACAGAAATGGCATCGCAATTAAATATAAGAGTCACAATGCTCACTCAAGTACAGGAAGACTGAGTCTTCCAACTGTCTATGCTTTGAGCGTTTCCGGTGTCACCAGCTCTAGATTCCGATGCACCTGTGCAGGTTTACTGTATCCCTTGGACCTTCCCATTGACGATGAAAAACAGAAATTGCATCGGATTTAAATAAAAGAGACACAATGCCGGCTTATGTACAGGAAGACTGAGCCCTCCTACTGTCTATGCTTTGAGCGTTTCCTGTGTCACCAGTTTTACATTCCAATGCACCTCTGCAGGTTTACTGTATCCCTTGGACCTTCCCATTGACGATGAAACACAGAAATTGCATCGGAATTAAGTATAACAGACACAATGCCGACTGAAGTACAGGAAGATTGAGTCTTCCTACTGTCTATGTTTTGAGCGTTTCCTGCGACACCAGTTTTACATTCTGATGCATCTCTCCAGGTTTACTGTATTCATTGGACCTTCCCATTGACGATGAAACACAGAAATTGCATCGGAATTAAATATAAGAGACACAATGCCGACATAAGTACAAGAAAACTGAGTCTTCTTGGGGTCTATGATTTGAGCGTTTCCCGTGTCGCCACTTTTACATTCCGATGCACCTCTGCAGGTTTACTGTATGCCTTGGACCTTCGCATTGACGATGAAATACAGAAATTGGATCGGAATTAAATATAAGAGACACAATGCCGACTTAAGTACAGGAAGACTGAGTCTTCCTACTGTCTATGTTTTGAGCGTTTCCGGTGTCACCAGGTTTACATTCCGATGTACCTGTGCAGGTTTACTGTAACCCTTGGACCTTCCCATTGAATATGAAACACAGAAATGGCATCGCAATTAAATATAAGAGTCACAATGCCCACTCAAGTACAGGAAGACTGAGTCTTCCTACTGTCTATGTTTTGAGCGTTTCCTGTGTCACCAGTTTTACATTCCGATGCACCTGTGGAGGTTTATTGTAACCCTTGGACCTTCCCATTGACGGTGAAACTCAGAAATTGCATCGGAATTAAATATAAGAGACACAATGCCGACTTACGTACGGGAAGACTGAGTGTTATTAATGTCTATGTTTTGAGCGTTTCCTGTGTCACCAGTTATACATTAAGATGCAACTCTGCCGGTTTACTGTATTCATTGGACCTTAACATTGACGATGAAACACAGAAATTGCATCGGAATTAAATATAAGAGACACATTGCAGACTTAAGTAGAGGAAGACTGAGTCTTCCTAGTGTCTATGCTTTGAGCGTTTCCTGTGTCACCAGTTTTACATTCCGATGCACCTCCGCAGGTTTACTGTATCCATTGGACCTTCACAGTGGTGACGGAACACGGAAATTGCATCGGAATTAAATATAAGAGACACAATGTCGACTTCAGTACAGGAAGAGTTTGTCTTTCTACTGTCTATGTTTTGAGCGTTTCCTGTGTCACCAGTTTTACATTCCGATGCACCTCTGCAGGTTTACTGTATCCCTTGGACCTTCCCATTGACGATGAAATACAGAAATTTCATCGGAATTAAATATAAGAGACACGATGCCGACTTAAGTACAGGAAGACTGAGTCTTCCTAGTGTCTATGTTTTGAGCGTTTCCGGTGTCACCAGTTTTACATTCCGATGCATCTCTGCAGGAGTACTGTATCCCTTGGACCTTCCCATTGACGATGAAACACCGAAATTGCATCGGAATTAAGTATAACAGACACAATGCCGACTGAAGTACAGGAAGATTGAGTCTTCCTACTGTCTATGTTTTGAGCGTTTCCTGCGACACCAGTTTTACATTCTGATGCATCTCTGCAGGTTTACTGTATTCATTGGACCTTCCCATTGACGATGAAACACAGAAATGGCATCGGAATTAAATATAAGAGACACAATGCCGACTTAAGTACAAGAAAAATGAGTCTTCTTAAGGTCTATGATTTGAGCGTTTCCCGTGTCACCACTTTTACATTCCGCTGCACCTCTTAAGGTTTACTGTATGCCTTGGACCTTCGCATTGAAGATGAAATACAGAAATTGCATCGGAATTAAATATAAGAGACACAATGCCGACTTAAGTACAGGAAGACTGAGTCATATTAATGTCTATGTTTTGAGCGTTTCCTGTGTCAGCATTTTTACATTCCGATGCACCTCTGCAGGTTTACTGTATGCCTTGGACCTTCCCATTGACGAAAAAAAAACAGAAATTGCATCGGAATTAAATATAAGAGACACAACGCCGACTTAGGTACAAGAAAACTGAGTCATCTTACGGTCTATGTTTTGAGCGTTTTCTGTGTCACCAGTTTTACATTCCGATGCATCTCTGCAGGTTTACTGTATCCCTTGGACCTTCCCATTGACGATGAAAAACAGAAATTGCATCGGAATTAAATATAAGAGACACATTGCCGACTTAAGTACAGGAAGACTGAGTCTTCCTAGTGTCTACGTTTTGAGCGTTTCCTGTGTCACCAGTTTTACATTCCGATGCACCTCCGCAGGTTTACTGTATCCATTGGACCTTCACAGTGATGACGGAACACGGGAATTGCATCGGAATTAAATATAAGAGACACAATGTCAACTTAAGTACAGGAAGAGTTTGTCTTTCTACTGTCTATGTTTTGAGCGTTACCTGTGTCACCAGTTTTACATTCCGATGCATCTCTGCAGGTTTACTGTATCCCTTGGACCTTCCCATTGACGATGAAATACAGATATTTCATCGGAATTAAATATAAGAGACACAATGCCGACTTAAGTACAGGAAGACTGAGTCTTCCTACTGTCTATGTTTTGAGCGTTTCTGGTGTCACCAGTTTTACATTCCGATGCACCTGTGCAGGTTTACTGTATCCCTTGGACCTTCCCATTGACGATGAAACACAGAAATTGCATCGGAATTAAATATAAGAGACACAATGCCGACTTAAGTACAGGAAGACTGAGTCTTCCTACTGTCTATGTTTTGAGCGTTTCCGGTGTCACCAGGTTTACATTCCGATGTACCTGTGCAGGTTTACTGTATCCCTTGGACCTTCCCATTGAATATGAAACACAGAAATGGCATCGCAATTAAATATAAGAGTCACAATGCTCACTCAAGTACAGGAAGACTGAGTCTTCCAACTGTCTATGCTTTGAGCGTTTCCGGTGTCACCAGCTCTAGATTCCGATGCACCTGTGCAGGTTTACTGTATCCCTTGGACCTTCCCATTGACGATGAAAAACAGAAATTGCATCGGATTTAAATAAAAGAGACACAATGCCGGCTTATGTACAGGAAGACTGAGCCCTCCTACTGTCTATGCTTTGAGCGTTTCCTGTGTCACCAGTTTTACATTCCAATGCACCTCTGCAGGTTTACTGTATCCCTTGGACCTTCCCATTGACGATGAAACACAGAAATTGCATCGGAATTAAGTATAACAGACACAATGCCGACTGAAGTACAGGAAGATTGAGTCTTCCTACTGTCTATGTTTTGAGCGTTTCCTGCGACACCAGTTTTACATTCTGATGCATCTCTCCAGGTTTACTGTATTCATTGGACCTTCCCATTGACGATGAAACACAGAAATTGCATCGGAATTAAATATAAGAGACACAATGCCGACATAAGTACAAGAAAACTGAGTCTTCTTGGGGTCTATGATTTGAGCGTTTCCCGTGTCGCCACTTTTACATTCCGATGCACCTCTGCAGGTTTACTGTATGCCTTGGACCTTCGCATTGACGATGAAATACAGAAATTGGATCGGAATTAAATATAAGAGACACAATGCCGACTTAAGTACAGGAAGACTGAGTCTTCCTACTGTCTATGTTTTGAGCGTTTCCGGTGTCACCAGGTTTACATTCCGATGTACCTGTGCAGGTTTACTGTAACCCTTGGACCTTCCCATTGAATATGAAACACAGAAATGGCATCGCAATTAAATATAAGAGTCACAATGCCCACTCAAGTACAGGAAGACTGAGTCTTCCTACTGTCTATGTTTTGAGCGTTTCCTGTGTCACCAGTTTTACATTCCGATGCACCTGTGGAGGTTTATTGTAACCCTTGGACCTTCCCATTGACGGTGAAACTCAGAAATTGCATCGGAATTAAATATAAGAGTCACAATGCCGACTTACGTACGGGAAGACTGAGTGTTATTAATGTCTATGTTTTGAGCGTTTCCTGTGTCACCAGTTATACATTAAGATGCAACTCTGCCGGTTTACTGTATTCATTGGACCTTAACATTGACGATGAAACACAGAAATTGCATCGGAATTAAATATAAGAGACACATTGCAGACTTAAGTAGAGGAAGACTGAGTCTTCCTAGTGTCTATGCTTTGAGCGTTTCCTGTGTCACCAGTTTTACATTCCGATGCACCTCCGCAGGTTTACTGTATCCATTGGACCTTCACAGTGGTGACGGAACACGGAAATTGCATCGGAATTAAATATAAGAGACACAATGTCGACTTCAGTACAGGAAGAGTTTGTCTTTCTACTGTCTATGTTTTGAGCGTTTCCTGTGTCACCAGTTTTACATTCCGATGCACCTCTGCAGGTTTACTGTATCCCTTGGACCTTCCCATTGACGATGAAATACAGAAATATCATCGGAATTAAATATAAGAGACACGATGCCGACTTAAGTACAGGAAGAATGAGTCTTCCTAGTGTCTATGTTTTGAGCGTTTCCGGTGTCACCAGTTTTACATTCCGATGCATCTCTGCAGGATTACTGTATCCCTTGGACCTTCCCATTGACGATGAAACACCGAAATTGCATCGGAATTAAGTATAACAGACACAATGCCGACTGAAGTACAGGAAGATTGAGTCTTCCTACTGTCTATGTTTTGAGCGTTTCCTGCGACACCAGTTTTACATTCTGATGCATCTCTGCAGGTTTACTGTATTCATTGGACCGTCCCATTGACGATGAAACACAGAAATTGCATCGGAATTAAATATAAGAGACACAATGCCGACTTAAGTACAAGAAAAATGAGTCTTCTTAAGGTCTATGATTTGAGCGTTTCCCGTGTCACCACTTTTACATTCCGCTGCACCTCTGAAGGTTTACTGTATGCCTTGGACCTTCGCATTGAAGATGAAATACAGAAATTGCATCGGAATTAAATATAAGAGACACAATGCCGACTTAAGTACAGGAAGACTGAGTCATATTAATGTCTATGTTTTGAGCGTTTCCTGTGTCAGCATTTTTACATTCCGATGCACCTCTGCAGGTTTACTGTATGCCTTGGACCTTCCCATTGACGAAAAAAAACAGAAATTGCATCGGAATTAAATATAAGAGACACAACGCCGACTTAGGTACAAGAAAACTGAGTCATCTTACGGTCTATGTTTTGAGCGTTTTCTGTGTCACCAGTTTTACATTCCGATGCATCTCTGCAGGTTTACTGTATCCCTTGGACCTTCCCATTGACGATGAAAAACAGAAATTGCATCGGAATTAAATATAAGAGACACATTGCCGACTTAAGTACAGGAAGACTGAGTCTTCCTAGTGTCTACGTTTTGAGCGTTTCCTGTGTCACCAGTTTTACATTCCGATGCACCTCCGCAGGTTTACTGTATCCATTGGACCTTCACAGTGATGACGGAACACGGGAATTGCATCGGAATTAAATATAAGAGACACAATGTCAACTTAAGTACAGGAAGAGTTTGTCTTTCTACTGTCTATGTTTTGAGCGTTACCTGTGTCACCAGTTTTACATTCCGATGCACCTCTGCAGGTGTACTGTATCCCTTGGACCTTCCCATTGACGATGAAACACAGAAATTGCATCGGAATTAAATATAAGAGACACAACGCCGTCTTATGTACAAGAAAACTGAGTCTTCTTACGGTCTATGTTTTGAGCGTTTCCTGTGTCACCAGTTTTACATTCCGATGCGCCTCTGCAGGTTTACTGTATCCCTTGGACCTTCCCATTGACGATGAAATACAGATATTTCATCGGAATTAAATATAAGAGACACAATGCCGACTTAAGTACAGGAAGACTGAGTCTTCCTACTGTCTATGTTTTGAGCGGTTCTGGTGTCACCAGTTTTACATTCCGATGCACCTGTGCAGGTTTACTGTATCCCTTGGACCTTCCCATTGACGATGAAACACAGAAATTGCATCGGAATTAAGTATAACAGACACAATGCCGACTGAAGTACAGGAAGATTGCGTCTTCCTACTGTCTATGTTTTGAGCGTTTCCTGCGACACAAGTTTTACATTCTGATGCATCTCTGCAGGTTTACTGTATTCATTGGACCTTCCCATTGCCGATGAAACACAGAAATTGCATCGGAATTAAATATAAGAGACACAATGCCGACTTAAATACAAGAAAATTGAGTCTTCTTAGGGTCTATGATTTGAGCGTTTCCCGTGTCACCACTTTTACATTCCGCTGCACCTCTGCAGGTTTACTGTATGCCTTGGACCTTCGCATTGACGATGAAATACAGAAATTGGATCGGAATTAAATATAAGAGACACAATGCCGACTTAAGTACAGGAAGACTGAGTCTTCCTACTGTCTATGTTTTGAGCGTTTCCTGGATCTCCTGTTTTACATTCCGATGCACCTCTGCAGCTTTACTGTATCCCTTGGATCACCCTACTGACGATGAAACACAGAAATTGCATCGGAGATAAATATAATAGATACAATGCCCACATAAGTACAAGAAAACTGAGTCTTCTTAGGGTCTATGTTTTGAGCGCTTCCTGTGTCACCTGTTTTACATTCCGATGCGCCTCTGCAGGTTTACTGTATTCATTGGACCTTCCCATTGACGATGAAACACAGAAATTGCAACGGAATTAAATATAAGAGACACATTGCCGACTTAAGTACAGGAAGACTGAGTCTTCCTAGTGACTATGTTTTGAGCGTTTCCTGTGTCACCAGTTTTACATTCCGATGCACCTCCGCAGGTTTACTGTATCCATTGGACATTCACAGTGATGACGGAACACGGGAATTGCATCGGAATTAAATATAAGAGACACAATGTCTACTTAAGTACAGGAAGAGTTTGTCTTTCTACTGTCTATGATTTGAGCGTTACCTGTGTCACCAGTTTTACATTCCGATGCACCTCTGCAGGTTTACTGTATCCCTTGGACCTTCCCATTGACGATGAAACACAGAAATTGCATCGGAATTAAATATAAGAGACACAACGCCGTCTTAAGTACAAGAAAACTGAGTCTTTTTACGGTCTATGTTTTGAGCGTTTCCTTTGTCACCAGTTTCACATTCCGATGCACCTCTGCAGGTTTACTGTATCCCTTGGACCTTCCCATTGACGATGAAATACAGAAATTTCATCGGAATTAAATATAAGAGACACAATGCCGACTTAAGTACAGGAAGACTGAGTCTTCCTACTGTCTATGTTTTGAGCGTTTCTGGTGTCACCAGTTTTACATTCCGATGCACCTGTGCAGGTTTACTGTATCCCTTGGACCTTCCCATTGACGATGAAACACAGAAATTGCATCGGAATTAAGTATAACAGACACAATGCCGACTGAAGTACAGGAAGATTGCGTCTTCCGACTGTCTATGTTTTGAGCGTTTCCTGCGACACAAGTTTTACATTCTGATGCATCTCTGCAGGTTTACTGTATCCATTGGACCTTCCCATTGACGATGAAACACAGGAATTGCATCGGAATTAAATATAAGAGACACAATGCCGACTTAAGTACAAGAAAATTGAGTCTTCTTAGGGTCTATGATTTGAGCGTTTCCCGTGTCACCACTTTTACATTCCGATGCACCTCTGCAGGATTACTGTATGCCTTGGACCTTCGCATTGACGATGAAATACAGAAATTGGATCGGAATTAAATATAAGAGACAAAATGCCGACTCAAGTACAGGAAGACTGGGTCTTCCTACTGTCTATGTTTTAAGCGTTTCCTGTGTAACCAGTTTTAAATTCCGATGCACCTGTGGAGGTTTATTGTAACCCTTGGACCTTCCCATTGACGATGAAACACAGAAATTGCATCGGAATTAAATATAAGAGACACAATGCAGACTTAAGTACGGGAAGACTGTGTGTTATTAATGTCTATGTTTTGAGCGTTTCCTGTGTCACCAGTTATACATTCCGATGCAACTCTGCCGGTTTACTGTCTCCATTGGACCTTCCCATTGCCGAAAAAACACAGAAATTGCATCGGACTTAAATATAAGCGACACAATGCCGACTTATGTACAGGAAGACTCAGTCTTCCTACAGTCTATGTTTTGAGCGTTACCTGGGTCACCTGTTTTACATTCCGATGCACCCCTGCAGCTTTACTGTATCCCTTGGATCACCCTACTGACGATGAAACATAGAAATTGCATCGGAGTTAAATACAAGAGATACAATGCCGGCTTATGTACAGGAGGACTGAGCCCTCCTACTGTCTATGATTTGAGCGTTTCCTGTGTCACCAGTTCTACATTCGAATGCACCTCTGCAGGTTTACTGTATCCCTTGGACCTTCCCATTGAAGATGAAACACAGAAATTGCATCGGAATTAAGTATAACAGACACAATGCCGACTTAAGTACAGGAAGATTGAGTCTTCCTACTGTCTATGTTTTGAGCGTTTCCTGCTTCCTGCGACACCAGTTTTACATTCCGATGCGCCTCTGCAGGTTTACTGTATTCATTGGACCTTCCCATTGAGGATGAAACACAAATATTGCATCGTAATTAAATATAAGAGACACATTGCCGACTTAAGTACAGGAAGACTGAGTCATCCTACTGTCTATGTTTTGAGCGTTTCCTGTGTCACGAATTTTACATTCCGATGGACCTCCGCAGGTTTACTGTATCCTTTGGACCTTCACAGTGATGATGGAACACAGAAATTGCATCGGAATTAAATATAAGAGACACAATGTCGACTTACGTACAGGAAGAGTTTGTATTTCTACTGTCTATGTTTTGAGCGTTTCCTGTGTCACCAGTTTTACATTCTGATGCACCTCTGCAGGTTTACTGTATCCCTTGGACCTTCCCATTGACGATGAAACACAGAAATTGCATCGGAATTAAATATAAGAGACACAACGCCGACTTGAGCACAAGAAAACTGAGTCTTCCTACGGTCTATGTTTTGAGCGTTTCCTGTGTTCCCAGTTTTACATTCCGATGCACCTCTGCAGGTTTACTGTATCCCTTGGACCTTCAAATTGACGATGAAATACAGAAATTGCATCGGAATTAAAAATAAGAGACACAATGCCGACTTAAGTACAGGAAGACTGAGTCTTCCTACTGTCTATGTTTTGAGCGTTTCCAGTGTCACCAGTTTTACATTCCGATGCACCTGTGCAGGTTTACTGTATCCCTTGGACCTTCCCATTGACGATGAAAGACAGAAATTGCGTCGGATTTAAATATAAGAGACACAATGCCGGCTTATGTACAGGAAGACTGAGCCCTCCTACTGTCTATGATTTGAGCGTTTCCTGTGTCACCAGTTTTACATCCCGATGCACCTCTGCGGGTTTACTGTATCACGTGGACCTTCCCATTGACGATGAAACACAGAAATTGCATCGGAATTAAGTATAACAGAAACAATGCCGACTGAAGTACAGGAAGATTGAGTCTTCCTACTGTCTATGTTTGTGCGTTTCCTGCGACACCAGTTTTACATTCCGATGCACCTCTGCAGCATTACTGTATCCCTTCGATCACCCTTCTGACGATGAAACAGAGAAATTGCATCGGAATTAAATATAAGAGACACAATGCCGACTTAAGTACAGGAAGACTGAGTCTTCCTACTGCCTATGTTTTGAGCGTTTCCGGTGTCACCAGTTTTACATTCCGATGCACCTCTGCAGCTTTACTGTATCCCTTCGATCACCCTACTGACGATGAAATACAGCAATTGCATCGGAGTTAAATATAAGAGATACAATGCCCACTTAAGTACAAGAAAACTGAGTCTTCTTAGGGTCTATGTTTTGAGCGCTTCCTGTGTCACCTGTTTTACATTCCGATGCGCCTCTGCAGGTTTACTGCATCTATTGGACCTTCCCATTGACGATGAAACACAGAAATTGCATCGGAATTAAATATAAGAGACACAACGCCGTCTTAAGTACAAGAAAACTGAGTCTTCTTACGGTCTATTTTTGAGCGTTTCCTGTGTCACCAGTTTGACATTCCGATGCACCTCTGCAGGTTTACTGTATCCCTGGCACCTTCCCATTGACGATGAAATACAGAAATTGCATCGGAATTAAATATAAGAGACACAATGCCGACTTAAGTACAGGAAGACTGAGTCTTCCTACTGTCTATGTTTTGAGCGTTTCCGGTGTCACCAGTTTTACATTCCGATGCACCTGTGGAGGTTTATTGTATCCCTTGGACCTTCCCATTGACGATGAAACACAGAAATTGCATCGTAATTAAATATAACAGACACAATGCCGACTTAAGTACGGGAAGACTGAGTCTTATTAATGTCTATGTTTTGAGCGTTTCCTGTGTCACCAGTTATACATTCCGATGCAACTCTGCCGGTTGACTGTATCCATTGGACCTTCCCATTGACGAAAAAACACAGAATTTGCATCGGACGTAAATATAAGAGACACAATGCCGACTTAAGTACAGGAAGACTGAGTCTTCCTACTGTCTATGTTTTGAGCGTTTCCTGGGTCACCTGTTTTACATTCCGATGCACCTCTGCAGCTTTACTGTATCCCTTGGATCACCCTACTGACGATGAAACACAGAAATTGCATCGGAGTTAAATATAAGAAATACAATGCCCACATAAGTACAAGAAAACTGAGTCTTCTTAGGGTCTATGTTTTGAGCGCTTCCTGTGTCACCTGTTTTACATTCCGATGCACCTCTGCAGGTTTACTGTATCCCTTGGACCTTCCCATTGACGATGAAAAACAGAAATTGCATCGGATTTAAATATAAGAGACACAATGCCGGCTTATGTACAGGAGGACTGAGCCCTCCTACTGTCTATGATTTGAGCGTTTCCTGTGTCACCAGTTCTACATTCCAATGCACCTCTGCAGGTTTACTGTATCCCTTGGACCTTCCCATTGACGATGAAACACAGAAATTGCATCGGAATTAAGTATAACAGACACAATGCCGACTTAAGTACAGGAAGATTGAGTCTTCCTACTGTCTATGTTTTGAGCGTTTCCTGCTTCCTGCGACACCAGTTTTACATTCCGATGCGCCTCTGCAGGTTTACTGTATTCATTGGACCTTCCCTTTGACGATGAAACACAGATATTGCATCGTAATTAAATATAAGAGACACATTGCCGACTTAAGTACAGGAAGACTGAGTCATCCTACTGTCTATGTTTTGAGCGTTTCCTGTGTCACCAGTTTTACATTCCGATGCACCTCCGCAGGTTTACTGTATCCTTTGGACCTTCACAGTGATGATGGAACACAGAAATTGCATCGGAATTAAATATAAGAGACACAATGTCGACTTACGTACAGGAAGAGTTTGTATTTCTACTGTCTATGTTTTGAGCGTTTCCTGTGTCACCAGTTTTACATTCTGATGCACCTCTGCAGGTTTACTGTATCCCTTGGACCTTCCCATTGACGATGAAACACAGAAATTGCATCGGAATTAAATATAAGAGACACAACGCCGACTTAAGTACAAGAAAACTGAGTCTTCCTACGGTCTATGTTTTGAGCGTTTCCTGTGTTCCCAGTTTTACATTCCGATGCACCTCTGCAGGTTTACTGTATCCCTTGGACCTTCCAATTGACGATGAAATACAGAAATTGCATCGGAATTAAAAATAAGAGACACAATGCCGACTTAAGTACAGGAAGACTGAGTCTTCCTACTGTCCATGTTTTGAGCGTTTCCGGTGCCACCAGTTTTACATTCCGATGCACCTGTGCAGGTTTACTGTATCCCTTGGACCTTCCCATTGACGAAGAAAGACAGAAATTGCATCGGATTTAAATATAAGAGACACAATGCCGGCTTATGTACAGGAAGACTGAGCCCTCCTACTGTCTATGATTTGAGCGTTTCCTGTGTCACCAGTTTTACATCCCGATGCACCTCTGCGGGTTTACTGTATCACTTGGACCTTCCCATTGACGATGAAACACAGATATTGCATCGGAATTAAGTATAACAGAAACAATGCCGACTGAAGTACAGGAAGATTGAGTCTTCCTATTGTCTATGTTTGTGCGTTTCCTGCAACACCAGTCTTACATTCCGATGCACCTCTGCAGCTTTACTGTATCCCTTCGATCACCCTACTGACGATGAAACAGAGAAATTGCATCGGAATTAAATATAAGATACACAATGCCGACTTAAGTACAGGAAGACTGAGTCTTCCTACTGTCTATGTTTTGAGCGTTTCCTGGGTCACCTGTTTTACATTCCGATGCACCTCTGCAGCTTTACTGTATCCCTTCGATCACCCTACTGACGATGAAACACAGCAATTGCATCGGAGTTAAATATAAGAGATACAATGCCCACTTAAGTACAAGAAAACTGAGTCTTCTTAGGGTCTATGTTTTGAGCGCTTCCTGTGTCACCTGTTTTACATTCCGATGCACCTCTGCAGGTTTACTGCATCCATTGGACCTTCCCATTGACGATGAAATACAGAAATTGCATCGGAATTAAATATAAGAGACACAATGCCGACTCAAGTACAGGAAGACTGAGTCATATTAATATCTATGTTTTGAGCGTTTCCTGTATCATCAGTTTTCCATTTTGATGCACCTCTGCAGGTTTACTGTATCCCTTGCACCTTCACAGTGACGATGAAACACAGAAAGTGCATCGGAATTAAATATAAGATTCACAATGCCCACTCAAGTACAAGAAAACTGGGTCTTCTTACGGTCTATGCTTTGAGCGTTTCCTGTGTCACCAGTGTTACATTACGATGCACCTGTGGAGGTTTATTGTATCCCTTGGACCTTCCCATTGACGATGAAAGACAGAAATTGCATCGTAATTAAATACAAGAGACACAATGCCGACTTAAGTACGGGAAGACTGAGTCTTATTAATGTCTATGTTTTGAGCGTTTCCTGTGTCACCAGTTATACATTCCGATGCAACTCTGCAGGTTTTCTGTATCCATTGGACCTTCCCATTGACGAAAAAACACAGAATTTGCATCGGACTTAAATATAAGAGACACAATGCCGACTTAAGTACAGGAAGACTGAGTCTTCCTACTGTCTATGTTTTGAGCGTTTCCTGGGTCACCTGTTTTACATTCCGATGCACCTCTGCAGCTTTACTGTATCCCTTGGATCACCCTACTGACGATGAAACACAGAAATTGCATCGGAGTTAAATATAAGAAATACAATGCCCACATAAGTACAAGAAAACTGAGTCTTCTTAGGGTCTATGTTTTGAGCGCTTCCTGTGTCACCTGTTTTACATTCCGATGCACCTCTGCAGGTTTACTGTATCCATTGGACCTTCCCATTGACGATGAAACACAGAAATTGCTTCGGAATTAAATATAAGAGACACAACGCCGACTTGAGTACAAGAAAACTGAGTCTTCTTACGTTCTATGTTTTGAGCGTTTCCTGTGTCACCAGTTTTACATTCCGATGCACCTCTGCAGGTTTACTGTATCCCTTGGACCTTCCCATTGACGATGAAATACAGAAATTGCATCGGAATTAAATATAAGAGACACAATGCCGACTTAAGTACAGGAAGACTGAGTCTTCCTACTGCCTATGGTTTGAGCGTTTCCGGTGTCACCAGTTTTACATTCCGATGCACCTGTGCAGGTTTACTGTATCCCTTGGACCTTCCCATTGACGATGAAAAACAGAAATTGCATCGGATTTAAATATAAGAGACACAATGCCGGCTTATGTACAGGAGGACTGAGCCCTCCTACTGTCTATGATTTGAGCGTTTCCTGTGTCACCAGTTCTACATTCCAATGCACCTCTGCAGGTTTACTGTATCCCTTGGACCTTCCCATTGACGATGAAACACAGAAATTGCATCGGAATTAAGTATAACAGACACAATGCCGACTTAAGTACAGGAAGATTGAGTCTTCCTACTGTCTATGTTTTGAGCGTTTCCTGCTTCCTGCGACACCAGTTTTACATTCCGATGCGCCTCTGCAGGTTTACTGTATTCATTGGACCTTCCCTTGGACGATGAAACACAGATATTGCATCGTAATTAAATATAAGAGACACATTGCCGACCTAATTACAGGAAGACTGAGTCATCCTACTGTCTATGTTTTGAGCGTTTCCTGTGTCACCAGTTTTACATTCCGATGCACCTCCGCAGGTTTACTGTATCCTTTGGATCTTAACAGTGATGATGGAACACAGAAATTGCATCGGAATTAAATATAAGAGACACAATGTCGACTTACGTACAGGAAGAGTTTGTATTTCTACTGTCTATGTTTTGAGCGTTTCCTTTGTCACCAGTTTTACATTCTGATGCACCTCTGCAGGTTTACTGTATCCCTTGGACCTTCCCATTGACGATGAAACACAGAAATTGCATCGGAATTTAATATAAGAGACACAACGCCGACTTAAGTACAAGAAAACTGAGTCTTCCTACGGTCTATGTTTTGAGCGTTTCCTGTGTTCCCAGTTTTACATTCCGATGCACCTCTGCAGGTTTACTGTATCCCTTGGACCTTCCAATTGACGATGAAATACAGAAATTGCATCGGAATTAAAAATAAGAGACACAATGCCGACTTAAGTACAGGAAGACTGAGTCTTCCTACTGTCTATGTTTTGAGCGTTTCCGGTGCCACCAGTTTTACATTCCGATGCACCTGTGCAGGTTTACTGTATCCCTTGGACCTTCCCATTGACGATGAAAGACAGAAATTGCATCGGATTTAAATATAAGAGACACAATGCCGGCTTATGTACAGGAAGACTGAGCCCTCCTACTGTCTATGATTTGAGCGTTTCCTGTGTCACCAGTTTGACATCACGATGCACCTCTGCGGGTTTACTGTATCACTTGGACCTTCCCATTGACGATGAAACACAGAAATTGCATCGGAATTAAGTATAACAGAAACAATGCCGACTGAAGTACAGGAAGATTGAGTCTTCCTACTGTCTATGTTTGTGCGTTTCCTGCGACACCAGTTTTACATTCCGATGCACCTCTGCAGCTTTACTGTATCCCTTCGGTCACCCTACTGACGATGAAACAGAGAAATTGCATCGGAATTAAATATAAGAGACACAATGCCGACTTAAGTACAGGAAGACTGAGTCTTCCTACTGTCTATGTTTTGAGCGTTTCCTGGGTCACCTGTTTTACATTCCGATGCACCTCTGCAGCTTTACTGTATCCCTTCGATCACCCTACTGACGATGAAACACAGCAATTGCATCGGAGTTAAATATAAGTGATACAATGCCCACTTAAGTACAAGAAAACTGAGTCTTCTTAGGGTCTATGTTTTGAGCGCTTCCTGTGTCACCTGTTTTACATTCCGATGCACCTCTGCAGGTTTACTGCATCCATTGGACCTTCCCATTGACGATGAAACACAGAAATTGCATCGGAATTAAATATAAGAGACACAACGCCGTCTTAAGTACAAGAAAACCGAGTCTTCTTACGGTCTATTTTTGAGCGTTTCCTGTGTCACCAGTTTGACATTCCGATGCACCTCTGCAGGTTTACTGTATCCCTTGGACCTTCCCATTGACGATGAAATACAGAAATTGCATCGGAATTAAATATAAGAGACACAATGCCGACTTAAGTACAGGAAGACTGAGTCTTCCTACTGTCTATGTTTTGAGCGTTTCCGGTGTCACCAGTTTTACATTCCGATGCACCTGTGGAGGTTTATTGTATCCCTTGGACCTTCCCATTGACGATGAAACACAGAAATTGCATCGTAATTAAATATAAGAGACACAATGCCGACTTAAGTACGGGAAGACTGAGTCTTATTAATGTCTATGTTTTGAGCGTTTCCTGTGTCACCAGTTATACATTCCGATGCAACTCTGCCGGTTGACTGTATCCATTGGACCTTCCCATTGACGAAAAAACACAGAATTTGCATCGGACTTAAATATAAGAGACACAATGCCGACTTAAGTACAGGAAGACTGAGTCTTCCTACTGTCTATGCTTTGAGCGTTTCCTGGGTCAATTGTTTTACATTCCGATGCACCTCTGCAGCTTTACTGTATCCCTTGGATCACCCTACTGACGATGAAACACAGAAATTGCATCGGAGTTAAATATAAGAGATACAATGCCCACATAAGTACAAGAAAACTGAGTCTTCTTAGGGTCTATGTTTTGAGCGCTTCCTGTGTCACCTGTTTTACATTCCGATGCACCTCTGCACGTTTACTGTATCCATTGGACCTTCCCATTGACGATGAAATACAGAAATTGCATCGGAATTAAATATAAGAGACACAATGCCGACTCAAGTACAGGAAGACTGAGTCATATTAATGTCTATGTTTTGAGCGTTTCCTGTATCATCAGTTTTCCATTTTGATGCACCTCTGCAGGTTTACTGTATCCCTTGCACCTTCCCATTGACGATGAAATACAGAAATTGCATCGGAATTAAATACAAGAGACACAATGCCGACTTAAGTACAGGAAGACCGAGTCTTCCTACTGTCTATGTTTTGAGCGTTTCCGGTGTCACCAGTTTTACATTCCGATGCACCTGTGCAGGTTTACTGTATCCCTTGGACCTTCCCATTGACGATGAGAAATAGAAATTGCATCGGATTTAAATACGAGGTGTGGCTAGAAAAAAACCGGACTAGTACTGGTGAAACAATAAAACGAATGCCATAAGGCTGAAAGTCGCGTGGCCTGTCACGTGACTCTCGCTGCGCCTACTGCTCGACTTTCATCAGCCTCCTGCACTCAGTCTGCCCGTGGCGTCTGTTTTAAGTAGTTGACGTTTTGTCTGTGCGTCGGAAAATGTTGAGTGTACAGAAAGAACAGCGTGTTAACATCAAATTTTGTTTCAAACTAGGAAAATCTGCAAGTGAAACGTTTGTAATGTTACAACAAGTGTACGGCGATGATTGTTTATCGCGAACACAAGTGTTTGAGTGGTTTAAACGATTTAAAGATGGCCGCGAAGACACCAGTGATGACACTCGCACTGGCAGACCATTGTCAGCAATAACTGATGCAAACATTGAAAAAATCGGTAAACTTGTTCGACACTTTCCTTGTCAACTCCAGTTAACTCAGACACTGCTCTTATTGTTAAACGGCGATCTTGTCGATCAAGTTTACCGATTTTTTCAATGTTTGCATTAGTTTATTCTGACAATGGTCTGCCAGTGCGAGTGTCACCACTGGTGTCTTCGCGGCCATCTTTAAATCGTTTAAACCACTCAAACACTTGTGTTCGCGATAAACAATCATCGCCGTACACTTGTTGTAACATTACAAACGTTTCACTTGCAGATTTTCCTAGTTTGAAACAAAATTTGATGTTAACACGCTGTTCTTTCTGTACACTCAACATTTTCCCACGCACAGACAAAACGTCAACTACTTAAAACAGACGCCACGGGCAGACTGAGTGCAGGAGGCTGATGAAACTCAAGCAGTAGGCGGAGCGAGAGTCACGTGACAGGCCACGCGACTTTCAGCCTTATTGCATTCGTTTTATTGTTTCACCAGTACTCGTCCGGTTTTTTTCTAGCCACACCTCGTATAAGAGACACAATGCCGGCTTATGTACAGGAAGACTGAGCCCTCCTACTGTCTATGCTTTGAGCGTTTCCTGTGTCACCAGTTTTACATTCCAATGCACCTCTGCAGGTTTACTGTATCCCTTGGACCTTCCCATTGACGATGAAACACAGAAATTGCATCGGAATTAAGTATAACACACACAATGCCGACTGAAGTACAGGAAGATTGAGTCTTCCTACTGTCTATGCTTTGAGCGTTTCCTGCGACACCAGTTTTACATTCCGATGCGCCTCTGCAGGTTTACTGTATTCACTGGACCTTCCCACTGACGATGAAACACAGAAATTGCATCGGAATTAAATATAAGAGACACATTGCCGACTTAAGTACAGGAAGACTGAGTCTTCCTACTGTCTATGCTTTGAGCGTTTCCTGTGTCATCAGTTTTACATTCCGATGCACCTGCGCAGGTTTACTGTATCCATTGGACCTTCGCAGTGATGATGGAACACTGAAATTGCATCGGAATTAAATATAAGAGACACAATGTCGACTTACGAACAGGAAGAGTTTGTATTTCTACTGTCTATGTTTTGAGCGTTTCGTGTGTCACAAGTTTTACATTCCGATGCACCTCTGCAGGTTTACTGTATCCCTTGGACCTTCCCATTGACGATGAAACACAGAAATTGCATCGGAATTAAATATAAGAGACACAACGCCGACTTAAGTACAAGAAAACTGAGTCTTCTTACCGTCTATGTTTTGAGCGTTTCCTGTGTTCCCAGTTTTACATTCCGATGCCCCTCTGCAGGTTTACTGTATCCCTGGGACCTTCCCATTGACGATGAAATACAGAAATTGCATCGGAATTAAATATAAGAGACACAATGCCGACTTAAGAACAGGAAGATTGAGTCTTCCTACTGTCTATGTTTTGGGCGTTTAATGCGACACCAGTTTAACATTCCGATGCGCCTCTGCAGGTTTACTGTATTCATTGGACCTTCCCATTGACGATGAAACACAGTGATTGCATCGGAATTAAATATAAGAGACACAATGACGACTTAAGTACAGGAAGACTGAGTCTTCCTACTGTCTATGATTTGAGCGTTTCCTGTGTCACCAGTTTTACATTCCGATGCACCTCCGCAGGTTTACCGTATCCATTGGACCTACACAGTGATGATGGAACACAGAAATTGCATCGGAATTAAATATAAGAGACACAATATCGACTTACGTACAGGAAGAGTTTGTATTTCTACTGTCTATGTTTTGAGCGTTTCCTGTGTCACCAGTTTTACATTCCGATGCACCTCTGCAGGTTTACTGTATCCCTTGGACCTTCCCATTGACGATGAAACACAGAAATTGCATCGGAATAAAATATAAGAGACACAATGCCGACTTAAGTACAGAAAGACTGAGTCTTCCTACTGTCTATGTTTTGAGCGTTTCCGGTGTCACCCGTTTTACATTCCGATGCACCTGTGCAGGTTTACTCTATCCCTTGGACCTTCCAATTGACGATGAAAAACAGAATTTGCATCGGATTTCAATATAAGAGACACAATGCCGGCTTATGTACAGGAAGACTGAGCCCTCCTACAGTCTATGCTTTGAGCGTTTCCTGTGTCACCAGTTTTACATTCCAATGCACCTGTGCAGGTTTACTGTATCCCTTGGACCTTCCCATTGACGATGAAACACAGAAATGGCATCGCAATTAAATATAAGAGTCACAATGCCGACTCAAGTACAGGAAGACTGAGTCTTCCTACTGTCTATGTTTTGAGCGTTTCCTGTGTCAGCTGTTTTACATTCCAATGCACCTCTGCAGGTTTACTGTATACCTTGGACCTTCACAGTTACGATGAAACACAGAAATTGCATCGGAATTAAATATAAGAGTCACAATGCCCACTTAAGTACAAGAAAACTGTGTCATCTTACGGTCTATGATTTGAGCGTTTCCTGTGTCACCAGTTTTACATTCCGATGCACCTCTGGAGGTTTATTGTGTCCCTTGGACCTTCCCATTAACGATGAAACACAGAAATTGCATCGGAATTAAATATAAGAGACACAATGCCGACTTAAGTACAGGAAGAGTGAGTCTTATTAGTGTCTATGTTTTGTGCGTTTCCTGTGTCACCAGTTATAAATTCCGATGCAACTCTGCCGGTTTACTGTATCCATTGGACCTTCTCATTGACGAAAAGACACAGAAATTGCATCGGACTTACATATAAGAGACACAATGCCGACTTAAGTACAGGAAGACTGAGTCTTCCTACTGTCTATGTTTTGAGCGTTTAATGCGACACCAGTTTTACATTCCGATGCGCCTCTGCAGGTTTACTGTATTCATTGGACCTTCCCATTGACGATGAAACACAGAAATTGCATCGGAATTAAATATAAGAGACACAATGACGACTTAAGTACAGGAAGACTGAGTCTTCCTACTGTTTATGATTTGAGCGTTCCTTTGTCACCAGTTTTACATTCCGATGCACCTCCGCAGGATTACTGTATCCATTGGACCTACACAGTGATGACGGAACACAGAAATTGCATCGGAATTAAATTTAAGAGACACAATATCGACTTACGTACAGGAAGAGTTTGTATTTCTACAGTCTATGCTTTGAGCGTATCCTGTGTCACCAGTTTTACATTCCGATGCACCTCTGCAGGGTTACTGTATCCCTTGGACCTTCCCATTGACGATGAAACGCAGAAATTGCATCGGAATTAAATATAAGAAACACAACGCCGACTTAAGTAGAAGAAAACTGAGTCTTCTTAAGGTCTATGTTTTGAGCGTTTCCTGTGCCACCAGTTTTACATTCCGATGCACCTCTGCAGGTTTACAGTATCCCTTGGACCTTCCCATTGACGATGAAATACAGAAATTACATCAGAATTAAATATAAGAGACACAATGCCGACTTAAGTACAGGAAGATTGAGTCTTCCTACTGTCTATGTTTTGAGCGTTTCCGGTGTCACCAGTTTTACATTCGGATGCACCTGTGCAGGTTTACTGTATCCCTTGGACCTTCCCATTGCCGATGAAAAACAGAACTTGCATCGGATTTAAATATAAGAGGCACAATGCCGGCTTATGTACAGGAAGACTGAGCCCTCCTACTGTCTATGCTTTGAGCGTTTCCTGTGTCACCAGTCTTACATTCCAATGCACCTCTGCAGGTTTACTGTATCCCTTGGACCTTCCCATTGTCGATGAAAGACAGAAATTGCATCGGAATTAAGTATAATAGACACAATGCCGGCTTATGTACAGGAAGTCTTCCTACTGTCTATGTTTTGAGCGTTACCTGCGTCACCTGTTTTACATTCCGATGCACCTCTGCAGATTTACTGTATCCCTTGAATCACCCTACTGACGATGAAACACTGAAATTGCATCGGAGTTAAATATAAGAGATACAATGCCCACTTAAGTACAAGAAAACTGAGTCTTCTTAGGGTCTATGTTTTGAGCGCTTCCTGTGTCACCTGTTTTACATTCCGATGCACCTCTGCAGGTTTACTGTATCCATTGGACCTTCCCATTGACGATGAAACACAGAAATTGCATCGGAATTAAATATAAGAGACACAACGCCGACTTAAGTACAAGAAAACTGAGTCTTCTTACGGTCTATGTTTTGGCGTTTCCTGTGTCACCAGTTTTACATTCCGATGCACCTCTGCATGTTTACTGTATCCCGTGGACCTTCCGATTGACGATGAAATACAGAAATTGCATCGGAATTAAATATAAGAGACACAATGCCAACTTAAGTACAGGAAGACTGAGTCTTCATACTGTCTATGTTTTGAGCGTTTCCGGTGTCACCAGTTTTACATTCCGATGCACCTGTGCAGGTTTACTGTATCCCTTGGACCTTCCCATTGACGATGAAACACAGAAATGGCATCGCAATTAAATATAAGAGTCACAATGCCGACTCAAGTACACGAAGACTGAGTCTTCCGACTGTCTATGTTTTGAGCGTTTCCTGTGTCAGCAGTTTTACATTCCGATGCACCTCTGCAGGTTTACTGTATCTATTGGACCTTCACACTTACGATGGAACACAGAAATTGCATCGGAATTAATTATAAGAGTCACAATGCCCACTTAAGTACAAGAAAACTGTGTCTTCTTACGGTCAATGTTTTGAGCGTTTCCTGTGTCGCCAGCTTTACATTCCGATGCACCTCTGGAGGTTTATTGTATCCCTTGGACCTTCCCATTGACGATGAAACACAGAAATTGCATCGGAATTAAATATAAGAGACACAGGAAGACTGAGCCCTCCTGCTGCCTATGCTTTGAGCGTTCCTGTGTCACCGGTTTTACATTCCAATGCACCTCTGCAGGTTTACTGTATCCCTTGGACCATCCCATTGACGATGAAACACAGAAATTGCATCGGAATTAAGTATAACAGACACAATGACGACTGAAGTACAGGAAGATTGAGTCTTCCAACTGTCTATGTTTTGAGCGTTTCCTGCGACACGAGTTTTGCATTCCGATGCGCCTCTGCAGTTTTACTGTATTCATTGGACCTACCCATTGACGATGAAATACAGAAATTGCATCGCATTAAATATAAGAGACACAATGCCGACTTAAGTACAGAAAGACTGAGTCTTCCTACTGTCTATGTTTTGGGCGTTTCCGGTGTCACCAGTTTTACATTCCGATGCACCTGTGCAGGTTTACTGTATCCCTTGGACATTCCCATTGACGATGAAACACAGAAATGGCATCGCAATTAAATATAAGAGTCACAATGCCGACTCAAGTACAGGAAGACTGAGTCTTCCCACTGTCTATGTTTTGAGCATTTCCTGTGTCAGCAGTTTTACATTCCGATGCACCTCTGCTGGTTTACTGTATCCCTTGGACCTTCACAGTGACGATGAAACACAGAAATTGCATCTGAATTAAATATAAGAGTCACAATGCCCACTTAAGTACAAGAAAACTGTGACTTCTTACGGTCTATGTTTTGAGCGTTTCCTGTGTCACCAGTTTTACATTCCGATGCACCTCTGGAGGTTTATTGTATCCCTTGGACCTTCCCATTGACGATGAAACACAGAAATTGCATCGGAATGAAATATAAGAGACACAATGCCGACATAAGTACCGGAAGACTGAGTCTTATTAATGTCTATGTTTTGAACCTTTCCTGTGTCCCCAGTTATACATTCCGATGCAACTCTGCCGGTTTACTGTATCCATTGGACCTTCCCATTGACGAAAAAACACAGAAATTGCATCGGACTTAAATATAAGAGACACAATGCCGACTTAGGTACAGGAAGACTGAGTCTTCCTACTGTCTACGTTTTGAGCGTTTCCTGGGTCACCTGTTTTACATTCCGATGCACCTCTGCAGATTTACTGTATCCCTTGAATCACCCTACTGACGATGAAACACAGAAATTGCATCGGAGTTAAATATAAGAGATACAATGCCCACTTATGTACAAGAAAACTGAGTCTTCTTAGGGTCTATGTTTTGAGCGCTTCCTGTGTCACCTGTTTTACATTCCGATGCACCTCTGCAATTTTACTGTATCCATTGGACCTTCCCATTGACGATGAAACACAGAAATTGCATCGGAATTAAATATAAGAGACACAACGCCGACTTAAGTACAAGAAAACTGAGTCTTCTTACGGTCAATGTTTTAGCGTTTCCTGTGTCACCAGTTTTACATTCCGATGCACGTCTGCA
The DNA here is from genome assembly GCF_023898315.1 of Schistocerca nitens. NCBI lineage: Eukaryota > Metazoa > Arthropoda > Insecta > Orthoptera > Acrididae > Schistocerca > Schistocerca nitens. Next base: position 12,272,613 of record NW_026045897.1, on the reverse strand, counting down.
GGTTTACTGTATCCCCTGCACCTTCCCATTGACGATGAAATACAGAAATTGCATTGGAATTAAATATAAGAGACACAATGCCGACTTAAGTACAGGAAGCCTGAGTCTTTCTACTGTCTAAGTTTTGAGCGTTTCCGGTGTCCCCAGTTTTACATTCCGATGCACCTGTGCAGGTTTACTGTATCCCTTGGACGTTCCCATTGACGATGAGACACAGAAATGGCATCGCAATTAAATATAAGAGTCACAATGCCGACTCAAGTACAGGAAGACTGAGTCTTCCGACTGTCTATGTTTTGAGCGTTTCCTGTGTCAGCAGTTTTACATTCCAATGCAGCTCTGCAGGTTTACTGTATCCCTTTGACCTTCACAGTTACGATGAAACACAGAAATTGCATCGGAATTAAATATAAGAGTCACAATGCCCACTTAAGTACAAGAAAACTGTATCTTCTTACGGTCTATGTTTTGAGCGTTTCCTGTGTGACCAGTTTGCATTCCGAAGCACCTCTGGAGGTTTATTGTATCCCTTTGTCCCTCCCATTGACGATGAAACACAGATATTGCATCGGAATTAAATATAGGAGACACAATGCCGGCTTATGTACAGGAAGACTGAGCCCTCCTGCTGCCTATTCTTTGAGCGTTCCTGTGTCACCAGTTTTACATTCCAATGCACCTCTGCCGGTTTACTGTATCCCTTGGACCATCCCATTGACGATGAATGACAGAAATTGCATCGGAATTAAGTATAACAGACACAATGACGACTGAAGTACAGGAAGATTGAGTCTTCCTACTGTCTATGTTTGAGCGTTTCCTGAGACACGAGTTTTACATTCCGATGCGATTCTGCAGGTTTACTGTATTCATTGGACCTTCCCATTGACGATGAAATACAGAAATTGCATCGCATTAAATATAAGAGACACAATTTCGACTTAAGTACAGGAAGAATGAGTCTTCCTAATGCCTATGTTTGAGCGTTTCCTGTGTCACCAGTTTTACATTCCGATGCACCTCCGCAGGTTTACTGTATCCATTGGACCTTCACAGTGATGATGGAACACAGAAATTGCATAGGAATTAAATATAAGAGACACATTGTCGACTTACGTACAGGAAGAGTTTGTATTTCTACTGTCTATGTTTTGAGCGTTTCCTGTGTCACCAGTTTTACATTCCGATCCACCTCTGCAGGTTTACTGGATCCCTTGGACCTTCCCATTGACGATGAAACACAGAAATTGCATCGGAATGAAGTATAACAGACACAATGCCGATTGAAGTACACTAAGATTGAGTCTTCCTACTGTCTATGTTTTGAGCGTTTCCGGTGTCACCAGTTTTACATTCCGATGCACCTGTGCACGTTTACTGTATCCCTTGGACCTTCCCATTGACGATGAAACACAGAAATGGCATCGCAATTAAATATAAGAGTAACACTGCCGACTCAAGTACAGGAAGGCTGAGTCTTCCTACTGTCTATGTTTTGAGCGTTTCCTGTGTCAGCAGGTTTACATTCCGATGCACCTCTGCAGGTTTACTGTATCCCTTGGACCTTCACAGTGACGATGAAACACAGAAATTGCATCGGAATTAAATATAAGAGTCACAATACCCACTTAAGTACAAGAAAACTGTGTCTTCTTACGGTCTATGTTTCGAGCGTTTCCTGCGTCACCAGTTTTACATTCCGATGCACCTCTGGAGGTTTACTGTATACATTGGACCTTCCCATTGACGATGAAACACAGAAATTGCATCGGAATTAAATATAAGAGACACAATGCCGACTTAAGTACAAGAAAAATGAGTCTTCTTAGGGTCTATGATTTGAGCGTTTCCCGTGTCACCACTTTTACATTCCGATGCACCTCTGCAGGTTTACTGTATGCCTTGGACCTTCGCATGGACGATGAAATACAGAAATAGCATCGGAATTAAATATAAGAGACACAATGCCTACTTAAGTATATGAAGACTGAGTCTTCCTACTGTCTATGTTTTGGGCGTTTCCGGTGTCACCAGTTTTACATTCCGATGCACCTGTGCAGGTTTACTGTATCCCTTGGACCTTCCCATTGACGATGAAACACAGAAATGGCATCGCAATTAAATATAAGAGTCACAATGCCGACTCAAGTACAGGAAGACTGAGTCTTCCTACTGTCTATGTTTTGAGCATTTCCTGTGTCAGCAGTTTTACATTCCGATGCACCTCTGCTGGTTTACTGTATCCCTTGGACCTTCACAGTGACGATGAAACACAGAAATTGCATCGGAATTAAATATAAGAGTCACAATGCCCACTTAAGTACAAGAAAACTGTGACTTCTTACGGTCTATGTTTTGAGCGTTTCCTGTGTCACCAGTTTTACATTCCGATGCACCTCTGGAGGTATACTGTATCCCTTGGACCTTCCCATTGACGATGAAACACAGAAATTGCATCGGAATGAAATATAAGAGACACAATGCCCACTTAAGTACCGGAAGACTGAGTCTTATTAATGTCTATGTTTTGAGCCTTTCCTGTGTCCCCAGTTATACATTCCGATGCAACTCTGCCGGTTTACTGTATCCATTGGACCTTCCCATTGACGAAAAAACACAAAAATTGTTTCGGACTTAAATATAAGAGACACAATGCCGACTTAAGTACAGGAAGACTGAGTCTTCCTACTGTCTATGTTTTGAGCGTTACCTGGGTCACCTGTTTTAGATTCCGATGCACCTCTGCAGATTTACTGTATCCCTTGAATCACCCTACTGACGATGAAACACAGAAATTGCATCGGAGTTAAATATAAGAGATACAATGCCCACTTATGTACAAGAAAACTGAGTCTTCTTAGGGTCTATGTTTTGAGCGCTTCCTGTGTCACCTGTTTTACATTCCGTTGCACCTCTGCAATTTTACTGTATCCATTGGACCTTCCCATTGACGATGAAACACAGAAATTGCATCGGAATTAAATATAAGAGACACAACGCCGACTTAAGTACAAGAAAACTGAGTCTTCTTACGGTCAATGTTTTGGCGTTTCCTGTGTCACCAGTTTTACATTCCGATGCACCTCTGCAGGTTTACTGTATCCCCTGCACCTTCCCATTGACGATGAAATACAGAAATTGCATCGGAATTAAATATAAGAGACACAATGCCGACTTAAGTACAGGAAGCCTGAGTCTTTCTACTGTCTATGTTTTGAGCGTTTCCGGTGTCCCCAGTTTTACATTCCGATGCACCTGTGCAGGTTTACTGTATCCCTTGGACGTTCCCATTGACGATGAGACACAGAAATGGCATCGCAATTATATATAAGAGTCACAATGCCGACTCAAGTACAGGAAGACTGAGTCTTCCGACTGTCTATGTTTTGAGCGTTTCCTGTGTCAGCAGTTTTACATTCCGATGCAGCTCTGCAGGTTTATTGTATCCCTTTGACCTTCACAGTTACGATGAAACACAGAAATTGCATCGGAATTAAATATAAGAGTCACAATGCCCACTTAAGTACAAGAAAACTGTATCTTCTTACGGTCTATGTTTTGAGCGTTTCCTGTGTCACCAGTTTTACATTCCAATGCACCTCTGCAGGTTTACTGTATCCCTTGGACCATCCCATTGACGATGAAACACAGAAATTGCATCGGAATTAAGTATAACAGACACAATGACGACTGAAGTACAGGAAGATTGAGTCTTCCTACTGTCTATGTTTTGAGCGTTTCCTGAGACACGAGTTTTACATTCCGATGCGCCTCTGCAGGTTTACTGTATTCATTGGACCTTCCCATTGACGATGAAATACAGAAATTGCAACGCATTAAATATAATAGACACAATTTCGACTTAAGTACAGGAAGAATGAGTCTTCCTAATGTCTATGTTTTGAGCGTTTCCTGTGTCACCAGTTTTACATTCCGATGCACCTCAGCAGGTTTACTCTATCCCTTGGACCTTCCCATTGACGATGAAACACAGAAATTGCATCGGAATTAAATATAAGAGACACAATGCCGACTTAAGTACAAGAAAAATGAGTCTTCTTAGGGTCTATGATTTGAGCGTTTCCCGTGTCACCACTTTTACATTCCGATGCACCTCTGCAGGTTTACTGTATGCCTTGGACCTTCGCATGGACGATGAAATACAGAAATAGCATCGGAATTAAATATAAGAGACACAATGCCTACTTAAGTATATGAAGACTGAGTCTTCCTACTGTCTATGTTTTGGGCGTTTCCGGTGTCACCAGTTTTACATTCCGATGCACCTGTGCAGGTTAACTGTATCCCTTGGACCTTCCCATTGACGATGAAACACAGAAATGGCATCGCAATTAAATATAAGAGTCACAATGCAGACTCAAGTACAGGAAGACTGAGTCTTCCTACTGTCTATGTTTTGAGCATTTCCTGTGTCAGCAGTTTTACATTCCGATGCACCTCTGCTGGTTTACTGTATCCCTTGGACCTTCACAGTGACGATGAAACACAGAAATTGCATCGGAATTAAATATAAGAGTCACAATGCCCACTTAAGTACAAGAAAACTGTGACTTCTTACGGTCTATGTTTTGAGCGTTTCCTGTGTCACCAGTTTTACATTCCGATGCACCTCTGGAGGTATACTGTATCCCTTGGACCTTCCCATTGACGATGAAACACAGAAATTGCATCGGAATGAAATATAAGAGACACAATGCCCACTTAAGTACCGGAAGACTGAGTCTTATTAATGTCTATGTTTTGAGCCTTTCCTGTGTCCCCAGTTATACATTCCGATGCAACTCTGCCGGTTTACTGTATCCATTGGACCTTCCCATTGACGAAAAAACACAAAAATTGTTTCGGACTTAAATATAAGAGACACAATGCCGACTTAAGTACAGGAAGACTGAGTCTTCCTACTGTCTATGTTTTGAGCGTTACCTGGGTCACCTGTTTTAGATTCCGATGCACCTCTGCAGATTTACTGTATCCCTTGAATCACCCTACTGACGATGAAACACAGAAATTGCATCGGAGTTAAATATAGGAGATACAATGCCCACTTATGTACAAGAAAACTGAGTCTTCTTAGGGTCTATGTTTTGAGCGCTTCCTGTGTCACCTGTTTTACATTCCGTTGCACCTCTGCAATTTTACTGTATCCATTGGACCTTCCCATTGACGATGAAACACAGAAATTGCATCGGAATTAAATATAAGAGACACAACGCCGACTTAAGTACAAGAAAACTGAGTCTTCTTACGGTCAATGTTTTGGCGTTTCCTGTGTCACCAGTTTTACATTCCGATGCACCTCTGCAGGTTTACTGTATCCCCTGCACCTTCCCATTGACGATGAAATACAGAAATTGCATCGGAATTAAATATAAGAGACACAATGCCGACTTAAGTACAGGAAGCCTGAGTCTTTCTACTGTCTATGTTTTGAGCGTTTCCGGTGTCCCCAGTTTTACATTCCGATGCACCTGTGCAGGTTTACTGTATCCCTTGGACGTTCCCATTGACGATGAGACACAGAAATGGCATCGCAATTATATATAAGAGTCACAATGCCGACTCAAGTACAGGAAGACTGAGTCTTCCGACTGTCTATGTTTTGAGCGTTTCCTGTGTCAGCAGTTTTACATTCCGATGCAGCTCTGCAGGTTTATTGTATCCCTTTGACCTTCACAGTTACGATGAAACACAGAAATTGCATCGGAATTAAATATAAGAGTCACAATGCCCACTTAAGTACAAGAAAACTGTATCTTCTTACGGTCTATGTTTTGAGCGTTTCCTGTGTCACCAGTTTTACATTCCAATGCACCTCTGCAGGTTTACTGTATCCCTTGGACCATCCCATTGACGATGAAACACAGAAATTGCATCGGAATTAAGTATAACAGACACAATGACGACTGAAGTACAGGAAGATTGAGTCTTCCTACTGTCTATGTTTTGAGCGTTTCCTGAGACACGAGTTTTACATTCCGATGCGCCTCTGCAGGTTTACTGTATTCATTGGACCTTCCCATTGACGATGAAATACAGAAATTGCAACGCATTAAATATAATAGACACAATTTCGACTTAAGTACAGGAAGAATGAGTCTTCCTAATGTCTATGTTTTGAGCGTTTCCTGTGTCACCAGTTTTACATTCCGATGCACCTCAGCAGGTTTACTGTATCCATTGGACCTTCACAGTGATGATGGAACACAGAAATTGCATCGGAATTAAATATAAGAGACACATTGTCGACTTACGTACAGGAAGAGTTTGTATTTCTACTGTCTATGTTTTCAGGGTTTCCTGTGTCACCAGTTTTACATTCCGATGCACCTCTGCAGGTTTCCTGTATCCCTTGGACCTTCCCATTGACGATAAAACACAGAAATTGCATCGGAATTAAATATAAGAAACACAACGCCGACTTAAGTACAAAAAAACTGAGTCTTCTTACGGTCTATGTTTCGAGCGTTTCCTGTGTCACCAGTTTTACATTCCGATGCACCTCTGCAGGTTTACTGTATCCCTTGGACCTTCCCATTGAGGATGAAATACAGAAATTGAATCGGAATTAAATATAAGAGACACAATGCCGACTTAAGTACAGGAAGACTGAGTCTTCCTACTGTCTATGCTGAGCGTTTCCGGTGTCACCAGTTTTAGATTCCGATGCACCTGTGCAGGTTTACTGTATCCCTTGGACCTTCCCATTGACTATGAAAAACAGAAATTGCATCGGATTGAAATATAAGAGACACAATGCCGGCTTATGTACAGTAAGACTGAGCCCTCCTACTGTCTATGATTTGAGCGTTTCCTATGTCACCGGTTTTACATTCCGATGCACCTCTGCAGGTTTACTGTATCCCTTGGACCTTCACAGTGACGATGAAACACAGAAATTGCATCGGAATTAAATATAAGAGTCACAATGCCCACTTAAGTACAAGAAAACTGTGTCTTCTTACGGTCTATGTTTCGAGCGTTTCCTGCGTCACCAGTTTTACATTCCGATGCACCTCTGAAGGTTTACTGTATTCATTGGACCTTCCCATTGACGATGAAACACAGAAATTGCATCGGAATTAAATATAAGAGACACAATTCCGACTTAAGTACAAGAAAACTGAGTCTTCTTAGGGTCTATGATTTGAGCGTTTCCCGTGTCACCACTTTTACATTCCGATGCACCTCTGCAGGTTTACTGTATGCCTCGGACCTTCGCATGGACGATGAAATACAGAAATAGCATCGGAATTAAATATAAAGGACACAATGCCGACTTAAGTACAGGATGACCGAGTCTTCCTGCTGTCTATGTTTTGAGCGTTTCCGGTGTCACCAGTTTCACATTCCGATGCACCTGTGCAGGTTTACTGTATCCCTTGGACCTTCCCATTGACGATGAAACACAGAAATGGCATCGCAATTAAATATAAGAGTCACAATGCCGACTCAAGTACATGAAGACTGAGTCTTCCTACTGTCTATGCTTTGAGCGTTTCCTGTGTCAGCAGTTTTACATTCCGATGCACCTCTGCAGGTTTACTGTATCCCTTGGACCTTCACAGTGACGATGAAACACAGAAATTGCATCGGAATTAAATATTAGAGTCACAATGCCCACTTAAGTACAAGAAAACTGTGACTTCTTACGGTCTATGTTTTGAGCGTTTCCTGGGTCACCTGTTTTACATTCCGATGCACCTCTGCCGGTTTACTGTATCCCTTGGATCACCCTACTGACGATGAAACACAGAAATTGCATCGGAGTTAAATATAAGAGATACAATGCCCACTTAAGTTCAAGAAAACTGAGTCTTCTTAGGGTCTATGTTTTGAGCGCGTACTGTGTCACCTGTTTTACATTCCGATGGACCTCTGCAGGTTTACTGTATCCATTGGACCTTCCCACTGACGATGAGACACAGAAATTGCATCGGAATTAAATATAAGAAACACAACGCCGACTTAAGTACCAGAAAACTGAGTCTTCTTACGGTCTATGTTTTGAGCGTTTCCTGTGTCACCAGTTTTACATTCCGATGCACCTCTGTAGGTTTCTGTATCCCTTGGACCTTCCCATTGACGATGAAATACAGAAATTGCATCGGAATTAAATATAAGAGACACAATGCCGACTTAAGTACAGGAAGACTGAGTCTTCCTACTGTCTATGTTTTGAGCGTTTCCGGTAACACCAGTTTTACATTCCGATGCAGCTGTGCAGATTTACTGTATCCCTTGGATCACCCTACTGACGATGAAACAAAGAAATTGCATCGGAGTTAAATATAAGAGATACAATGCCCACTTAAGTACAAGAAAACTGAGTCTTCTTAGGGTCTATGTTTTGAGCGCGTACTGTGTCACCTGTTTTACATTCCGATGCACCTCTGCAGGTTTACTGTATCCATTGGACCTTCCCACTGACGATGAAAAACAGAAATTGCATCGGAATTAAATATAAGAAACACAACGCCGACTTAAGTACAAGAAAACTGAGTCTTCTTACGGTCTATGTTTTGAGCGTTTCCTGTGTCACCAGTTTTACATTCCGATGCACCTCTGCAGGTTTACTCTATCCCTTGGACCTTCCCATTGACGATGAAATACAGAAATTGCATCGGAATTAAATATAAGAGACACAATGCCGACCTAAGTACAGGAAGACTGAGTCTTCCTACTGTCTATGTTTTGAGCGTTTCCTGCGACACCAGTTTTACATTCCGATGCGCCTCTGCAGGTTTACTGTATTCATTGGACCTTCCCATTGACGATGAAACACAGAAATTGCATCGGAATTAAATATAAGAGACACAATGCCGACTTAAGTACAGGAAGACTGAGTCTTCCTACTGTCTATGTTTTGAGCGTTTCCGGTGTCACCATTCCGATGCACCTGTGCAGGTTTACTGTATCCCTTGGACCTTCCCATTGACGATGAAAAACAGAAATTGCATCGGATTTAAATATAAGAGACACAATGCCGGCTTATGTACAGGAAGACTGAGCGCTCCTACTGTCTATGCGTTGAGCGTTTCCTGTGTCACCAGTTTTACATTCCAATGCACCTCTGCAGGTTTACTGTATCCCTATGACCTTCCCATTGACGATGAAACAGAGAAATTGCATCGGAATTAAGTATAACAGACACAATGCCGACTGAAGTACAGGAAGATTGAGTCTTCCTACTGTCTATGTTTTGAGCGTTTCCTGCGACACCAGTTTTACATTCCGATGCGCCTCTGCAGGTTTACTGTATTCATTGGACCTTCCCATTGACGATGAAACACAGAAATTGCATCGGAATTAAATATTGGTCTCTTTGGTGTGACGTCATAAGCGAGTGGCTGCGTGTGAGATCGCTCTCTAAGTTTTCATATATTTTTAGGTTCCAGATACATATTTTAACGGTTTTTGTGATAATATTTACTATATAAGTGACGTATTAGTGGTTTCTTCATTCAGCTCTGCCTTTCTTCTGTTGTGACATGATATTTGTGAGTGTTTCGTATCGAGCAACTTAACCTCTTGCCTGTGTTTACATTCCGCGCTGACCAGTTGCAGCTGTAGCGGCGCATCGAAAGCTAAGTACTAATTAATTGTTTGTGCATAGTGATTTATTTAGGAACTTTAGTAGTCTTCAACCGGTGTTCGTGGTGTTTTCTGGTGAAATAATTTCAGAAGAACCTTTTGGGAACTGTTTACAGCTCGTTACTGTGTGATTAGACGTTTGATTCGCTTTCTGTATTAGTCTTATATTCACATTTGTTGTTTATTAATACTGTTAATAATAGTAGTTACTTCCCTTGTAGAGTAAGTTTGTGATTATTGTAGTCAGGTTTTTAGCATCTTCTTATTGTAGTAGCGGAACTTAGAAAAAGTAAAATTTTACCATGAGTGAGAAGTGTGGGCTTTGCCGTAGGTTCGTGAGTAGTGGATTGCGGTGTGACACTTGTTCGAAGTATGTGCACTGGGGGGAATGCAGTGGGGAAGCCAGTGGGCATTCTGGTGAGATCCTCTCCTGGAACTGCAGGTTATGTAGCAAGAGTAAACTGATAGAGGAGCAGGAGCGTAAGATCTGTGCCCTTCAGGTGCAGTTGAAAAACGCACAGGAGGAGCTAGATAGGATGAGGAGGGAGAAGGGGGTTGGGGAATGGGAGCTGACTGTTGGCAAGAGATCTGCTAGGAGAAGAAGATTTTCAGATAGTTTTACTATTGGTGTTTACAATAGATATGACCAACTGTCAGAGTCTAGTGGAGAGGAATCTCTAGTAGCTGTAGATGTAGGAAGTATGCAGCAGACCTCAGTAGTTACTGTGCCTAGAACAGTTGCAAGGTCGAAGAGGAAGAAGAAGGTTCTGCTGTTAGGTAGTTCACATGGCAGAGGTGTAGGCCAGCAGTTGCAGGAAGTGCTGGGAAGTGAGTACCAGGTCACCAGCATTGTGAAGCCTAATGCAGGGTTGGCTCAGGTGACTGTTAACATAGGGGGTTATGTAGGGATTTTACTAAAGAGGATCAGGTAGTGATTGTGGGTGGGGCTGGTAATAGTATTGGTAGGGATGGGGAGTATAACATAGATGGTGACCTGGAAAAGATAGCCACTCAGACTGGCAACACGAATGTGCATTTCGTGGAACTGTTTCAGCGTCACGATCGGCCTCATCTTAATACAGCCGTCAGGCGTAATAACATGAGACTTGGGGGTGCGCTGATGACAGAAAGCATGGGTCACATTTCAGTGGTGTCGGTGGAGTCTATCAGCAGGACGGGTTTCACTAGACACGGCCTGCACCTCAACAGGTATGGGAAGGGGAGGTTGGCAAAGCTTATAGGTGACAGCATAGGTGGGGTTGGTGGGATCACTCATGGGAAAATTCCTGCAGTAGTGTGTGTTAGAGCTGCACCTTTTTTAGATTGAAGTCAGCTGATAGGTATTCCTGCTTAAGGGAAGTCTCTCTAACAAGGGAATCACTTTTGACAAAGCTTAGGTATCCGAGTAATGAGGGAATTAGTATATTTCATCAAAATATACAAGGTATTAGGGATAAAGTTAGTGAACTGCTTATAGATGTTGACTGTGAAATTATTGGTATATCTGAACACTTCTTAAATAAGGAGATAATTCAGAGGCTTCCTTTACCAGGATACAGGTTGGCTGGCTGCTTTTCGAGGAGCTCTTTGCGGTGTGGGGGAGTAGCCATGTATGTGAAAAACGGCATCGCATTTGAGTCAATTGATGTTTCAAAGTACTGCACTGAAAAGGTGTTTGAATGTTGTGCAGGTGTGGTTAAATTTAACGGAGTTAAACTTGTAACTGTTGTTATTTATAGATCCCCAGACTCCGATTTCACAGCATTTTTGCTAAAGCTAGAGGAGGTTCTTGGTTCACTTTATAGGAAATACAAAAAGTTAGTTGTATGTGGTGACTTCAATATTAATTGTATAAGTGATTGTGCAAGGAAGAGGATGCTGGTAGACCTCTTTAATTCATATAATCTTATGCAAACCGTATTCTTTCCAACGAGAGTGCAAGGGAACAGTAGAACAACCATAGACAACATTTTTGTTCATTCCTCATTACTAGAAGGGCATTCTGTTAGAAAAAAGGTGAATGGCCTTTCAGATCATGATGCGCAAATTTTAACTTTAAAAGATTTTTATGCTGCAACTCGTGTTAAATATAGTCATCAGCTGTTCAGGAAAGCTGATCCGGTTGCTGTAGAGACCTTTGTAAACCTTATAAAGGAACAAGAGTGGCAAGATGTTTATAGCGCTGAGACAGTAAACGATAAATATAATGCTTTTCTAAAGACCTTTCTCATGCTCTTTGAAAGTTGCTTTCCGTTACAACGTTTAAAACAGGGTACTAGCACAAACAGGCAGCCTGGGTGGCTGACTAGAGGGATAAGAATATCTTGTAGAACAAAGTGGCAATTATATCAAAACGTTAGAAACAGTCAAAATCTAAATGCAGCAGCCCATTACAAACAGTATTGTAAGGTGCTTAAAAATGTTATTAGGAAGGCAAAAAGTATGTGGTATGCAGATAGAATAGCTAAGTCTCAGGATAAAATTAAAACCATATGGTCAGTCGTAAAGGAAGTGGCTGGTCTGCAGAGACAGGTCGAGGATATAGAATCAGTGCGTAGTGGGAATGTCCGTGTTACTGATAAGTCGCATATATGTACAGTATTTAATAATCACTTTCTGAATATAGCAGGTGAACTAAATAGAAACCTAATTCCAACAGGGAATCATATAGCGCTCTTAGAAAAAAGTGTTCCGAGACTGTTACCTGAAATGCTCCTCCATGATACTGACAAGAGGGAGATGGAGTTAATAATTAAATCACTAAAGACCAAGAACTCTCATGGATATGACGGGGTATCTAGCAGAATACTGAAGTATTGTTCTATGTATGTTAGCCCAGTACTTAGCCATATCTGTAACTTTTCCTTTAGGAGTGGTCGGTTTCCTGATCGATTAAAATACTCGGTAGTGAAGCCACTTTATAAAAAGGGAGACATTGATAATGTTGACAATTTTAGACCTATTTCTATGCCATCGGTGTTTGCTAAAGTTATCGAGAAGGTTGTATATACAAGGTTACTGGAGCATTTAAATTCACATAATTTGCTGTCAAATGTTCAGTTTGGTTTTAGAAATGGTTTAACAACTGAAAATGCTATATTCTCTTTTCTCTGTGAGGTTTTCGACGGATTAAATAAAAGGTTGCGAACGCTAGGTGTTTTCTTTGATTTAACGAAGGCTTTTGACTGTGTTGACCACAAAATATTACTGCAGAAGTTGGACCATTATGGAGTAAGGGGAGTAGCTTACAATTGGTTCGCCTCTTACTTTAAGAACAGAAAGCAGAGGGTAATTATCCGCAATATTGAGAGTGGTAGTGATGTTCAGTCCCAATGGGGCACTGTTAAGTGGGGCGTTCCCCAAGGGTCGGTGCTGGGGCCACTGCTGTTTCTTATTTATATAAATGATATGCCTTCTAGTATTACAGGTGATTCAAAAATATTTCTGTTTGCTGATGACACCAGCTTGATAGTGAAGGATCTTGTGTGTAATATTGAAACAGTAACAAATAATTTAGTTCATGAAATAAGTTCGTGGCTTGTGGAAAATAATTTGATGCTCGATCACAGTAAGACTCAGTTTTTACAGTTTCTAACTCACAATTCAACTAGAACTGACATTTTAATCAGACAGAATGGGCATGTTATAAGCGAGACGGAACAGTTCAAGTTCCTAGGCGTACGGATAGATAGTAAGCTGTTGTGGAAAGCCCATGTTCAGGATCTTGATCAGAAACTAAATGCTGCTTTATTTACCATTAGAACAGTATCTGAAATAAGTGACACTTCAACACGAAAAGTAGTCTACTTCGCATATTTTCATACGCTTATGTCGTATGGTATTATTTTTTGGGGTAATTCTTCTGATTCAAAAAGGGTATTATTGGCTCAAAAACGGGCTGTTCGAGCTATATGTGGTGTAAGTTCGAGAACCTCTTGTCGACCCCTATTCAAAAATCTGGGAATTCTGACATTGCCCTCACAGTATATATTTTCTTTAATGTCGTTTGTTGTTAGCAATATTAGCCTATTCCCAAGAGTTAGCAGCTTTCACTCAGTTAATACTAGGCATAAATCAAATCTGCATGTAGAATGCAGTTCCTTGACTCTTGTGCAGAAAGGAGTGCAGTATTCTGCTGCATCCATTTTCAATAAGCTACCACAAGAACTCAAAAATTTTAGCAGTAGCCCAAACTCTTTTAAGTCTAAACTGAAGAGTTTCCTCATGGCTCACTCCTTCTATTCTGTCGAGGAGCTCCTGGAAGAGCTAAAAAATTAAGCAAATTCCAGTGTTACATTGTTGATTGTCTTCATTTAAACTTATGACTTGTCACCTGAATATGTTTTTTTTTCTGTATTTCATTTTATCTGTTTCTAATATCGTGTTATAATTTCATGTATTGACTCGTTCCATGACCATGGAGATTTCTCCTTAATTTGGTCCCACGGAACAATAAATAAATAAATAAATAAATAAATAAAAATAAATATAAGAGACACAATGCCGACTTAAGTACAGGAAGACTGAGTCTTCCTACTGTCTATGTTTTGAGCGTTTCCTGTGTCACCTGTTTTACATTCCGATGCACCTCCGCAGGTTTACTGTATCCATTGGACCTTCACAGTGATGATGAAACACAGAAATGGTATGGGATTAAATATAAGAGACACAATGTCGACTTAAGTACAGGAAGAGTTTATCTTTCTACTGTCTATGTTTTGAGCGTTTCCTGTGTCACCAGTTTTACATTCCGATGCAATTCTGGAGGTTTATTGTATCCCTTGGACCGTCCCATTGACGATGAAACACAGAAATTGCATCGGAATTAAATATAAGAGTCACAATGCCGACTCAAGTACATGAAGACTGAGTCTTCCTACTGTCTATGTTTTGAGCGTTTCCTGTGTCACCAGTTTTACATTCCGATGCACCTCTGGAGGTTTATTGTATCCCTTGGACCTTCCCATTGACGATGAAACACAGAAATTGCATCGGAATTAAATATAAGAGACACAATGCCGACTTAAGTACAGGAAGACTGAGTCTTATTAATGTCTATGTTTTGAGCGTTTCCTGTGTCACCAGTTATACATTCCGATGCAACTCTGCCGGTTTACTGTATCCATTTGACCTTCCCATTGACGAAAAAACACAGAAATTGCATCGGACTTAAATATAAGAGACACAATGCCGACTTAAGTACAGGAGGACTGAGTCTTAATACTGTCTATGTTTTGAGCGTTTCCTGGGTCACCTGTTTTACATTCCGATGCACCTCTGCCGGTTTACTGTATCCCTTGGATCACCCTACTGACGATGAAACACAGAAATTATATCGGAGTTAAATATAAGAGATACAATGCCCACTTAAGTACATGAAAACTGAGTCTTCTTAGGGTCTATGTTTTGAGCGCGTACTGTGTCACCTGTTTTACATTCCGATGGACCTCTGCAGGTTTACTGTATCCATTGGACCTTCCCACTGACGATGAAACACAGTAATTGCATCGGAATTAAATATAAGAAAAACAACGCCGACTTAAGTACAAGAAAACTGAGTCTTCTTACGGTCTATGTTTTGAGCGTTTCCTGTGTCACCAGTTTTACATTCCGATGCACCTCTGTAGGTTTCTGTATCCCTTGGACCTTCCCATTGACGATGAAATACAGAAATTGCATCGGAATTAAATATAAGAGACACAATGCCGACTTAAGTACAGGAAGACTGAGTCTTCCTACTGTCTATGTTTTGAGCGTTTCCGGTAACACCAGTTTTACATTCCGATGCAGCTGTGCAGGTTTACTGTATCCCTTGGACCTTCCCATTGACGATGAAAAACAGAAATTGCATCGGATTTAAATATAAGAGACACTATGCCGGCTTTTGTACAGGAAGACTGAGCATTCCTACTGTCTATGCTTTGAGCGTTTCCTGTGTCACCAGTTTTACCTTCCAATGCACCTCTGCAGGCTTACTGTATCCCTTGGACCTTCCCATTGACGATGTAACACAGAAATTGCATCGGAATTAAGTATAACAGACACAATGCCGACTGAAGTACAGGAAGATTGAGTCTTCCTACTGTCTATGTTTTGAGCGTTTCCTGCGACACCAGTTTTACATTCCGATGCGCCTCTGCAGGTTTACTGTATTCATTGGACCTTCCGATTGACGATGAAACACAGAAATTGCATCGGAATTAAATATAAGAGACACAATGCCGACTTAAGTACAGGAAGTCTGAGTCTTCCTACTGTCTATGTTTTGAGCGTTTCCGGTGTCACCAGTTTTACATTCCGATGCACCTGTGCAGGTTTACTGTATCCCTTGGACCTTCCCATTGACGATGAAAAACAGAAATTGCATCGGATTTAAATATAAGAGACACAATGCCGGCTTATGTACAGGAAGACTGAGCGCTCCTACTGTCTATGCGTTGAGCGTTTCCTGTGTCACCAGTTTTACATTCCAATGCACCTCTGCAGGTTTACTGTATCCCTAGGACCTTCCCATTGACGATGAAACACAGAAATTGCATCGGATTTAAGTATAACAGACACAATGCCAACTGAAGTACAGGAAGATTGAGTCTTCCTACTGTCTATGTTTTGAGCGTTTCCTGCGACACCAGTTTTACATTCCGATGCGCCTCTGCAGGTTTACTGTATTCATTGGACCTTCCCTTTGACGATGAAACACAGAAATTGCATCGGAATTAAATATAAGAGACACAATGCCGACTTAAGTACAGGAAGACTGAGTCTTCTACTGTCTATGTTTTGAGCGTTTCCGGTGTCACCAGTTTTACATTCCGATGCACCTGTGGAGGTTTACTGTATCCCTTGGACCTTCCCATTGACGATGAAAAACAGAAATTGCATCGGATTTAAATATAAGAGACACAATGCCGGCTTATGTACAGGAAGACTGAGCGCTCCTACTGTCTATGCGTTGAGCGTTTCCTGTGTCACCAGTTTTACATTCCAATGCACCTCTGCAGGTTTACTGTATCCCTAGGACCTTCCCATTGACGATGAAACACGGAAATTGCATCGGAATTAAATATAAGAGACACAATGCCGACTTAAGTACAGGAAGACTGAGTCTTATTAATGTCTATGTTTTGAGCGTTTCCTGTGTCACCAGTTATACATTCGGATGCACCTCTGCAGGTTTACTGTATCCCTTGGACCTTCAGATTGACGATGAAATACAGAAATTGCATCGGAATTAAATATAAGAGTCACAATGCCGACCTAAGTACAGGAAGACTGAGTCTTCTTACTGTCTACGTATTGAGCGTTTCCTGCGACACCAGTTTTACATTCCGATGCACCTCCGCAGGTTTACTGTATCCATTGGACCTTCACAGTGATGATGAAACACAGAAATGGTATGGGATTAAATTTAAGAGACACAATGTCGACTTAAGTACAGGAAGAGTTTATCTTTCTACTGTCTATGTTTTGAGCGTTTCCTGTGTCACCAGTTTTACATTCCGTTGCAATTCTGCAGGTTTACTGTATCCCTTGGACCATCCCATTGACGATGAAACGCAGAAATTGCATCGGAAATAAATATAAGTGACACAACGCCGACTTAAGTACAAGAAAACTGAGTCTTCTTACGGTCTATGTTTTGAGCGTTTCCTGTGTCACCAGTTTTACATTCCGATGCACCTCTGCAGGTTTACTGTATCCCTTGGACCTTCCCATTGACAATGAAATACAGAACTTGCATCGGATTTAAATATAAGAGACACTATGCCGGCTTATGTACAGGAAGACTGAGCGCTCCTACTGTCTATGCGTTGAGCGTTTCCTGTGTCACCAGTTTTACATTCCAATGCACCTCTGCAGGTTTACTGTATCCCTAGGACCTTCCCATTGACGATGAAACACAGAAATTGCATCGGAATTAAGTATAACAGACACAATGCCGACTGAAGTACAGGAAGATTGAGTCTTCCTACTGTCTATGTTTTGAACGTTTCCTGCGACACCAGTTTTACATTCCGATGCGCCTCTGCAGGTTTACTGTATTCATTGGAACTTCCCATTGACGATGAAACACAGAAATTGCATCGGAATTAAATATAAGAGGCACAATGCCGACATAAGTACAGGAAGACTGAGTCTTCCTACAGTCTATGTTTTGAGCGTTTCCTGTGTCACCAGTTTTACATTCCGATGCACCTGCGCAGGTTTACTGCATCCATTGGACCTTCACAGTGATGATGAAGCCCAGAAATTGTATCGGATAAAATATAAGAGACACAATGTCGACTTAAGTACATGAAGTGATTATCTTTCTACTGTCTATGTTTGAGCGTTTCCTGTGTCAACAGTTTTACATTCCGATGCACCTCTGCAGGATTACTGTATCCCTTGGACCTTCACAGTGACGATGAAACACAGAAATTGCATCGGAATTAAATATAAGAGTCACAATGCCCACTTAAGTACAAGAAAACTGTGACTTCTTACGGTCCTAGTTTTGAGCGTTTCCTGTGTCACCAGTTTTACATTCCGATGCACCTCTGGAGGTTTATTGTATCCCTTGGACCTTCCCATTGACGATAAACACAGAAATTGCATCGGAATTAAATATAAGAGACACAATGCCGACTCTAGTACAGGAAGACTGAGTCTTATTAATGTCTATGATTTGAGCGTTTCCTGTGTCACCAGTTATACATTCCGATGAAACTCTGCCGGTTTACCGTATCCATTGGACCTTCCCTTTGACGAAAAAACACAGAAATTGCATCGGACTTAAATATAAGAGACACAATGCCGACTTAAGTACAGGAAGACTGAGTCTTCCTACTGTCTATGTTTTGAGCGTTTCCTGGTTCACCTGTTTTACATTCCGATGCACCTCTGCCGGTTTACTGTATCCCTTGGATCACCCTACTGACGATGAAACACAGAAATTGCATCGGAGTTAAATATAAGGGATACAATGCCCACTTAAGTACAAGAAAACTGAGTCTTCTTAGGGTCTATGTTTTGAGCGGGTACTGTGTCACCTGTTTTACATTCCGATGCACCTGTGCAGGTTTACTGTATCCATTGGACCTTCCCACTGACGATGAAAAACAGAAATTGCATCGGAATTAAATATAAGAGACACAACGCCGACTTAAGTACAAGAAAACTGAGTCTTCTTACGGTCTATGTTTTGAGCATATCCTGTGTCACCAGTTTTACATTCCGATGCACCTCTGCAGGTTTACTGTATCCCTTGGACCTTCCCATTGACGATGAAAAACAGAAATTGCATCGGAATTAAGTATAACAGACACAATGCCGACTGAAGTACAGGAAGATTGAGTCTTCCTACTGTCTATGTTTTGAGCGTTTCCTGCGACACCAGTTTTACATTCCGATGCGCCTCTGCAGGTTTACTGTATTCATTGGACCTTCCCATTGACGATGAAACACAGAAATTGCATCGGAATTAAATATAAGAGACACAATGCCGACTTAAGTACAGGAAGACTGAGTCTTCCTACTGTCTATGTTTTGAGCGTTTCCTGTGTCACCAGTTTTACATTCCGATGCACCTCCGCAGGTTTACTGTATCCATTGGACCCTCACAGTGATGATGAAACCCAGAAATTGTATCGGATTAAATATAAGAGACACAAAGTCGACTTAAGTACATGAAGAGTTTATCTTTCTACTGTCTATGTTTTGAGCGTTTCCTGTGTCACCAGTTTTACATTCCGATGCACCTCTGCAGGTTTACTGTATCCCTTGGACCTTCCCATTGACGATGAAACACAGAAATTGCATCGGAATTAAATATAAGTGACACAACGTCGACTTAAGTACAAGAAATCTCAGTCTTCTTACGGTCTATGTTTTGAGCGTTTCCTGTGTCACCAGTTTTACATTCCGATGCACCTCTGCAGGTTTACTGTATTTCTTGGACCTTCCCATTGCTGATGAAATACAGAAATTGCATCGGAATTAAATATAAGAGACACAATGCCGACTTTAGTACAGGAAGACTGAGCCCTCCTACTGTCTATGATTTGAGCGTTTCCTGCGACACCAGTTTTACATTTCGATACACCTCTGCAGGTTTACTGTATTCATTGGACCTTCCCATTGACAATGAAACACAGAATTTGCATCGGAATTAAATATAAGACACACAATGCCGACTTTAGTACAGGAAGACTGAGTCTTCCTACTGTCTATGTTTTGAGCGTTTCCGGTGTCACTAGTTTTACACTCGGATGCACCTGTATCCCTTGGACCATCCCATTGACGATGAAACACAGAAATGGCATTTCAATTAAATATAAGTGTCACAATGCCGACTCACGTACAGGAAGACTGAGTCTTCCTACTGTCTATGTTTTGAGCGTTTCCTGTGTCAGCAGTTTTACATTCCGATGCACCTCTGCAGGTTCACTGTATCCCTTGGACCTTCACAGTGACGATGAAACACAGAAATTGCATCGGAATTAAATATAAGAGTCACAATGCCCACTTAAGTACACGAATACTGAGTCTTCTTAGGGTCTATGTTTTGAGCGCCTCTGCAGGTTTACTGTATCCATTGGACCTTCCCATTGACGATGAAACACAGAAATTGCATCGGAATTAAATATAAGAGACACAACGCCGACTTAAGTACAAGAAAACTGAATCTTCTTACGGTCTATGTTTTGAGCGTTTCCTGTGTCACCAGTTTTACATTCCGATGCACCTCTGCAGGTTTACTGTATCTCTTGGACCATCCCATTGACGATGAAATACAGAAATTGCATCGGAATTAAATATAAGAGACACAATGCCGACTTAAGTACAGGAAGACTGAGTCTTATTAATGTCTATGTTTTGAGCGTTTCCTGTGTCACCAGTTATACATTCCGATGCACCTCTGCAGGTTTACTGTATCCCTTGGACCTTCCGATTGACGATGAAATACAGAAATTGCATCGGAATTAAATATGACACAATGCCGACCTAGGTACAGGAAGACTGAGTCTTCTTACTGTCTACGTTTTGAGCGTTTCCTGCGACACCAGTTTTACATTCCGATGCACCTCCGCAGGTTTACTGTATCCATTGGACCTTCACAGTGATGATGAAACACAGAAATGGTATGGGATTAAATATAAGAGACACAATGTCGACTTAAGTACAGGAAGAGTTTATCTTTCTACTGTCTATGTTTTGAGCGTTTCCTGTGTCACCAGTTTTACATTCCGATGCAATTCTGCAGGTTTACTGTATCCCTTGGACCATCCCATTGACGATGAAACACAGAAATTGCATCGGAAATAAATATAAGTGACACAACGCCGACTTAAGTACAAGAAAACTGAGTCTTCTTACGGTCTATGTTTTGAGCGTTTCCTGTGTCACCAGTTTTACATTCCGATGCACCTCCGCAGGTTTACTGTATCCCTTGGACCTTCCCATTGACGATGAAATAAAGAAATTGCATCGGATTTAAATATAAGAGACACAATGCCGGTTTATGTACAGGAAGACTGAGCGCTCCTACTGTCTATGCGTTGAGCGTTTCCTGTGTCACCAGTTTTACATTCCAATGCACCTCTGCAGGTTTACTGTATCCCTAGGACCTTCCCATTGACGATGAAACACAGAAATTGCATCGGAATTAAGTATAACAGACACAATGCCGACTGAAGTACAGGAAGATTGAGTCTTCCTACTGTCTATGGTTTGAACGTTTCCTGCGACACCAGTTTTACATTCCGATGCGCCTCTGCAGGTTTACTGTATACATTGGAACTTCCCATTGACGATGAAACACAGAAATTGCATCGGAATTAAATATAAGAGGCACAATGCCGACTTAAGTACAGGAAGACTGAGTCTTCCTACTGTCTATGTTTTGAGCGTTTCCTGTGTCACCAGTTTTACATTCCGATGCACCTGCGCAGGTTTACTGTATCCATTGGACCTTCACAGTGATGATGAAACCCAGAAATTGTATCGGATTAAATATAAGAGACACAATGTCGACTTAAGTACATGAAGAGATTATCTTTCTACTGTCTATGTTTGAGCGTTTCCTGTGTCAACAGTTTTACATTCCGATGCACCTCTGCAGGTTTACTGTATCCCTTGGACCTTCTCAGTGACGATGAAACACAGAAATTGCATCGGAATTAAATATAAGAGTCACAATGCCCACTTAAGTACAAGAAAACTGTGACTTCTTACGGTCTATGTTTTGAGCGTTTCCAGTGTCACCAGTTTTACATTCCGATGCACCTCTGGAGGTTTATTGTAACCCTTGGACCTTCCTATTGACGATAAACACAGAAATTGCATCGGAATTAAATATAAGAGACACAATGCCGACTCTAGTACAGGAAGACTGAGTCTTATTAATGTCTATGATTTGAGCGTTTCCTGTGTCACCAGTTATACATTCCGATGAAACTCTGCCGGTTTACCGTATCCATTGGACCTTCCCTTTGACGAAAAAACACAGAAATTGCATCGGACTTAAATATAAGAGACACAATGCCGACTTAAGTACAGGAAGACTGAGTCTTCCTACTGTCTATGTTTTGAGCGTTTCCTGGTTCACCTGTTTTACATTCCGATGCACCTCTGCCGGTTTACTGTATCCCTTGGATCACCCTACTGGCGATGAAACACAGAAATTGCATCGGAGTTAAATATAAGAGGTACAATGCCCACTTAAGTACAAGAAAACTGAGTCTTCTTAGGGTCTATGTTTTGAGCGGGTACTGTGTCACCTGTTTTACATTCCGATGCACATGTGCAGGTTTACTGTATCCATTGGACCTTCCCACTGACGATGAAAAACAGAAATTGCATCGGAATTAAATATAAGAAACACAACGCCGACTTAAGTACAAGAAAACTGAGTCTTCTTACGGTCTATGTTTTGAGCGTATCCTGTGTCACCAGTTTTACATTCCGATGCACCTCTGCAGGTTTACTGTATCCCTTGGACCTTCCCATTGACGATGAAAAACAGAAATTGCATCGGAATTAAGTATAACAGACACAATGCCGACTGAAGTACAGGAAGATTGAGTCTTCCTACTGTCTATGTTTTGAGCGTTTCCTGCGACACCAGTTTTACATTCCGATGCGCCTCTGCAGGTTTACTGTATTCATTGGACCTTCCCATTGACGATGAAACACAGAAATTGCATCGGAATTAAATATAAGAGACACAATGCCGACTTATGTACAGGAAGACTGAGTCTTCCTACTGTCTATGTTTTGAGCGTTTCCTGTGTCACCAGTTTTACATTCCGATGCACCTCCGCAGGTTTACTGTATCCATTGGACCCTCACAGTGATGATGAAACCCAGAAATTGTATCGGATTAAATATAAGAGACACAATGTCGACTTAAGTACATGAAGAGTTTATCTTTCTACTGTCTATGTTTTGAGCGTTTCCTGTGTCACCAGTTTTACATTCCGATGCACCTCTGCAGGTTTACTGTATCCCTTGGACCTTCCCATTGACGATGAAACACAGAAATTGCATCGGAATTAAATATAAGTGACACAACGTCGACTTAAGTACAAGAAAACTCAGTCTTCTTACGGTCTATGTTTTGAGCGTTTCCTGTGTCACCAGTTTTACATTCCGATGCACCTCTGCAGGTTTACTGTATTTCTTGGACCTTCCCATTGCTGATGAAATACAGAAATTGCATCGGAATTAAATATAAGAGACACAATGCCGACTTTAGTACAGGAAGACTGAGCCCTCCTACTGTCTATGATTTGAGCGTTTCCTGCGACACCAGTTTTACATTTCGATACACCTCTGCAGGTTTACTGTATTCATTGGACCTTCCCATAGACAATGAAACACAGAAATTGCATCGGAATTAAAAATAAGACACACACTGCCGACTTTAGTACAGGAAGACTGAGTCTTCCTACTGTCTATGTTTTGAGCGTTTCCGGTGTCACTAGTTTTACACTCGGATGCACCTGTATCCCTTGGACCATCCCATTGACGATGAAACACAGAAATGGCATTTCAATTAAATATAAGTGTCACAATGCCGACTCACGTACAGGAAGACTGAGTCTTCCTACTGTCTATGTTTTGAGCGTTTCCTGTGTCAGCAGTTTTACATTCCGATGCACCTCTTCAGGTTAACTGTATCCCTTGGACCTTCACAGTGACGATGAAACACAGAAATTGCATCGGAATTAAATATAAGAGTCACAATGCCCACTTAAGTACACGAATACTGAGTCTTCTTAGGGTCTATGTTTTGAGCGCCTCTGCAGGTTTACTGTATCCATTGGACCTTCCCATTGACGATGAAACACAGAAATTGCATCGGAATTAAATATAAGAGACACAACGCCGACTTAAGTACAAGAAAACTGAATCTTCTTACGGTCTATGTTTTGAGCGTTTCCTGTGTCACCAGTTTTACATTCCGATGCACCTCTGCAGGTTTACTGTATCTCTTGGACCATCCCATTGACGATGAAATACAGAAATTGCATCGGAATTAAATATAAGAGACACAATGCCGACTTAAGTACAGGAAGACTGAGTCTTATTAATGTCTATGTTTTGAGCGTTTCCTGTGTCACCAGTTATACATTCCGATGCACCTCTGCAGGTTTACTGTATCCCTTGGACCTTCCGATTGACGATGAAATACAGAAATTGCATCGGAATTAAATATGACACAATGCCGACCTAGGTACAGGAAGACTGAGTCTTCTTACTGTCTACGTTTTGAGCGTTTCCTGCGACACCAGTTTTACATTCCGATGCACCTCCGCAGGTTTACTGTATCCATTGGACCTTCACAGTGATGATGAAACACAGAAATGGTATGGGATTAAATAAAAGAGACACAATGTCGACTTAAGTACAGGAAGAGTTTATCTTTCTACTGTCTATGTTTTGAGCGTTTCCTGTGTCACCAGTTTTACATTCCGATGCAATTCTGCAGGTTTACTGTATCCCTTGGACCATCCCATTGACGATGAAACACAGAAATTGCATCGGAAGTAAATATAAGTGACACAACGCCGACTTAAGTACAAGAAAACTGAGTCTTCTTACGGTCTATGTTTTGAGCGTTTCCTGTGTCACCAGTTTTACATTCCGATGCACCTCCGCAGGTTTACTGTATCCCTTGGACCTTCCCATTGACGATGAAATAAAGAAATTGCATCGGATTTAAATATAAGAGACACAATGCCAGCTTATGTACAGGAAGACTGAGCGCTCCTACTGTCTATGCGTTGAGCGTTTCCTGTGTCACCAGTTTTACATTCCAATGCACCTCTGCAGGTTTACTGTATCCCTAGGACCTTCCCATTGACGATGAAACACAGAAATTGCATCGGAATTAAGTATAACAGACACAATGCCGACTGAAGTACAGGAAGATTGAGTCTTCCTACTGTCTATGGTTTGAACGTTTCCTGCGACACCAGTTTTACATTCCGATGCGCCTCTGCAGGTTTACTGTATTCATTGGAACTTCCCATTGACGATGAAACACAGAAATTGCATCGGAATTAAATATAAGAGGCACAATGCCGACTTAAGTACAGGAAGACTGAGTCTTCCTACTGTCTATGTTTTGAGCGTTTCCTGTGTCACCAGTTTTACATTCCGATGCACCTGCGCAGGTTTACTGTATCCATTGGACCTTCACAGTGATGATGAAACCCAGAAATTGTATCGGATTAAATATAAGAGACACAATGTCGACTTAAGTACATGAAGAGATTATCTTTCTACTGTCTATGTTTGAGCGTTTCCTGTGTCAACAGTTTTACATTCCGATGCACCTCTGCAGGTTTACTGTATCCCTTGGACCTTCACAGTGACGATGAAACACAGAAATTGCATCGGAATTAAATATAAGAGTCACAATGCCCACTTAAGTACAAGAAAACTGTGACTTCTTACGGTCTATGTTTTGAGCGTTTCCAGTGTCACCAGTTTTACATTCCGATGCACCTCTGCAGGTTTATTGTATCCCTAGGACCTTCCCATTGACGATAAACACAGAAATTGCATCGGAATTAAATATAAGAGACACAATGCCGACTCTAGTACAGGAAGACTGAGTCTTATTAATGTCTATGTTTTGAGCGTTTCCTGTGTCACCAGTTATACATTCCGATGAAACGCTGCCGGTTTACCGTATCCATTGGACCTTCCCTTTCACGAAAAAACACAGAAATTGCATCGGACTTAAATATAAGAGACACAATGCCGACTTAAGTACAGGAAGACTGAGTCTTCCTACTGTCTATGTTTTGAGCGTTTCCTGGGTCACCTGTTTTACATTCCGATGCACCTCTGCCGGTTTACTGTATCCCTTGGATCACCCTACTGACGATGAAACACAGAAATTGCATCGGAGTTAAATATAAGAGATACAATGCCCACTTAAGTACAAGAAAACTGAGTCTTCTTAGGGTCTACGTTTTGAGCGGGTACTGTGTCACCTGTTTTACATTCCGATGCACCTGTGCAGGTTTACTGTATCCATTGGATCTTCCCACTGACGATGAAAAGCAGAAATTGCATCGGAATTAAATATAAGAAACACAACGCCGACTTAAGTACAAGAAAACTGAGTCTTCTTACGGTCTATGTTTTGAGCGTATCCTGTGTCACCAGTTTTACATTCCGATGCACCTCTGCAGGTTTACTGTATCCCTTGGACCTTCCCATTGACGATGAAAAAGAGAAATTGCATCGGAATTAAGTATAACAGACACAATGCCGACTGAAGTACAGGAAGATTGAGTCTTCCTACTGTCTATGTTTTGAGCGTTTCCTGCGACACCAGTTTTACATTCCGATGCGCCTCTGCAGGTTTGCTGTATTCATTGGACCTTCCGATTGACGATGAAACACAGAAATTGCATCGGAATTAAATATAAGAGACACAATGCCGACTTAAGTACAGGAAGACTGAGTCTTCCTACTGTCTACGTTTTGAGCGTTTCCTGTGTCACCAGCTTTACATTCCGATGCACCTCCGCAGGTTTACTGTATCCATTGGACCCTCACAGTGATGATGAAACCCAGAAAATGTATCGGATTAAATATAAGAGACACAATGTCGACTTAAGTACATGAAGAGTTTATCTTTCTACTGTCTCTGTTTTGAGCGTTTCCTGTGTCACCAGTTTTACATTCCGATGCACCTCTGCAGGTTTACTGTATCCCTTGGACCTTCCCGTTGACGATGAAACACAGAAATTGCATCGGAATTAAATATAAGTGACACAACGTCGACTTAAGTACAAGAAAACTGAGTCTTCTTACGGTCTATGTTTTGAGCGTTTCCTGTGTCACCAGTTTTACATTCCGATGCACCTCTGCAGGTTTACTGTATTTCTTGGAACTTCCCATTGACGATGAAATACAGAAATTGCATCGGAATTAAATATAAGAGACACAATGCCGACTTTAGTACAGGAAGACTGAGTCTTCCTACTGCCTATGATTGAGCGTTTCCGGTGTCACCAGTTTTACATTCCGATGCACCTGTGCAGGTTTACTGTATCCCTTGGACCTTCCCATTGACGATGAAAAACAGAAATTGCTTCGGATTTAATTATAAGGGACACAATGCCGGCTTATGTACAGGAAGACTGAGCCCTCCTACTGTCTATGATTTGAGCGTTTCCTGCGACACCAGTTTACATTCCGATACACCTCTGCAGGTTTACTGTATTCATTGGACCTTCCCATTGACGATGAAACACAGAAATGGCATCGAAATTAAATCCAGTATAAGAGTCACAATGCCGACTCAAGTACAGGAAGACTGAGTCTTCCTACTGTCTATGATTTGAGCGTTTCCTGTGTCAGCGGTTTTACATTCCGATGCACCTCTGCAGGTTTACTGTATCCCTTGGACCTTCACAGTGACGATGAAACACAGAAATGGCATCGAAATTAAATATAAGAGTCACAATGCCGACTCAAGTACAGGAAGACTGAGTATTCCTACTGTCTATGATTTGAGCGTTTCCTGTGTCAGCAGTTTTACATTCCGATGCACCTCTGCAGGTTTACTGTATCCCTTGGACCTTCCCATTGTCGATGAAACACAGATATTGCATCGGAGTTAAATATAAGAGACTCAAAGGAGACTTAAGTACAGGAACATTGATTCTTCTTACTGTCTATGTTTTGAGCGTTTCCTGTGTACCAGTTTTACATTCCGATGCACTTCTGCCGGTTTACTGTATCGATTGGACCTTCCCATTGACGAAAAAACACAGAAATTGCATCGGAATTAAATATAAGAGACACAATGCCGACTTAAGAACAGGTAGACTGAGTCTTCCTACTGTCTATGTTTTGAGCGTTTCCTGGGTCACTTGTTTTACATTCCGATGCACCTCTGCAGCTTTACTGTATCCCTTGGATCACCCTACTGACGATGAAACACAGTAATTGCATCGGAGTTAAATATAAGAGATACAATGCCCACTTAAGTACAAGAATACTGAGTCTTCTTAGGGTCTATGTTTTGAGCGCTTCCTGTGTCACCTGTTTTACATTCCGATGCACCTCTGCAGGTTTACTGTATCCATTGGACCTTCCCATTGACGATGAAACATAGAAATTGCATCGGAATTAAATATAAGAGACACAACGCCGACTTAAGTACAAGAAAACTGAGTCTTCTTAGGGTCTATGTTTTCAGCGTTTCCTGTGTCACCAGTTTTACATTCCGATGCACCTCTGCAGGTTTACTGTATCTCTTGGACCGTCCCATTGACAATGAAATACAGAAATTGCATCGGAATTAAATATAAGAGACACAATGCCGACTTAAGTACAGGAAGACTGAGTCTTCCTACTGTCTATGTTTTGAGCGTTTCCGGTGTCACCAGTTTTACATTCCGATGCACCTGTGCAGGTTTACTGTATCCCTTGGACCTTCCCATTGACGATGAAACACAGAAACGGCATCGCAATTAAATAGAAGAGTCACAATGCCGACTCAAGTACAGGAAGACTGAGTCTTCCTAATGTCTATGTTTTGAGCGTTTCCTATGTCAGCGGTTTTACATTCCGATCCACCTCTGCAGGTTTACTGTATCCCTTGGACCTTCACAGTGACGATGAAACACAGAAATTGCATCGGAATTAAATATAAGTGACACAATGCCGACTTAAGGACAGGAAGACTGAGTCTTCCTTCTGTCTATGATTTGAGCGTTTCCGGTGTCACCAGTTTTACATTCCGATGCACCTGTGCAGGTTTACTGTATCCCTTGGACCTTCCCATTGACGATGAAACACAGAAATGGCATCGAAATTAAATATAAGAGTCACAATGCCGACTCAAGTACAGGAAGACTGAGTCTTCCTACTGACTATGATTTGAGCGTTTCCTGTGTCAGCAGTTTTACATTCCGATGCACCTCTGCAGGTTTACTGTATCCCTTGGACCTTCCCATTGTCGATGAAACACAGAAATTGCATCGGAGTTAAATATAAGAGACACAAAGGAGACTTAAGTACAGGAACATTGATTCTTCTTACTGTCTATGTTTTGAGCGTTTCCTGTGTCACCAGTTTTACATTCCGATGCACCTCCGCAGGTATACTGTATCCATTGGTCCTTCACAGTGATGATGAAACACAGAAATTGCATCGGATTAAATATAAGAGACACAATGCCGACTGAAGTACAGGAAGACTGAGTCTTCCTACTGTCTATTTTTTTGAGCGTTTCCTGTGTCACCAGTATTACATTCCGATGCACCTCCGCAGGTTTACTGTATGCATTGGACCTTTACAGTGATGAAGAAACACAGAAATTGCATCGGATTAAATATAAGAGACACAATGTCGACTTAAGTACAGGAAGAGTTTTTCTTTCTACTGTCTATGTTTGAGCGTTTCCTGTGTCACAAGTTTTACATTCCGATGCACCTCTGCAGCTTTGCTGTGTCCCTTGGACCTTCCCATTGACGATGAAACACAGAAATTGCATCGGAATTAAATGTAAGAGACACAACGCCGACTTAAGTACAGGAAGACTGAGTCTTCCTACTGACTATGTTTTGAGCGTTTCCGGTGTCACCAGTTTTACATTCCGGTGCACCTGTGCAGGTTTACTGTATCCCTTGGACCTTCCCATTGACGATGAAACACAGAAATGATATCGAAATTAAATACAGTATAAGAGTCACAATGCCGACTCAAGTACAGGAAGACTGAGTCTTCCTACTGTCTATGATTTGAGCGTTTCCTGTGTCAGCGGTTTTACATTCCGATGCACCTCTGCAGGTTTACTGTATCCCTTGGACCTTCACAGTGACGATGAAACACAGAAATTGCATCGGAATTAAATATAAGTGACACAATGCCGACTTAAGGAAAGGAAGACTGAGTCTTCCTTCTGTCTATGATTTGAGCGTTTCCGGTGTCACCAGTTTTACATTCCGATGCACCTGTGCAGGTTTACTGTATCCCTTGGACCTTCCCATTGACGATGAAACACAGAAATGGCATCGAAATTAAATATAAGAGTCACAATGCCGACTCAAGTACAGGAAGACTGAGTATTCCTACTGTCTATGATTTGAGCGTTTCCTGTGTCAGCAGTTTTACATTCCGAAGCACCTCTGCAGGTTTACTGTATCCCTTGGACCTTCCCATTGTCGATGAAACACAGAAATTGCATCGGATTTAAATATAAGAGACACAAAGGAGACTTAAGTACAGGAACATTGATTCTTCTTACTGTCTATGTTATGAGCGTTTCCTGTGTCACCAGTTTTACATTCCGATGCACCTCCGCAGGTATACTGTATCCATTGGTCCTTCACAGTGATGATGAAACACAGAAATTGCATCGGATTAAATATAAGAGACACAATGCCGACTGAAGTACAGGGAGACTGAGTCTTCCTACTGTCTATGTTTTGAGCGTTTCCTGTGTCACCAGTTTTACATTCCGATGCACCTCTGCAGGTTTACTGTATAACTTGGACCTTCCCATTGACGATGAAATACAGAAATTGCATTGGAATTAAATATAAGAGACACTATGCCGACATTAGTACAGGAAGACTGAGTCTTCCTACTGTCTATGTTTTGAGCGTTTCCGCTGTCACCAGTTTTACATTCCGATGCAACTCTGCCGGTTTGCTGTATCCATTGGACCTTCCCATTGACGAAAAAACACAGAAATTGCATTGGACTTAAATATAAGAGACACAATGCCGACATAAGTACAGGAAGACTGAGTCTTCCTACTGTCTATACTTTGAGCGTTGCCTGGGTCACCTGTTTTACATTCCGATGCATCTCTGCAGCTTTACTGTATCCCTAAGATCACCCTACTGACGATGAAACACAGAAATTGCATCGGAGTTAAATATAAGAGATACAATGCCCACTTAAGTACAAGAAAACTGAGTCTTCTTAGGGTCTATGTTTTGAGCGCTTCCTGTGTCACCTGTTTTACATTCCGATGCACCTCTGCAGGTTTACTGTATCCATTGGACCTTCCCACTGACGATGAAACACAGAAATTGCATCGGAATTAAATATAAGAAACACAACGCCGACTTATGTACAAGGAAACTGAGTCTTCTTACGGTCTATGATTTGAGCGTTTCCTGTGTCACCTCTGCAGGTTTACTGTATCCCTTGGACCTTCCCATTGACGATGAAATACAGAAATTGCATCGGAATTAAATATAAGAGACACAATGCCGACTTAAGTACAGGAAGACTGAGTCTTCCTACTGTCTATGTTTTGAGCGTTTCCGGTAACACCAGTTTTACATTCCGATGCACCTGCGCAGGTTTACTGTATCCCTTGGACCTTCCCATTGACGATGAAAAACAGAAATTGCATCGGATTTAAATATAAGAGACACATTGCCGGCTTTTGTACAGGAAGACTGAGCCCTCCTACTGTCTATGCTTTGAGCGTTTCCTGTGTCACCAGTTTTACATTCCGATGCACCTCTGCAGGTTAACTGTATCCCTTGGACCTTCACAGTGACGATGAAACACAGAAATTGCTTCGGAATTAAATATAAGTGACACAATGCCGACTTAAGGAAAGGAAGACTGAGTCTTCCTTCTGTCTATGATTTGAGCGTTTCCGGTGTCACCAGTTTTACATTCCGATGCACCTGTGCAGGTTTACTGTATCCCTTGGACCTTCCCATTGACGATGAAACACAGAAATGGCATCGAAATTAAATATAAGAGTCACAATGCCGACTCAAGTACAGGAAGACTGAGTATTCCTACTGTCTATGATTTGAGCGTTTCCTGTGTCAGCAGTTTTACATTCCGATGCACCTCTGCAGGTTTACTGTATCCCTTGGACCTTCCCATTGTCGATGAAACACAGAAATTGCATCGGAGTTGAATATAAGAGACACAAAGGAGACTTATGTACAGGAACATTGATTTTTCTTACTGTCTATGTTTTGAGAGTTTCCTGTGTACCAGTTTTACATTCCGATGCACTTCTGCCGGTTTACTGTATCGATTGGACCTTCCCATTGACGAAAAAACACAGAAATTGCATCGGAATTAAATATAAGAGACACAATGCCGACTTAAGAACAGGAAGACTGAGTCTTCCTACTGTCTATGCTTTGAGCGTTTCCTGGGTCACTTGTTTTACATTCCGATGCACCTCTGCAGCTTTACTGTATCCCTTGGATCACCCTACTGACGATGAAACACAGTAATTGCATCGGAGTTAAATATAAGAGATACAATGCCCACTTAAGTACAAGAATACTGAGTCTTCTTAGGGTCTATGTTTTGAGCGCTTCCTGTGTCACCTGTTTTACATTCCGATGCACCTCTGCAGGTTTACTGTATCCATTGGACCTTCCCATTGACGATGAAACACAGAAATTGCATCGGAATTAAATATAAGAGACACAACGCCGACTTAAGTACAAGAAAACTGAGTCTTCTTACGGTCTATGTTTTGAGCGTTTCCTGTGTCACCAGTTTTACATTCCGATGCACCTCTGCAGGTTTACTGTATCTCTTGGACCGTCCCATTGACGATGAAATACAGAAATTGCATCGGAATTAAATATAAGAGACACAATGCCGACTTAAGTACAGGAAGACTGAGTCTTCCTACTGTCTATGTTTTGAGCGTTTCCGGTGTCACCAGTTTTACATTCCGATGCACCTGTGCAGGTTTACTGTATCCCTTGGACCTTCCCATTGACGATGAAACACAGAATTGGCATCGAAATTAAATATAAGAATCACAATGCCGACTCAAGTACAGGAAGACTGAGTCTTCCTACTGTCTATGATTTGAGCGTTTCCTGTGTCAGCAGTTTTACATTCCGATGCACCTCTGCAGGTTTACTGTATCCCTTGGACCTTCCCATTGTCGATGAAACACAGAAATTGCATCGGATTTAAATATAAGAGACACAAAGGAGACTTAAGTACAGGAACATTGATTCTTCTTACTGTCTATGTTTTGAGCGTTTTCTGTGTCACCAGTTTTACATTCCGATGCACCTCCGCAGGTATACTGTATCCATTGGTCCTTCACAGTGATGATGAAACACAGAAATTGCATCGGATTAAATATAAGAGACACAATGCCGACTGAAGTACAGGGAGACTGAGTCTTCCTACTGTCTATGTTTTGAGCGTTTCCTGTGTCACCAGTATTACATTCCGATGCACCTCCGCAGGTTTACTGTATGCATTGGACCTTTACAGTGATGAAGAAACACAGAAATTGCATCGGATTAAATATAAGAGACACAATGTCGACTTAAGTACAGGAAGAGTTTTTCTTTCTACTGTCTATGTTTGAGCGTTTCCTGTGTCACAAGTTTTACATTCCGATGCACCTCTGCAGGTTTGCTGTGTCCCTTGGACCTTCCCATTGACGATGAAACACAGAAATTGCATTGGAATTAAATATAAGAGACACAACGCCGACTTAAATACAAGAAAACTGAGTCTTCTTACGTTCTATATTTTGAGCGTTCCCTGTGTCACCAGTTTTACATTCCGATGCACCTCTGCAGGTTTACTGTATAACTTGGACCTTCCCATTGACGATGAAATACAGAAATTGCATTGGAATTAAATATAAGAGACACTATGCCGACATTAGTACAGGAAGACTGAGTCTTCCTACTGTCTATGTTTTGAGCGTTTCCGCTGTCACCAGTTTTACATTCCGATGCAACTCTGCCGGTTTGCTGTATCCATTGGACCTTCCCATTGACGAAAAAACACAGAAATTGCATTGGACTTAAATATAAGAGACACAATGCCGACTTAAGTACAGGAAGACTGAGTATTCCTACTGTCTATGATTTGAGCGTTTCCTGTGTCAGCAGTTTTACATTCCGATGCACCTCTGCAGGTTTACTGTATCCCTTGGACCTTCCCATTGTCGATGAAACACAGAAATTGCATCGGAGTTAAATATAAGAGACTCAAAGGAGACTTAAGTACAGGAACATTGATTCTTCTTACTGTCTATGTTTTGAGCGTTTCCTGTGTACCAGTTTTACATTCCGATGCACTTCTGCCGGTTTACTGTATCGATTGGACCTTCCCATTGACGAAAAACACAGAAATTGCATCGGAATTAAATATATGAGACACAATGCCGACTTAAGAACAGGTAGACTGAGTCTTCCTACTGTCTATGTTTTGAGCGTTTCCTGGGTCACTTGTTTTACATTCCGATGCACCTCTGCAGCTTTACTGTATCCCTTGGATCACCCTACTGACAATGAAACACAGTAATTGCATCGGAGTTAAATATAAGAGATACAATGCCCACTTAAGTACAAGAATACTGAGTCTTCTTAGGGTCTATGTTTTGAGCGCTTCCTGTGTCACCTGTTTTACATTCCGATGCACCTCTGCAGGTTTACTGTATCCATTGGACCTTCCCATTGACGATGAAACACAGAAATTGCATCGGAATTAAATATAAGAGACACAACGCCGACTTAAGTACAAGAAAACTGAGTCTTCTTAGGGTCTATGTTTTGAGCGTTTCCTGTGTCACCAGTTTTACATTCCGATGCACCTCTGCAGGTTTACTGTATCTCTTGGACCGTCCCATTGACAATGAAATACAGAAATTGCATCGGAATTAAATATAAGAGACACAATGCCGACTTAAGTACAGGAAGACTGAGTCTTCCTACTGTCTATGTTTTGAGCGTTTCCGGTGTCACCAGTTTTACATTCCGATGCACCTGTGCAGGTTTACTGTATCCCTTGGACCTTCCCATTGACGATGAAACACAGAAACGGCATCGCAATTAAATAGAAGAGTCCCAATGCCGACTCAAGTACAGGAAGACTGAGTCTTCCTAATGTCTATGTTTTGAGCGTTTCCTGTGTCAGCGGTTTTACATTCCGATCCACCTCTGCAGGTTTACTGTATCCCTTGGACCTTCACAGTGACGATGAAACACAGAAATTGCATCGGAATTAAATATAAGTGACACAATGCCGACTTAAGGACAGGAAGACTGAGTCTTCCTTCTGTCTATGATTTGAGCGTTTCCGGTGTCACCAGTTTTACATTCCGATGCACCTGTGCAGGTTTACTGTATCCCTTGGACCTTCCCATTGACGATGAAACACAGAAATGGCATCGAAATTAAATATAAGAGTCACAATGCCGACTCAAGTACAGGAAGACTGAGTCTTCCTACTGA
The DNA here is from genome assembly GCF_023898315.1 of Schistocerca nitens. Lineage (NCBI taxonomy): Eukaryota > Metazoa > Arthropoda > Insecta > Orthoptera > Acrididae > Schistocerca > Schistocerca nitens. The sequence continues at coordinate 12,237,274 of NW_026045897.1, read as the reverse complement.
CTATGATTTGAGCGTTTCCTGTGTCAGCAGTTTTACATTCCGATGCACCTCTGCAGGTTTACTGTATCCCTTGGACCTTCCCATTGTCGATGAAACACAGAAATTGCATCGGAGTTAAATATAAGAGACACAAAGGAGACTTAAGTGCAGGAACTTTGATTCTTCTTACTGTCTATGTTTTGAGCGTTTCCTGTGTCACCAGTTTTACATTCCGATGCACCTCCGCAGGTATACTGTATCCATTGGTCCTTCACAGTGATGATGAAACACAGAAATTGCATCGGATTAAATATAAGAGACACAATGCCGACTGAAGTACAGGAAGACTGAGTCTTCCTACTGTCTATTTTTTTGAGCGTTTCCTGTGTCACCAGTATTACATTCCGATGCACCTCCGCAGGTTTACTGTATGCATTGGACCTTTACAGTGATGAAGAAACACAGAAATTGCATCGGATTAAATATAAGAGACACAATGTCGACTTAAGTACAGGAAGAGTTTTTCTTTCTACTGTCTATGTTTGAGCGTTTCCTGTGTCACAAGTTTTACATTCCGATGCACCTCTGCAGGTTTGCTGTGTCCCTTGGACCTTCCCATTGACGATGAAACACAGAAATTGCATCGGAATTAAATATAAGAGACACAACGCCGACTTAAGTACAGGAAGACTGAGTCTTCCTACTGTCTATATTTTGAGCGTTTCCGGTGTCACCAGTTTTACATTCCGGTGCACCTGTGCAGGTTTACTGTATCCCTTGGACCTTCCCATTGACGATGAAACACAGAAATGGCATCGAAATTAAATACAGTATAAGAGTCACAATGCCGACTCAAGTACAGGAAGACTGAGTCTTCCTACTGTCTATGATTTGAGCGTTTCCTGTGTCAGCGGTTTTACATTCCGATGCACCTCTGCAGGTTTACTGTATCCCTTGTACCTTCACAGTGACGATGAAACACAGAAATTGCATCGGAATTAAATATAAGTGACACAATGCCGACTTAAGGAAAGCAAGACTGAGTCTTCCTTCTGTCTATGATTTGAGCGTTTCCGGTGTCACCAGTTTTACATTCCGATGCACCTGTGCAGGTTTACTGTATCCCTTGGACCTTCCCATTGACGAAGAAACACAGAAATGGCATCGAAATTAAATATAAGAGTCACAATGCGGACTCAAGTACAGGAAGACTGAGTATTCCTACTGTCTATGATTTGAGCGTTTCCTGTGTCAGCAGTTTTACATTTCGATGCACCTCTGCAGGTTTACTGTATCCCTTGGACCTTCCCATTGTCGATGAAACACAGAAATTGCATCGGAGTTGAATATAAGAGACACAAAGGAGACTTAAGTACAGGAACATTGATTCTTCTTACTGTCTATGTTTTGAGAGTTTCCTGTGTACCAGTTTTACATTCCGATGCACTTCTGCCGGTTTACTGTATCGATTGGACCTTCCCATTGACGAAAAAACACAGAAATTGCATCGGAATTAAATATAAGAGACACAATGCCGACTTTAGAACAGGAAGACTGAGTCTTCCTACTGTCTATGTTTTGAGCGTTTCCTGGGTCACTTGTTTTACATTCCGATGCACCTCTGCAGCTTTACTGTATCCCTTGGATCACCCTACTGACGATGAAACACAGTAATTGCATCGGAGTTAAATATAAGAGATACAATGCCCACTTAAGTACAAGAATACTGAGTCTTCTTAGGGTCTATGTTTTGAGCGCTTCCTGTGTCACCTGTTTTACATTCCGATGCACCTCTGCAGGTTTACTGTATCCATTGGACCTTCCCATTGACGATGAAACACAGAAATTGCATCGGAATTAAATATAAGAGACACAACGCCGACTTAAGTACAAGAAAACTGAGTCTTCTTACGGTCTATGTTTTGAGCGTTTCCTGTGTCACCAGTTTTACATTCCGATGCACCTCTGCAGGTTTACTGTATCTCTTGGACCGTCCCATTGACGATGAAATACAGAAATTGCATCGGAATTAAATATAAGAGACACAATGCCGACTTAAGTACAGGAAGACTGAGTCTTCCTACTGCCTATGTTTTGAGCGTTTCCGGTGTCACCAGTTTTACATTCCGATGCACCTGTGCAGGTTTACTGTATCCCTTGGACCTTCCCATTGACGATGAAACACAGAAATGGCATCGAAATTAAATATAAGAGTCACAATGCCGACTCAAGTACAGGAAGACTGAGTCTTCCTACTGTCTATGATTTGAGCGTTTCCTGTGTCAGCAGTTTTACATTCCGATGCACCTCTGCAGGTTTACTGTATCCCTTGGACCTTCCCATTGTCGATGAAACACAGAAATTGCATCGGATTTAAATATAAGAGACACAAAGGAGACTTAAGTACAGGAACATTGATTCTTCTTACTGTCTATGTTTTGAGCGTTTCCTGTGTCACCAGTTTTACATTCCGATGCACCTCCGCAGGTATACTGTATCCATTGGTCCTTCACAGTGATGATGAAACACAGAAATTGCATCGGATTAAATATAAGAGACACAATGCCGACTGAAGTACAGGGAGACTGAGTCTTCCTACTGTCTATGTTTTGAGCGTTTCCTGTGTCACCAGTATTACATTCCGATGCACCTCCGCAGGTTTACTGTATGCATTGGACCTTTACAGTGATGAAGAAACACAGAAATTGCATCGGATTAAATATAAGAGACACAATGTCGACTTAAGTACAGGAAGAGTTTTTCTTTCTACTGTCTATGTTTGAGCGTTTCCTGTGTCACAAGTTTTACATTCCGATGCACCTCTGCAGGTTTGCTGTGTCCCTTGGACCTTCCCATTGAAGATGAAACACAGAAATTGCATTGGAATTAAATATAAGAGACACAACGCCGACTTAAATACAAGAAAACTGAGTCTTCTTACGTTCTATATTTTGAGCGTTCCCTGTGTCACCAGTTTTACATTCCGATGCACCTCTGCAGGTTTACTGTATAACTTGGACCTTCCCATTGACGATGAAATACAGAAATTGCATTGGAATTAAATATAAGAGACACTATGCCGACATTAGTACAGGAAGACTGAGTCTTCCTAATGTCTATGATTTGAGCGTTTCCTGTGTCACCAGTTTTAGATTTCCATGCACCTCTGCAGGTTTACTGTTTCCCTTGGACCTTCATAGTGACGATGAAACACAGAAATTGCATCGGAATTAAATATAAGAAACACAACGCCGACTTATGTACAAGGAAACTGAGTCTTCTTACGGTCTATGATTTGAGCGTTTCCTGTGTCACCTCTGCAGGTTTACTGTATCCCTTGGACCTTCCCATTGACGAAATACAGAAATTGCATCGGAATTAAATATAAGAGACACAATGCCGACTTAAGTACAGGAAGACTGAGTCTTCCTACTGTCTATGTTTTGAGCGTTTCCGGTAACACCAGTTTTACATTCCGATGCACCTGCGCAGGTTTACTGTATCCCTTGGACCTTCCCATTGACGATGAAAAACAGAAATTGCATCGGATTTCAATATCAGAGACACATTGCCGGCTTTTGTACAGGAAGACTGAGCCCTCCTACTGTCTATGCTTTGAGCGTTTCCTGTGTCACCAGTTTTACATTCCGATGCACCTCTGCAGGTTTACTGTATCCCTGGGACCTTCCCATTCACGATAAAACACAGAAATTGCATCGGAATTAAGTATAACAGACACAAAGTCGACTTAAGTACAGGAACATTGATTCTTCTTACTGTCTATGTTTTGAGCGTTTCCTGTGTCACCAGTTTTACATTCCGATGCAACTCCGCAGGTATATTGTATCCATTGGTCCTTCACAGTGATGATGAAACACAGAAATTGCACCGGAATTAAATATAAGAGACACAACGCCGACTTAAATACAAGAAAACTGAGTCTTCTTACGGTCTATGATTTGAGCGTTTCCTGTGTCACCAGTTTTACATTCCGATGCACCTCTGCAGGTTTACTGTATCCCTTGGACCTTCCCATTGACGATGAAATACAGAAATTGCATCGGAATTAAATATAAGAGACACAATGCCGACTTAAGTACAGGAAGACTGAGTCTTCCTACTGTCTATGTTTTGAGCGTTTCCGGTAACACCAGTTTTACATTCCGATGCACCTGCGCAGGTTTACTGTATCCCTTGGACCTTCCCATTGACGATGAAAAACAGAAATTGCATCGGATTTAAATATAAGTGACACATTGCCGGCTTTTGTACAGGAAGACGCTCAGTCCTCCTACTGTCTATGCTTTGAGCGTTTCCTGTGTCACCAGTTTTACATTCCAAATGCACCTCTGCAGGTTTACTGTATCCCTGGGACCTTCCCATTCACGATGAAACACAGAAATTGCATTGGAATTAAGTGTAACAGACACAATGCCGACTGAAGTACAGGAAGACTGAGTCTTCCTACTGTCTATGTTTTGAGCGTTTCCTGCGACACCAGTTTTACATTCCGATGCGCCTCTGCAGGTTTACTGTATTCATTGGACCTTCCCATTGACGATGAAACACAGAAATTGCATCGGAATTAAATATAAGAGACACAATGCCGACTTAAGTACAGGAAGACTGAGTCTTCCTACTGTCTATATTTTGAGCGTTTCCTGTGTCACCTGTTTTACATTCCGATGCACCTCCGCAGGTTTACTGTATCCATTGGACCTTCACAGTGATGATGAAACACAAAAATTGTATCGGATTAAATATAAGAGACACAATGTCGACTTAAGTACAGGAAGAGTTTATCTTTCTACTGTCTATGTTTTGAGCGTTTCCTGTGTCACCAGTTTTACATTCCGATGCACCTCTGCAGGTTTACTGTATCCCTTGGACCTTCCCATTGACGATGAAACACAGAAATTGCATCGGAATTAAATATAAGTGACACAACGCCGACTTAAGTACAAGAAAACTGAGTCTTCTTACGGTCTATGTTTTGAGCGTTTCCTGTGTCACCAGTTTTACATTCCGATGCACCTCTGCAGGTTTACTGTATTCCTTGGACCTTTCCATTGATGATGAAATACAGAAATTGCATCGGAATTAAATATAAGAGACACATTGCCGACTTTAGTACAGGAAGACTGAGTCTTCCTACTGTCTATGTTTTGAGCGTTTCCGGTGTCACCAGTTTTACATTCCGATGCACCTGTGCAGGTTTACTGTATCCCTTAGACCTTCCCATTGACGATGAAAAACAGAAATTGCATCGGATTTAAATATAAGGGACACAATGCCGGCTTATGTGCAGGAAGACTGAGCCCTCCTACTGTCTATGATTTCAGCGTATCCTGCGACACCAGTTTTACATTCCGATGCACCTCTGCAGGTTTACTGTATAACTTGGACCTTCCCATTGACGATGAAATACAGAAATTGCATCGGAATTAAATATAAGAGACACAATGCCGACATTAGTACACGAAGACTGAGTCTGCCTACTGTCTATGTTTTGAGCGTTTCCGCTGTCACCAGTTTTACATTCCGATACAACTCTGCCGGTTTGCTGTATCCATTGGACCTTCCCATTGACGAAAAAACACAGAAATTGCATCGGACTTAAATATAAGAGACACAATGCCGACGTAAGTACAGGAAGACTGAGTCTTCCTACTGTCTATACTTTGAGCGTTTCCTGGGTCACCTGTTTTACATTCCGATGCATCTCTGCAGCTTTACTGTATCCCTAAGATCACCCTACTGACGATGAAACACAGAAATTGCATCGGAGTTAAATATAAGAGATACAATGCCCACTTAAGTACAAGAAAACTGAGTCTTCTTAGGGTCTATGTTTTGAGCGCTTCCTGTGTCACCTGTTTTACATTCCTATGCACCTCTGCAGGTTTACTGTATCCATTGGACCTTCCCACTGACGATGAAACACAGAAATTGCATCGGAATTAAATATAAGAAACACAACGCCGACTTAAGTACAAGGAAACTGAGTCTTCTTACGGTCTATGATTTGAGCGTTTCCTGTGTCACCAGTTTTACATTCCGATGCACCTCTGCAGGTTTACTGTATCCCTTGGACCTTCCCATTGACGATGAAATACAGAAATTGCATCGGAATTAAATATAAGAGACACAATGCCGACTTAAGTACAGGAAGACTGTGTCATCCTACTGTCTATGTTTTGAGCGTTTCCGGTAACACCAGTTTTACATTCCGATGCACCTGCGCAGGTTTACTGTATCCCTTGGACCTTCCCATTGACGATGAAAAACAGAAATTGCATCGGATTTAAATATAAGAGACACATTGCCGGCTTTTGTACTGGAAGACTGAGCCCTCCTACTGTCTATGCTTTGAGCGTTTCCTGTGTCACCAGTTTTACATTCCGATGCACCTCTGCAGGTTTACTGTATCCCTGGGACCTTCCCATTCACGATAAAACACAGAAATTGCATCGGAATTGAGTATAACAGACACAAAGCCGACTTAAGTACAGGAACATTGATTCTTCTTACTGTCTATGTTTTGAGCGTTTCCTGTGTCACCAGTTTTACATTCCGATGCAACTCCGCAGGTATATTGTATCCATTGGTCCTTCACAGTGATGATGAAACACAGAAATTGCACCGGAATTAAATGTAAGAGACACAACGCCGACTTAAATACAAGAAAGCTGAGTCTTCTTACAGTCTATGTTTTGAGCGTTCCCTGTGTCACCAGTTTTACATTCCGATGCATCTCTGCAGGTTTACTGTGTCCCTTGGACCATCCCATTGACGATGAAACACAGAAATTGCATCGGAATTAAATATAAGAGACACAACGCCGACTTAAATACAAGAAAACTGAGTCTTCTTACGGGCTATGATTTGAGCGTTTCCTGTGTCACCAGTTTTACATTCCGATGCACCTCTGCAGGTTTACTGTATCCCTTGGACCTTCCCATTGACGATGAAATACAGAAATTGCATCGGAATTAAATACAAGAGACACAATGCCGACTTAAGTACAGGAAGACTGAGTCTTCCTACTGTCTATGTTTTGAGAGTTTCCGGTAACACCAGTTTTACATTCCGATGCACCTGCGCAGGTTTACTGTATCCCTTGGACCTTCCCATTGACGATGAAAAACAGAAATTGCATCGGATTTAAATATAAGTGACACATTGCCGGCTTTGGTACAGAAAGACGCTCAGTCCTCCTACTGTCTATGCTTTGAGCGTTTCCTGTGTCACCAGTTTTACATTCCAAATGCACCTCTGCAGGTTTACTGTATCCCTGGGACCTTCCCATTCACGATGAAACACAGAAATTGCATTGGAATTAAGTGTAACAGACACAATGCCGGCTGAAGTACAGGAAGATTGAGTCTTCCTACTGTCTATGTTTTGAGCGTTTCCTGCGACACCAGTTTTACATTCCGATGCGCCTCTGCAGGTTTACTGTATTCATTGGACCTTCCCATTGACGATGAAACACAGAAATTGCATCGGAATTACATATAAGAGACACAATGCCGACTTAAGTACAGGAAGACTGAGTCTTCCTACTGTCTATGTTTTGAGCGTTTCCTGTGTCACCTGTTTTACATTCCGATGCACCTCCGCAGGTTTACTGTATCCATTGGACCTTCACAGTGATGATGAAACACAAAAATTGTATCGGATTAAATATAAGAGACACAATGTCGACTTAAGTACAGGAAGAGTTTATCTTTCTACTGTCTATGTTTTGAGCGTTTCCTGTGTCACCAGTTTTACATTCCGATGCACCTCTGCAGGTTTACTGTATCCCTTGGACCTTCCCATTGACGATGAAACACAGAAATTGCATCGGAATTAAATATAAGTGACACAACGCCGACTTAAGTACAAGAAAACTGAGTCTTCTTACGGTCTATGTTTTGAGCGTTTCCTGTGTCACCAGTTTTACATTCCGATGCACCTGTGCAGGTTTACTGTATCCCTTGGACCTTCCCACTGACGATGAAACACAGAAATTGCATCGGAATTAAAGATAAGAAACACAACGCCGATTTAAGTACAAGAAAACTGAGTCTTCTTACGGTCTATGTTTTGAGCGTTTCCTGTGTCACCAGTTTTACATTCCGATGCACCTCTGCAGGTTTACTGTATTCCTTGGACCTTTCCATTGATGATGAAATACAGAAATTGCATCGGAATTAAATATAAGAGACACATTGCCGACTTTAGTACAGGAAGACTGAGTCTTCCTACTGTCTATGTTTTGAGCGTTTCCTGGGTCACCTGTTTTACATTCCGATGCACCTCTGCAGCTTTACTGTATCCCTTGGATCACCCTACTGACGATGAAACACAGTAATTGCATCAGATTTAAATATAAGAGATACAATGCCCACTTAAGTGCAAGAATACTGAGTCTTCATAGGGTCTATGTTTTGAGCGCTTCCTGTGTCACCTGTTTTACATTCCGATGCACCTCTGCAGGTTTACTGTATCCATTGGACCTTCCCATTGACGATGAAACACAGAAATTGCATCGGAATTAAATATAAGAGACACGACGCCGACTTAAGTACAAGAAAACGCAGTCTTCTTACGGTCTATGTTTTGAGCGTTTCCTGTGTCACCAGTTGTACATTCCGATGCACCTCTGCAGGTTTACTGAATCTCTTGGACCGTCCCATTGACGATGAAAAACAGAAATTGCTTCGGAATTAAATATAAGAGACACAATGCCGACTTAAGTACAGGAAGACTGAGTCTTCCTACTGTCTATGTTTTGAGCGTTTCCGGTGTCACCAGTTTTACATTCCGATGCACCTGTGCAGATTTACTGCATCCCTTGGACCTTCCCATTGTCGATGAAACACAGAAATGGCATCGCAATTAAATATAAGAGTCACAATGCCGACTCAAGTACAGGAAGACAGAGTTTTCCTACTGTCTATGATTTTAGCGTTTCCTGTGTCAGCGGTTTTACATTCCGATGCACCTCTGCAGGTTTACTGTATCCCTTGGACCTCCACAGTGACGATGAAACACAGTAATTGCATCGGAATTAAATATAAGTGACACAATGCCGACTTAAGTACAGGAAGACTGAGTCTTCCATCTGTCTATGTTTTGAGCGTTTCCGGTGTCACCAGTTTTACATTCCGATGCATCTGTGCAGGTTACTGTATCCCTTGGACCTTCCCTTTGACGAAGAAACACAGAAATGGCATCGCAATTAAATATAAGAGTCACATTGCCGATTCAAGTACAGGACGACTGAGTCTTCCTACTGTCTATGTTTGAGCGTTTCCTGTGTCAGCAGTTTTCCATTCCGATGCACCTCGGCAGGTTTACTGTATCCCTTGGACCTTCACAATGACGATGAAACACAGAAATTGCATCGGAATTAAATATAAGTGACACAATGCCGACTTAAGTACAGGAAGACAGAGACTTCCTTCTGTCTATGTTTTGAGAGTTTCCGGTGTCACCAGTTTTACATTCCGATGCACCTGTGCAGGTTTACTGTATCCCTTGGACCTTCCCATTGACGATGAAACACAGAAATGGCATCGCAATTAAATATAAGAGACACAAAGCCGACTTAAGTACAGGAACATTGATTCTTCCTACTGTCTAAGTTTTGAGCGTTTCCTGTGTCGCCAGTTTTACATTCCGATGCACCTCCGCAGTTGTACTGTATCCATTGGTCCTTCACAGTGATGATGAAACACAGAAATTGCACCGGAATTAAATATAAGAGACACAATGTCGACTTAAGTACAGGAAGAGTTTGTCTTTCTACTGTCTACGTTTTGAACGTTTCCTGTGTCACCAGTTTTACATTCCGATGCACCTCTGCCGGTTTACTGTATTCATTGGACCTTCCCATTGACGATGAAACACAGAAGTTCTATCGGAATTAAATATAAGAGACACAATGCCGACTGTAGTACAGGAAGACTGAGTCTTCCTACTGTCTATGTTTTGAGCGTTTCCTGTGTCACCAGTATTACATTCCGATGCACCTCCGCAGGTTTACTGTATCCATTGGACCTTCACAGTGATGAAGAAACACAGAAATTGCATCGTATTAAATATAAGAGGCACAATGTCGACATAAGTACGGGAAGAGTTTTTCTTTCTACTGTCTATGTTTGAGCGTTTCCTGTGTCACCAGTTTTACATTCCGATGCACCTCTGCAGGTTTACTATATCCCTTGGACCTTCCCATTGACGATGAAACACAGAAATTGCATCGGAATTAAATATAAGAGACACAACGCCGACTTAAGTACAAGAAAACTGAGTCCTCTTACGGTCTATGTTTTGAGCGTTTCCTGTGTCACCAGTTTTACATTCCGATGCACCTCTGCAGGCTTACTGTATCCCTTGGACCTTCCCATTGACGATGAAAAACAGAAATTGCATCGGATTTAAATATAAGAGACACAATGCCGACTTAGGTACAAGAAAACTGAGTCTTCTTAGGGTCTATGATTTGAGCGTTTCCCGTGTCACCACTTTTACATTCCGATGCACCTCTGCAGGTTTACTGTATGCCTTGGACTTTCGCATTGACGATGAAATACAGAAATTGCATCGGAATTAAATATAAGAGACACAATGCTGACATAAGTACAGGAAGACTGAGTCTTCTTAGGGTCTATGATTTGAGCGTTTCCCGTGTCACCACTTTTACTTTCCGATGCATCTGTGCAGGTTTACTGTATCCATTGGACTTTCCCATTGACTATGAAACACAGAAATGGCATCGCAATTAAATATAAGACTCACAATGCCGACTCAAGTACAGGAAGACTGAGTCTTCCTATTGTCTATGTCTTGAGCGTTTCCTGTGTCACCAGTTTTACATTCCGATGCACCTCTGCAGGCTTACTGTATCCCTTGGACCTTCCCATTGACGATGAAACACAGAAATTGCATCGGAATTAAATATAAGAGACACAACGCCGACTTAAGTACAAGAAAACTGAGTCCTCTTACGGTCTATGTTTTGAGCGTTTCCTGTGTCACCAGTTTTACATTCCGATGCACCTCTGCCGGTTTACTGTATCCATTGGACCTTCCCATTGACGAAAAAACACAGAAATTGCATCGGAATTAAATATAAGAGACACAATGCCGACTTAAGTACAGGAAGACAGAGTCTTCCTACTGTCTATGTTTTAAGCGTTTCCTGGGTCACCTGTTTCACATTCCGATGCACCTCTACAGCTTTACTGTATCACTTGGATCACCCTACTGACGATGAAACACAGAAATTGCATCGGAGTTAAATATAAGAGTCACAATGCCCACTTAAGTACAAGAAAACTGTGTCTTCTTACGGTCTATGTTTCGAGCGTTTCCTGTGTCACCAGTTTTACATCCGATGCACCTGTGCAGGTTTACTGTATCCCTTGGACCTTCCCATTGACGAAAAAACACAGAAATTGCATCGGAATTAAATATAAGAGACACAATGCTGACTTAAGTGCAGGAAGACTGAGTCTTATTAATGTCTATGTTTTGAGCGTTTCCAGTGTCACCAGTTTTACATTCCGATGCACCTGCGCAGGTTTACTGTATCCATTGGTCCTTCACAGTGATGATGAAACACAGAAATTGCATCGGAATTAAATATAAGAGACACATGGCCGACTAAATCAAGAAAACTGAGTCTTCTTTAGGTCTACGATTTGAGCGTTTCCCGTGTCACCAGTTTAACATTCCGATGCACTTCTGCAGGTTTACTGTATGCCTTGGACCTTCCCATTGACGATGAAACACAGAAATGGCATCGCAATTAAATATAAGAGTCACATTGCCGATTCAAGTACAGGACGACTGAGTCTTCCTACTGTCTATGTTTGAGCGTTTCCTGTGTCAGCAGTTTTCCATTCCGATGCACCTCGGCAGGTTTACTGTATCCCTTGGACCTTCACAATGACGATGAAACACAGAAATTGCATCGGAATTAAATATAAGTGACACAATGCCGACTTAAGTACAGGAAGACAGAGACTTCCTTCTGTCTATGTTTTGAGAGTTTCCGGTGTCACCAGTTTTACATTCCGATGCACCTGTGCAGGTTTACTGTATCCCTTGGACCTTCCCATTGACGATGAAACACAGAAATGGCATCGCAATTAAATATAAGAGACACAAAGCCGACTTAAGTACAGGAACATTGATTCTTCCTACTGTCTAAGTTTTGAGCGTTTCCTGTGTCGCCAGTTTTACATTCCGATGCACCTCCGCAGGTGTACTGTATCCATTGGTCCTTCACAGTGATGATGAACCACAGAAATTGCACCGGAATTAAATATAAGAGACACAATGTCGACTTAAGTACAGGAAGAGTTTGTCTTTCTACTGTCTACGTTTTGAACGTTTCCTGTGTCACCAGTTTTACATTCCGATGCACCTCTGCCGGTTTACTGTATTCATTGGACCTTCCCATTGACGATGAAACACAGAAGTTCTATCGGAATTAAATATAAGAGACACAATGCCGACTGTAGTACAGGAAGACTGAGTCTTCCTACTGTCTATGTTTTGAGCGTTTCCTGTGTCACCAGTATTACATTCCGATGCACCTCCGCAGGTTTACTGTATCCATTGGACCTTCACAGTGATGAAGAAACACAGAAATTGCATCGTATTAAATATAAGAGGCACAATGTCGACATAAGTACAGGAAGAGTTTTTCTTTCTACTGTCTATGTTTGAGCGTTTCCTGTGTCACCAGTTTTACATTCCGATGCACCTCTGCAGGTTTACTATATCCCTTGGACCTTCCCATTGACGATGAAACACAGAAATTGCATCGGAATTAAATATAAGAGACACAACGCCGACTTAAGTACAAGAAAACTGAGTCCTCTTACGGTCTATGTTTTGAGCGTTTCCTGTGTCACCAGTTTTACATTCCGATGCACCTCTGCAGGCTTACTGTATCCCTTGGACCTTCCCATTGACGATGAAAAACAGAAATTGCATCGGATTTAAATATAAGAGACACAATGCCGACTTAGGTACAAGAAAACTGAGTCTTCTTAGGGTCTATGATTTGAGCGTTTCCCGTGTCACCACTTTTACATTCCGATGCACCTCTGCATGTTTACTGTATGCCTTGGACTTTCGCATTGACGATGAAATACAGAAATTGCATCGGAATTAAATATAAGAGACACAATGCTGACATAAGTACAGGAAGACTGAGTCTTCTTAAGGTCTATGATTTGAGCGTTTCCCGTGTCACCACTTTTACTTTCCGATGCATCTGTGCAGGTTTACTGTATCCATTGGACTTTCCCATTGACTATGAAACACAGAAATGGCATCGCAATTAAATATAAGACTCACAATGCCGACTCAAGTACAGGAAGACTGAGTCTTCCTATTGTCTATGTCTTGAGCGTTTCCTGTGTCACCAGTTTTACATTCCGATGCACCTCTGCAGGCTTACTGTATCCCTTGGACCTTCCCATTGACGATGAAACACAGAAATTGCATCGGAATTAAATATAAGAGACACAACGCCGACTTAAGTACAAGAAAACTGAGTCCTCTTACGGTCTATGTTTTGAGCGTTTCCTGTGTCACCAGTTTTACATTCCGATGCACCTCTGCCGGTTTACTGTATCCATTGGACCTTCCCATTGACGAAAAAACACAGAAATTGCATCGGAATTAAATATAAGAGACACAATGCCGACTTAAGTACAGGAAGACAGAGTCTTCCTACTGTCTATGTTTTAAGCGTTTCCTGGGTCACCTGTTTCACATTCCGATGCACCTCTACAGCTTTACTGTATCACTTGGATCACCCTACTGACGATGAAACACAGAAATTGCATCGGAGTTAAATATAAGAGTCACAATGCCCACTTAAGTACAAGAAAACTGTGTCTTCTTACGGTCTATGTTTCGAGCGTTTCCTGTGTCACCAGTTTTACATCCGATGCACCTGTGCAGGTTTACTGTATCCCTTGGACCTTCCCATTAACGAAAAAACACAGAAATTGCATCGGAATTAAATATAAGAGACACAATGCTGACTTAAGTGCAGGAAGACTGAGTCTTATTAATGTCTATGTTTTGAGCGTTTCCAGTGTCACCAGTTTTACATTCCGATGCACCTGCGCAGGTTTACTGTATCCATTGGTCCTTCACAGTGATGATGAAACACAGAAATTGCATCGGAATTAAATATAAGAGACACATGGCCGACTAAATCAAGAAAACTGAGTCTTCTTTAGGTCTACGATTTGAGCGTTTCCCGTGTCACCAGTTTAACATTCCGATGCACTTCTGCAGGTTTACTGTATGCCTTGGACCTTCCCATTGACGATGAAATACAGAAATTGCATCGGAATTAAATATAAGAGACACAATGCCGACTAATGTACAGAAGACTGAGTCTTCCTACTGTCTATCTTTTGAGCGTTTCCGGTGGCACCAGTTTTACATTCCGATGCACCTGTGCAGGTTTACTGTATCCCTTGGACCTTCCGATTGACGATGAAAAACGGAAATTGCATCGGATTTAAATATAAGAGACTCAATGCCGGCTTATGTACAGGAAGACTGAGCCCTCCTACTGTCTATGTTTTGAGCGTTTCCTGTGTCACCAGTTTTTTATTCCGATGCACCTTTGCAGGTTTACTGTGTCCCTTCGACCTTCCCATTGACTATGAAGCTCAGACATTGCATCGGAAATAAATATAAGAGACATAATGCCGACTTAAGTACAGGAAGACTGAGCGTATCCAGTGTCACCAGTTTTACATTCCGATGAATCTTTGCGGGTTTTCTGTATCCCTTGGACCTTCCCATTGACGATGAAACACAGAAATTGCATCGGAATTAAATATAAGAGACACAATGCCGACTTAAGTACAGGAAGACTGAGTCTTCCTACTGTCTATGTTTTGAGCGTTTCCTGGGTCACCTGTTTTACATTCCGATGCACCTCTGCAGGTTTACTGTATCCCTTGGATCACCCTACTGACGATGAAACACAGTAATTGCATCGGAGTTAAATATAAGAGATACAATGCCCACTTAAGCACAAGAATACTTTGTCTTCTTAGGGTCTATGTTTTGAGCGCTTCCTGTGTCACCTGTTTTACATTCCGATGCACCTCTGCAGGTTTACTGTATCCATTGGACCTTCCCATTGACGATGAAACACAGAAATTGCATCGGAACTAAATATTAGGGACACAATGCCGACTTAAGTACAAGAAAACTGAGTCTTATTACGGTCTATGTTTTGAGCGTTTCCTGTGTCACCAGTTTTACATTCCGATGCACCTCTGCAGGTTTACTGTATCTCTTGGACCGTCCTATTGACGATGAAATACAGAAATTGCATCGGAATTAAATATAAGAGACACAATGCCGATTAAGTACAGGAAGGCTGAGTCTTCCTACTGTCTATGTTTTGAGCGTTTCCGGTGTCACCAGTTTTACATTCCGATGCAGCTGTGCAGGTTTACTGTATCCCTTGGACCTTCCCATTTTCGATGAAACACAGAAATGGCATCGCAATTAAATATATAAGAGTCACAATGCCGACTCAAGTACAGGAAGACTGAGTCTTCCTACTGTCTATGTTTTGAGGGTTTCCTGTGTCAGCGGTTTTACATTCCGATGCACCTCTGCAGGTTTACTGTATCCCTTGGACCTTCACAGTGACGATGAAACACAGAAATTGCATCGGAATTAAATATAAGTGACACAATGCCGACTTAAGTACAGGAAGACTGAGTCTTCCTTCTGTCTATGTTTTGAGCGTTTCCGGTGTCACCAGTTTTACATTCCGATGCAACTGTGCAGGTTTACTGTATCCCTTGGAATTTCCCATTGACGATGAAACTCAGAAATGGCATCGCAATTAAATATTAGAGTCACAATGCCGACTGAAGTACAGGAAGACTGAGTCTTCCTACTGTCTATGATTTGTGCATTTCCTGTGTCAGCAGTTTTACATTCCGATGCACCTCTGCAGGTTTACTGTATCCCTTGGACCTTCCCATTGTCGATGAAACACAGAAATTGCATCGGAGTTAAATGTAAGAGACACAAAGCCGACTTAAGTACAGGAACATTGATTCTTCCTACTGTCTATGTTTTGAGCGTTTCCTGTATCACCAGTTTTACATTCCGATGCACCTCCGCAGGTTTACTGTATCCATTGGTCCTTCACAGTGATGATGAAACACAGAAATTGCACCGGAATTAAATATAAGAGACACAATGTCGACTTAAGTACAGGAAGAGTTTGTCTTTGTACTGTCTACGTTTTGAACGTTTCCTGTGTCACCAGTTTTACATTCCGATGCACCTCTGCAGGTTTACTGTATTCATTGGACCTTCCCATTGACGATGAAACACAGAAATTCTATCGGAATTAAATATAAGAGACACAATGCCGACTGTAGTACAGGAAGACTGAGTCTTCCTACTGTCTATGTTCTGAGCGTTTCCTGTGTCACCAGTATTACATTCCGATGCACCTCCGCAGGTTTACTGTATCCATTGGACCTTCACAGTGATGAAGAAACACAGAAATTGCATCGGATTAAATATAAGAGACACAATGTCGACATAAGTACAGGAAGAGTTTTTCATTCTACTGTCTATGTTTGAGCGTTTCCTGTGTCACCAGTTTTACATTCCGATGCACCTCTGCAGGTTTACTATATCCCTTGGACCTTCCCATTGACGATGAAACACAGAAATTGCATCGGAATTAAATATAAGAGACACAATGCCGACATAAGTACAAGAAAACTGAGTCTTCTTAGGGTCTATGATTTGAGCGTTTCCCGTGTCACAACTTTTACATTCCGAAGCACCTCTGCAGGTTTACTGTATGCCTTGGACTTTCGCATTGACGATGAAATACAGAAATTGCATCGGAAATAAATATAAGAGACACAATGCCGACATAAGTACAGGAAGACTGAGTCCTCTTAGGGTCTATGATTTGAGCGTTTCCCGTGTCACCACTTTTACATTCCGATGCATCTGTGCAGGTTTACTGTATCCATTGGACTTTCCCATTGACGATGAAACACAGAAATGGCATCGCAATTAAATATAAGACTCACAATGCCGACTCAAGTACAGGAAGACTGAGTCTTCCTACTGTCTATGTTTTGAGCGTTTCCTGTGTCAGCAGTTTTACATTCCGATGCACCTCTGCAGGTTCACTGTATCCCTTGGACCTTCACAGTGACGATGAAACACAGAAATTGAATCGGAATTAAATATAAGAGTCACAATGCCCACTTAAGTACAAGAAAACTGTGTCTTCTTACGGTCTATGTTTCGCGCGTTTCCTGTGTCACCATTTATACATTCCGATGCACCTCGCAAGGTTTATTGTATCCCTTGGACCTTCCCATTGACGATGAAACACAGAAATTGCATCGGAATGAAATATAAGACACACAATGCCGACTTAAGTACCGGAGACTGAGTCTTATTAATGTCTATGTTTTGAGCGTTTCCTGTGTCACCAGTTTTACATTCCGATGCACCTCTGCCGGTTTACTGTATCCATTGGACCTTCCCATTGACGAAAAAACACAGAAATTGCATCGGAATTAAATATAAGAGACACAATGCCGACTTAAGTACAGGAAGACAGAGTCTTCCTACTGTCTATGTTTTGAGCGTTTCCTGGGTCACCTGTTTTACATTCCGATGCACCTCTACAGCTTTACTGTATCACTTGGATCACCCTACTGACGATGAAACACAGAAATTGCATCGGAGTTAAATATAAGAGACACAAAGCCGACTTAAGTACAGGAACATTGATTCTTATTACTGTCTATGTTTTGAGCGTTTCCTGTGTCACCAGTTTTACATTCCGATGCACCTCCGCAGGTTTACTGTATCCATTGGTCCTTCACAGTGATGATGAAACACAGAAACTGCACCGGAATTAAATGTAAGAGACACAATGTCGACTTAAGTACAGGAAGACTGAGTCTTATTAATGTCTATGTTTTGAGCGTTTCCAGTGTCACCAGTTTTACATTCCGATGCACCTGCGCAGGTTTACTGTATCCATTGGTCCTTCACAGTGATGATGAAACACAGAAATTGCATCGGAATTAAATATAAGAGACACAATGCCGACTAAAGTACAAGAAAACTGAGTCTTCTTTAGGTCTACGATTTGAGCGTTTCCCGTGTCACCAGTTTAACATTCCGATGCACTTCTGCAGGTTTACTGTATGCCTTGGACCTTCCCATTGACGATGAAATACAGAAATTGCATCGGAATTAAATATAAGAGACACAATGCCGACTAAAGTACAGAAGACTGAGTCTTCCTACTGTCTATGTTTTGAGCGTTTCCGGTGGCCCCAGTTTTACATTCCGATGCACCTGTGCAGGTTTACTGTATCCCTTGGACCTTCCGATTGACGATGAAAAACGGAAATTGCATCGGATTTAAATATAAGAGACTCAATGCCGGCTTATGTACAGGAAGACTGAGCCCTCCTACTGTCTATGTTTTGAGCGTTTCCTGTGTCACCAGTTTTTGATTCCGATGCACCTTTGCAGGTTTACTGTGTCCCTTGGACCTTCCCATTGACTATGAAGCTCAGACATTGCATCGGAAATAAATATAAGAGACACAATGCCGACTTAAGTACAGGAAGGCTGAGTCTTCCTACTGTCTATGTTTTGAGCGTTTCCGGTGTCACCAGTTTTACATTCCGATGCAGCTGTGCAGGTTTACTGTATCCCTTGGACCTTCCCATTTTCGATGAAACACAGAAATGGCATCGCAATTAAATATATAAGAGTCACAATGCCGACTCAAGTACAGGAAGACTGAGTCTTCCTACTGTCTATGTTTTGAGCGTTTCCTGTGTCAGCGGTTTTACATTCCGATGCACCTCTGCAGGTTTACTGTATCCCTTGGACCTTCACAGTGACGATGAAACACAGAAATTGCATCGGAATTAAATATAAGTGACACAATGCCGACTTAAGTACAGGAAGACTGAGTCTTCCTTCTGTCTATGTTTTGAGCGTTTCCGGTGTCACCAGTTTTACATTCCGATGCAACTGTGCAGGTTTACTGTATCCCTTGGAATTTCCCATTGACGATGAAACTCAGAAATGGCATCGCAATTAAATATTAGAGTCACAATGCCGACTGAAGTACAGGAAGACTGAGTCTTCCTACTGTCTATGATTTGTGCATTTCCTGTGTCAGCAGTTTTACATTCCGATGCACCTCTGCAGGTTTACTGTATCCCTTGGACCTTCCCATTGACGAAAAAACACAGAAATTGCATCGGAGTTAAATATAAGAGTCACAATGCCCACTTAAGTACAAGAAAACTGTGTCTTCTTACGGTCTATGTTTCGAGCGTTTCCTGTTTCACCAGTTTTACATTACGATGCACCTGTGCAGGTTTACTGTATCCCTTGGACCTTCCCATTGGCGAAAAAACACAGAAATTGCATCGGAATTAAATATAAGAGACACAATGCTGACTTAAGTACAGGAAGACTGAGTCTTATTAATGTCTATGTTTTGAGCGTTTCCAGTGTCACCAGTTTTACATTCCGATGCACCTCCGCAGGTTTACTGTATCCATTGGTCCTTCACAGTGATGATGAAACACAGAAATTGCATCGGAATTAAATATAAGAGACACAATGCCGACTTAAGTACAAGAAAACTGAGTCTTCTTTAGGTCTACGATTTGAGCGTTTCCCGTGTCACCAGTTTAACATTCCGATGCACCTCTGCAGGTTTACTGTATGCCTTGGACCTTCCCATTGACGATGAAATACAGAAATTGCATCGGAATTAAATATAAGAGACACAATGCCGACTAAAGTACAGAGGACTGAGTCTTCCTACTGTCTATGTTTTGAGCTTTTCCGGTGGCACCAGTTTTACATTCCGATGCACCTGTGCAGGTTTACTGTATCCCTTGGACCTTCCGATTGACGATGATAAACAGAAATTGCATCGGATTTAAATATAAGAGACGCAATGCCGGCTTATGTACAGGAAGACTGAGCCCTCCTACTGTCTATGATTTGAGCGTTTCCTGTGTCACCAGTTTTATATTCCGATGCACCTTTGCAGGTTTACTGTGTCCCTTGGACCTTCCCATTGACGATGGTGCTCAGACATTGCATCGGAAATAAATATAAGAGACACAATGCCGACTTAAGTACAGGAAGACTGAGCGTATCCTGTGTCACCAGTTTTACATTCCGATGAATCTTTGCGGGTTTTCTGTATCCCTTGGACCTTCCCATTGACGATGAAACACAGAAATTGCATCGGAATTAAATATAAGAGACACAAAGCCGGCTTATGTACAGGAAGACTGAGCCCTCCTACTGTCTATGTTTGAGCGTTTCCTGTGTGACCAGTTTTACATTACGATGCAAATCTGCAGGTTTACTGTATCCCTTGGACCATCCCATTGACGATGAAACACAGAAATTGCATCGGAATTAAATATAAGATTCACAATGCCGACTCAAGTACAGGAAGACTGAGTCTTCCTACTGTCTATGATTTGAGCGTTTCCTGTGTCAGCAGTGTTACATTCCGATGCACCTCTGCAGGTTTACTGTATCCCTTGGTCCTTCCCATTGCCGATGAAACACAGAAATTGCATCGGAGTTAAATGTAAGAGACACAAAGCCGACTTAAGTACAGGAACATTGATTCTTCCTACTGTCTATGTTTTGAGCGTTTCGTGTGTCACCAGATTTACATTCCAATACACCTCCGCAGGTACACTGTATCCATTGGTCCTTCACAGTGATGATGAAACACAGAAATTGCACCGGAATTAAATATAAGAGACACAATGTCGACTTAAGTACACGAAGAGTTTGTCTTTCTACTGTCTTCGTTTTGAACGTTTCCTGTGTCACCAGTTTTACATTCCCATGCACCTCTGCAGGTTTACTGTATTCATTGGACCTTCCCATTGACGATGAAACACAGAAATTCTATCGGAATTAAATATAAGAGACACAATGCCGACTGTAGTACAGGAAGACTGAGTCTTCCTACTGTCTATGTTTTGAGCGTTTCCTGTGTCACCAGTATTACATTCCGATGCACCTCCGCAGGTTTACTGTATCCATTGGACCTTCACAGTGATGAAGAAACACAGAAATTGCATCGGATTAACTATAAGAGACACAATGTCGACATAAGTACAAGAAGAGTTTTTCTTTCTACTGTCTATGTTTGAGCGTTTCTTGTGACACCAGTTTTACATTCCGATGCACCTCTGCAGGTTTACTGTATCCCTTGGTCCTTCCCATTGACGATGAAACACAGAAATTGCATCGGAATTAAATATAAGAGACACAACGCCGACTTAAGTACAAGAAAACTGAGTCTTCTTACGGTCTATGTTTTGAGCGTTTCCCGTGTCACCACTTTTACATTCCGATGCACCTCTGCAGGTTTACTGTATGCCTTGGACTTTCGCATTGACGATGAAATACAGAAATTGCATCGGAATTAAATATGAGAGACACAATGCCGACTTAAGTACAGGAAGAATGAGTCTTCCTACTCTCTATGTTTTGAGCGTTTCCGGTGTCACCAGTTTTACATTCCGATGCATCTGTGCAGGTTTACTGTATCCATTGGACCTTCCCATTGACGATGAAACACAGAAATGGCACCGCAATTAAATATAAGACTCACAATGCCGACTCAAGTACAGGAAGACTGAGTCTTCCTACTGTCTATGTTTTGAGCCTTTCCTGTGTCAGCAGTTTTACATTCCGATGCACCCCTCAAGGTTTATTGTATCCCTTGGACCTTCCCATTGACGATGAAACACAGAAATTGCATCGGAATGAAACATAAGAGACACAATGCCGACTTAAGTACCGGAAGACTGAGTCTTATTAATGTCTATGTTTTGAGCGTTTCCTGTGTCACCAGTTTTACATTCCGATCCACCTCTGCCGGTTTACTGTATCCATTGGACCTTCACAGTGATGAAGAAACACAGAAATTGCATCGGATTAAATATAAGAGACACAATGTCGACATAAGTACAGGAAGAGTTTTTCTTTCTACTGTCTATGTTTGAGCGTTTCCTGTGTCACCAGTTTTACATTCCGATGCACCTCTGCAGGTTTACTGTATCCCTTGGACCTTCACAGTGACGATGAAACACAGAAATTGCATCGGAATTAAAAATAAGGGTCACAATGCCCACTTAAGTATAAGAAAACTGTGTCTTCTTACGGTCTATGTTTCGAGCGTTTCCTGTGTCACCAGTTTTACATTCCGATGCACCTCTCAAGTTTTATTGTATCCCTTGGACCTTCCCATTGACGATGAAACACAGAAATTGCATCGGAATGAAATATAAGAGTCACAATGCCGACTTAAGTACCGGAAGGCTGAGTCTTATTAATGTCTATCTTTTGAGCATTTCCTGTGTCACCAGTTTTACATTCCGATGCACCTCTGCCGGTTTACTGTATCCATTGGACCTTCCCATTGACGAAAAAACACAGAAATTGCATCGGAATTAAATATAAGAGAAACAATGCCGACTTAAGTACAGGAAGACAGAGTCTTCCAACTGTCTATGTTTTGAGCGTTTCCGGTGTAACCAGTTTTACATTCCGATGCACCTGTGCAGGTTTACTGTATCCCTTGGACCTTCCAATTGACGATGAAAAACAGAAATTGCATCGGATTTAAATATAAGAGACGCAATGCCGGCTTATGTACAGGAAGACTGAGCCCTCCTACTGTCTATGTTTTGAGCGTTTCCTGTGTCACCAGTTTTACATACCGATGCACCTTTGCAGGTTACTGTCTCCCTTGAACCTTCCCATTGGCGATGAAGCTCAGACATTGCATCGGAATTAAATATAAGAGACACAATGCCGACTTAAGTACAGGAAGACTGAGCGTTTCCTGTGTCACCAGTTTTACATTCCGATGAACCTTTGCGGGTTTTCTGTATCCCTTGGACCTTCCCATTGACGATGAAACACAGAAATTGCATCGGAATTAAATATAAGAGACACAATGCCGGCTTATGTACAGGAAGACTGAGTCTTCCTACTGTCTATGTTTTGAGCGTTTCCTGTGTCACCTATTTTACATTCCAATGCACCTCTGCAGCTTCAATGTATCCCTTGGATCACCCTACTGACGATGAAACACAGAAATTGCATCGGAGTGAAATATAAGAGATACAATGCCCACCTAAGTACAAGAAAACTGAGTCTTCCTAGGGTCTATGTTTTGTGCGCTTCGTGTGTCACCTGTTTTACATTCCGATGCACCTCTGCAGGTTTACTGTATCCATTGGACCTTCCCATTGACGATGAAACACAGAAATTGCATCGGAATCAAATATAAGAGACACAACGCCAACTTAAGTACAAGAAAACTGAGTCTTCTTACGGTCTATGTTTTAAGCGATTCCTGTGTCACCAGTTTTACATTCCGATGCACCTCTGCAGGTTTACTGTATCTCTTGGACCTTCCCATTGACGATGAAATACAGAAATTGCATCGGAGTTAAATATAAGAGACACAATGCCGACATATGTACTGGAAGACTGAGTCTTCCTACTGTCTATGTTTTGAGCGTGTCCGGTATCACCAGTTTTACATTCCGAAGCACCTGTGCATGCTTACTGTATCCCTTGGACCTTCCCATTGACGATGAAACACAGAAATGGCATCGCAATTAAATATAAGAGTCACAATGAAGACTCAAGTACAGGAAGACTGAGTCATCCTACTGTCTATGTTTTGAGCGTTTCCTGTGTCACCAGTTTTACATTACGATGCACCTTTGCCGGTTTACTGTATCCATTGGACCTTCTCATTGTCGAAAAAACACCGAAATTGCATCGAAATTAAATATAACAGACACAATGCCGACTTAAGTACAGGAAGACTGAGTCTTCCTACTGTCTATGTTTTGAGAGTTTCCTGGGTCACCAGTTTTACATTCCGATGCACCTCTGCAGCTTTACTGTATCCCTTGGATCACCCTACTGACCATGAAACACAGAAATTGCATCGGAGTTAAATATAAGAGACACAAAGCCGACTTAAGTACAGGAACATTGATTCTTATTACTGTCTATGTTTTGAGCGTTTCCTGTGTCACCAGTTTTACATTCCGATGCACCTCCGCAGGTTTACTGTATCCATTGGTCCTTCACAGTGATGATGAAACACAGAAACTGCACCGGAATTAAATATAAGAGACACAATGTCGACTTAAGTACAGGAAGAGTTTGTCTTTCTACTGTCTACGTTTTGAACGTTTCCTGTGTCACCAGTTTTACATTCCGATGCACCTCTGCAGGTTTACTGTATCCCTTGGACCTTCCCATTGACGATGAAGCACAGAAATTGCATCGGAATTAAATATAAGAGACACAACGCCGACTTAAGTACAAGAAAACTAAGTCTTCTTACGGTCTATGTTTTGAGCGTTTCCTGTGTCACCAGTTTTACATTCCGATGCACCTCTGCAGGTTTACTGTATCCCTTGGACCTTCCCATTGACGATGAAATACAGAAATTGCATCGGAATTAAATATAAGAGACACAGTGCCGACTTTAGCACAGGAAGACTGAGTCTTCCTACTGTCTATGTTTTGAGCGTTTCCGGTGTCACCAGTTTTACATTCCGATGCACCTGTGCAGGTTTACTGTATCCCTTGGACCTTCCCATTGACGATGAAAAACAGAAATTGCATCGGATTTAAATATAAGAGACACAACGCCGACTTAATTACAAGAAAACTGAGTATTCTTACGGTCAATGTTTTGAGCGTTTAATGTGTCACCAGTTTTACATTCCGATGCACCCCTGGAGGTTTACTATATCGCTTGGTCCTTCCCATTGACGATGAAATACAGAAATTGCATCGGAATTAAATATAAGAGACACAATGCCGACTTAAGTACAGGAAGACTGAGTCTTCGTACTGTCTATGTTTTGAGCGTTTCCGGTGTCACCAGTTTTACATTCCGATGCACCTGTGCAGGTTTTCTGTATCCCTTGGACCTTCCCATTGCCGATGAAACACAGAAATGGCATCGCAATTAAATATAAGACTCACAATGCCGACTCAAGTACAGGAAGACTGAGTCTTCCTATTGTCTATGTTTTGAGCGTTTCCTGTGTCAGCAGTTTTACATTCCGATGCACCTCTGCAGGTTCACTGTATCCCTTGGACCTTCACAGTGACGATGAAACACAGAAATTGCATCGGAATGAAATATAAGACACACAATGCCGACTTAAGTACCGTAAGACAGAGTCTTATTAATGTCTATGTTTTGAGCGTTTCCTGTGTCACCAGTTTTACATTCCGATGCACCTCTGCCGGTTTACTGTATCCATTGGACCTTCCCATTGACGAAAAAACACAGAAATTGCATCGGAATTAGATATAAGAGACACAATGCCGACTTAAGTACAGGAAGACAGAGTCTTCCTACTGTCTATGTTTTGAGCGTTTCCTGGGTCACCTGTTTTACATTCCGATGCACCTCTACAGCTTTACTGTATCACTTGGATCACCCTACTGACGATGAAACACAGAAATTGCATCGGAGTTAAATATAAGAGTCACAATGCCCACCTAAGTACAAGAAAACTGTGTCTTCTTACGGTCTATGTTACGAGCGTTTCCTGTGTCACCAGTTTTACATTCCGATGCACCTCTGGAGGTATATTGTATCCCTAGGACCTTCCCATTGACGATGAAACACAGAAATTGCATCGGAATTAAATATAAGAGACACAATTCCGACTTAAGTGCAGGAAGACTGAGTCTTATTAATGTCTATGTTTTGAGCGTTTCCTGTGTCACCAGTTTTACATTCCGATGCACCTTTGCCGGTTTACTGTATCCATTGGACCTTCTCATTGTCGAAAAAACACCGAAATTGCATCGAAATTAAATATAACAGACACAATGCCGACTTAAGTACAGGAAGACTGAGTCTTCCTACTGTCTATGTTTTGAGCGTTTCCTGGGTCACCAGTTTTACATTCCGATGCACCTCTGCAGCTTTACTGTATCCCTTGGATCACCCTACTGACGATGAAACACAGAAATTGCATCGGAGTTAAATATAAGAGACACAAAGCCGACTTAAGTACAGGAACATTGATTCTTATTACTGTCTATGTTTTGAGCGTTTCCTGTGTCACCAGTTTTACATTCCGATGCACCTCCGCAGGTTTACTGTATCCATTGGACCTTCACAGTGATGATGAAACACAGAAACTGCACCGGAATTAAATATAAGAGACACAATGTCGACTTAAGTACAGGAAGACTGAGTCTTATTAATGTCTATGTTTTGAGCGTTTCCAGTGTCACCAGTTTTACATTCCGATGCACCTGCGCAGGTTTACTGTACCCATTGGTCCTTCACAGTGATGATGAAACACAGAAATTGCATCGGAATTAAATATAAGAGACACAATGCCGACTAAAGTACAAGAAAACTGAGTCTTCTTTAGGTCTACGATTTGAGCGTTTCCCGTGTCACCAGTTTAACATTCCGATGCACTTCTGCAGGTTTACTGTATGCCTTGTACCTTCCCATTGACGATGAAATACAGAAATTGCATCGGAATTAAATATAAGAGACACAATGCCGACTAAAGTACAGAAGACTGAGTCTTCCTACTGTCTATGTTTTGAGCGTTTCCGGTGGTCCCAGTTTTACATTCCGATGCACCTGTGCAGGTTTACTGTATCCCTTGGACCTTCCGATTGACGATGAAAAACGGAAATTGCATCGGATTTAAATATAAGAGACTCAATGCCGGCTTATGTACAGGAAGACTGAGCCCTCCTACTGTCTATGTTTTGAGCGTTTCCTGTGTCACCAGTTTTTTATTCCGATGCACCTTTGCAGGTTTACTGTGTCCCTTGGACCTTCCCATTGACTATGAAGCTCAGACATTGCATCGGAAATAAATATAAGAGACACAATACCGACTTAAGTACAGGAAGACTGAGCGTATCCAGTGTCACCAGTTTTACATTCCGATGAATCTTTGCGGGTTTTCTGTATCCCTTGGACCTTCCCATTGGCGATGAAACACAGAAATTGCATCGGAATTAAATATAAGAGACACAATGCCGACTTAAGTACAGGAAGACTGAGTCTTCCTACTGTCTATGTTTTGAGCGTTTCCTGGGTCACCTGTTTTACATTCCGATGCACCTTTGCAGGTTTACTGTATCCCTTGGATCACCCTACTGACGATGAAACACAGAAATTGCATCGGAATTAAATATAAGAGTCACAATGCCCACCTAAGTACAAGAAAACTGTGTCTTCTTACGGTCTATGTTTCGAGCGTTTCCTGTGTCACCAGTTTTACATTCCGATGCACCTCTGGAGGTATATTGTATCCTTAGACCTTCCCATTGACGATGAAACACAGAAATTGCATCGGAATTAAATATAAGAGACACAATTCCGACTTAAGTGCAGAAAGACTGAGTCTTCTTAATGTCTATGTTTTGAGCGTTTCCTGTGTCACCAGTTTTACATTCCGATGCACCTTTGCCGGTTTACTGTATCCATTGGACCTTCTCATTGTCGAAAAAACACCGAAATTGCATCGAAATTAAATATAACAGACACAATGCCGACTTAAGTACAGGAAGACTGAGTCTTCCTACTGTCTATGTTTTGAGCGTTTCCTGGGTCACCAGTTTTACATTCCGATGCACCTCTGCAGCTTTACTGTATCCCTTGGATCACCCTACTGACGATGAAACACAGAAATTGCATCGGAGTTAAATATAAGAGACACAAAGCCGACTTAAGTACAGGAACATTGATTCTTATTACTGTCTATGTTTTGAGCGTTTCCTGTGTCACCAGTTTTACATTCCGATGCACCTCCGCAGGTTTACTGTATCCATTGGTCCTTCACAGTGATGATGAAACACAGAAACTGCACCGGAATTAAATATAAGAGACACAATGTCGACTTAAGTACAGGAAGAGTTTGTCTTTCTACTGTCTACGTTTTGAACGTTTCCTGTGTCACCAGTTTTACATTCCGATGCACCTCTGCAGGTTTACTGTATCCCTTGGACCTTCCCATTGACGATGAAGCACAGAAATTGCATCGGAATTAAATATAAGAGACACAACGCCGACTTAATTACAAGAAAACTGAGTATTCTTACGGTCTATGTTTTGAGCGTTTAATGTGTCACCAGTTTTACATTCCGATGCACCTCTGGAGTTTTACTATATCGCTTGGTCCTTCCCATTGACGATGAAATACAGAAATTGCATCGGAATTAAATATAAGAGACACAATGCCGACTTAAGTACAGGAAGACTGAGTCTTCGTACTGTCTATGTTTTGAGCGTTTCCGGTGTCACCAGTTTTACATTCCGATGCACCTGTGCAGGTTTTCTGTATCCCTTGGACCTTCCCATTGCCGATGAAACACAGAATTGGCATCGCAATTAAATATAAGACTCACAATGCCGACTCAAGTACAGGAAGACTGAGTCTTCCTATTGTCTATGTTTTGAGCGTTTCCTGTGTCAGCAGTTTTACATTCCGATGCACCTCTGCAGGTTCACTGTATCCCTTGGACCTTCACAGTGACGATGAAACACAGAAATTGCATCGGAATGAAATATAAGACACACAATGCCGACTTAAGTACCGGAAGACAGAGTCTTATTAATGTCTATGTTTTGAGCGTTTCCTGTGTCACCAGTTTTACATTCCGATGCACCTCTGCCGGTTTACTGTATCCATTGGACCTTCCCATTGACGAAAAAACACAGAAATTGCATCGGAATTAGATATAAGAGACACAATGCCGACTTAAGTACAGGAAGACAGAGTCTTCCTACTGTCTATGTTTTGAACGTTTCCTGGGTCACCTGTTTTACATTCCGATGCACCTCTACAGCTTTACTGTATCACTTGGATCACCCTACTGACGATGAAACACAGAAATTGCATCGGAGTTAAATATAAGAGTCACAATGCCCACTTAAGTACAAGAAAACTGTGTCTTCTTACGGTCTATGTTTCGAGCGTTTCCTGTGTCACACGTTTTACATCCGATGCACCTGTGCAGGTTTACTGTATCCCTTGGACCTTCCCATTGACGAAAAAACACAGAAACTGCATCGGAATTAAATATAAGAGACAC
Source organism: Schistocerca nitens (assembly GCF_023898315.1). NCBI lineage: Eukaryota > Metazoa > Arthropoda > Insecta > Orthoptera > Acrididae > Schistocerca > Schistocerca nitens. The sequence continues at coordinate 12,208,045 of NW_026045897.1, read as the reverse complement.
AATGCTGACTTAAGTACAGGAAGACTGAGTCTTATTAATGTCTATGTTTTGAGCGTTTCCAGTGTCACCAGTTTTACATTCCGATGCACCTGCGCAGGTTTACTGTATCCATTGGTCCTTCACAGTGATGATGAAACACAGAAATTGCATCGGAATTAAATATAAGAGACACAATGCCGACTAAAGTACAAGAAAACTGAGTCTTCTTTAGGTCTACGATTTGAGCGTTTCCCGTGTCACCAGTTTAACATTCCGATGCACTTCTGCAGGTTTACTGTATGCCTTGGACCTTCCCATTGACGATGAAATACAGAAATTGCATCGGAATTAAATATAAGAGACACAATGCCGACTAAAGTACAGAAGACTGAGTCTTCCTACTGTCTATGTTTTGAGCGTTTCCGGTGGCACCAGTTTTACATTCCGATGCACCTGTGCAGGTTTACTGTATCCCTTGGACCTTCCGATTGACGATGAAAAACGGAAATTGCATCGGATTTAAATATAAGAGACTCAATGCCGGCTTATGTACAGGAAGACTGAGCCCTCCTACTGTCTATGTTTTGAGCGTTTCCTGTGTCACCAGTTTTTTATTCCGATGCACCTCCGCAGGTTTACTGTATCCATTGGTCCTTCACAGTGATGATGAAACACAGAAATTGCACCGGAATTAAATAAAAGAGACACAATGTCGACTTAAGTACAGGAAGAGTTTGTCTTTGTACTGTCTACGTTTTGAACGTTTCCTGTGTCACCAGTTTTACATTCCGATGCACCTCTGCAGGTTTACTGTATTCATTGGACCTTCCCATTGACGATGAAACACAGAAATTCTATCGGAATTAAATATAAGAGACACAATGCCGACTGTAGTACAGGAAGACTGAGTCTTCCTACTGTCTATGATTTGAGCGTTTCCTGTGTCACCAGTATTACATTCCGATGCACCTCCGCAGGTTTACTGTATCCATTGGACCTTCACAGTGATGAAGAAACACAGAAATTGCATCGGATTAAATATAAGAGACACAATGTCGACATAAGTACAGGAAGAGTTTTTCATTCTACTGTCTATGTTTGAGCGTTTCCTGTGTCACCAGTTTTACATTCCGATGCATCTCTGCAGGTTTACTATATCCCTTGGACCTTCCCATTGACGATGAAGCACAGAAATTGCATCGGAATTAAATATAAGAGACACAACGCCGACTTAAGTACAAGAAAACTGAGTCTTCTTACGGTCTATGTTTTGAGCGTTTCCTGTGTCACCAGTTTTACATTCCGATGCACCTCTGCAGGTTTACTGTATCCCTTGGACCTTCCCATTGACGATGAAAAACAGAAATTGCATCGGATTTAAATATAAGAGACACAATGCCGACATAAGTACAAGAAAACTGAGTCTTCCTACTGTCTATGATTTGAGCGTTTCCCGTGTCACCACTTTTACATTCTGATGCACCTCTGCAGGTTTACTGTATGCCTTGGACTTTCGCATTGACGATGAAATACAGAAATTGCATCGGAATTAAATATAAGAGACACAATGCCGACATAAGTACAGGAAGACTGAGTCCTCTTTGGGTCTATGATTTGAGCGTTTCCCGTGTCACCACTTTTACATTCCGATGCATCTGTGCAGGTTTACTGTATCCATTGGACTTTCCCATTGACGATGAAACACAGAAATTGCATCGGAATTAAATGTAAGAGACACAATGCCGACTTAAGTACAGGATTATTGAGTCTTCCTACTGTCTATGTTTTCAGCGTTTCCAACGTCACCAGTTTTACATCCCGATGCACCTCTGCAGGTTAACTGTATGCACTGGACCTCCCCATTGTCGATGAAACACAGAAATTACATCGGAATTAAATATAAGAGACACAACGCTGACTTAAGTACAAGAAAACTGATTCTTCTTATGGTCTATGTTTTGAGCGTTTCCAGTGTCACCAGTATTACATTACGATGCACCTGTGCAGGTTTACTGTATCCCTTGGTCCTTCCCATTGGCGAAAAAACACAGAAATTGCATCGGAATTAAATATAAGAGACACAATGCTGACTTAAGTACAGGAGGACTGAGTCTTATTAATGTCTATGTTTTGAGCGTTTCCAGTGTCACCAGTTTTACATTCCGATGCACCTCCGCAGATTTACTGTATCCATTGGTCCTTCACAGTGATGATGAAACACAGAAATTGCATCGGAATTAAATATAAGAGACACAATGCCGACTTAAGTACAAGAAAACTGAGTCTTCTTTAGGTCTACGATTTGAGCGTTTCCCGTGTCACCAGTTTAACATTCCGATGCACCTCTGCAGGTTTACTGTATGCCTTGCACCTTCCCATTGACGATGAAATACAGAAATTGCATCGGAATTAAATATAAGAGACACAATGCCGACTAAAGTACAGAAGACTGAGTCTTCCTACTGTCTATGTTTTGAGCGTTTCCGGTGGCACCAGTTTTACATTCCGATGCACCTGTGCAGGTTTACTGTATCCCTTGGACCTTCCGATTGACGATGAAAAACAGAAATTGCATCGGATTTAAATATAAGAGACGCAATGCCAGCTTATGTACAGGAAGACTGAGCCCTCCTACTGTCTACGATTTGAGCGTTTCCTGTGTCACCAGTTTTATATTCCGATGCACCTTTGCAGGTTTACTGTGTCCCTTGGACCTAAGCATTGACGATGGTGCTCAGACATTGCATCGGAAATAAATATAAGAGACACAATGCCGACTTAAGTACAGGAAGACTGAGCGTATCCTGTGTCACCAGTTTTACATTCCGATGAATCTTTGCGGGTTTTCTGTATCCCTTGGACCTTCCCATTGACGATGAAACACAGAAATTGCATCGGAATTAAATATAAGAGACACAAAGCCGGCTTATGTACAGGAAGACTGAGCCCTCCTGCTGTCTATGTTTTGAGCGTTTCCTGTGTGACCAGTTTTACATTACGATGCAAATCTGCAGGTTTACTGTATCCCTTGGACCATCCCATTGACGATGAAACACAGAAATTACATCGGAATTAATTATAAGATTCACAATGCCGACTCAAGTACAGGAAGACTGAGTCTTCCTACTGTCTATGATTTGAGCGTTTCCTGTGTCAGCAGTGTTACATTCCGATGCACCTCTGCAGGTTTACTGTATCCCTTGGACCTTCCCATTGCCGATGAAACACAGAAATTGCATCGGAGTTAAATGTAAGAGACACAAAGCCGACTTAAGTACAGGAACATTGATTCTTCCTACTGTCTATGTTTTGAGCGTTTCGTGTGTCACCAGTTTTACATTCCAATACACCTCCGCAGGTACACTGTATCCATTGGTCCTTCACAGTGATGATGAAACACAGAAATTGCACCGAAATTAAATATAAGAGACACAATGTCGACTTATGTACAGGAAGAGTTTGTCTTTCTACTGTCTTCGTTTTGAACGTTTCCTGTGTCACCAGTTTTACATTCCCATGCACCTCTGCAGGTTTACTGTATTCATTGGACCTTCCCATTGACGATGAAACACAGAAATTCTATCGGAATTAAATATAAGAGACACAATGCCGACTGTAGTACAGGAAGACTGAGTCTTCCTACTGTCTATGTTTTGAGCGTTTCCTGTGTCACCAGTATTACATTCCGATGCACCTGCGCAGGTTTACTGTCTCCATTGGACCTTCACAGTGATGAAGAAACACAGAAATTGCATCGGATTAACTATAAGAGACACAATGTCGACATAAGTACAAGAAGAGTTTTTCTTTCTACTGTCTATGTTTGAGCGTTACCTGTGACACCAGTTTTACATTCCGATGCACCTCTGCAGGTTTACTGTATCCCTTGGACCTTCCCATTGACGATGAAACACAGAAATTGCATCGGAATTAAATATAAGAGACACAACGCCGACTTAAGTACAGGAAGACTGAGCCCTCCTACTGTCTATGATTTGAGCGTTTCCTGTGTCACCAGTTTTACATTCCGATGCACCTCTGCAGGTTTACTGTATCCCTTGGACCTTCCCATTGACGATGAAACACAGATATTGCATCGGAATTAAGTATAACAGACACAATGCCGACTGAAGTACAGGAAGATTGGGTCTTCCTACTGTCTATGTTGTGAGCGTTTCGTGCGACACCATTTTTACATTCCGATGCACCTCTGCAGGTTTACTGTATTCATTGGACCTTCCCATTGACGATGAAACACAGAAATTGCATCGGAATTAAATATAAGAGACACAATGCCGACGTTAGTACAAGAAAACTGAGTCTTCTTAGGGTCTATGATTTGAGCGTTCCCCGTGTCACCACTTTTACATTCCGATGCACCTCTGCAGGTTTACTGTATGCCTTGGACTTTCGCATTGACGATGAAATACAGAAATTGCATCGGAATTAAATATAAGAGACACAATGCCGACTTAAGTACAGGAAGACTGAGTCTTCCTACTCTCTATGTTTTGAGCGTTTCCGGTGTCACCAGTTTTACATTCCGATGCATCTGTGCAGGTTTACTGTATCCATTGGACCTTCCCATTGACGATGAAACACAGAAATGGCATCGCAATTAAATATAAGACTCACAATGCCGACTCAAGTACAGGAAGACTGAGTCTTCCTACTGTCTATGTTTTGAGCGTTTCCTGTGTCAGCAGTTTTACATTCCGATGCACCTCTCAAGGTTTATTGTATCCCTTGGACCTTCCCATTGACGATGAAACACAGAAATTGCATCGGAATGAAACATAAGAGACACAATGCCGACTTAAGTACCGGAAGACTGAGTCTTATTAATGTCTATGTTTTGATCGTTTCCTGTGTCACCAGTTTTACATTCCGATGCACCTCTGCCGGTTTACTGTATCCATTGGACCTTCACAGTGATGAAGAAACACAGAAATTGCATCAGATTAAATATAAGAGACACAATGTCGACATAAGTACAGGAAGAGTTTTTCTTTCTACTGTCTATGTTTGAGCGTTTCCTGTGTCACCAGTTTTACATTCCGATGCACCTCTGCAGGTTTACTGTATCCCTTGGACCTTCACAGTGACGATGAAACACAGAAATTGCATCGGAATTAAATATAAGGGTCACAATGCCCACTTAAGTATAAGAAAACTGTGTCTTCTTACGGTCTATGTTTCGAGCGTTTCCTGTGTCACCAGTTTTACATTCCGATGCACCTCTCAAGTTTTATTGTATCCCTTGGACCTTCCCATTGACGATGAAACACAGAAATTGCATCGGAATGAAATATAAGAGACACAATGCCGACTTAAGTACCGGAAGGCTGAGTCTTATTAATGTCTATGTTTTGAGCATTTCCTGTGTCACCAGTTTTACATTCCGATGGACCTCTGCCGGTTTACTGTATCCATTGGACCTTCCCATTGACGAAAAAACACAGAAATTGCATCGGAATTAAATATAAGAGAAACAATGCCGACTTAAGTACAGGAAGACAGAGTCTTCCTACTGTCTATGTTTTGGGCGTTTCCGGTGTAACCAGTTTTACATTCCGATGCACCTGTGCAGGTTTACTGTATCCCTTGGACCTTCCAATTGACGATGAAAAACAGAAATTGCATCGGATTTAAATATAAGAGACGCAATGCCGGCTTATGTACAGGAAGACTGAGGCCTCCTACTGTCTATGTTTTGAGCGTTTCCTGTGTCACCAGTTTTACATTCCGATGCACCTTTGCAGGTTTACTGTGTCCCTTGAACCTTCCCATTGGCGATGAAGCTCAGACATTGCATCGGAAATAAATATAAGAGACACAATGCCGACTTAAGTACAGGAAGACTGTGTGTTTCCTGTGTCACCAGTTTTACATTCCGATGAACCTTTGCGGGTTTTCTGTATCCCTTGGACCTTCCCATTGACGATGAAACACAGAAATTGCATCGGAATTAAATATAAGAGACACAATGCCGGCTTATGTACAGGAAGACTGAGCCCTCCTACTATCTATGTTTTGAGCGTTTCCTGTGTCACCAGTTTTACATTACGATGCACCTCTGCAGGTTTACTGTATCCCTTGGACCATCCCATTGACGATGAAACACAGAAATTGCATCGGAATTAAATATAAGAGACACAATGCCGACTTAAGTACAGGAAGACTGAGTCTTCCTACTGTCTATGTTTTGAGCCTTTTCTGTGTCACCAGTTTTACATTCCGATGCACCATTGCAGGTTTACTGTATCACTTGGACCTTCCCATTGGCGATGAAACACAGAAATGGCATCGGAATTAAATATAAGACACACAATGCCGACTGAAGTACAGGAAGACAGAGTCTTCCTACTGTCTATGTTTTGAGCCTTTCCTGTGTCATCAGTTTTCCATTCCGATGCACCTCTGCAGGTTTACTTTATCCATTGGACCTTCCCATTGACGATGAAACACAGAAAATGCATAGGAATTAAATATAAGAGACACAATGCCGACTTAAGTACAGGAAGACTGAGTTTTCCTACTGTCTATGTTTAGAGCGTTTCCTGTGTCAGCAGTTTTCCATTCCGATGCACCTCTGCAGGTTTACTGTATCCTATGGACCTTCCCATTGTCATGAAATACAGAAATTGCATCGGAATTAAATACAAGAGACACAACACCGACTTAAGTACAAGAAAACTGAGTCTTCTGACGGTATATGATTTGAGCGTTTCCTGTGTAACCAGTTTTACATTCCAAAGCACCTCTGCAGGTTTACTATATACCTTGGACCTTCCCATTGACGAAAAAACACAGAAAATGCATAGTAATTAAATATAAGAGACACAATGCCGACTTAAGTACAGGAAGACTGAGTTTTCCTACTGTCTATGTTTTGAGCGTTTCCTGTGTCACCAGTTTTACATTACGATGCACCTCTGCAGGTTTACTGTATCCCTTGGACCATCCCATTGACGATGAAACACAGAAATTGCATCGGAATTAAATATAAGAGACACAACGCCGACTTAAGTACAAGAAAACTGAGTCTTCTTACGGTCTATGTTTTGAGCGATTCCTGTGTCACCATTTTTACATTCCGATGCACCTCTGCAGGTTTATTGTATCTCTTGGACCTTCCCATTGACGATGAAATACAGAAATTGCATCGGATTTAAATATAAGAGACACAATGCCGACATATGTACTGGAAGACTGAGTCTTCCTACTGTCTATGTTTTGAGCGTGTCCGGTATCACCAGTTTTACATTCCGAAGCACCTGTGCATGTTTACTGTATCCCTTGGACCTTCCCATTGACGATGAAACACAGAAATGGCATCGCAATTAAATATAAGAGTCACAATGCCGACTCAAGTACAGGAAGACTGAGTCTTCCTACTGTCTATGTTTTGAGCGTTTCCTGTGTCAGCAGTTTTACATTCCGATGCACCTCTGCAGGTTTACTGTATCCCTTGGACCTTCCCATTGACGATGAAACACAGAAATGGCATCGCAATTAAATATAAGAGTCACAATGCCGACTCAAGTACAGGAAGACTGAGTCTTCCTACTGTCTATGTTTTGAGCGTTTCCTGTGTCAACAGTTTTACATTCCGATGCATCTCTGCAGGTTTACTGTATCCCTTGGACCTTCACACTGACGATGAAACACAGAAATTGCATCGGAATTAAATATAAGAGTCACAATGCCCTCCTAAGTACAAGAAAACTGTGTCTTCTTACGGTCTATGTTTCGAGCGTTTCCTGTGTCACCAGTTTTACATTCCGATGCACCTCTGGAGGTATATTGTATCTCTAGGACCTTCCCATTGACGATGAAACACAGAAATTGCATCGGAATTAAATATAAGAGACACAATTCCGACTTAAGTGCAGGAAGACTGAGTCTTATTAATGTCTATGTTTTGAGCGTTTCCTGTGTCACCAGTTTTACATTCCGATGCACCTTTGCCGGTTTACTGTATCCATTGGACCTTCTCATTGACGAAAAAACACCGAAATTGCATCGAAATTAAATATAACAGACACAATGCCGACTTAAGTACAGGAAGACTGAGTCTTCCTACTGTCTATGTTTTGAGCGTTTCCTGGGTCACCAGTTTTACATTCCGATGCACCTCTGCAGCTTTACTGTATCCCTTGGATCACCCTACTGACGATGAAACACAGAAATTGCATCGGAGTTAAATATAAGAGACACAAATCCGACTTAAGTACAGGAACATTGATTCTTATTACTGTCTATGTTTTGAGCGTTTCCTGTGTCACCAGTTTTACATTCCGATGCACCTCCGCAGGTTTACTGTATCCATTGGTCCTTCACAGTCATGATGAAACACAGAAACTGCACCGGAATTAAATATAAGAGACACAATGTCGACTTAAGTACAGGAAGAGTTTGTCTTTCTACTGTCTACGTTTTGAACGTTTCCTGTGTCACCAGTTTTACATTCCGATGCACCTCTGCAGGTTTACTGTATCCCTTGGACCTTCCCATTGACGATGAAGCACAGGAATTGCATCAGAATTAAATATAAGAGACACAACGCCGACTTAAGTACAAGAAAACTGAGTCTTCTTACGGTCTATGTTTTGAGCGTTTCCTGTGTCACCAGTTTTACATTCCGATGCACCTCTGCAGGTTTACTGTATCCCTTGGACCTTCCCATTGACGATGAAATACAGAAATTGCATCGGAATTAAATATAAGAGACACAATGCCGACTTTAGCACAGGAAGACTGAGTCTTCCTACTGTCTATGTTTTGAGCGTTTCCGGTGTCACCAGTTTTACATTCCGATGCACCTGTGCAGGTTTACTGTATCCCTTGGACCTTCCCATTGACGATGAAAGACAGAAATTGCATCGGATTTAAATATAAGAGACACAACGCCGCCTTAAGTACAAGAAAACTGAGTCTTCTTACGGTCTATGTTTTGAGCGTTTCCTGTGTCAACAGTTTTACATTCCGATGCACCTCTGCAGGTTTACTGTATCCCTTGGACCTCCCCATTGAAGATGAAACACAGAAATTGCATCGGAATTAAAAATAAGAGACACAACGCCGACTTAATTACAAGAAAACTGAGTCTTCTTACGGTCTATGTTTTGAGCGTTTAATGTGTCACCAGTTTTACATTCCGATGCACCTCTGGAGGTTTACTATATCGCTTGGTCCTTCCCATTGACGATGAAATACAGAAATTGCATCGGAATTAAATATAAGAGACACAATGCCGACTTAAGTACAGGAAGACTGAGTCTTCGTACTGTCTATGTTTTGAGCGTTTCCGGTGTCACCAGTTTTACATTCCGATGCACCTGTGCAGGTTTTCTGTATCCCTTGGACCTTCCCATTGCCGATGAAACACAGAAATGGCATAGCAATTAAATATAAGAGTCACAATGCCGACTCAAGTACAGGAAGACTGAGTCTTCCTACTGTCTACGTTTTGATCGTTTCCTGTGTCACCAGTTTTACATTCCGATGCACCTCTGCAATTTTACTGTATCCATTGGACGTTCCCATTGACGATGAAACACAGAAATTACATCGGAATTAAATATAACAGACACAATGCCGACTTAAGAACAGAAAGGCTGAGTCTTCCTACTGTCTATGTTTTGAGCATTTCTTGTGTCACCAGTTTTACATTCCGATGCACATCTGCAGGTTTACTGTCTCCCTGGGATCTTCCCATTGACGATGAAACACAGAAAATGGATCGGAGTTAAATATAAGAGATACAATGCCGACTTATGTACAGGAAGACTGAGTATTCCTACTGTCTATGTTTTGAGCGTTTCCTGCGTCACCAATGTTACATTCCGATGCACTTCTGCAGGTTTACTGTATCCATTGTACCTTCCCATTGACGATGAAACACTGAAATAGCATCGGAATTAAATATAAGAGACACAATGCCGACTTAAGAACAGGAAGGCTGAGTCTTCCTAATGTCTATGTTTTGAGCGATGCCTGTGTCACCAGTTTTACATTCCGATGCACCTCTTCAGGTTTACTCTATCCCTTGCATCTACCCATTGACGATGAAACACAGAAATTGCATCGGAATTAAATATAAGAGACACAATGCCGACTTAAGTGCAGGAACATTGAGTCTTCCTACTGTGTATGTTTTGAGCGTTTCCTGCGTCACCAGTTTTACATTTCGATGCACCTCTGCAGGTTTACTGTATCCCTTGGACCTTCCCATTGGCGATGAAGCACAGAAATGGCATCGGAATTAAATATAAGAGACACAATGCCGACTGAAGTACAGGAAGACTGAGTCTTCCTACTGTCTATGTTTTGAGCGTTTCCTGCGTCACCAGTTTTATATTCCGATGCACCTCTGCAGGTTTACTGTATCCATTGGACCTTCCCATTGGCGATGAAGCACAGAAATTGCATCGGAATTAAATATAAGAGACACAATGCCGAATGAAGTACAAGTAAACTCAGTCTTCTTAGGGTCTACGTTTTGAGCGTTTCCTGTGTCTCCAGCTTTACATTCCAATGCACCTCTGCAGATTTACTGTATACCTTGGACATTCCCATTGACGAAAAAACACAGATATTGCATCGTTATTAAATATAAGAGACACAATGCCGACTTAGGTACAGGAAGACGGAGTCTTCCTACTGTCTATGTTTTGAGCGTTTCCTGTGTCATCAGTTTTACATTTTGATGCACCTCTGCATGTTTACTGTATCCCTTGGACCTTCACAGTGACGATGAAACACAGAAATTGCATCAAATTAAATATAAGAGACACAATGCCGACCTCAGTACAAGAAAACTAAGTCTTCTTAGGGTCTATGTTTTGACCGCTTCCTGTGTCACCAGTTTTACATTCCGATGCAACTCTGCAGGTTTACTGTATCCATTGGACCTTCACAGTGACGCTGAAACACAGAAATTGCATCGGAATTAAATATAAGAGACACAATGTCGACCTAAGTACAGGAAGACTGTGTCTTTCTAGTGTCTATTTTTGAGCGTGTCCTGTGTCTCCAGTTTTACATTCCTATGCACCTCTGCAGGTTTACTGTATCCATTGAACTTCCCATTCACGATGAAAAACAGATATTGCATCGGAATTAAATATACCAGACACAATGCCGTCTTAAGTTCAAGAAGATTGAGTCTTCCTACTGTCTATGTTTTGAGCGTTTCCTGCGTCACCAGTTTTACATTCCGATGCACCTCTGCAGGTTTACTGTAACCATTGGACCTTCCCATTGACGATGAAGCTCAGAAATTGCATCGGAAATAAATATAAGAGACACAATTCTGACTTAAGTACAGGAAGACTGAGTTTTCCTACTGTGTGTGTTTTGAGCGTTTCCTGTGTCACCAGTTTTACATTCCGATGCACCTCTGCAGGTTTACTGTATCCCTTGGACCTTCCCATTGACGATGAAACACAGAAATTGCATCGGAATTAAATATAAGAGACACAATGCCGACTTAAGTACAGGAAAACTGAGTCTTCCTACTGTCTATGTTTTGAGCGTTTCCGGTGTCACCAGGTTTACATTCCGATGCACCTCTGCAGGTTTACTGTATCCATCGGACCTTCCCATGGACGATGAAACACAGAAATTGCACCGGAAATAAATATAAGAGACACAACGCCGACTTAAGTACAAGGAAACTGAGTCTTCTTACGGTCTATGATTTGAGCGTTTCCTGTGTCACCAGTTTTACATTCCGATGCACCTGTGCAGGTTTACTGTAACCCTTGGACCTTCCCATTGGCGATGAAACACAGATATGGCATCGGAATTAAATATAAGAGACACAATGCCGACTGAAGTACAGGAAGACTGAGTCTTACTACTGTCGATGTTTTGAGCGCTTCCTGTGTCACCAGTTTTACATTCCGATGCACCTCTGCACGTTTACTGTATCCCTTGGACCTTCACAGTGACGATGAAACACAGAAATTGCATCGGAATTAAATATAAGAGACACAATGCCGACTTAAGTACAAGAAAACTGAGTCTTCTTAGGGTCAATGTTTTGAGCGTATTCTGTGTCACCAGTTTTACATTCCAATGCACCTCTGCAGGTTTACTGTATCCCTTGGACCTTCACAGTGACGATGAAACACAGAAATTGCATGGGAATTAAATATAAGAGACACAATGCCGACTTAAGTACAGGAAGACTGAGTATTCCCACTGTCTATGATTTGATCGTTTCCTGTGTCACCAGTTTTACATTCCGATGCACCTCTCTTATTTTACTGTATCCATTGGACCTTCCCATTGACGATGAAACACAAAAATATTATCGGAACTAAATATAAGAGACACAATGCCGACTTAAGGACAGGAAGGCTGAATCTTCCTACTGTCTATGTTATGAGAATTTCCTGTGTCACCAGTTTTACATTCCGATGCACCTCTGCAGGTTCACTGTATCCCTTGGATCTTCCCATTGACGATGAAACAGACTAATTGCATCGGAATTAACTATAAGAGACACAATGCCGACTTAAGTAGAGGAAGATTGAGTCTTCCTACTGTCCATGTTTTCAGCGTTTCCTGCGTCACCAGTTTTACATTCCGATGCACCTCTGCAGGTTTACTGTATCCCATGGACCTTCAAAGTGACGATGAAACACAGAAATTGCATCGGAATTAAATATAAGAGACACAATGCCGACTTAAGTACAGGAAGACTCAGTCTTCCTACTGTCTATGTTTTGAGCGTTTCCTGTGTCACCAGTTTAACATTCCGATGCACCTCTGCAGGTATACTGTTTCCATTCGACTTTCCCATTGACGATGAAACACAGAAATTGCATCGGAATTAAATATAAGAGACACAATGCCGACTTAAGTACAGGAAGACTGAGTCTTCCTACTGTCTATGTTTTCAGCGTTTCCTGTGTCATCAGTTTTACATTTTGATGCACCTCTGCAGGTTTACTGCATACCTTGGACCTTCACAGTGACGATGAAACACAGAAATTGCATCTAAATTAAATATAAGAGACACAATGCTGACTTCAGTATAAGAAAACTGAGTCTTCTGAGGGTCTATGTTTTAACCGGTTCCTGTGTCACCAGTTTTACATTCCGATGCACCTCTGCAGGTTTACTGTATCCCTTGGACCTTCCCATTGACGACGAAACACAGAAATTGCATCGGATTTAATTATAAGAGACACAATGCCGACGTATGAACGGGAAGGCTGAGTCTTCCTACTGTCTATGTTTTGAACGTTTCCTGTGTCACCAGTTTTACATTCCGATGCACCTCTGCAGGTTTACTGTATCCCTTGCACCTTCCCATTGACAATGAAACACAGAAATTACATCGGACTTAAATATAACAGACACAATGCCGACTTAAGTACAGGAAGACTGAGTCTTCCTACTGCCTATGTTTTGAGCGTTTCTTGTGTCACCAGTTTTACGTTCCGATGCACATCTGCAGGTTTACTGTATCCCTTGGATCTTCCAATTGACGATGAAACACAGAAATTGCATCGGAATTAAATATAAGAGACACAATGCCGACTTAAGTACAGGAAGATTGATTCTTCCTACTGTCAATGTTTTGAGCGTTTCCTGCGTCACCAATTAATTTTCCGACGCACCTCTGCAGGTTTACTGTATCCATCGGACCTTCCCATAGACGATGAAACACAGAAATAGCATCGGAATTAAATATAAGAGTCACAATGCCGACTGAAGTACAGGAACATTGAGTCTTCCTACTGTCCATGTTTTCAGCGTTTCCTGCGTCACCAGTTTTACATTCCGATGCACCTCTGCAGGTTTACTGTATCCCATGGACCTTCAAAGTGACGATGAAACACAGAAATTGCATCGGAATTAAATATAAGAGACACAATGCCGACTTAAGTACAGGAAGACTCAGTCTTCCTACTGTCTATGTTTTGAGCGTTTCCTGTGTCACCAGTTTAACATTCCGATGCACCTCTGCAGGTATACTGTTTCCATTCGACTTTCCCATTTACGATGAAACACAGAAATTGCATCGGAATTAAATATAAGAGACACAATGCCGACTTAAGTACAGGAAGACTGAGTCTTCCTACTGTCTATGCTTTCAGCGTTTCCTGTGTCATCAGTTTTACATTTTGATGCACCTCTGCAGGTTTACTGCATACCTTGGACCTTCACAGTGACGATGAAACACAGAAATTGCATCTAAATTAAATATAAGAGACACAATGCTGACTTCAGTATAAGAAAACTGAGTCTTCTGAGGGTCTATGTTTTAACCGGTTCCTGTGTCACCAGTTTTACATTCCGATGCACCTCTGCAGGTTTACTGTATCCCTTGGACCTTCCCATTGACGACGAAACACAGAAATTGCATCGGATTTAATTATAAGAGACACAATGCCGACGTATGAACGGGAAGGCTGAGTCTTCCTACTGTCTATGTTTTGAACGTTTCCTGTGTCACCAGTTTTACATTCCGATGCACCTCTGCAGGTTTACTGTATGACTTGGGTCTTCCCATTGACGATGAAACACAGAAATTGCTTTGGAACTAAATATAAGAGACACAATGCCGACTTTAGTACAGGAACATTTAGTCCTCCAACTGTCTATGTTTTGAGCGTTTCCTGCGTCACCAGTTTTACATTCCGATGCACCTCTGCAGGTTTACTGTATCCATTGGGTCTTCCCATTGGCGATGAAACACAGCAATTACATCGGAATTAAATATAAGAGACACAACGTTGACTTAAGTACAAGAAAACTGAGTCTTCTTAGGGTCTATGTTATGAGCGCTTGCTGTGTCACCAGTTTTACATTCCGATGCACCTCTGCAGGGTTACTGTATCCCTTGTACCTTCCCATTGTCTATGAAACACAGAAATTGCATCGGAATTAAATATAAGAGACACAATGCCGACTTAAGTACAGAAAGACTGAGTCTTCCTACTGTCTATGATTTGAGCGTTTCCTGTGTCACCAGTTTTACATTCCGATGCACCTCTGCAGGTTTACTGTATCCCTTGCACCTTCCCATTGACAGTGAAACACAGAAATTACATCGGACTTAAATATAACAGACACAATGCCGACTTAAGTACAGGAAGACTGAGTCTTCCTACTGTCTATGTTTTGAGCGTTTCTTGTGTCACCAGTTTTACGTTCGGATGCACATCTGCAGGTTTACTGTATCCCTTGGATCTTCCAATTGACGATGAAACACAGAAATTGCATCGGAATTAAATATAAGAGACACAATGCCGACTTAAGTACAGGAAGATTGATTCTTCCTACTGCCAATGTTTTGAGCGTTTCCTGCGTCAATAATTTATTTTCCGATGCACCTCTGCAGGTTTACTGTATCCATCGGACCTTCCCATAGACGATGAAACACAGAAATAGCATCGGAATTAAATATAAAAGACACAATGGCGACTTAAGAACAGGAAGGCTGAGTCTTACTACTGTCTATGTTTTGAGCGTTTCCTGTGTCACCAGTTTTACACACCGATGCACCTCTGCAGGTTTACTGTATCCCTTGGATCTTCCCATTGACGATGAACCACAGACATTGCATCGGAATTAAATATAAGAGACACAATGCCGACTGAAGTACAGGAACATTGAGTCTTCCTACTGTCCATGTTTTCAGCGTTTCCTGCGTCACCAGTTTTACATTCCGATGCACCTCTGCAGGTTTACTGTATCCCATGGACCTTCAAAGTGACGATGAAACACAGAAATTGCATCGGAATTAAATATAAGAGACACAATGCCGACTTAAGTACAGGAAGACTCAGTCTTCCTACTGTCTATGTTTTGAGCGTTTCCTGTGTCGCCAGTTTTACATTCCGATGCACCTCTGCATGTTTACTGTATCCCTTGGACATTCCCATTGACGACGAGACACAGAAATTGAATCGGATTTAAATATAAGGGACACAATGCCGACTTAAGTACAGAAAGACTGAGTCTACCTTCTGTCTATGTTTTGAGCGTTTCCTGTGTCACCAGTTTTATATTCCGAAGCACATCTGAAGGTTTACTGCATCCCTTGCACCTTCCCATTGACAATTAAACACAGAAATTACATCGGACTTACATATAACAGACACAATGCCGACTTAAGTACAGGAAGACTGAGTATTCCTACTGTCTATGCTTTGAGCGTTTCTTTCACCAGTTTTACATTCCGATGCACCTCTGCAGGTTTACTGTATCCCTTGGACTTTACCATTGTCGATGAAACACAGAAATTGCATCGGAATTAAATATAAGAGACACAATGCCGACTTAAGTGCAGGAGGACTGAGTCTTACTACTGTCTATGTTTTGAGCGTTTCCTGTGTCATCAGTTTTACATTTTGATGCACCTCTGCAGGTTTACTGTATCCCTTGGACCTTCACAGTGACGATGAAACACAGAAATTGCATCGAAATTAAATATAAGAGACACAATGCCGACTTCAGTACAAGTAAACTGAGTCTTCGTAGGGTCTATATTTTGACCGCTTCCTGTGTCACCAATTTTACATTCCGATGCACTTCTGCAGGTTTGCTGTATCCCTTGGACCTTCCCATTGACGACGAAACACAGAAATTGCATCGGATTTAAATATAAGAGACACAATGCCGACTTAAGAACAGGAAGGCTGAGTCTTCCTACTGACTATGTTTTGAGCATTTCCTGTGTCACCAATTCTACATTCCGATGCACCTCTGCAGGTTTACTGTATCACTTGGATCTTCCAATTGACGATGAAACACAGAATTTGCATCGGAATTGAATATAAGAGACACAATGCCGACTTAAGTACAGGAAGATTGAGTCTTCCTACTGTCTATATTTTGAGCGTTTCCTGCGTCACCAATTTTACATTCCGATGCACCTCTGCAGGTTTACTGTATCCATTGGTTCTTCCCAATGACGATGAACCACAGAAATTGCATCGGAATTAAATATAAGAGACCCAATGCCGACTGAAGTACAGGAACATTGAGTCTTCCAACTGTCCATGTTTTCAGCGTTTCCTGCGTCACCAGTTTTACATTCCGATGCACCTCTGCAGTTTTACTGTATCCATTGGACCTTCCCATTGACGATGAAACACAGAAATTACATCGGAATTAAATATAAGAGACATAATGCCGACTTAAGTACAGGAAGACTGAGTCTTCCTACTGTCTATGCTTTGAGCGTTTCCTGTGTCACCAGTTTTACATTCCGATGCACCTCTGCAGGTATACTGTTTCCATTCGACTTTCCCATAGACGATGAAACACAGAAATTGCATCGGAATTAAATATAAGAGACACAATGCCGACTTAAGTACAGGAAGACTGAGTCTTCCTACTGTCTATGTTATGAGAATTTCCTGTGTCACCAGTTTTACATTCCGATGCACCTGTGCAGGTTTACTGTATCCCTTGGACCTTCCCATTGACGATGAAAAACAGAAATTGCATCGGAATTAAATATAAGAGACACAATGCCGACTTAAGTACAGGAAGATTGAGTTTTGCTACTGTCTATGTTTTGAGCGTATCCTGCGTCACCAATTTTACATTCCGATGCACCTCTGCAGTTCTTCTGTATCCATTGGACCTTCCAATTGTCGATGAAACATAGAAATAGCAACGGAATTAAATATAAGAGACGCAATGCCGACGTATGAACAGGAAGGCTGAGTCTTCCTACTGTCTATGATTTGAACGTTTCTTGTGTCACCAGTTTTACATTCCGATGCACCTCTGCAGGTTTACTGTATCACTTGGGTCTTCCCATTGACGATGAAACACAGAAATTGCTTTGGAATTAAATATACGAGACCCAATGCCGACTGAAGTACAGGAACATTGAGTCTTCCAACTGTCCATGATTCCAGCGCTTCCTGCGTCACCAGTTTTACATTCCGATGCACCTCTGCAGGTTTACTGTATCCATTGGACCTTCCCATTGACGATGAAACACAGAAATTACATCGGAATTAAATATAAGAGACATAATGCTGACTTAAGTACAGGAAGACTCAGTCTTCCTACTGTCTATGTTTTGAGCGTTTCCTGTGTCACCAGTTTTACATTCCGATGCACCTCTGCAGGTATACTGTTTCCATTCGACTTTCCCATTGACGATGAAACACAGAAATTGCATCGGAATTAAATATAAGAGACACAATGCCGACTTAAGTACAGGAAGACTGAGTCTTCCTACTGTCTATGTTTTGAGCGTTTCCTGTGTCATCAGTTTTACATTTTGATGCACCTCTGCAGGTTTACTGCATACCTTGGACCTTCACAGTGACGATGAAACACAGAAATTGCATCTAAATTAAATATAAGAGACACAATGCTGACTTCAGTATAAGAAAACTGAGTCTTCTGAGGGTCTATGTCTTGACTGGTTCCTGTGTCACCAGTTATACATTCCGATGCACCTCTGCAGGTTTACTGTATCCCTTGGACCTTCCCATTGACGACGAAACACAGAAATTGCATCGGATATAGATATAAGAGACACAATGCCGACTTAACTACAGAAAGACTGAGTCTTCCTTCTGTCTATGTTTTGAGCGTTTCCTGTGTAACCAGTTTTACATTCCGATGCACCTCTGCAGTTTTACTATGTACCTTGGATCTTCCCATTGGCGAAAAAACACAGAAATTGCATCGAAATTAAATATAAGAGACACAATGCCGACTTAGGTACAGGAAGACTGAGTCTTACTACTGTCTATGTTTTGAGCGTTTCCTGTTTCATCAGTTTTACATTTTGATGCACCTCTGCAGGTTTACTGTATCCCTTGGACCTTCACAGTGACGATGAAACACAGAAATTGCATCGAAATTAAATATAAGAGACACAATGCCGACTTCAGTACAAGTAAACTGAGTCTTCGTAGGGTCTATCTTTTGACCGCTTCCTGTGTCACCAGTTTTACATTCCGATGCACCTCTGCAGGTTTACTGTATCACTTGGACCTTCACAGTGACGATGAAACACAGAAATTGCATCGGAATTATATATAAGAGACACAATGCCGACTTAAGTACAGGAAGATTGAGTCTTGCTACTGACTATGTTTTGAGCGTTTCCTGCGTCACCAATTTTACATTGCGATGCACCTCTGCAGTTCTACTGTATCCATTGGACCTTCCCATTGTCGATGAAACACAGAAATAGCAACGCAATTAAATATAAGAGACGCAATGCCGACGTATGAACAGGAAGGCTGAGTCTTCCTACTGTCTATGCTTTGAACGTTTCTTGTGTCACCAGTTTTACATTCCGATGCACCTCTGCAGGTTTACTGTATCACTTGGGTCTTCCCATTGACGATGAAACACAGAAAATGCTTTGGAATTAAATATACGAGACACAATGCCGACTTAAGTACAGGAACATTTAGACTTCCAACTGTCTATGTTTTGAGCGTTTCCTGCGTCACCAGTTTTACATTCCGATGCACCTCTGCAGGTTTACTGTATCCATTGGGTCTTCCCATTGACGTTGAAACACAGAAATTACATCGGAATTAAATATAAGAGACACAACGTTGACTTAAGTACAAGAAAACTGAGTCTTCTTAGGGTCTATGTTATGAGCGCTTGCTGTGTCACCAGTTTTACATTCCGATGCACCTCTGCAGGTTTACTGTATCCATTGGACCTTCCCATTGACGATGAAACGCAGAAATTGCATCGGAATTAAATATAAGAGATACAATGACGTCTTAAGTACAGGAAGACAGAGTCTTCCAACTGTCTATGTTTTGAGCGTTCCTGTGTCACCAGTTTTACATTCCGATGCACCTCTGCAGGTTTTCCTGTATCCCTTGGACCTTCACAGTGACGATGAAACACAGAAATTGCATCGGAATTATATATAAGAGACACAATGCCGACTTAAGTACAGGAAGATTGAGTCTTCCTACTGTCTATGTTTTGAGCGTTTCCTGCGTCACCAATTTCTTTTCCGATCCACCTCTGCAGGTTACTGTATCCATTGGACCTTCCCATTGACGATGAAACACAGAAATAGCATCGGAATTAAATATAAGAGACACAATGGCGACTTAAGAACAGGATGGCTGAGTCTTACTACTGTCTATGTTTTGAGCGTTTCATGTGTCACCAGTTTTACATTCCGATGCACCTCTGCAGGTTTACTGTATCTCTTGGATCTTCCCAATGACGATGAACCACAGAAATTGCATCGGAATTAAATATAAGAGACCCAATGCCGACTGAAGTACAGGAACATTGAGTCTTCCAACTGTACATGTTTTCAGCGTTTCCTGCGTCACCAGTTTTACATTCCGATGCACCTCTGCAGGTTTACTGTATCCATTGGACCTTCCCATTGACGATGAAACACAGAAATTACATCGGAATTAAATATAAGAGACATAATGCCGACTTAAGTACAGGAAGACTGAGTCTTCCTACTGTCTATGTTTTGAGCGTTTCCTGTGTCACCAGTTTTACATTCCGATGCACCTCTGCAGGTATACTGTTTCCTCTCGACTTTCCCATAGACGATGAAACACAGAAATTGCATCGGAATTAAATACAAGAGACACAATGCCGACTTAAGTACAGGAAGACTGAGTCTTCCTACTGTCTATGTTATGAGAATTTCCTGTGTCACCAGTTTTACAATCCGATGCACCTGTGCAGGTTTACTGTATCCCTTGGACCTTCCCATTGACGATGAAAAACAGAAATTGCATCGGAATTAAATATAAGAGACAAAATGCCGACTTAAGTACAGGAAGATTGAGTCTTGCTTCTATGTTTTGAGCGTTTCCTGCGTCACCAATTTTACATTCCGATGCACCTCTGCAGTTCTACTGTATCCATTGGACCTTCCCATTGTCGATGAAACACAGAAATAGCAACGAAATTAAATATAAGAGACGCAATGCCGACGTATGAACAGGAAGGCTGAGTCTTCCTACTGTCTATGATTTGAACGTTTCTTGTGTCACCAGTTTTACATTCCGATGCACCTCTGCAGGTTTACTGTATCACTTGGGTCTTCCCATTGACGATGAAACACAGAAATTGCTTTGGAATTAAATTTACGAGACACAATGCCGACCTAAGTACAGGAACATTTAGACTTCCAACTGTCTATGTTTTGAGCGTTTCCTGCGTCACCAGTTTTATATTCCGATGCACCTCTGCAGGTTTACTGTATCCATTGGGTCTTCCAATTGACGATGAAACACAGAAATTACATCGGAATTAATTATAAGAGACACAACGTTGACTTAAGTACAAGAAAACTGAGTCTTCTTAGGGTCTATGTTATGAGCGCTTGCTGTGTCACCAGTTTTACATTCCGATGCACCTCTGCAGGGTTACTGTATCCCTTGTACCTTCCCATTGTCTATGAAACACAGTAATTGCGTCGGAATTAAATATAAGAGACACAATGCCGACGTAAGTACAGAAAGACTGAGTCTTCCTACTGTCTATGATTTGAGCGTTTCCTGTGTCACCAGTTTTACGTTCCGATGCACATCTGCAGGTTTTCTGTATACCTTGGATCTTCCAATTGACGATGAAACACAGAAATTGCATCGGAATTAAATATAAGAGACACAATGCTGACTTAAGTACAGGAAGATTGGGTCTTCCTACTGTCAATGTTTTGAGCGTTTCCTGCGTCACCAATTTATTTTCCGATGCACCACTGCAGGTTTACTGTATCCATTGGACCTTCCCATAGACGATGAAACACAGAAATAGCATCGGAATTAAATATAAGAGACACAATGGCGACTTAAGAACAGGAAGACAGAGTCTTCCAACTGTCTATGTTTTGAGCGTTCCTGTGTCACCAGTTTTACATTCCGATGCACCTCTGCAGGTTTTCCTGTATCCCTTGGACCTTCACAGTGACGATGAAACACAGAAATTGCATCGGAATTATATATAAGAGACACAATGCCGACTTAAGTACAGGAAGATTGAGTCTTCCTACTGTCTATGTTTTGAGCGTTTCCTGCGTCACCAATTTCTTTTCCGATCCACCTCTGCAGGTTACTGTATCCATTGGACCTTCCCATTGACGATGAAACACAGAAATAGCATCGGAATTAAATATAAGAGACACAATGGCGACTTAAGAACAGGATGGCTGAGTCTTACTACTGTCTATGTTTTGAGCGTTTCATGTGTCACCAGTTTTACATTCCGATGCACCTCTGCAGGTTTACTGTATCTCTTGGATCTTCCCAATGACGATGAACCACAGAAATTGCATCGGAATTAAATATAAGAGACCCAATGCCGACTGAAGTACAGGAACATTGAGTCTTCCAACTGTACATGTTTTCAGCGTTTCCTGCGTCACCAGTTTTACATTCCGATGCACCTCTGCAGGTTTACTGTATCCATTGGACCTTCCCATTGACGATGAAACACAGAAATTACATCGGAATTAAATATAAGAGACATAATGCCGACTTAAGTACAGGAAGACTGAGTCTTCCTACTGTCTATGCTTTGAGCGTTTCCTGTGTCACCAGTTTTACATTCCGATGCACCTCTGCAGGTATACTGTTTCCATTCGACTTTCCCATAGACGATGAAACACAGAAATTGCATCGGAATTAAATATAAGAGACACAATGCCGACTTAAGTACAGGAAGATTGAGTTTTGCTACTGTCTATGTTTTGAGCGTATCCTGCGTCACCAATTTTACATTCCGATGCACCTCTGCAGTTCTTCTGTATCCATTGGACCTTCCAATTGTCGATGAAACATAGAAATAGCAACGGAATTTAATATAAGAGACGCAATGCCGACGTATGAACAGGAAGGCTGAGTCTTCCTACTGTCTATGCTTTGAACGTTTCTTGTGTCACCAGTTTTACATTCCGATGCACCTCTGCAGGTTTACTGTATCACTTGGGTCTTCCCATTGGCGATGAAACACAGAAATTGCTTTGGAATTAAATATACGAGACCCAATGCCGACTGAAGTACAGGAACATTGAGTCTTCCAACTGTCCATGATTCCAGCGCTTCCTGCGTCACCAGTTTTACATTCCGATGCACCTCTGCAGGTTTACTGTATCCATTGGACCTTCCCATTGACGATGAAACACAGAAATTACATCGGAATTAAATATAAGAGACATAATGCTGACTTAAGTACAGGAAGACTCAGTCTTCCTACTGTCTATGTTTTGAGCGTTTCCTGTGTCACCAGTTTTACATTCCGATGCACCTCTGCAGGTATACTGTTTCCATTCGACTTTCCCATTGACGATGAAACACAGAAATTGCATCGGAATTAAATATAAGAGACACAATGCCGACTTAAGTACAGGAAGACTGAGTCTTCCTACTGTCTATGTTTTGAGCGTTTCCTGTGTCATCAGTTTTACATTTTGATGCACCTCTGCAGGTTTACTGCATACCTTGGACCTTCACAGTGACGATGAAACACAGAAATTGCGTCTAAATTAAATATAAGAGACACAATGCTGACTTCAGTATAAGAAAACTGAGTCTTCTGAGGGTCTATGTCTTGACTGGTTCCTGTGTCACCAGTTATACATTCCGATGCACCTCTGCAGGTTTACTGTATCCCTTGGACCTTCCCATTGACGACGAAACACAGAAATTGCATCGGATATAGATATAAGAGACACAATGCCGACTTAACTACAGAAAGACTGAGTCTTCCTTCTGTCTATGTTTTGAGCGTTTCCTGTGTAACCAGTTTTACATTCCGATGCACCTCTGCAGTTTTACTATGTACCTTGGATCTTCCCATTGGCGAAAAAACACAGAAATTGCATCGAAATTAAATATAAGAGACACAATGCCGACTTAGGTACAGGAAGACTGAGTCTTACTACTGTCTATGTTTTGAGCGTTTCCTGTTTCATCAGTTTTACATTTTGATGCACCTCTGCAGGTTTACTGTATCCCTTGGACCTTCACAGTGACGATGAAACACAGAAATTGCATCGAAATTAAATATAAGAGACACAATGCCGACTTCAGTACAAGTAAACTGAGTCTTCGTAGGGTCTATCTTTTGACCGCTTCCTGTGTCACCAGTTTTACATTCCGATGCACCTCTGCAGGTTTACTGTATCACTTGGACCTTCACAGTGACGATGAAACACAGAAATTGCATCGGAATTATATATAAGAGACACAATGCCGACTTAAGTACAGGAAGATTGAGTCTTGCTACTGTCTATGTTTTGAGCGTTTCCTGCGTCACCAATTTTACATTGCGATGCACCTCTGCAGTTCTACTGTATCCATTGGACCTTCCCATTGTCGATGAAACACAGAAATAGCAACGCAATTAAATATAAGAGACGCAATGCCGACGTATGAACAGGAAGGCTGAGTCTTCCTAATGTCTATGCTTTGAACGTTTCTTGTGTCACCAGTTTTACATTCCGATGCACCTCTGCAGGTTTACTGTATCACTTACGTCTTCCCATTGACGATGAAACACAGAAATTGCTTTGGAATTAAATATACGAGACACAATGCCGACTTAAGTACAGGAACATTTAGACTTCCAACTGTCTATGTTTTGAGCGTTTCCTGCGTCACCAGTTTTACATTCCGATGCACCTCTGCAGGTTTACTGTATCCATTGGGTCTTCCCATTGACGTTGAAACACAGAAATTACATCGGAATTAAATATAAGAGACACAACGTTGACTTAAGTACAAGAAAACTGAGTCTTCTTAGGGTCTATGTTATGAGCGCTTGCTGTGTCACCAGTTTTACATTCCGATGCACCTCTGCAGGTTTTCCTGTATCCCTTGGACCTTCACAGTGACGATGAAACACAGAAATTGCATCGGAATTATATATAAGAGACACAATGCCGACTTAAGTACAGGAAGATTGAGTCTTCCTACTGTCTATGTTTTGAGCGTTTCCTGCGTCACCAATTTCTTTTCCGATCCACCTCTGCAGGTTACTGTATCCATTGGACCTTCCCATTGACGATGAAACACAGAAATAGCATCGGAATTAAATATAAGAGACACAAAGGCGACTTAAGAACAGGATGGCTGAGTCTTACTACTGTCTATGTTTTGAGCGTTTCATGTGTCACCAGTTTTACATTCCGATGCACCTCTGCAGGTTTACTGTATCTCTTGGATCTTCCCAATGACGATGAACCACAGAAATTGCATCGGAATTAAATATAAGAGACCCAATGCCGACTGAAGTACAGGAACATTGAGTCTTCCAACTGTACATGTTTTCAGCGTTTCCTGCGTCACCAGTTTTACATTCCGATGCACCTCTGCAGGTTTACTGCATCCATTGGACCTTCCCATTGACGATGAAACACAGAAATTACATCGGAATTAAATATAAGAGACATAATGCCGACTTAAGTACAGGAAGACTGAGTCTTCCTACTGTCTATGTTTTGAGCGTTTCCTGTGTCACCAGTTTTACATTCCGATGCACCTCTGCAGGTATACTGTTTCCTCTCGACTTTCCCATAGACGATGAAACACAGAAATTGCATCGGAATTAAATACAAGAGACACAATGCCGACTTAAGTACAGGAAGACTGAGTCTTCCTACTGTCTATGTTATGAGAATTTCCTGTGTCACCAGTTTTACAATCCGATGCACCTGTGCAGGTTTACTGTATCCCTTGGACCTTCCCATTGACGATGAAAAACAGAAATTGCATCGGAATTAAATATAAGAGACAAAATGCCGACTTAAGTACAGGAAGATTGAGTCTTGCTTCTATGTTTTGAGCGTTTCCTGCGTCACCAATTTTACATTCCGATGCACCTCTGCAGTTCTACTGTATCCATTGGACCTTCCCATTGTCGATGAAACACAGAAATAGCAACGGAATTAAATATAAGAGACGCAATGCCGACGTATGAACAGGAAGGCTGAGTCTTCCTACTGTCTATGATTTGAACGTTTCTTGTGTCACCAGTTTTACATTCCGATGCACCTCTGCAGGTTTACTGTATCACTTGGGTCTTCCCATTGACGATGAAACACAGAAATTGCTTTGGAATTAAATTTACGAGACACAATGCCGACCTAAGTACAGGAACATTTAGACTTCCAACTGTCTATGTTTTGAGCGTTTCCTGCGTCACCAGTTTTATATTCCGATGCACCTCTGCAGGTTTACTGTATCCATTGGGTCTTCCCATTGACGATGAAACACAGAAATTACATCGGAATTAATTATAAGAGACACAACGTTGACTTAAGTACAAGAAAACTGAGTCTTCTTAGGGTCTATGTTATGAGCGCTTGCTGTGTCACCAGTTTTACATTCCGATGCACCTCTGCAGGGTTACTGTATCCCTTGTACCTTCCCATTGTCTATGAAACACAGTAATTGCGTCGGAATTAAATATAAGAGACACAATGCCGACGTAAGTACAGAAAGACTGAGTCTTCCTACTGTCTATGATTTGAGCGTTTCCTGTGTCACCAGTTTTACGTTCCGATGCACATCTGCAGGTTTTCTGTATACCTTGGATCTTCCAATTGACGATGAAACACAGAAATTGCATCGGAATTAAATATAAGAGACACAATGCTGACTTAAGTACAGGAAGATTGGGTCTTCCTACTGTCAATGTTTTGAGCGTTTCCTGCGTCACCAATTTATTTTCCGATGCACCACTGCAGGTTTACTGTATCCATTGGACCTTCCCATAGACGATGAAACACAGAAATAGCATCGGAATTAAATATAAGAGACACAATGGCGACTTAAGAACAGGAAGGCTGAGTCTTACTACTGTCTATGTTTTGAGCGTTTCCTGTGTCACCAGTTTTACATTCCGATGCACCTCTGCAGGTTTACTGTATCCCTTGGATATTCCCATTGACGATGAACCACAGAAATTGCATCGGAATTAAATATAAGAGACACAATGCCGACTGAAGTACAGGAACATTGAGTCTTCCTACTGTCCATGTTTTAAGCGTTTCCTGCGTCACCAGTTTTACATTCCGATGCACCTCTGCAGGTTTACTGTATCCATTGGACCTTCCCATTGACGACCAAACACAGAAATTACATCGGAATTAAATATAAGAGACATAATGCCGACTTAAGTACAGGAAGACTGAGTCTTCCTACTGTCAATGTTTTGAGCGTTTCATGTGTCACCAGTTTTACATTCCGATGCACCTCTGCAGGTTTACTGTATCCCTTGGATCTTCCCAATGACGATGAACCACAGAAATTGCATCGGAATTAAATATAAGAGACCCAATGCCGACTGAAGTACAGGAACATTGAGTCTTCCAACTGTCCATGTTTTCAGCGTTTCCTGCGTCACCAGTTTTACATTCCGATGCACCTCTGCAGGTTTACTGTATCCATTGGACCTTCCCATTGACGATGAAACACAGAAATTGCTTCGGAATTAAATATAAGAGACACAATGCCGACTTATCTACAGGAAGATTGAGTCTTCCTACTGTCAATGTTTTGAGCGTTTCCTGTGTCACCAGTTTTACATTCCGATGCACCTCTGCAGGTTTACCGTATCCCTTGGATCTTCCCATTGACGATGAACCACAGAAATTGCATCGGAATTAAATATAAGAGACACAATGCCGACTGAAGTACAGGAACATTGAGTCTTCCTACTGTCCATGTTTTCAGCGTTTCCTGCGTCACCAGTTTTACATTCCGATGCACCTCTGCAGGTTTACTGTATCCATTGGACCTTCCCATTGACGATGAAACACAGAAATTACATCGGAATTAAATATAAGAGACACAACGCCGTCTTAAGTACAAGAAAACTGAGACTCCTTACGGTCTATGGTTTGAGCGTTTCCTGTGTCACCATTTTTACATTCCAATGCACCTCTGCAGTTTTACTATGTACCTTGGACCTTCCCATTGGCGAAAAAACACAGAAATTGCATCGAAATTAAATATAAGAGACACAATGCCGACTTAGGTACAGGAAGGCTAAGTCTTACTACTGTCTATGTTTTGAGCGTTTCCTGTGTCACCAGTTTTACATTCCGATGCACCTCTGCAGGTTTACTGTATCCCTTGGATCTTCCCATTGACGATGAACCACAGAAATTGCATCGGAATTAAATATAAGAGACACAATGCCGACTGAAGTACAGGAACATTGAGTCTTCCTACTGTCCATGTTTTCAACGTTTCCTGCGTCACCAGTTTTACATTCCGATGCACCTCTGCAGGTTTACTGTATGCCTTGGACCTTCAAAGTGACGATGAATCACAGAAATTGCATCGGAATTAAATATAAGAGACACAATGCCGACTTAAGTACAGGAAGACTCAGTCTTCCTACTGTCTATGTTTTGAGCGTTTCCTGTGTCACCAGTTTTACATTCCGATGCACCTCTGCAGGTATACTGTTTCCATTCGACTTTCCCATTGACGATGAAACACAGAAATTGCATCGGAATTAAATATAAGAGACACAATGCCAACTTAAGTACAGGAAGACTGAGTCTTCCTACTGTCTATGTTTTGAGCGTTTCCTGTGTCATCAGTTTTACATTTTGATGCACCTCTGCAGGTTTACTATATACTTTGGACCTTCACAGTAACGATGAAACACAGAAATTGCATCGGATTTAAATATAAGAGACACAATGCCGACTTAAGTACAGAAAGACTGAGTCTTCCTTCTGTCTATGTTTTGAGCGTTTCCTGTGTCACCAGTTTTACATTCCGAAGCACATCTGAAGGTTTACTGTATCCCTTGCACCTTCCCATTGACAATGAAACACAGAAATTACATCGGACTTACATATAACACACACAATGCCGACTTAAGTACAGGAAGACTGAGTATTCCTACTGTCTATGCTTTGAGCGTTTCCTGTTTCACCAGTTTTACATTCCGATGCACCTCTGCAGGTTTACTGTATCGCTTGGACTTTACCATTGTCGATGAAACACAGAAATTGCATCGGAATTAAATATAAGAGACACAATGCCGACTTAAGTGCAGGAAGATTGATTCTTCCTACTGTCAATGTTTGAGCGTTTCCTGTGTCCACAGTTTTACATTCCGATGCACCTCTTCAGGTTTACTGTATCCATTGGACCTTCCCATTGACGATGAAACACAGAAAATGCATCGGAATTAAATATAAGAAACACAATGCCAACTTAAGTACAGGACGACTGAGTCTTCCTACTGTCTATGTTTTGAGCGTTTCCTGTGTCACCAGTTTTATATTCCGAACCACCTCTGCAGGTTTACTGTATCCATTGGACCTTCCCATTGACGATGAGGCACAGAAATTGCATCGGAATTAAATATAAGAAACACAACGCCGACTTAAGTACAAGAAAAGTGAGACTTCTTACGGTCTTTGGTTTGAGCGTTTCCTGTGTCACCATTTTTTCATTCCAATGCACCTCTGCAGTTTTATTATGTACCTTGGACCTTCCCATTGGCGAAAAAACACAGAAATTGCATCGAAATTAAATATAAGAGACACAATGCCGACTTCAGTACAAGTAAACTGAGTCTTCGTAGGGTCTATGTTTTGACCGCTTCCTGTGTCACCAATTTTACATTCCGATGCACTTCTGCAGGTTTGCTGTATCCCTTGGACCTTCCCATTGACGACGAAACACAGAAATTGCATCGGAATTAAATATAAGAGACACAATGGCGACTTAAGTACAGAAAGGCTGAGTCTTACTACTGTCTATACAATGAGCGTCTCCTGTGTCACCAGTTTTACATTCCGATGCACCTCTGCAGGTTTACTGTATACCTTGGAACTTCCCATTGACAACGAAACACAGAAATAGCATCGGAATTAAATGTAAGAGACACAATGCAGACTTAAGTACAGGAACATTGAGTCTACCTTCTGTCTATGTTTTCAGCTTTTCCTGTGTCGCCAGTTTTACATTCCGATGCACCTCTGCAGGTTTACTGTATCCATTGGACCTTCCCATTGACGATGAAACGCAGAAATTGCATCGGAATTAAATATAAGAGATACAATGACGTCTTAAGTACAGGAAGACAGAGTCTTCCAACTGTCTATGTTTTGAGCGTTCCTGTGCACCAGTTTTACATTCCGATGCACCTCTGCAGGTTTTCCTGTATCACTTGGACCTTCACAGTGACGATGAAACACAGAAATTGCATCGGAATTATATATAAGAGACACAATGCCGACTTAAGTACAGGAAGATTGAGTCTTCCTACTGTCTATGTTTTGAGCGTTTCCTGCATCACCAGTTTATTTTCCGATGCACCTCTGCAGGTTTCCTGTATCCATTGGACCTTCCCATAGACGATGAAACACAGAAATAGCATCGGAATTAAATATAAGAGACACAATGGCAACTTAAGAACAGGATGGCTGAGTCTTACTACTGTCTATCTTTTGAGCGTTTCCTGCGTCACCAGTTTTACATTCCGATGCACCTCTGCAGGTTTACTGTATCCATTGGACCTTCCCGTTGACGATGAAACACAGAAATTACATCGGAATTAAATATAAGAGACATAATGCCGACTTAAGTACAGGAAAACTGAGTCTTCGTACTGTCTATGTTTTGAGCGTTTCCTGTGTGACCAGTTTTACATTCCGATGCACCTCTGCAGGTATACTGTTTCCATTCGACTTTCCCATAGACGATGAAACACAGAAATTGCATCGGAATTAAATATAAGAGACACAATGCCGACTTAAGTACAGGAAGACTGAGTCTTCCTACTGTCTATGTTATGAGCATTTCCTGTGTCACCAGTTTTACATTCTGATGCACCTGTGCAGGTTTACTGTATCCCTTGGACCTTCCCATTGACGATGAAAAACAGAAATTGCATCGGAATTAAATATAAGAGACACAATGCCGACTTAAGAACAGGAAGGCTGAGTCTTACTACTCTCTATGTTTTGAGCGTTTCCTGTGTCACCAGTTTTACATTCCGATGCACCTCTGCAGGTTTACTGTATCCCTTGGATCTTCCCATTGACGATGAACCACAGAAATTGCATCGGAATTAAATATAAGAGACACAATGCCGACTGAAGTACAGGAACATTGAGTCTTCCAACCGTCCATGTTTTCAGCGTTTCCCGCGTCACCAGTTTTATATTCCGAACCACCTCTGCAGGTTTACTGTATCCAATGGACCTTCCCATTGACGATGAAGCACAGAAATTGCATCGAAATTAAATATAAGAGACCCAACGCCGACTTAAGTACAAGAAAACTGAGACTTCTTACGGTCTATGGTTTGAGCGTTTCCTGTGTCACCATCTTTACTTTCCAATGCACCTCTGCAGTTTTACTATGTACCTTGGACCTTCCCACTGGCGAAAAAACACAGAAATTGCATCGAAATTAATTATAAGAGACACAATGCCGACTTAGGTCCAGGAAGACTGAGTCTTACTACTGTCTATGTTTTGAGCGTTTCCTGTTTCATCAGTTCTACATTTTGATGCACCTCTGCAGGTTTACTGTATCCCTTGGACCTTCACAGTGACGATGAAACAAAGAAATTGCATCTAAATTAAATATAAGAGACACAATGCCGACTTCAGAACAAGAAAACTGAGTCTGCTTAGGGTCTATGATTTGACCGCTTCCTGTGTCACCAATTTTACATTCCGATGCACTTCTGCAGGTTTGTTGTA
Source organism: Schistocerca nitens (assembly GCF_023898315.1). Classification (NCBI taxonomy): domain Eukaryota; kingdom Metazoa; phylum Arthropoda; class Insecta; order Orthoptera; family Acrididae; genus Schistocerca; species Schistocerca nitens. The sequence goes on along the minus strand of NW_026045897.1, from coordinate 12,176,373 downwards.
TCCCTTGGACCTTCCCATTGACGACGAAACACAGAAATTACATCGGATTTAAATATAAGAGACACAATGCCGACTTAAGAACAGGAAGGCTGAGTCTTCCTACTGTCTATGCTTTGAGCATTTCCTGTGTCACCAGTTTTACATTCCGATGCACCTCTGCAGGTTTACTGTATCCCTTGGATCTTCCAATTGACGATGAAACACAGAATTCGCATCGGAATTGAATATAAGAGACACAATGCCGACTTAAGTACAGGAAGATTGAGTCTTCCTACTGTCTATATTTTGAGCGTTTCCTGCGTCACCAATTTTACATTCCGATGCACCTCTGCAGGTTTACTGTATCCATTGGACCTTCCCATAGACGATGAAACACAGATATTGCATCGGATTTAAATATAAGAGACACAATGGCGACTTAAGTACAGAAAGGCTGAGTCTTACTACTGTCTATATAATGAGCGTTTCCTGTGTCACCAGTTTTACATTCCGATGCACCTCTGCAGGTTTACTGTATACCTTGGATCTTCCCATTGACAATGAAACACAGAAATAGCTTCGGAATTAAATGTAAGAGACACAATGCCGACTTAAGTACAGGAACATTGAGTCTTCCTTCTGTCTATGTTTTCAGCGTTTCCTGCGTCGCCAGTTTTACATTCCGATGCACCTCTGCAGGTTTACTGTATCCATTGGACCTTCCCGTTGACGATGAAACACAGAAATTACATCGGAATTAAATATAAGAGACACAACGCCGACTTAAGTACAAGAAAAGTGATTCCTCTTACGGTCTATTTTTTGAGCATTTCCAGTGTCACCAGTTTTACATTCCGATGCACCTCTGCTGGTTTACTGTGTCCCTTGGACCTTCCCATTGGCGAAGAAACACAGAAATTGCATCAGAATTCAATATAAGAGATACAATGACGTCTTAAGTACAGGAAGACAGAGTTTTCCAACTGTCTATGTTTTGAGCGTTTCCTGTGTCACCAGTTTTACATTCCGATGCACCTCTGCAGGTACAGTGTTTCCCTTCCACTCTCTCACTGACGATGAAACACAGAATTTGCATCAGAATTAAATATAAGAGACACAATGACGACTTAAGTACAGGAAGACTGAGTCTTCCTACTGTCTACGTTTTGAGCGTTTCCTGTGTCACCAGTTTTACATTCCATGCATCTCTGCAGGTTTACTGTATCCATTGGACTTTCAAACTGACAATGAAACACAGAAATTGCATCGGAATGAGATATCAGAGACACAATGTCGACTTAAGTACAGGAAGAGTGTGTCTTTCTATTGTCTATGATTTGAGCGTTTCCTGTGTCACCACTTTTACATTCCGATGCACCTCTGCAGGTTTACTGTATCCATTGGACCTTCCCATTGACGATGAAACACAGAAATTGCATCGGAATTAAATATAAGGGACACAATGCCGACTTAGGTACATGAAGACTGAGTCTTCCTACTCTCTATGTTTTGAGCGTTTCCTGTGTCATCAGTTTTCCATTTTGATGCACCTCTGCAAGTTTACTGTATCCCTTGGACCTACACAGTGACGATGAAACACAGAAATTGCATCGGAATTAAATATAAGAGCCACAATGCCGACTTAAGTACAGGAAGACTGAGTCTTCCTGCTGTATATGTTTTGAGCGTTTCCTGTTTCACCAGTTTTACATTCCGATGCACCTCTGCAGGTTTACTGTATCCCTTGGACTTTACCATTGTCGTTGAAACACACAAATTGCATCGGAATTAAACATAAGAGACACAATCCGACTTAAGTACAGGAAGACTGAGTCTTCCTACTGTCAATGTTTGAGCGTTTCCTGTGTCACCAGTTTTACATTCCGATGCACCTCTGCAGGTTAACTGTATCCATTGGACCTTCCCATTGACAATGAAACACAGAAAATGCATCGGAATTAAATATAAGAGACACAATGCCGACGTAAGTACAGAAAGACTGAGTCTTCCTACTGTCTATGTTTTGAGCGTTTCCTGTGTCACCAGTTTTATATTCAGAACCACTTCTGCAGGTTTACTGTATCCATTGGACCTTCCATTGACGATGATGCACAGAAATTGCATCGGAATTAAATATAAGAGATACAACGCCGAATTAAGTACAAGAAAACTGAGAATTCTTACGGTCTATGGTTTGAGCGTTTCCTGTGTCACCATTTTTACATTCCAATGCACCTCTGCAATTTTACTATGTACCTTGGACCTTCCAATTGGCGAAAAAACACAGATATTGCACCGAAATTAAATATAAAAGACACAATGCCGACTTAGGTACAGGAAGACAGAGTCTTACTACTGTCTATGTTTTGAGCGTTTCCTGTTTCATCAGTTTTACATTTTGATGCACCTCTGCAGGTTTACTGTATCCCTTGGACCTTTACAGTGACGATGAAACACAGAAATTGCATCGGAATTAAATATAAGAGACACAATGCCGACTTAGGTACAGGAAGACTGAGTCTTACTTCTGTCTATGTTTTGAGCGTATTCTGTGTCATCAGTTTTACATTTTGATGCACCTCTGCAGGTTTACTGTATCCCTTGGTCCTTCACAATGACGATGAAACACAGAAATTGCATCTAAATTAAATATAAGAGACACAATGCTGACTTCAGTACTAGAAAACTGAGTCTTCTTAGGGTCTATGTTTTGACCGCTTCCTGTGTCACCAATTTTACATTCCGATGCACTTCTGCAGGTTTGCTGTATCCCTTGGACCTTCCCATTGACGACGAAACACAGAAATTGCATCGGATTTAAATGTAAGAGACACAATGCCGACTTAAGAAGAGGAAGGCTGAGTCTTCCTACGGTCTATGTTTTGAGCATTTCCTGTGTCACCAGTTTTACATTCCGATGCACCTCTGCAGGTTTACTGTATCCCTTGGATCTTCCAATTGACGATGAAACACAGAAATTGCATCGGAATTGAATATAAGAGACACAATGCCGACTTAAGTACAGGAAGATTGAGTCTTCCTACTGTCTATATTTTGAGCGTTTCCTGCGTCACCAATTTTACATTCCGATGCACCTCTGCAGGTTTACTGTATCCATTGGACCTTCCCATAGACGATGAAACACAGATATTGCATCGGAATTAAATATAAGAGACACAATGGCGACTTAAGAAGAGAAAGGCTGAGTCTTACTACTGTCTATATAACGAGCGTTTCCTGTGCCACCAGTTTTACATTCCGTTGCACCTCTGCAGGTTTACTGTATACCTTGGATCTTCCCATTGACAATGAAACACAGAAATAGCATCGGAATTAAATGTGAGAGACACAATGCCGACTTAAGTACAGGAACATTGAGTCTTCCTTCTGCCTATGTTTTCAGCGTTTCCTGCGTCGCCAGTTTTACATTCCGATGCACCTCTGCAGGTTTACTGTATCCATTGGACCTTCCCATTGACGATGAAACACAGAAATTACATCGGAATTAAATATAAGAGACACAACGCCGACTTAAGTACAAGAAAACTGCTCTTCTTACGGTCTATGTTTTGAACGATTCCAGTGTCACCAGTTTTACATTCGGTAGCACCTCTGCTGGTTTACGGTGTCCCTTAGACCTTCCCATTGGCGATTAAACACAGAAATTGCATCGGAATTATATATAAGAGACACAACGCCGACTTAAGTATAAGAAAACAGATTCCTCTTACGGTCTATGTTTTGAGCATTTCCAGTGTCACCAGTTTTACATTCCGATGCACCTCTGCTGGTTTACTGTGTCCCTTGGACCATCCCATTGGCGAAGAAACGCAGAAATTGCATCGGAATTAAATATAAGAGATACAATGACGTCTTAAGTACAGGAAGACAGAGTCTTCCAACTGTCTATGTTTTGAGCGTTTCCTGTGTCACCAGTTTTACATTCCGATGCACCTCTGCAGGTTTTCCTGTATCCCTTGGACCTTCACAGTGACGATGAAACACAGAAATTGCATCGGAATTATATATAAGAGACACAATGCCGACTTAAGTACAGGAAGACTGAGTCTTCCTACTGTCTATGTTTTGAGCTTTTCCTGTGTCACCAGTTTCACATTCCGATGCACCTCTGCAGGTATAGTGTTTCCCTTCAACTTTCCCATTGACGATGAAACACAGAAATTGCATCGGAATTAAATATAAGAGACACAATGACGACTTAAGTACAGGAAGACTGAGTCTTCCTACTGTCTATGTTTGAGCGTTTCCTGTGTCATCAGTTCTACATTCCGATGCACCTCTACAGGTTTACTGCATCCATTGCACCCCCCCATTGACGATGAAACACAGAAATTGCATCCGAATTAAATATAAAAGACACAAAGCCGACTTAAGTACAGGAAGACTGAGTCTTCCTATTGTCTATGTTTTGAGCGTTCCCTGTGTCACCAGTTTTACATTCCGACACATCTCTGCAGGTTTACTGTATCCATTGGACTTTCACAGTGACAATGAAACACAGAAATTGCATCGGAATGAAATATAAGAGACACAATGTCGACTTAAGTACAGGAAGAGTTTGTCTTTCTATTGTCTATGATTTGAGCCTTTCCTGTGTCACCAGTTTTACATTCCGATGCACCTCTGCAGGTATAGTGTTTCCCTTCGACTCTCGCATTGACGATGAAACACAGAAATTGCATCGGAATTAAATATAAGAGATACAATGCCGACTTAAGTACAGGAAGACTGAGTCTTCCTACTGTCTATGTTTTGAGCGTTTCCTGTGTCATCAGTTTTACTTTCCGATGCACCTCTGCAGGTTTACTGTATCCATTGGACCTTCCCATAGACGATGAAACACAGAAAATGCATCGAAATTAAGTATAAGAGACACAATGGCGACTTATGAACAGGAAGGCTGAGTCTTTCTACTGTCTATGTTTTGAGCGTTTCCTGTGTCACAAGCTTTACATTCCGATGCACCTCTGCAGGTTTACTGTATACATTGGACCTTCACAGTGACGATGAGACACTGATATTGCATCGGATGGAAATATAAGAGACAAAATGCGACTTAAGTACAGGAAGAATGTGTCTTTCGATTCTCAATGTTTTGAGCGTTTCCTGTGTCACCAGTTTTACATTCCGATGCACCTCTGCAGGTTTACTGTATACATTGGACCTTCCCATTGACGTTGAAACACAGAAATTGCATCGCAATTAAATATAAGAGTCACAACGCCGACTTAAGTACAAGAGAACTGAGTCTTCTTACGGTCTATGATTTGAGCGATTCCTGTGTCACCAATTTTACATTCCGATGCACCTCTGCAGGTTTACTGTATCCCTTGGATCTTCCAATTGACGATGAAACACAGAAATTGCATCGGAATTAAATGTAAGAGACCCAATGTTGACTTAAGTACAGGAACATTGAGTCTTCCTACTGTCTATATTTCGAGCGTTTCCTGCGTCACCAATTTTACTTTCCGATGCACCTCTGCAGGTTTACTGTATCCATTGGACCTTCCCATAGACGATGAAACACAGAAAATGCATGGAAATTAACTATAAGAGACACAATGGCGACTTAAGAACAGGAAGGCTGAGTCTTTCTACTGTCTATATTTTGAGCGTTCCCTGTGTCACCAGTTTTACATTCCGATGCACCTCTGCAGGTTTACTGTATCCCTTGGATCTTCCCATTGACGATGAAACACAGAAATAGCATCGGAATTAAATATAAGAGACATAATGCCGACTTAAGTACAGGAACATTGAGTCTTCCTACTGTCTATGTTTTCAGCGTTTCTTGCGTCACCAGTTTTATATTCCGATGCACCTCTGCAGGTTTACTGTATCCATTGGACCTTCCCATTGACGATGAAACACAGAAATTACATCGGAATTAAATATAAGAGACAGAACGCCGACTTAAGTACAAGAAAACTGCTCTTCTTACTGTCTATGTTTTGAACGATTCCAGTGTCGCCAGTTTTACATTTGGAAGCACCTCTGCTGGTTTACTGTGTCCCTTAGACCTTCCCATTGGCGATAAAACACAGAAATTGCATCGGAATTAAATATAAGAGACACAACGCCGACTTAAGTACAAGAAAACTGATTCCTCTTACGGTCTATGTTTTGAGCATTTCCAGTGTCGCCAGTTTTACATTCCGATGCACCTTTGCTGGTTTACTGTGTCCCTTGGACCTTCCCATTGGCGAAGAAACGCAGAAATTGAATCGGAATTAAATATAAGAGATACAATGACGTCTTAAGTACAGGAAGACAGAGTCTTCCAACAGTCTAGGTTTTGAGCGTTTCCTGTGTCACCAGTTTTACATTCCGATGCACCTCTGCAGGTTTTCCTGTATCCCTTGGACCTTCACAGTGACGATGAAACACAGAAATTGCATCGGAATTATATATAAGAGACACAGTGCCGACTTAAGTACAGGAAGACTGAGTCTTCCTATTGTCTATGTTTGAGCGTTTCCTGTGTCACCAGTTTTACATTCCGACACATCTCTGCAGGTTTACTGTATCCATTGGACTCTCACAGTGACAATGAAACACAGAAATTGCATCGGAATGAAATATAAGAGACACAATGTCGGCTTAAGTACAGGAAGAGTTTGTCTTTCTATTGTCTATGATTTGAGCGTTTCCTGTGTCACCAGTTTTACATTCCGATGCACCTCTGCAGGTTTACTGTATCCATTGTACCTTCCCATTGATGATGAAACACAGAAATTGCATCGGAATTAAATGTAAGAGACACAATGCCGACTTAGGTACAGGAAGACTGAGTCTTCCTACTGTCTATGTTTTGAGCGTTTCCTGTGTCATCACTTTTCCATTTTGATGCACCTCTGCAGGTTTACTGTATCCCTTGGACCTACACAGTGACGATGAAACACAGATATTGCATCGGAATTAAATATAAGAGACATAATGCCGACTTAAGTACAGCAAGACTGAGTCTTCCTACTGTCTATGATTTGAGCGTTTCCTGTGTCACCAGTTTTACATTCCAATGCACCTCTGCAGGTTTACTGTATCCGTTGGACCTTCCCATTGACGATGAAACACAGAAATTGCATCGGAATTAAATAAAAAAGACACAATGCCGACTTAAGTACAGGAAGACTGAGTCTTCCTACTGTCTATATTTCGAGCGTTTCCTGCGTCACCAATTTTACTTTCCGATGCACCTCTGCAGGTTTACTGTATCCATTGGACCTTCCCATAGACGATGAGACACAGAAAATGCATCGAAATTAAATATAAGACACACAATGGCGACTTCAGAACAGGAAGGCTGAGTCTTACTACTGTCTATATTTTGAGCGTTTCCTGTGTCACCAGTTTTACATTCCGATGCACCTCTGCAGGTTTACTGTATCCCTTTGATCTTCGCATTGACGATGAAACACAGAAATAGCATCGGAATTAAATATAAGAGATACAATGCCGACTTAAGTACAGGAACATTGAGTCTTCCTACTGTCTATGTTTTCAGCGTTTCTTGCGTCACCAGTTTCGCATTCCGATGCACCTCTGCAGGTTTACTGTATCCATTGCACCTTCCCATTGACGATGAAACACAGAAACTACATCGGAATTAAATATAAGAGACACAACGCCGACTTAAGTACAAGAAAACTGATTCTTCTTACGGTCTATGTTTTGAACGATTCCATTGTCACCAGTTTTACAATCGGAAGCACCTCTGCTGGTTTACTGTGTCCCTTAGACCTTCCCATTGGCGATAAAACACAGAAATTGCATCGGAATTAAATATAAGAGACACAATGACGTCTTAAGTACAGGAAGACAGAGTCTTCCAACTGTCTATGCTTTGAGCATTTCCTGTGTCACCAGTTTTACATTCCGATTCACCTCTGCAGGTTTTCCTGTATCCCTTGGACCTTCACAGTGACGATGAAACACAGAAGTAGCATCGGAATTATATATAAGAGACAGAACGCCGACTTAAGTGCAGAAAGACTGAGTCTTCCTACTGTCTATGTTTTGAGCGTTTCCTGTGTCACCAGTTTCACATTCCGATGCACCTCTGCAGGTATAGTGTTTCCCTTCGACTTTCTCGTTGACGATGAAACACAGAATTTGCATCAGAATTAAATATAAAAGACACAATGCCGACTTAAGTACAGGAAGACTGAGTCTTCCTACTGTCTATGCTTTGAGCGTTTCCTGTGTCACCAGTTTTACATTCCGATACACCTCTGCAGGTTTTCCTGTATCCCTTGGATCTTCCCATTGACGATGAAACACAGAAATAGCATCGGAATTAAATATAAGAGACACAATGCCGACTTAAGTACAGGAACATTGAGTCTTCCTACTGTCTATGTTTTCAGCGTTTCTTGCGTCACCAGTTTTACATTCCGATGCACCTCTGCAGGTTTCCTGTATCCATTGGACCTTCCCATTGACGATGAAACACAGAAATTACATCGGAATTAAACATAAGAGACACAACGCCGACTTAAGTACAAGAAAACTGCTCTTCTTACGGTCTATGTTTGGAACGATTCCAGTGTCACCAGTTTTACATTCGGAAGCACCTCTGCTGGTTTACTGTGTCCCTTAGACCATCCCATTGGCGATAAAACACAGAAATTGCATCGGAATTAAATACAAGAGACACAACGCCGACTTAAGTACAAGAAAACTGATTCCTCTTACGGTCTATGTTTTGAGCATTTCCAGTGTCACCAGTTTTACATTCCGATGCACCTCTGCTGGTTTACTGTGTCCCTTGGACCTTCCCATTGGCGAAGAAACGCAGAAATTGCATCGGAATTATATATAAGAGACACAATGCCGACTTAAGTACAGGAAGACTGAGTCTTCCTACTGTCAATGTTTTGAGCTTTTCCTGTGTCACCAGTTTCACATTCCGATGCACCTCTGCAGGTATAGTGTTTCCCTTCAACTTTCCCATTGACGATGAAACACAGAAATTGCATCGGAATTAAATATAAGAGACACAATGACGACATAAGTACAGGAAGACAGAGTCTTCCTACTGTCTATGTTTGAGCGTTTCCTGTGTCATCAGTTCTACATTCCGATGCACCTCTACAGGTTTACTGCATCCATTGGACCCCCCCCCCCATTGACGATGAAACTCAGAAATTGCATCGGAATTAAATATAAAAGACACAAAGCCGACTTAAGTACAGGAAGACTGAGTCTTCCTATTGTCTTGAGCGTTTCCTGTGTCACTAGTTTTACATTCCGATACATCTCTGCAGGTTTACTGTATCCATTGGACTTTCACAGTGACAATGAAATACAGAAATTGCATCGGAATGAAATATAAGAGACACAATGTCGACTTAAGTACAGGAAGAGTGTGTCTTTCTATTGTCTATGATTTGAGCGTTTCCTGCGTCACCAGTTTTACATTCCGATGCACCTCTGCAGGTTTACTGTATCCATCGGACCTTCCCATTGACGATGAATCACAGAAATTGCATCGGAATTAAATATAAAAGACACAAAGCCGACTTATGTACTGGAAGACTGAGTCTTCCTATTGTCTATGTTTTGAGCGTTTCCTGTGTCACCAGTTTTACATTCCGATACATCTCTGCAGGTTTACTGTATCCATTGGACTTTCTCAGTGACAATGAAACACAGAAATTGCATCGGAATGAAATATAAGAGACACAATGTCGACTTAAGTACAGGAAGAGTGTGTCTTTCTATTGTCTATGATTTGAGCGTTTCCTGTGTCACCAGTTTTACATTCCGATGCACCTCTGCAGGTTTACTGTATCCATTGTACCTTCCCGTTGACGATGAAACACAGAAATTGCATCGGAATTAAATGTAAGAGACACAATGCCGACTTAGGTACAGGAAGACTGAGTCTTCCTACTGTCTATGTTTTGAGCTTTTCCTGTGTCACCAGTTTCACATTCCGATGCACCTCTGCAGGTATAGTGTTTCCCTTCGACTTTCCCATTGACGATGAAACACAGAAATTGCATCGGAATTAAATATAAGAGATACAATGCCGACTTAAGTACAGGAAGACTGAGTCTTCCTACTGTCTATGTTTTGAGCGTTTCCTGTGTCATCAGTTTTACTTTCCGATGCACCTCTGCAGGTTTACTGTATCCATTGGACCTTCCCATAGACGATGAAACACAGAAAATGCATCGAAATTAAGTATAAGAGACACAATGGCGACTTAAGAACAGGAAGGCTGAGTCTTTCTACTGTCTATGTTTTGAGCGTTTCCTGTGTCACAAGCTTTACATTCCGATGCACCTCTGCAGGTTTACTGTATACATTGGACCTTCACAGTGACGATGAGACACTGATATTGCATCGGAATGAAATATAAGAGACACAATGCGACTTAAGTACAGGAAGAATGTGTCTTTCGATTCTCAATGTTTTGAGCGTTTCCTGTGTCACCAGTTTTACATTCCGATCCACCTCTGCAGGTTTACTGTATACATTGGACCTTCCCATTGACGTTGAAACACAGAAATTGCATCGCAATTAAATATAAGAGTCACAACGCCGACTTAAGTACAAGAGAACTGAGTCTTCTTACGGTCTATGATTTGAGCGATTCCTGTGTCACCAATTTTACATTCCGATGCATCTCTGCAGGTTTACTGTATCCCTTGGATCTTCCAATTGACGATGAAACACAGAAATTGCATCGGAATTAAATGAAAGAGACCCAATGTTGACTTAAGTACAGGAAGATTGAGTCTTCCTACTGGCTATATTTCGAGCGTTTCCTGCGTCACCAATTTTACTTTCCGATGCACCTCTGCAGGTTTACTGTATCCATTGGACCTTCCCATAGACGATGAAACACAGAAAATGCATCGAAATTAAGTATAAGAGACACAATGGCGACTTAAGAACAGGAAGGCTGAGTCTTTCTACTGTCTATATTTTGAGCGTTTCCTGTGTCACCAGTTTTACATTCCGATGCACCTCTGCAGGTTTACTGTATCCCTTGGATCTTCCCATTGACGATGAAACACAGAAATAGCATCGGAATTAAATATAAGAGACATAATGCCGACTTAAGTACAGGAACATTGAGTCTTCCTAATGTCTATGTTTCAGCGTTTCTTGCGTCACCAGTTTTATATTCCGATGCACCTCTGCAGGTTTACTGTATCCATTGGACCTTCCCATTGACGATGAAACACAGAAATTACATCGGAATTAAATATAAGAGGCAGTACGCCGACTTAAGTACAAGAAAACTGCTCTTCTTACGGTCTATGTTTTGAACGATTCCAGTGTCGCCAGTTTTACATTCGGAAGCACCTCTGCTGGTTTACTGTGTCCCTTAGACCTTCCCATTGGCGATAAAACACAGAAATTGCATCGGAATTAAATATAAGAGACACAACGCTGACTTAAGTACAAGAAAACTGATTCCTCTTACGGTCTATGTTTTGAGCATTTCCAGTGTCACCAGTTTTACATTCCGATGCACCTTTGCTGGTTTACTGTGTCCCTTGGACCTTCCCATTGGCGAAGAAACGCAGAAATTGAATCGGAATTAAATATAAGAGATACAATGACGTCTTAAGTACAGGAAGACAGAGTCTTCCAACTGTCTAGGTTTTGAGCGTTTCCTGTGTCACCAGTTTTACATTCCGATGCACCTCTGCAGGTTTTCCTGTATCCCTTGGACCTTCACAGTGACGATGAAACACAGAAATTGCATCGGAATTATATATAAGAGACACAGTGCCGACTTAAGTACAGGAAGACTGAGTCTTCCTACTGTCTATGTTTTGAGCTTTTCCTGTGTCACCAGTTTCACATTCCGATGCACCTCTGCAGGTATAGTGTTTCCCTTCAACTTTCCCATTGACGATGAAACACAGAAATTGCATCGGAATGAAATATAAGAGACACAATGACGACTTAAGTACAGGAAGACTGAGTCTTCCTACTGTCTATGTTTGAGCGTTTCCTGTGTCATCAGTTCTACATTCCGATGCACCTCTACAGGTTTACTGCATCCATTGGACCCCCCCCATTGACGATGAAACACAGAAATTGCATCGGAATTAAATATAAAAGACACAAAGCCGACTTAAGTACAGGAAGACTGAGTCTTCCTATTGTCTATGTTTTGAGCGTTTCCTGTGTCACCAGTTTTACATTCCGACACATCTCTGCAGGTTTACTGTATCCATTGGACTTTCACAGTGACAATGAAACACAGAAATTGCATCGGAATGAAATATAAGAGACACAATGTCGACTTAAGTACAGGAAGAGTTTGTCTTTCTATTGTCTATGATTTGAGCGTTTCCTGTGTCACCAGTTTTACATTCCGATGCACCTCTGCAGGTTTACTGTATCCATTGTACCTTCCCATTGATGATGAAACACAGAAATTGCATCGGAATTAAATGTAAGAGACACAATGCCGACTTAGGTACAGGAAGACTGAGTCTTCCTACTGTCTATGTTTTGAGCGTTTCCTGTGTCATCACTTTTCCATTTTGATGCACCTCTGCAGGTTTACTGTATCCCTTGGACCTACACAGTGACGATGAAACACAGATATTGCATCGGAATTAAATATAAGAGACACAATGCCGACTTAAGTACAGCAAGACTGAGTCTTCCTACTGTCTATGATTTGAGCGTTTCCTGTGTCACCAGTTTTACATTCCAATGCACCTCTGCAGGTTTACTGTATCCGTTGGACCTTCCCATTGACGATGAAACACAGAAATTGCATCGGAATTAAATAAAAAAGACACAATGCCGACTTAAGTACAGGAAGACTGAGTCTTCCTACTGTCTATGTTTTGAGCGTTTCCTGTGTCACAAGCTTTACATTCCGATGCACCTCTGCAGGTTTACTGCATACATTGGACCTTCACAGTGACGATGAGACACTGAAATTGCATGGGAATGAAATATAAGAGACACAATGCGACTTAAGTACAGGAAGAGTGTGTCTTTCGATTCTCAATGTTTTGAGCGTTTCCTGTGTCACCAGTTCTACATTCCGATGCACCTTTGCAGGTTTACTGTATCCATTGGACCCCCCATTGACGATGAAACACAGAAATTGCATCGGAATTAAATATAAGAGATACAATGACGTCTTAAGACACAATGCCGACTTAAGTACAGGAAGACTGAGTCTTCCTACTGTCTATGTTTTGAGCGTTTCCTGTGTAACCAGTTTTACATTCCAATGCATCTCTGCAGGTTTACTGTATCCATTGGACTTTCAAAGTGACAATGAAACACAGAAATTGCATCGGAATGAGATATCAGAGACACAATGTCGACTTAAGTACAGGAAGAGTGTGTCTTTCTATTGTCTATGATTTTAGCGTTTCCTGTGTCACCACTTTTACATTCCGATGCACCTCTGCAGGTATACTGTTTCCCTTCGACATTCCCATTGACGATGAAATACAGAAATTGCATCAGAATTAAATATAAGAGACACAATGCCGACTTAAGTACAGGAAGACTGAGTCTTCCTACTGTCTATGTTTTGAGCGTTTCCTGTGTCATCAGTTTTACATTCCAATGCACCTCTGCAGGTTTACTGTATCCATTGGACCTTCCCATTGACGATGAAACACAGAAAATGCATCGGAATTAAATAAAAAAGACACAATGCCGACTTAAGTACAGGATGACTGAGTCTTCCTACTGTCTATGTTTTGAGCGTTTCCTGTGTCACAAGCTTTACATTCCGATGCACATCTGCAGGTTTACTGTAACCATTGGGCCTTCACAATGACGATGAGACACTGAAATTGCATCGGAATATAATATAAGAGACACAATGGGGACTTATGAACAGGAAGGCTGAGTCTTACTACTGTCTATATTTTGAGCGTTTCCTGTGTCACCAGTTTTACATTCCGATGCACCTCTGCAGGTTTACTGTATACATTGGACCTTCCCATTGACGTTGATACACAGAAATTGCCTCGCAATTAAATATAAGAGACAGAAGGCCGACTAAAGTACAATAGAACTGAGTCTTCTTACGGTCTATGATTTGAGCGATTCCTTTGTCACCAGTTTTACATTCCAATTCACCTCTGCAGGTTTAGTGTATCCCTTGGACCTTCCCATAGACGATGAAACACAGAAATTGCATTGGAATTAAATATAAGAGACACAATGGGGTCTTAAGAACAGAAAGGCTGAGTCTTACTACTGTCTATATAATGAGCGTTTCCTGTGTCACCAGTTTTACATTCCGATGCACCTCTGCAGGTTTACTGTATAACTTGGATCTTCCCATTGACAATGAAACACAGAAATAGCATCGGAATTAAATGTAAGAGACACAATGCAGACTTAAGTACAGGAACATTGAGTCTTCCTTCTGTCTATGTTTCCAGCGTTTCCTGCGTCGCCAGTTTTACATTCCGATGCACCTCTGCAGGTTTACTGTATCCATTGGACCTTCACAGTGACGATGAGACACTGAAATTGCATCTGAATGAAATATAAAAGACACAAAGCCGACTTAAGTACGGGAAGACTGAGTCTTCCTATTGTCTATGTTTTGAGCGTTTCCTGTGTCACCAGTTTTACATTCCGATGCATCTCTGCAGGTTTACTGTATCCATTGGACTTTCACAGTGACAATGAAACACAGAAATTGCATCGGAATGAAATAAAAGAGACACAATGTCGACTTAAGTACAGGAAGAGTGTGTCTTTCTATTGTCTATGATTTGAGCGTTTCCTGTGTCACCAGTTTTACATTCCGATGCACCTCTGCAGGTTTACTGTATCCATTGTACCTTCCCACTGACGATGAAACACAGAAATTGCATCGGAATTAAATATAAGAGACACAATGCCGACTTAGGTACAGGAAGACTGAGTCTTCCTACTGTCTATGTTTTGAGCGTTTCCTGTGTCATCAGTATTCCATTTTGATGCACCTCTGCAGGTTTACTGTATCTCTTGGACCTACACAGTGACGATGAAACACAGAAATTGCATCGGAAATTAATATAAGAGACACAATGCCGACTTAAGTACAGCAAGACTGAGTCTTCATACTGTCTGTGTTTTGAGCGTTTCCTGTGTCATCAGTTCTACATTCCGATGCACCTCTGCAGGTTTACTGTATCCATTGGACCCCCCATTGACGATGAAACACAGAAATTGCATCGGAATTAAATATAAAAGACACAATGCCGACTTAAGTACAGGTAGACTGAGTCTTCCTACTGTCTATGTTTTGAACGATTCCAGTGTCACCAGTTTTACATTCCGATGCACCTCTGCTGGTTTACTGTGTCCCTTGGACCTTCCCATTTTCGATGAAACACAGAAATTGCATCGGAATTAAATATATGAGACACAATGACGTCTTAAGTACAGTAAGACAGAGTCTTCCAACTGTCTATGCTTTGAGCGTTTCCTGCGTCACCAGTTTTACATTCCGATACACCTCTGCAGGTTTACTGTATCCCATGCACATTCCCATTGACAATGAAACACAGAAATTACATCGGACTTAAATATAACAGACACAATGCCGACTTAAGTACAGGAAGACTGAGTCTTCCTACTTTCTATGTTTTGAGCGTGTCCTGTTTCACCAGTTTTACATTCCGATGCACCTCTGCAGGTTTACTGTATCCCTTGGACTTTACCATTGACGAAGAACCACAGAAATTGCATCGGAATTAAATATAAGAGACACAATGCCGACTTAAGTACAGGAAGACTGAGTCTTCCTACTGTCTATGTTTTGAGCGTTTCCTGTGTCACCAGTTTTACATTCCAATGCATCTCTGCAGATTTACTGTATCCATTGGACTTTCAAAGTGACAATGAAACACAGAAATTGCATCGGAATGAGATTTCAGAGACACAATGTCGACTTAAGTACAGGAAGAGTGTGTCTTTCTATTGTCTATGATTTGAGCGTTTCCTGTGTTACCACTTTTACATTCCGATGCACCTCTGCAGGTTTACTGTATCCATTGGACCTTCCCATTGACGATGAAACACAGAAATTGCATCGGAATTAAATATAAGAGACACAATGCCGACTTAGGTACAGGAAGACTGAGTCTTCCTACTCTCTATGTTTTGAGCGTTTTCTGTGTCATCAGTTTTCCATTTTGATGCACCTCTGCAGGTTTACTGTATCCCTTGGACTTACACAGTGACGATGAAACACAGAAATTGCATCGGAATTAAATATAAGAGCCACAATGCCGCCGTAAGTACAGGAAGACTGAGTCTCCCTACTGTCTATGATTTTAGCCTTTGCTGTGTCACCAGTTTTACATTCCGATGCACCTCTGCAGGTATACTGTTTCCCTTCGACATTCCCATTGACGATGAAATACAGAAATTGCATCGGAATTAAATATAAGAGACACATTGCCCACTTAAGTACAGGAAGACTGAGTCTTCCTACTGTCTATGTTTTGAGCGTTTCCTGTGTCATCAGTTTTACACTCCAATGCACCTCTGCAGGTTTACTGTATCCATTTGACCTTCTCATTGACGATGAAACACAGAAATTGTATCGGAATTAAGTAAAGAAGACACAATGCCGACTTAAGTACAGGAAGACTGAGTCTTCCTACTGTCTATGTTTTGAGCGTTTCCTGTGTCACAATCTTTACATTCCGATGCTCTTCTGCAGGTTTTCTGTATCCATTGGACCTTCACAATGACGATGAGACACTGAAATTGCATCGGAATAAAATATAAGAGACACAATGCGACTTAAGTACAGGAAGAGTGTGTCTTTCAATTGTCTATGTTTTGAGCGTTTCCTGTGTCACCAGTTTTACATTCCGATGCACCTCTGCAGGTTTACTGTATACATTGGACTTTCCCATTGACGTTGAAACACAGAAATTGCATCGGAATTGATTATTAGAGACACGATGCCGACTTAAGTACAGGAAGACTGAGTCTACCTACTGTCAATGTTTGAGCGTTTCTTGTGTCAACAGGTTTACATTCCGATGCACCTCTGCAGGTTAACTGTATCCGTTGGACCTTCCCATTGACGATGAAACACATAAATTGCATCGGAATTAAATAAAAAAGACACAATGTCGACTTAAGTACAGGAAGACTGAGTCTTCCTACTGTCTCTGTTTTGAGCGTTTCCTATGTCACAAGCTTTACATTCCGATGCACTTCTGCAGGTTTACTGTATCCATTGGACCTTCACAGTGACGATGAGACACGGAAATTACATCGGAATGAAATATAAGAGACACAATGCGACTTAAGTACAGGAAGAGTGTGTCTTCCGATTCTCAATGTTTTGAGCGTTTCCTGTGTCACCAGTTTTACTTTCCGATGCACCTCTGCAGGTTTACTGTATTCATTGGACCTTCCCATTGACGTTGAAACACAGAAATTTCATCGCAATTAAATATAAGAGTCACAACGCCGACTTAAGTACAAGAGAACTGAGTCTTCTAACGGTCTATGATTTGAGCGATTCCTGTGTCACCAATTTTACATTCCGATGCACCCCTGCAGGTTTGCTGTATCCCTTGGACCTTCCCATTGACGACTAAACACAGAAATTGCATCGGATATAAATATAAGAGACACAATGCCGACTTAAGAACAGGAATTCCGAGTCTTCCTACTGTCTATGTTTTGAGCATTTCCTGTGTCACCAGTTTTACATTCCGATGCACCTCTGCAGGTTTACTGTATCCCTTGGATCTTCCAATTGACGATGAAGCACAGAAATTGCATCGAAATTAAATGTAAGAATCACAATCCCGACTTAGGTACAGGAAGTCTGAGTCTTCCTACTGTCTATGCTTTGAGCGTATTCTGTGTCATCAGTTTTACATTTTGATGCACCTGTGCAGGTTTACTGTATCCCTTGGACATTCACAGTGACGATGGAACACAGAAATTGCATCTAAATTAAATATAAGAGGCACAATGCCGACTTCAGTACAAGAAAACTGAGTCTTCTTAGGGTCTATGTTTAGACCGCTTCCTGTTTCACCAGTTTTACATTCCGATGCACCTCTGCAGGTTTACTGTATCCCTTGGACATTCCCATTGACGATGAAACACAAAAATATCATCGGAACTAAATATAAGATACACAATGCCGACTTAAGAACAGGAAGGCTGAGTCTTCCTACTGTCTATGTTTTGAGAATTTCCTGTGTCACCAGTTTTGCATTCAGATACACCTCAGCAGGTTTACTGTATCCCTTGGATCTTCCCATTTCGATGAAACACAGAAATTGCATCGGAATTAAATATAAGAGACACAATGCCGACTTAAGTGCAGGAACATTGAGTCTTCTTAGGGTCTATGTTATGAGCGCATGCTGTGTCACCAGTTTTACATTCCGATGCACCTCTGCAGGGTTACTGTATCCCTTGGGCCCTCCCATTGACGATGAAACACAGAAATTGCATCGGAATTAAATATAAGAGACACAATGCCGACTTAAGTACAGAAAGATTGAGTCTTCCTAATGTCTATGTTTTGAGCGCTTCCTGTGTCACCAGTTTTACATTCCGATGCACCACTGCAGGTTTACTGTATCCCTTGCACCTTCCCATTGACAATGAAACACAGTAATTACGTCGGACTTAAATATAACAGACACAATGCCGACTTAAGTACAGGAAGACTGAGTCTTCCTACTGACTTTGTTTTGAGTGTTTCATGTGTATCCAGTTTTACATTCCGATGCACCTCTTCAGGTTTACTGTATCCCTTGGACTTTACCATTGACGATGAAACACAGAAATTGCATCGGAATTAAATATAAGAGACACAATGCCGACTTAAGTACAGGAAGACTGAGATTTCCTACTGTCAATGTTTGAGCGTTTCCTGTGTCACCAGTTTTACACTCCGATGCACCTCTGCAGGTTTACTGTATTCCTTGGATCTTCCCATTGACGATGAAACACAGAAACTGCATCGGAATTAAATGTAAGAGACACAATTCCGACTTAAGTACAGGAACATTGAGTCTTCCTACTGTCTATGTTTTCAGCGTTTCCTACGTCACCAGTTTTACCCCCGGATGCACCTCTGCAGGTTAACTGTATGCACTGGACCTTCCCATTGTCGATGAAACACAGAAATTACATCGGAATTAAATATAAGAGACACAACGCTGACTTAAGTACAAGAAAACTGATTCTTCCTACGGTCTATGTTTTTAGCGTTTCCAGTGTCAGCAGTTTTACATTCCGATGTACCTCTGCTGGTTTACTGTGTCCCTTGGACCTTCCCATTGGCGATGAAACACAGAAATTGCATCGGAATTAAATATAAGAGACACAATGACGTCTTAAGGAGAGGAAGACACAGTCTTCCAACTGTCTATGTTTTGAGCGTTTCCTGTCACCAGTTTTACATTCCGATGCACCTCTGCAGGTATACTGTTTCCCTTCGACTTTCCCATTGACGATGAAACACAGAAATTGCATCGGAAATAAATATAAGAGACACAATGCCGACTTAAGTACAGGAAGACTGAGTCTTCCTACTGTCTATGTTTTGAGCGTTTCCTGTGTCATCAGTTCTACATTCCGATGCACCTCTGCAGGTTTACTGTATCCATTGAACCCCTCATTGACGATGAAACACAGAAATTGCATCGGAATTAAATATAAAAGACACAATGCCGACTTAAGTACAGGAAGACTGAGTCTTTCCACTGTCTATGTTTTGAGCGTTTCCTGTGTCACCAGTTTTACACTCCGATCCTTCTCTGCAGGTTTACTGTATCCATTGGACCTTCACAGTGACGATGAATCACAGAAATTGCATCTAAATTAAATATAAGAGGCACAATGCCAACTTCAGTACAAGAAAACTGAGTCTTCTTAGGGTCTATGTTTTGACCGCTTCCTGTGTCACCAGTTTTATATTCCGATGCACCTCTGCCGGTTTACTGTATCCCTTGCACCTTCCCACTGACGACGAAACACAGAAATTGCATCGGATTTAAATATAAGAGACACAATGCCGACTTAAGTACAGGAAGACTGATTATTCCTACTGTCTATGTTTTGATCGTTTCCTGTGTCACCAGTTTTACATTCCGATGCAACTGTGCGATTTTACTGTATCCATTGGACCTTCCCATTGACGATGAAACACGAAAATATCATCGGAACTAAATATAAGTGACACAATGCCGACTTAAGAACAGGAAGGCTGAGTCTTCCTACCGTCTATGTTTTGAGAAATTCCTGTGTCACCAGTTTTACATTCCGATGCACCTCTGCAGGTTTACTGTATCCCTTGGATCTTCCCATTGACGATGAAACACAGAAATAGCATCGGAATTAAATATAAGAAACACAATGCCGACTTAAGTACAGGAACATTGAGTCTTCCTACTGTCTATGATTTCAGCGTTTCCTGCGTCACCAGTTTTACATTCCGATGCACCTCTGCAGGTTTACTGTATCCATTGGACCTTCCCATTGACGATGAAACACAGAAATTACATCGGAATTAAATATAAGAGACACAACGCCGACATAAGTACAAGAAAACTGATTCTTCTTACGGTCTATGTTTTGAACGATTCCAGTGTCACCAGTTTTACATTCCTATGCACCTCTGCTGGTTTACTGTTTCCCTTGGACCTTCCCATTGGCGATGAAACACAGAAATTGCATCGGAATTAAATATAAGAGACACAATGACGTCTTAAGTACAGGAAGACAGAGTCTTCCAACTGTCTATGCTTTGAGCGTTTCCTGTGTCACCAGTTTTACATTCGGATACACCTCTGCAGGCTTTCCTGTATCCCTTGGACCTTCACAGTGACGATGAAACACAGAAATAGCATCGGAATTATAAATAAGAGACAGAACGCCGACTTAAGTACAGGAAGACTGAGTCTTCCTACTGTCTATGTTTTGAAAGTTTCCTGTGTCATCAGTTCTACATTCCGATGCATCTCTGCAGGTTTGCTGTATCCATTGGACCCCCATTGACGATGAAACACAGAAATTGCATCGGAATTAAATGTAAGAGACACAATGCCGACTTAGGTACAGGAAGACTGAGTCTTCCTACTGTCTATGTTTTGAGCGTTTCCTGTGTCGTCAGTTTTCCATTTTGATGCACCTCTGCAGGTTTACTGTATCCCTTGGACCTACACAGTGACGATGAAACACAGATATTGCATCGGAATTAAATATAAGAGACACAATGCCGACTTAAGTAGAGGAAGACTGAGTCTTCCTACTGTCTACCTTTTGAGCGTTTCCTGTGTCACCAGTTTTACATTCCGATGCACCTCTGCAGGTATACTGTTTCCCTTCGACTTTCCCATTGAGGATGAAACACAGAAATTGCATCGGAATTAAATATAAGAGACACAATGCCGACTTAAGTACAGGAAGACTGAGTCTTCCTACTGTCTATGTTTTGAGCGTTTCCTGTGTCATCAGTTTTACACTCCAATGCACCTCTGCAGGTTTACTGTATCCATTTGACCTTCCCATTGACGATGAAACACAGTAATTGCATCGGAATTAAATAAAAAAGACACAATGCCGACTTAAGTACAGGAAGACTGAGTCTTCCTGCTGTCTATGTTTTGAGCGTTTCCTGTGTCACAATCTTTAAATCCCGATGCACCTCTGCAGGTTTACTGTATACATTGGACCTTCACAATGACGATGAGACACTGAAATTGCATCGGAATAAAATACAAGAGACACAATGCGACTTAAGTACAGGAAGAGTGTGTATTTCAATTGCCTATGTTTTGAGCGTTTCCTGTGTCACCAGTTTTACATTCCGATGCACCTCTGCAGGATTACTGTATACATTGGCCTTTCCCATGGACGTTGAAACACAGAAATTGCATCGCAATTAAATATAAGAGACAGAACGCCATCTTAAGTACAATAGAACTGAGTCGTCTTACGGTCTATGATTTGAGCGATTCCTTTGTCACCAGTTATACATTCCAATTCACCTCTGCAGGTTTACTGTATACCTTGGACCTTACCATTGACGATGAAACACAGAAATTGCATCGGAGTTGAATATAAGAGACACAATGCCGACTTAAGTACAGGAAGACTGAGTCTTCCTACTGTCAATGTTTGAGCGTTTCTTGTGTCAACAGCTTTACATTCCGATGCACCTCTGCAGGTTTACTGTATAACTTGGACCTTCCCATTGACGATGAAACACAGGAATTGCATCGGAATTAAATGTAAGAGACACAATGCCGACTTAGGTACAGGAAGTCTGAGTCTTCCTACTGTCTATGCTTTGAGCGTATTCTGTGTCATCAGTTTTACATTTTGATGTACCTCTGCAGGTTTACTGTATCCCTTGGACCTTCACAGTGACGATGGAATACAGATATTGCATCTAAATTAAATATAAGAGGCACAATGCCGACTTCAGTACAAGAAAACTGAGTCTTCTTAGGGTCTATGTTATGAGCGAATGCTGTGTCATCAGTTTTACATTCCGATGCAAATCTGCAGGGTTACTGTATCCCTTGGACCTTCCCATTGACGATGAAACACAGAAATTGCATCGGAATTAAATATAAGAGACACAATGCCGACTTAAGTACAGAAAGACTGAGTCTTCCTACTGTCTATGTTTTGAGCGTTTCCTGTGTCACCAGTTTTACATTCCGATGCACCACTGCAGGTTTACTGTATCCCTTGCACCTTCCCATTGACAATGAAACACAGAAATTACGGCGGACTTAAATATAATAGACACAATGCCGACTTAAGTACAGGAAGACTGAGTCTTCCTACTGTCTATGCTTAGAGCGTTTCCTGTGTCTCCAGTTTTACATTCCGATTTACCTCTGCAGGTTTACTGTATACCTTGGACTTTACCATTGACGATGAAACACAGAAATTGCATCGGAATTAAATATAAGAGACACAATGCCGACATAAGTACAGGAAGACTGTGTCTTCCTTCTGTCTATGTTTTGAGCGTTTCCTGTGTCACCAGTTTTACATTCCGATCCTCCTCTGCAGGTTTACTGTATCCATTGGACCTTCCCATTGACGATGAAACACAGAAATTGCATCGGAATTAAATGTAAGAGACACAATGCCGATTTAGGTACAGGAAGACTGAGTCTTCCTACTGTCTATGTTTTAAGCGTATTCTGTGTCATCAGTTTTACATTTTGATGCACCTCTGCAGGTTTACTGTAGCCCTTGGACCTTCACATTGACGATGAAACACAGAAATTGCTTCTAAATTAAATATAAGAGGCACAATGCCGACTTCAGTACAAGAGAACTGAGTCTTATTAGGGTCTATGTTTTGACCGCTCTCTGTGTCACCAGTTTTACATTCCGATGCACCTCTGCAGGTTTACTGTATCCCTTGGACCTTCCCATTGACGACGAAACACAGAAATTGCATCGGATTTAAATATAAGAGACACAATGCCGACTTAAGTACAGGAAAACTGAGAATTCCTACAGTCTATGTTTTGATCATTTCCTGTGTCACCAGTTTTACATTCCGATGCACCTCTGCAGGTTTACTGTATCCCTTGGGTCTTCCCATTGACGATGAAGCACAGAAATTGCTTCGGAATTAAATATAAGGGACACAATGCCGACTTAAGTACAGGAAGACTGAGTCTTCCTACTGTCTATGTTTTGAGCGTTTAATGTGTCTCCAGTTTTACATTCCGATGCAACTCTGCAGGTTTACTGTATCCCTTGGACCTTCCCATTGACGACGAAACACAGAAATTGCATCGGATTTAAATATAAGAGACACAATGCCGACTTAAGTACAGGAAAACTGAGTCTTCCTACTGTCAATGTTTGAGCGTTTCTTGTGTCAACAGCTTTACATTCCGATGCACCTCTGCAGGTTTACTGTATAACTTGGACCTTCCCATTGACGATGAAACACAGGAATTGCATCGGAATTAAATGTAAGAGACACAATGCCGACTTAGGTACAGGAAGTCTGAGTCTTCCTACTGTCTATGCTTTGAGCGTATTCTGTGTCATCAGTTTTACATTTTGATGTACCTCTGCAGGTTTACTGTATCCCTTGGACCTTCACAGTGACGATGGAATACAGATATTGCATCTAAATTAAATATAAGAGGCACAATGCCGACTTCAGTACAAGAAAACTGAGTCTTCTTAGGGTCTATGTTATGAGCGAATGCTGTGTCATCAGTTTTACATTCCGATGCAAATCTGCAGGGTTACTGTATCCCTTGGACCTTCCCATTGACGATGAAACACAGAAATTGCATCGGAATTAAATATAAGAGACACAATGCCGACTTAAGTACAGAAAGACTGAGTCTTCCTACTGTCTATGTTTTGAGCGTTTCCTGTGTCACCAGTTTTACATTCCGATGCACCACTGCAGGTTTACTGTATCCCTTGCACCTTCCCATTGACAATGAAACACAGAAATTACGGCGGACTTAAATATAATAGACACAATGCCGACTTAAGTACAGGAAGACTGAGTCTTCCTACTGTCTATGCTTAGAGCGTTTCCTGTGTCTCCAGTTTTACATTCCGATTTACCTCTGCAGGTTTACTGTATACCTTGGACTTTACCATTGACGATGAAACACAGAAATTGCATCGGAATTAAATATAAGAGACACAATGCCGACATAAGTACAGGAAGACTGTGTCTTCCTTCTGTCTATGTTTTGAGCGTTTCCTGTGTCACCAGTTTTACATTCCGATCCTCCTCTGCAGGTTTACTGTATCCATTGGACCTTCCCATTGACGATGAAACACAGAAATTGCATCGGAATTAAATGTAAGAGACACAATGCCGATTTAGGTACAGGAAGACTGAGTCTTCCTACTGTCTATGTTTTAAGCGTATTCTGTGTCATCAGTTTTACATTTTGATGCACCTCTGCAGGTTTACTGTAGCCCTTGGACCTTCACATTGACGATGAAACACAGAAATTGCTTCTAAATTAAATATAAGAGGCACAATGCCGACTTCAGTACAAGAGAACTGAGTCTTATTAGGGTCTATGTTTTGACCGCTCTCTGTGTCACCAGTTTTACATTCCGATGCACCTCTGCAGGTTTACTGTATCCCTTGGACCTTCCCATTGACGACGAAACACAGAAATTGCATCGGATTTAAATATAAGAGACACAATGCCGACTTAAGTACAGGAAAACTGAGAATTCCTACAGTCTATGTTTTGATCATTTCCTGTGTCACCAGTTTTACATTCCGATGCACCTCTGCAGGTTTACTGTATCCCTTGGGTCTTCCCATTGACGATGAAGCACAGAAATTGCTTCGGAATTAAATATAAGGGACACAATGCCGACTTAAGTACAGGAAGACTGAGTCTTCCTACTGTCTATGTTTTGAGCGTTTAATGTGTCTCCAGTTTTACATTCCGATGCAACTCTGCAGGTTTACTGTATCCCTTGGACCTTCCCATTGGCGACGAAACACAGAAATTGCATCGGATTTAAATATAAGAGACACAATGCCGACTTAAGTACAGGAAAACTGAGTCTTCCTACTGTCAATGTTTGAGCGTTTCTTGTGTCAACAGCTTTACATTCCGATGCACCTCTGCAGGTTTACTGTATAACTTGGACCTTCCCATTGACGATGAAACACAGGAATTGCATCGGAATTAAATGTAAGAGACACAATGCCGACTTAGGTACAGGAAGTCTGAGTCTTCCTACTGTCTATGCTTTGAGCGTATTCTGTGTCATCAGTTTTACATTTTGATGTACCTCTGCAGGTTTACTGTATCCCTTGGACCTTCACAGTGACGATGGAATACAGATATTGCATCTAAATTAAATATAAGAGGCACAATGCCGACTTCAGTACAAGAAAACTGAGTCTTCTTAGGGTCTATGTTATGAGCGAATGCTGTGTCATCAGTTTTACATTCCGATGCAAATCTGCAGGGTTACTGTATCCCTTGGACCTTCCCATTGACGATGAAACACAGAAATTGCATCGGAATTAAATATAAGAGACACAATGCCGACTTAAGTACAGAAAGACTGAGTCTTCCTACTGTCTATGTTTTGAGCGTTTCCTGTGTCACCAGTTTTACATTCCGATGCACCACTGCAGGTTTACTGTATCCCTTGCACCTTCCCATTGACAATGAAACACAGAAATTACGGCGGACTTAAATATAATAGACACAATGCCGACTTAAGTACAGGAAGACTGAGTCTTCCTACTGTCTATGGTTAGAGCGTTTCCTGTGTCTCCAGTTTTACATTCCGATTTACCTCTGCAGGTTTACTGTATACCTTGGACTTTACCATTGACGATGAAACACAGAAATTGCCTCGGAATTAAATATAAGAGACACAATGCCGACTTAAGTACAGGATGACTGAGTCTTCCTACTGTCTATGTTTTGAGCGTTTCCTGTGTCACCAGTTTTACATTCCGATCCACCTCTGCACGTTTACTGTATCCATTGGACCTTCCCATTAACGATGAAGCACAGAAATTGCATCGGAATTAAATATAAGAGACACAACGCCGACTTAAGTGCAAGAAAACTGAGACTTCTTCCGGTCTATGATTTGAGACTTTCCTGTGTCACCATTTTTGCATTACAATGCACCTCTGCAGGTTTACTCTATCCATTGGACCTACACAGTGACGATGAAACACAGAAATTGCATCGGAATTAAATATAATAGACACAATGCCGACTTAAGTACAGGAATTCTGAGTCTTCCTACTGTCTATGTTTTGAGCGTATCCTGTGTCACCAGTTTTACATTCCGATGCACCTCTGCAGGTATACTGTTTCCCTTCGACTTTCCCATTGATGATGAAACACAGAAATTGCATCGGAATTAAATATTAGAGACACAATGCCGACTTATGTAAAGGAAGACTGAGTCTTCCTACTGTCTATTTTTTGAGCGTTTTCTGTGTCATCAGTTTTACATTCCAATGCATCTCTGCTGGTTTAGTGTATCCGTTGGACCTTCCCATTGAGGATGAAACACAGAAATTGCATCGGAATTAAATAAAAAAGACACAATGCCGACTTAAGTACAGGAAGACTGAGTCTTCCTACTGTCTATGTTTTGAGCTTTCCTGTGTCACAAGCTTTACATTCCGATGCACCTCTGCAGGTTTACTGTATCCATTGGACCTCCACAGTGACGATGAGATATTGAAATTGCATCGGAATGAAATATAAGAGACACAATGCGACTTAAGTACAGGAAGAGTGTGTCTTTCAAATGTTTATGTTTTGAGCGTTTCCTGTGTCACCAGTTTTACATTCCGATGCACCTCTGCAGGTTTACTGTATACATTGGACCTTCCCATTGACGTGGAAACACAGAAATTGCATCGCAATAAAATATAAGAGACTCAACGCCGACTTAAGTACAAGAGAACTGAGTCTTCTTACGGTCTATGATTTCAGCGATTCCTGTGTCACCTGTTTTACATTCCAATTCACCTCTGCTGGTTTACTGTATCCCTTGGACCTTACCATTGACGATGAAACACAGAAATTGCATCTGAATTAAATATAAGAGATACAATGCCGACTTAAGTACAGGAAGACTATGTCTTAATACTGTCAATGTTTGAGCGTTTCCTGTGTCAACAGTTTTACATTCCGATGCACGTCTGCAGGTTTACTGTATCCCTTGGACCTTCCCATTGACGATGAAACACAGAAAATGAATCGGAATTAAATATAAGAGACACAATGCCGACTTAAGTACAGGAACACTGAGTCTTCCTACTGTCTATGTTTTGAGCGTTTCCTGTGTCACCAGTTTTACATTCCGATCCTCCTCTGCAGGTTTACTGTATCCATTGGACCTTCCCATTGACGACGAAACACAGAAATTGCATCGGAATTAAATGTAAGAGACACAATGCCGATTTAGGTACAGGAAGACTGAGTCTTCCTACTGTCTATGTTTTAAGCGTATTCTGTGTCATCAGTTTTACATTTTGATGCACCTCTGCAGGTTTACTGTAGCCCTTGGACCTTCACATTGACGATGAAACACAGAAATTGCTTCTAAATTAAATATAAGAGGCACAATGCCGACTTCAGTACAAGAAAACTGAGTCTTATTAGGGTCTATGTTTTGACCGCTCTCTGTGTCACCAGTTTTACATTCCGATGCACCTCTGCAGGTTTACTGTATCCCTTGGACCTTCCCATTGACGACGAAACACAGAAATTGCATCGGATTTAAATATAAGAGACACAATGCCGACTTAAGTACAGGAAAACTGAGAATTCCTACAGTCTATGTTTTGATCATTTCCTGTGTCACCAGTTTTACATTCCGATGCACCTCTGCAGGTTTACTGTATCCCTTGGGTCTTCCCATTGACGATGAAACACAGAAATTGCTTCGGAATTAAATATAAGGGACACAATGCCGACTTAAGTACAGGAAGACTGAGTCTTCCTACTGTCTATGTTTTGAGCGTTTAATGTGTCTCCAGTTTTACATTCCGATGCAACTCTGCAGGTTTACTGTATCCCTTGGACTTTACCATTGACGATGAAACACAGAAATTGCATCGGAATTAAATATAAGAGACACAATGCCGACTTAAGTACAGGAAGACTGAGATTTCCTACTGTCAATGTTTGAGCGTTTCCTGTGTCACCAGTTTTACATTCCGATGCACCTCTGCAGGTTTACTGTATCCCTTGGATCTTCCCATTGACGATGAAACACAGAAATTGCATCGGAATTAAATGTAAGAGACACAATGCCGACTTAAGTACAGGATTATTGAGTCTTCCTACTGTCTATGTTTTCAGCGTTTCCAACGTCACCAGTTTTACATCCCGATGCACCTCTGCAGGTTAACTGTATGCACTGGACCTCCCCATTGTCGACGAAACACAGAAATTACATCGGAATTAAATATAAGAGACACAACGCTGACTTAAGTACAAGAAAACTGATTCTTCTTATGGTCTATGTTTTGAGCGTTTCCAGTGTCACCAGTTTTACATTCCGATGTACCTCTGCTGGTTTACTGTGTCCCTTGGACCTTCCCATTGGCGATGAAACACAGAAATTGCATCGGAATTAAATATAAGAGACACAATGACGTCTTAAGTAGAGGAAGACAGAGCCTTCCAACTGTCTATGTTTTGAGCGTTTCCTGTGTCACCAGTTTTACATTCCGATGCACCTCTGCACGTTTTCCTGTATCCCTTGGACCTTCAAAGTGACGATGAAACACAGAATTTGCATCGGAATTATATACAACAGACACAATTCCGACTTAAGTACAGGAAGACTGAGTCTTCCTACTATCTATGCTTTGAGCATATTCTGTGTCATCAGTTTTACATTTTGATGCACCTCTGCAGGTTTACTGTATCCCTTGGACCTTCACAGTGACGATGAAACACAGAAATTGCATCTAAATTAAATATAAGAGGCACAATGCCAACTTCAGTACAAGAAAACTGAGTCTTCTTAGGGTCTATGTTTTGACCGCTTCCTGTGTCACCAGCTTTACATTCCGATGCGCCTCTGCAGGTTTACTGTATCCCTTGGACCTTCCCATTGACGACGAAACACAGAAATTGCATCGGATTTAAATATAAGAGGCCAATGCCGACTTAAGAACAGGAAGGCTGAGTCTTCCTACTGTCTATGTTTTGAGAATTTCCTGTGTCACCAGTTTTACATTCCGATGCACCTCTGCAGGTTTACTGTATCCCTTGGATCTTCCCATTGACCATGAAACACAGAAATTGCATCGGAATTAAATATAAGAGACACAATGCCAACTTAAGTACAGGAAGATTGAGTTTCCCTACTGTCTATGTTTTGAGCGTTTCGTGCGTCACCAATTTTACATTCCGATGCACCTCTGAAGGTTTACTGTATCCAATGGACCTTCCCATTGTCGATGAAACACAGAAATAGCATCGGAATTAAATATAAGAGACACAATGCCGACTTAAGAACAGGAAGGCTGAGTCTTCCTACTGTCTATGTTTTGAGCGTTTCCTGTGTCACCAGTTTTACATTCCGTTGCACCTCTGCAGGTTTACTGTATCCCTTGGGTCTTCCCATTGACGATGAAACACAGTAATTGCTTCGGAATGAAATATAAGGGACACAATGAAGACTTAAGTACAGGAACATTGAGTCTTGCTACTGTCTATGTTTTGAGCATTTCCTGCGTCACCAGTTTTACATTCCGATGCTCCTCTGCAGGTTTACTGTATCTATTGGACCTTCCCACTGACGATGAAACACAGAAATTACATCGGAATTAAATATAAGAGACACAACGTTGACTTAAGTACAAGAAAACTGAGTCTTCTTAGGGTCTATGTTATGAGCGCTTGCTGTGTCACCAGTTTTACATTCCGATGCACCTCTGCAGGGTTACTGTATCCCTTGGACCTTCCCATTGACGATGAAACACAGAAATTGCATCGGAATTAAATATAAGATACACAATGCCGACTTAAGTACAGAAAGACTGAGTCTTCCTACTGTCTATGTTTTGAGCGTTTCCTGTGTCACCAGTTTTACATTCCGATGCACCACTGCAGGTTTACTGTATCCCTTGCACCTTCCCATTGACAGAGAAACACAAAAATTACATCGGACTTAAATATAACAGACACAATGCCGACTTAAGTACAGGAAGACTGAGTCTTCCTACTGTCTATGTTTTGAGCGTTTCCTGTGTCTCCAGTTTTACATTCCGATGCACCTCTGCAGGTTTACTGTATCCCTTGGACTTTACCATAGACGATGAAACACAGAAATTGCATCGGTATTAAATATAAGAGACACAACGCTGACCTAAGTACAAGAAAACTGATTCTTCTTACGGTCTATGTTTTGAGCGTTTCCTGTGGCACCAGTTTTTCATTCCGATGCACCTCTGCAGGTTTACTGTATCCATTGGACCTTCACAGTGACAATGAAACACATAAATTGCATCGGAATTATATATAAGAGACACAATGCCGACTTAAGTACAGGACGACTGAGTCTTCCTACTGTCTATGTTTTGAGCGTTTCCTGTGTCTCCAGTTTTACATTCCGATGCACCTCTGCAGGTTTACTGTATTCCTTGGACCTTACCATTGACGATGAAACACAGAAATTGCATCGGAATTAAACAAAAGAGACACAATGCCGACTTAAGTACAGGAACATTGAGTCTTCCAACTGTCTATGTTTTCAGCGTTTCCTGCGTCACCAGTTTTACATTCCGGTCCACCTCTGCAGGTTTACTGTAACCTTTGGACCTTCCCATTGACGATGAAACATAGAAATTACATCGGAATTAAATACAAGAGACACAACGTTGACTTAAGTACAAGAAAACTGAGTCTTCTTAGGGTCTATGTTATGAGCGCTTGCTGAGTCACCAGTTTTACATTTCGATGCACCTCTGCAGGGTTACTGTATCCCTTGGACCATCCCATTCACGATGAAACACAGAAATTGCATCGGAATTAAATATAAGAGACACAATGCCGACTTAAGTACACAAAGACTGAGTCTTCCTACTGTATATGATTTGAGCGTTTCCTGTGTCACCAGTTTTACATTCCGATGCACCTCTGCAGGTTTACTGTATCCCATGCACCTTCCCATTGACAATGAAACACAGAAATTACATCGTACTTAAATATAACAGACACAATGCCGACTTAAGTACAGGAAAACTGAGTCTTCCTATTTTCTATGTTTTGAGCGTGTCCTGTTTCACCAGTTTTACATTCCGATGCACCTCTGCAGGTTTACTGTATCCCTTGGACTTTACCATTGACGATGAACCACAGAAATTGCATCGGAATTAAATATAAGAGACACAATGCCGACTTAAGTACAGGAAGACTGAGTCTTCCTACTGTCAATGTTTGAGCGTTTCCTGTGTCACCAGTTTTACATTCCGATGCACCACTGCAGGTTTACTGTATCCATTGGACCTTCCCATTGACGATGAAACACAGAAAATGCATCGGAATTAAATATAAGAGACACAATGCCGACTTAAGTACAGGAAGACTGAGTCTTCCTACTGTCTATGTTTTGAGCGTTTCCTGTGTCACCAGTTTTACATTCCGCTCCACCTCTGCAGGTTTACTGTATCCATTATACCTTCCCATTGACGATGAAGCCCAGAAATTGCATCGGAATTAAATATAAGAGACACAATGCCGACTTAGGTACAGGAAGACTGAGTCTTAATTCTGTCTATGTTTTGAGCGTTTCCTGTGTCATCAGTTTTACATTTTGATGCACCTCTGCAGGTTTACTGTATCCCATGGTCCTTCACAATGACGATGAAACACAGAAATTGCATCTAAATTAAATATAAGAGACACAATGCCGACTTCAGTACTAGAAAACTGAGTCTTCTTAGGGTCTATGTTTTGACCGCTTCCTGTGTCACCAATTTTACATTCCGATGTACCTCTGCAGGTTTACTGTATCCCTTGGACCTTCCCATTGGCGACGAAACACAGAAATTGCATCGGATTTAAATATAAGAGACACAATGCCGACTTATGAACAGGAAGGTTTTGTCTTTCTACTTTCTATGTTTTGAGCATTTAGTGTGTCACCAGTTTTACATTCCGATGCACCTCTGCTGGTTTACTGTATCCATTGGACCTTCCCATAGACGATGAAACACAGAAATTGCATCGGAATTAAATATAAGAGACACAATGGCGACTTAAGAACAGGAAGGCTGAGTCTTACTACTGTCTATCTTTTGAGCGTTTCCTGTGTCACCAGTTTTACATTCCCATGCACATCTGCAGGTTTACTGTTTCCCTTCGACCTTCCCATTGACGATGAAACACAGAAATTGCATCGGAATTAAGTATAAGAGACACAATGCCGACTTAAGTACAGGAAGATTGTGTCCTCCTACTGTCTATATTTTGAGCGTTTCCTGCGTCACCAATTTTACATTCCCATGCACATCTGCAGGTTTACTGTATCCATTGGACCTTCCCATAGACGATGAAACACAGAAATTGCATCGGAATTAAATATCAGAGACACAATGGCGACTTAAGAACAGGAAGGCTGAGTCTTACTACTGTCTATATTTTGAGCGTTTCCTGTGTCTCCAGTTTTACATTCCGATGCACCTCTGCAGGTTTACTGTATTCCTTGGATCTTCCCATTGACGATGAAACACAGAAATAGCATCGGAATTAAATATAAGAGACACAATGCCGACTTAAGTACAGGAACATTGGGTCTTCCTACTGTCTATGGTTTCAGCGTTTCCTGCGTCATCACTTTTAAATTCCGATGCACGTCAGCAGGTTTACTGTATCCATTGGCCCTTCCCATTGACGACGTAACACAGAAATTACATCGGAATTAAATATAAGAGACACAACGCCGACTTAAGTACAAGAAAACTGATTCTTCTTACGGTCTATGTTTTGAGCGGTTCCAGTGTCACCAGTATTACATTCCGATGCACCTCTGCTGGTTTACTGTGTCCCTTGGACCTTCCCATTGGCGATGAAACACAGAAATTGCATCAGAATTAAATATAAGAGACACAATGACGTCCTAAGTACAGGAAGACAGAGTCTTCCAACTGTCTATGTTTTGAGCGTTTCCTGTGTCACCAGTTTTACATTCCGATGCACCTCTGCAGGTTTTCCTGTTTTCCTTGGACCTTCACAGTGACGATGCAACACAGAAATTGCATCGGAATTATATATAAGAGACACAATGCCGACATAAGTACAGGAAGATTGAGTGTTCCTACTGTCTATGTTTTGAGCGTTTCCTGTGTCACCAGTTTTACATTCCGATGCACCTCTGCAGGTATAGTGTTTCCCTTCGACTTTCCCATTGACGATGAAACACAGAAATTGCATCGGAATTAAATATAAGGGACACAATGATGTCTTAAGTACAGGAAGACAGAGTCTTCCAACTGTCTATGTTTTGAGCGTTTCCTGTGTCACCAGTTTTACATTACGATGCACCTCTGCAGGTTTACTGTATCCCTTGGACCCCCCCATTGACGATGAAACACAGAAATTGCATCGGAATGAAATATCAGAGACACAATGCCGACTTAAGTACAGGAAGACTGAGTCTTCCTACTGTCTATGTGTTGAGCGTTTCCTGTGTCACCAGTTTTTCATTCCGCTCCACCTCTGCAGGTTTACTGTATCCATTATACCTTCCCATTGACGATGAAGCCCAGAAATTGCATCGGAATTAAATATAAGAGACACAATGCCGACTTAGGTACAGGAAGACTGAGTCTTAATTCTGTCTATGTTTTGAGCGTTTCCTGTGTCATCAGTTTTACATTTTGATGCACCTCTGCAGGTTTACTGTATCCCATGGTCCTTCACAATGACGATGAAACACAGAAATTGCATCTAAATTAAATATAAGAGACACAATGCCGACTTCAGTACTAGAAAACTGAGTCTTCTTAGGGTCTATGTTTTGACCGCTTCCTGTGTCACCAATTTTACATTCCGATGTACCTCTGCAGGTTTACTGTATCCCTTGGACCTTCCCATTGGCGACGAAACACAGAAATTGCATCGGATTTAAATATAAGAGACACAATGCCGACTTATGAACAGGAAGGTTTTGTCTTTCTACTTTCTATGTTTTGAGCATTTAGTGTGTCACCAGTTTTACAATCCGATGCACCTCTGCTGGTTTACTGTATCCATTGGACTTTCCCATAGACGATGAAACACAGAAATTGCATCGGAATTAAATATAAGAGACACAATGGCGACTTAAGAACAGGAAGGCTGAGTCTTACTACTGTCTATCTTTTGAGCGTTTCCTGTGTCACCAGTTTTATATTCCCATGCACATCTGCAGGTTTACTGTTTCCCTTCGACCTTCCCATTGACGATGAAACACAGAAATTGCATCGGAATTAAGTATAAGAGACACAATGCCGACTTAAGTACAGGAAGATTGTGTCCTCCTACTGTCTATATTTTGAGCGTTTCCTGCGTCACCTATTTTACATTCCCATGCACATCTGCAGGTTTACTGTATCCATTGGACCTTCCCATAGACGATGAAACACAGAAATTGCATCGGAATTAAATATCAGAGACACAATGGCGACTTAAGAACAGGAAGGCTGAGTCTTACTACTGTCTATATTTTGAGCGTTTCCTGTGTCTCCAGTTTTACATTCCGATGCACCTCTGCAGGTTTACTGTATTCCTTGGATCTTCCCATTGACGATGAAACACAGAAATAGCATCGGAATTAAATATAAGAGACACAATGCCGACTTAAGTACAGGAACATTGGGTCTTCCTACTGTCTATGGTTTCAGCGTTTCCTGCGTCATCACTTTTAAATTCCGATGCACGTCAGCAGGTTTACTGTATCCATTGGCCCTTCCCATTGACGACGTAACACAGAAATTACATCGGAATTAAATATAAGAGACACAACGCCGACTTAAGTACAAGAAAACTGATTCTTCTTACCGTCTATGTTTTGAGCGGTTCCAGTGTCACCAGTATTACATTCCGACGCACCTCTGCTGGTTTACTGTGTCCCTTGGACCTTCCCATTGGCGATGAAACACAGAAATTGCATCAGAATTAAATATAAGAGACACAATGACGTCCTAAGTACAGGAAGACAGAGTCTTCCAACTGTCTATGTTTTGAGCGTTTCCTGTGTCACCAGTTTTACATTCCGATGCACCTCTGCAGGTTTTCCTGTTTTCCTTGGACCTTCACAGTGACGATGCAACACAGAAATTGCATCGGAATTATATATAAGAGACACAATGCCGACATAAGTACAGGAAGATTGAGTCTTCCTACTGTCTATGTTTTGAGCGTTTCCTGTGTCACCAGTTTTACATTCCGATGCACCTCTGCAGGTATAGTGTTTCCCTTCGACTTTCCCATTGACGATGAAACACAGAAATTGCATCGGAATTAAATATAAGGGACACAATGACGTCTTAAGTACAGGAAGACAGAGTCTTCCAACTGTCTATGTTTTGAGCGTTTCCTGTGTCACCAGTTTTACATTACGATGCACCTCTGCAGGTTTACTGTATCCCTTGGACCCCCCCATTGACGATGAAACACAGAAATTGCATCGGAATGAAATGTCAGAGACACAATGCCGACTTAAGTACAGGAAGACTAAGTCTTCCTACTGTCTATGTTTTGATCGTTTCCTGTGTCACCAGTTTTACATTCCGATCCTCCTCTGCGTATATACTGTATCCATTGGACCTTCCCATTGACGATGAAACACAGAAATGGAATCGGAATTAAATATAAGAGACACAATGCCGACTGAAGAACAGGAACGCTTATTCTTCCTACTGTCTATGATTTGTGCGTTTCCTGTGTCACCTGTTTTATATTCCGATGCACCTCTGCAGGTTTACTGGATCCCTTGGGTCTTCCCATTGACGATGAAACACAGGAATTGCTTCGGAATTAAATATAAGAAACACAATGCCGACTTAAGTACAGGAACATTGAGTCTTCCAACTGTCTATGTTTTCAGCGTTTCCTGCGTCACCAGTTTTACATTCCGATCCACCTCTGCAGGTTGACTGTAACCTTTGGACCTTCCCATTGACGATGAAACATAGAAATTACATCGGAATTAAATACAAGAGACACAACGTTGACTTAAGTACAAGAAAACTGAGTCTTCTTAGTGTCTATGTTATGAGCGCTTGCTGAGTCACCAGTTTTACATTCCGATGCACCTCTGCAGGGTTACTGTATCCCTTGGACCTTCCCATTGACGATGAAACACAGAAATTGCATCGGAATTAAATATAAGAGACACAATGCCGACTTAAGTACAGAAAGACTCAGTCTTCCTACTGTCTATGTTTTGAGCGTTTCCTGTGTCACCAGTTTTACATTCCGATGCACCTCTGCAGGTTTACTGTATCCCATGCACCTTCCCATTGACAATGAAACACAGAAATT
This sequence comes from Schistocerca nitens, assembly GCF_023898315.1. Taxonomy (NCBI): domain Eukaryota; kingdom Metazoa; phylum Arthropoda; class Insecta; order Orthoptera; family Acrididae; genus Schistocerca; species Schistocerca nitens. The sequence goes on along the minus strand of NW_026045897.1, from coordinate 12,139,366 downwards.
ACATCGGACTTAAATATAAAGACACAATGCCGACTTAAGTACAGGAAAACTGAGACTTCCTGCTTTCTATGCTTTGAGCGTGTCCTGTTTCACCAGTTTTACATTCCGATGCACCTCTGCAGGTTTACTGTATCCCTTGGACTTTACCATTGACGATGAACCACAGAAATTGCATCGGAATTATATATAAGAGACACAATGCCGACTTAAGTACAGGAAGACTGAGTCTTCCTACTGTCAATGTTTGAGCGTTTCCTGTGTCACCAGTTTTACATTCCGATGCACCACTGCAGATTTACTGTATCCCTTGCACCTTCCCATTGACAATGAAACACAGAAATTACGTCGGACTTAAATATAACAGACACAATGCCGCCTTAAGTACAGGAGGACTGAGTCTTCCTACTGTCTATGTTTTGAGCGTTTCCTGTGTCTCCAGTTTTACATTCCGATGCACCTCTGCAGGTTTACTGTATACCTTGGACTTTACCATTGACGATGAAACACAGAAATTGCATCGGAATTAAATATAAGAGACACAATGCCGACTTAAGAACAGGAAGGTTTAGTCTTTCTCCTGTCAATGTTTGAGCGTTTCTTGTTTCAACAGCTTTACATTCCGATGCACCTCTGCAGGTTTACTGTATACCTTGGACCTTCCCATTGACGATGAAACACAGAAATTGCATCGGAATTAAATGTAAGAGACACAATGCCGACTTAGGTACAGGAAGTCTGAGTCTTCCTACTGTCTATGCTTTGAGCGTATTCTGTGTCATCAGTTTTACATTTTGATGCACCTCTGCAGGTTTACTGTATCCCTTGGCCTTCACAGTGACGATGGAACACAGAAATTGCATCTAAATTAAATATAAGAGGCACAATGCCGACTTCATTACAAGAAAACTGAGTCTTCTTAGGGTCTATGTTTTGACCGCTTCCTGTGTCACCATATTTACATTCCGATGCACCTCTGCAGGTTTACTGTATCCCTTCTACATTCCCATTGACGATGAAACACAAAAATATCATCGGAACTTAATATAAGATACACAATGTCGACTTAAGAACAGGAAGGCTGAGTCTTCCAACTGTCTATGTTTTGAGAATTTCCTGTGTCACCAGTTTTACATTCAGATGACACTCTGCAGGTTTACTGTATCCCTTGGATCTTCCCATTTCGATGAAATACAGAAAGTGCATCGGGAATTAAATATAAAGGACACAAGGCCGACTTAAGTACGGGAAGATTGAGTTTTCATACTCTCTTTGTTTTGAGCGTTTCCTGCGTCACCAATTTTACATTCCGATGCACATCTGCAGGTGTACTGTATCCATTGGGCCATCCCATTGTCGATGAAACACAGAAATAGCATCGGAATTAAATATAAGAGACACAATGCCGACTTAAGAACTGGAACGCTGAGTCTTCCTGCTGTCTATGTTTTGAGCGTTTCCTGCGTCACCAGTTTTACATTCCGATGCACCTCTGCAGGTTTACTGTATCCATCGGACCTCCCACTGACGATGAAACACAGAAATTACATCGGAATTAAATATAAGAGACACAACGTTGACTTAAGAACAAGAAAACTGAGTCTTCTTAGCGTCTATGTTATGAGCGCATGCTGTGTCATCAGTTTTACATTCCGATGCAACTCTGCAGGGTTACTGTATCCCTTGGACCTTCCCATTGACGATGAAACACAGAAATTGCATCGGAATTAAATATAAGAGACAAAATGCAGACTTAAGTACACAAAGACTGTGTCTTCCTACTGTCTATGTTTTGAGCGTTTCCTGTGTCACCAGTTTTACATTCCGATGCACCACTGAAGGTTTACTGTATCCCTTGCACCTTCCCATTGACGATGAAACACAGAAATTACGTCGGACTTAAATATAACAGACACAATGCCACCTTAAGTACAGGAAGACTGAGTCTTCCTACTGTCTATGTTTTGAGCGTTTCCTGTGTCTCCAGTTTTACATTCCGATGCACCTCTGCAGGTTTACTGTATACCTTGGACTTTACCATTGACGATGAAACACAGAAATTGCATCGGAATTAAATATAAGAGACACAATGCCGACTTAAGTACGGGAATTCTGAGTCTTCCTACTGTCTATGTTTTGAGCGTATCCTGTGTCACCAGTTTTACATTCCGATGCACCTCTGCAGGTATACTGTTTCCCTTCGACTTTCCCATTGATGATGAAACACAGAAATTGCATCGGAATTAAATATAAGAGACACAATGCCGACTTAAGTACAGGAAGACTGAGTCTTCCTACTGTCTATGTTTTGAGCGTTTCCTGTGTCATCAGTTTTACATTCCAATGCACCTCTGCTGGTTTACTGTATCCGTTGGACCTTCCCATTGAGGATGAAACACAGAAATTGCATCGGAATTAAATAAAAAAGACACAATGCCGACTTAAGTACAGGAAGACTGAGTCTTCCTACTGTCTATGTTTTGAGCTTTCCTGTGTCACAAGCTTTACATTCCGATGCGCCTCTGTAGGTTTACTGTATCCATTGGACCTCCACAGTGACGATGAGACATTGAAATTGCATCGGAATGAAATATAAGAGACACAATGCGACTTAAGTACAGGAAGAGTGTGTCTTTCAAATGTCTATGTTTTGAGCGTTTCCTGTGTCACCAGTTTTACATTCCGATGCACCTCTGCAGGTTTACTGTATACATTGGACCTTCCCATTGACGTGGAAACGCAGAAATTGCATCGCAATTAAATATAAGAGACTCAACACCGACTTAAGTACAAGAGAACTGAGTCTTCTTACGGTCTATGATTTCAGCGATTCCTGTGTCACCAGTTTTACATTCCAATTCACCTCTGCAGGTTTACTGTATCCCTTGGACCTTACCATTGACGATGAAACACAGAAATTGCTCGGAATTAAATATAAGACACACAATGCCGACTTAAGTACAGGAAGACTAAGTCTTAATACTGTCAATGTTTGAGCGTTTCCTGTGTCAACAGTTTTACATTCCGATGCACGTATGCAGGTTTACTGTATCCCTTGGACCTTCCCATTGACGATGAAACACAGAAATTGCATCGGAATTAAATGTAAGAGACACAATGCCGACTTAGGTACAGGAAGACTGAGTCTTCCTACTGTCAAAGTTTGAGCGTATCCTGTGTCATCAGTTTTACATTCCGATGCACCTCTGCAGGTTTACTGTATCCCTTGGATCATCCCATTGACGATGAAACACAGAAATTGGATCGGAATTAAATATAAGAGACACAATGCCGACTTAAGTACAGGAACATTGAGTCTTCCTACTGTCTATGCTTTGAGCGTTTACTGCGTCACCAGTTTTACATTCCGATGCACCTCCGCAGGTCTACTGTATCCATTGGACCTTCCCATTGTCGATGAAACACAGAAATGGAATCGGAATTAAATATAAGAGACACAATGCCGACTCAAGAACAGGAACGCTTAGTCTTCCTACTGACTATGATTTGGGCGTTTCCTGTGTCACCTGTTTTACATTCCGATGCACCTCTGCAGGTTTACTGTAACCCTTGGGTCTTCCCATTGACGATGAAACACAGAAATTGCATCGGAATTAAATATAAGAGACACAATGCCGACTTAAGTACACAAAGACTGAGTCTTCCTACTGTCTATGTTTTGAGCGTTTCCTGTGTCACCAGTTTTACATTCCGATGCACCACTGCAGGTTTACTGTATCCCTTGCACCTTCCCATTGACAATGAAACACAGAAATTACGTCGGACTTAAATATAACAGACACAATGCCGCCTTAAGTACAGGAAGACTGAGTCTTCCTACTGTCTATGTTTTGAGCGTTTCCTGTGTCTCCAGTTTTACATTCCGATGCACCTCTGCAGGTTTACTGTATACCTTGGACTTTACCATTGACGATGAAACACAGAAATTGCGTCGGAATTAAATATAAGAGACACAATGCCGACTTAAGTACATGATGACTGAGTCTTCCTACTGTCTATGTTTTGAGCGTTTCCTGTGTCACCAGTTTTACATTCCGATCCACCTCTGCAGGTTTACTGTAGCCATTGGACCTTCCCATTAACGATGAAGCACAGAAATTGCATCGGAATTAAATATAACAGACACAACGCCGACTTAAGTGCAAGAAAACTGAGACTTCTTACGGTCTATGATTTGAGAGTTTCCTGTGTCACCATTTTTGCATTCCAATGCACCTCTGCAGGTTTACTCTATCCATTGGACCTACACAGTGACGATGAAACACAGAAATTGCATCGGAATTAAATATAAGAGACACAATGCCGACTTAAGTACGGGAATTCTGAGTCTTCCTACTTTCTATGTTTTGAGCGTATCCTGTGTCACCAGTTTTACATTCCGATGCACCTCTGCAGGTATACTGTTTCCCTTCGACTTTCCCATTGATGATGAAACACAGAAATTGCATCGGAATTAAATATAAGAGACACAATGCCGACTTAAGTACAGGAAGACAGAGTCTTCCAACTGTCTATGTTTTGAGCGTTTCCTGTGTCACCAGTTTTACATTACGATGCACCTCTGCTGGTTTACTGTATCCGTTGGACCCCCCCATTGACGATGAAACACAGAAATTGCATCGGAATTAAATAAAAAAGACACAATGCCGACTTAAGTACAGGAAGACTGAGTCTTCCTACTGTCTATGTTTTGAACTTTCCTGTGTCACAAGCTTTACAATCCGATGCACCTCTGTAGGTTTACTGTATCCATTGGACCTCCACAGTGACGATGAGACATTGAAATTGCATCGGAATGAAATATAAGAGACACAATGCGACTTAAGTACAGGAAGAGTGTGTCTTTCAAATGTCTATGTTTTGAGCGTTTCCTGTGTCACCAGTTTTACATTCCGATGCACCTCTGCAGGTTTACTGTATACATTGGACCTTCCCATTGACGTGGAAACACAGAAATTGCATCGCAATTAAATATAAGAGACTCAACGCCGACTTAAGTACAAGAGAACTGAGTCTTCTTACGGTCTATGATTTCAGCGATTCCTGTGTCACCAGTTTTACATTCCAATTCACCTCTGCAGGTTTACTGTATCCCTTGGACCTTACCATTGACGATGAAACACAGAAATTGCATCGGAATTAAATATAAGACACACAATGCCGACTTAAGTACAGGAAGACTAAGTCTTAATACTGTCAATTTTTGAGCGTTTCCTGTGTCAACAGTTTTACATTCCGATGCACGTCTGCAGGTTTACTGTATCCCTTGGACCTTCCCATTGACGATGAAACACAGAAAATGAATCGGAATTAAATATAAGAGACACAATGCAGACTTAAGTACAGGAACACTGAGTCTTCCTACTGTCTATGTTTTGAGCGTTTCCTGTGTCACCAGTTTTACATTCCGATCCTACTCTGCAGGTTTACTGTATCCATTGGACCTTCCCATTGACGATGGAACACAGAAATTGCATCGGAATTAAATGTAAGAGACACAATGCCGACTTAGGTACAGGAAGACTGAGTCTTCCTACTGTCTATGTTATGAGCGTATTCTGTGTCATCAGTTTTACATTTTGATGCACCTCTGCAGGTTTACTGTAGCCCTTGGACCTTCACAGTGACGATGAAACACAGAAATTGCTTCTAAATTAAATATAAGAGGCACAATGCCGACTTCAGTACAAGAAAACTGGGTGTTATTAGGGTCTATGTTTTGACCGCCCTCTGTGTTACCAGTTTTACATTCCGATGCATCTCTGCAGGTTTACTGTATCCCTTGGACCTTCCCATTGACAACGAAACACAGAAATTGCATCGGATTTAAATATAAGGGACACAATGCCGACTTAAGTACAGGAAAACTGAGAATTCCTACTGTCTATGTTTTGATCGTTTCCTGTGTCACCAGTTTTACATTCCGATGCACCTCTGCAGGTTTACTGTATCCCTTGGGTCTTCCCATTGACGATGAAACACAGAAATTGCTTCGGAATTAAATATAAGGGACACAATGCCGACTTAAGTACAGGAAGACTGAGTCTTCCTACGGTCTATGTTTTGAGCGTTTCATGTGTCTCCAGTTTTACATTCCGATGCACCTCTGCAGGTTTACTGTATCCCTTGGACTTTACCATTGACGATGAAACACAGAAATTGCATCGGAATTAAATATAAGAGACACAATGCTGACTTAAGTACAGGAAGACTGAGATTTCCTACTGTCAATGTTTGAGCGTTTCCTGTGTCACCAGTTTTACATTACGATGCACCTCTGCAGGTTTACTATATCCCTTGGATCTTCCCATTGACGATGAAACACAGAAATTGCATCGGAATTAAATGTAAGAGACACAATGCTGACTTAAGTACAGGATTATTGAGTCTTCCTACTGTCTATGCTTTCAGCGTTTATAACGTCACCAGTTTTACATCCCGATGCACCTCTGCAGGTTAACTGTATGCACTGGACCTTCACAGTGACAATGAAACACATAAATTGCGTCGGAATTATATATAAGAGACACAATGCCGACTTAAGTACAGGAAGACTGAGTCTTCCTACTGTCTATGTTTTGAGCGTTTCCTGTGTCTCCAGTTTTACATTCCGATGCACCTCTGCAGGTTTACTGTATCCCTTGGACTTTACCATTGACGATGAAACACAGAAATTGCATCGGTATTAAATATAAGAGACACAACGCTGACCTAAGTACAAGAAAACTGATTCTTCTTACGGTCTATGTTTTGAGCGTTTCCTGTGGCACCAGTTTTTCATTCCGATGCACCTCTGCAGGTTTACTGTATCCATTAGACCTTCACAGTGACAATCAAACACATAAATTGCATCGGAATTATATATAAGAGACACAATGCCGACTTAAGTACAGGAAGACTGAGTCTTCCTACTGTCTATGTTTTGAGCGTTTCCTGTGTCTCCCGTTTTACATTCCGATGCACCTCTGCAGGTTTACTGAATTCCTTGGACTTTACCATTGACGATGAAACACAGAAATTGCATCGGTATTAGATATAAGAGACACAACGCTGACTTAAGTACAAGAAAACTGATTCTTCTTACGGTCTATGTTTTGAGCGTTTCCTGTGTCACCAGTTTTTCATTCCGATGCACCTTTGCAGGTTTACTGTATCCCTTGGACCTTACCATTGACGATGAAACACAGAAATTGCATCGGAATTAAATATAAGAGACACAATGCCGACTTAAGTACAGGAAGACTGAGTCTTCCTACTGTCAAAGTTTGAGGGTTTCCTGTGTCAACAGTTTTACATTCCGATGCACCTCTGCAGATTTGATGTATCCCTTGGACCTTCTCATTGACGATGAAACACAGAAAATGAATCGGAATTAAATATAAGAGACACAATGCCGACTTAAGTACAGGAAGACTGAGTCTTCCTACTGTCTATGTTTTGATCGTTTCCTGTGTCTCCAGTTTTACATTCCGATCCTCCTCTGCATATATACTGTATCCATTGGACCTTCCCATTGACGATGAAACACAGAAATTGCATCGGTATTAAATATAAGATACACAATGCCGACTTAAGTACAGGAAGACTGAGTCTTCCTACTGTCCATGTTTTGAGCGTATCCTGTGTCATCAGTTTTCCATTCCGATGCACCTCTGCAGGTTTACTGTATCCCTTGGATCTTCCCATTGACGATGAAACACAGAAATTGGATCAGAATTAAATATAACAGACACAATGCCGACTTAAGTACAGGAACATTGAGTCTTCCTACTGTCTATGTTTTGAGCGTTTCTTGCGTCACCAGTTTTACATTCCGATGCACCTCTGCAGGTCTACTGTATCCATTGGACCTTCCCATTGTCGATGAAACACAGAAATGGAATCGGAATTAAATATAAGATACACAATGCCGATTTAAGAACAGGAACGCTTAGTCTTCCTACTGTCTATGATTTGGGCATTTCCTGTGTCACCAGTTTTATATTCCGATGCACCTCTGCAGGTTTACTGTATCCCTTGGGTCTTCCCATTGACGATGAAACACAGAAATTGCTTCGGAATTAAATATAAGAAACTCAATGCCGACTTAAGTACAGGAACATTGAGTCTTCCAACTGTCTATGTTTTCAGCGTTTCCTGCGTCACCAGTTTTACATTCCGGTCCACCTCTGCAGGTTTACTGTAACGTTTGGACCTTCCCATTGACGATGAAACATAGAAATTACATCGGAATTAAATACAAGAGACACAACGTTGACTTACGTACAAGAAAACTGTGTCTTCTTAGGGTCTATGTTATGAGCGCTTGCTGAGTCACCAGTTTTACATTCCGATGCACCTCTGCAGGGTTACTGTATCCCTTGGACCTTCCCATTGACGATGAAACACAGAAATTGCATCGGAATTAAATATAAGAGACACAATGCCGACTTAAGTACAGAAAGACTGAGTCCTCCTACTGTATATGTTTTGAGCGTTTCCTGTGTCACCAGTTTTACATTCCGATGCACCTCTGCAGGTTTACTGTATCCCATGCACATCCCCATTGACAATGAAACACAGAAATTACATCGGACTTAAATATAACAGACACAATGCCGACTTAAGTACAGGAAGACTGAGTCTTCCTACTTTCTATGTTTTGAGCGTGTCCTGTTTCACCAGTTTTACATTCCGATGCACCTCTGCAGGTTTACTGTATCCCTTGGACTTTACCATTGACGAAGAACCACAGAAATTGCATCGGAATTAAATATAACAGACACAATGCCGACTTAAGTACAGGAAGACTGAGTCATCCTACTGTCAATGTTTGAGCGTTTCCTGTGTCACCAGTTTTACATTCCGATGCACCACTGCAGGTTTACTGTATCCATTGGACCTTCCCATTGACGATGAAACACAGAAAATGCATCGGAATTAAATATAAGAGACACAATGCTGACTTAAGTACAGGAAGACTGAGTCTTCCTACTGTCTATGTTTTGAGCGTTTCCTGTGTCACCAGTTTTATATTCCGCTCCACCTCTGCAGGTTTACTGTATCCATTGGACCTTCCCATTGACGATGAAGCACAGAAATTGCATCCAAATTAAATATAAGAGACACAATGCCGACTTCAGTACTAGAAAACTGAGTCTTCTTAGGGTCTATGTTTTGACCGCTTCCTGTGTCACCAATTTTACATTCCCATGCACCTCTGCAGGTTTACTGTTTCCCTTCGACCTTCCCATTGACGATGAAACACAGAAATTGCATCGGAATTAAGTATAAGAGACACAATGCAGACGTAAGTACAGGAAGATTGTGTCTTCCTACTGTCTATATTTTGAGCGTTTCCTGCGTCACCAATTTTACATTCCCATGCACATCTGCAGGTTTACTGTACCCATTGGACCTTCCCATAGACGATGAAACACAGAAATTGCATCGGAATCAAATATAAGAGACACAATGGCGACTTAAGAACAGGAAGGCTGAGTCTTAGTACTGTCTATATTTTGAGCGTTTTCTGTGTCTCCAGTTTTACATTCCGATGAACCTCTGCAGGTTTACTGTATTCCTTGGATCTTCCCATTGACGATGAAACACAGAAATAGCATCGGAATTAAATATAAGAGACACAATGCCGACTTAAGTACAGGAACATTGAGTCTTCCTACTGTCTAAGTTTTCAGCGTTTCCTGCGTCACCAGTTTTAAATTCCGATGCACCTCTGCAGGTTTACTGTATCCATTGGACCTTCCCATTGACGACGAAACACAGAAATTACATCGGAATTAAATAGAAGAGACACAACGCAGACTTAAGTACAAGAAAACTGATTCTTCTTACGGTCTATGTTTTGAGCGGTTCCAGTGTCACGAGTTTTACATTCCGATGCACCTCTGCTGGTTTACTGTGTCCCTTGGACCTTCCCATTGGCGATGAAACACAGAAATTGCATCAGAATTAAATATAAGAGACACAATGCCGACTTCAGTACTAGAAAACTGAGTCTTCTTAGGGTCTATGTTTTGACCGCTTCCTGTGTCACCAATTTTACATTCCCATGCACCTCTGCAGGTTTACTGTTTCCCTTCGACCTTCCCATTGACGATGAAACACAGAAATTGCATCGGAATTAAGTATAAGAGACACAATGCCGACGTAAGTACAGGAAGATTGGGTCTTCCTACTGTCTATATTTTGAGCGTTTCCTGCGTCACCAATTTTACATTCCCATGCACATCTGCAGGTTTACTGTATCCATTGGACCTTCCCATAGACGATGAAACACAGAAATTGCATCGGAATTAAATATAAGAGACACAATGGCGACTTAAGAACAGGAAGGCTGAGTCTTACTACTGTCTATATTTTGAGCGTTTCCTGTGTCTCCAGTTTTACATTCCGATGCACCTCTGCATGTTTACTGTATTCCTTGGATCTTCCCAATGGCGATGAAACACAGAAATAGCATCGGAATTAAATATAAGAGACACAATGCCGACTTAAGTACAGGAACATTGAGTCTTCCTACTGTCTATGTTTTCAGCGTTTCCTGCGTCACCAGTTTTAAATTCCGATGCACCTCTGCAGGTTTACTGTATCCATTGGACCTTCGCATTGACGACGAAGCACAGAAATTACATCGGAATTAAATATAAGAGACACAACGCCGACTTAAGTACAAGAAAACTGATTCTTCTTACGGTCTATGTTTTGAGCGGTTCCAGTGTCACCAGTTTTACATTCCGATGCACATCTGCTGGTTTACTGTGTCCCTTGGACATTCCCATTGGCGATGAAACACAGAAATTGCATCAGAATTAAATATAAGAGACACAATGACGTCTTATGTACAGGAAGACAGAGTCTTCCAACTGTCTATGTTTTGAGCGTTTCCTGTGTCACCCGTTTTACATTCCGATGCACCTCTGCAGGTTTTCCTGTTTCCCTTGGACCTTCACAGTGACGATGAAACACAGAAATTGCATCGGAATTATATATAAGAGACACAATGCCGACATAAGTACAGGAATATTGAGTCTTCCTACTGTCTATGTTTTGAGCGTTTCCTGTGTCACCAGTTTTACATTCCGATGCACCTCTGCAGGTATAGTGTTTCCCTTCGACATTCCCATTGACGATGAAACACAGAAATTGCATCGGAATTAAATATAAGAGACACAATGACGTCTTAAGTACAGGAAGACAGAGTCTTCCAACTGTCTATGTTTTGAGCGTTTCCTGTGTCACCAGTTTTACATTCCGATGCACCTCTGCAGGTTTACTGTATCCATTGGACCCCCCATTGACGATGAAACACAGAAATTGCATCGGAATTAAATATAAGAGACACAATGCCGACTTAAGTACAGGAAGACTGAGTCTTCCTACTGTCAAAGTTTGAGCGTTTCCTGTGTCAACAGTTTTACATTCCGATGCACCTCTGCAGATTTGATGTATCCCTTGGACCTTCTCATTGACGATGAAACACAGAAAATGAATCGGAATGAAATATAAGGGACACAATGCCGACTTAAGTACAGGAAGACTGAGTCTTCCTACTGTCTATGTTTTGATGGTTTCCTGTGTCACCAGTTTTACATTCCGATCCTCCTCTGCATATATACTGTATCCACTGGACCTTCCCATTGACGATGAAACACAGAAATTGCATCGGTATTAAATATAAGAGACACAATGCCGACTTAAGTACAGGAAGACTGAGTCTTCCTACTGTCAAAGTTTGAGCGTATCCTGTGTCATCAGTTTTACATTCCGATGCACCTCTGCAGGTTTACTGTATCCCTTGGATCATCCCATTGACGATGAAACACAGAAATTGGATCGGAATTAAATATAAGAGACACAATGCCGACTTAAGTACAGGATGACTGAGTCTTCCTACTGTCTATGTTTTGAGCGTTTCCTGTGTCACCAGTTTTACATTCCGATCCACCTCTGCAGGTTTACTGTAGCCATTGGACCTTCCCATTAACGATGAAGCACAGAAATTGCATCGGAATTAAATATAACAGACACAACGCCGACTTAAGTGCAAGAAAACTGAGACTTCTTACGGTCAATGATTTGAGAGTTTCCTGTGTCACCATTTTTGCATTCCAATGCACCTCTGCAGGTTTACTCTATCCATTGGACCTACACAGTGACGATGAAACACAGAAATTGCATCGGAATTAAATATAAGAGACACAATGCCGACTTAAGTACGGGAATTCTGAGTCTTCCTACTTTCTATGTTTTGAGCGTATCCTGTGTCACCAGTTTTACATTCCGATGCACCTCTGCAGGTATACTGTTTCCCTTCGACTTTCCCATTGATGATGAAACACAGAAATTGCATCGGAATTAAATATAAGAGACACAATGCCGACTTAAGTACAGGAAGACTGAGTCTTCCTACTGTCTATGTTTTGAGCGTTTCCTGTGTCATCAGTTTTACATTCCAATGCACCTCTGCTGGTTTACTGTATCCGTTGGACCTTCCCATTGAGGATGAAACACAGAAATTGCATCGGAATTAAATAAAAAAGACACAATGCCGACTTAAGTACAGGAAGACTGAGTCTTCCTACTGTCTATGTTTTGAACTTTCCTGTGTCACAAGCTTTACAATCCGATGCACCTCTGTAGGTTTACTGTATCCATTGGACCTCCACAGTGACGATGAGACATTGAAATTGCATCGGAATGAAATATAAGAGACACAATGCGACTTAAGTACAGGAAGAGTGTGTCTTTCAAATGTCTATGTTTTGAGCGTTTCCTGTGTCACCAGTTTTACATTCCGATGCACCTCTGCAGGTTTACTGTATACATTGGACCTTCCCATTGACGTGGAAACACAGAAATTGCATCGCAATTAAATATAAGAGACTCAACGCCGACTTAAGTACAAGAGAACTGAGTCTTCTTACGGTCTATGATTTCAGCGATTCCTGTGTCACCAGTTTTACATTCCAATTCACCTCTGCAGGTTTACTGTATCCCTTGGACCTTACCATTGACGATGAAACACAGAAATTGCATCGGAATTAAATATAAGACACACAATGCCGACTTAAGTACAGGAAGACTAAGTCTTAATACTGTCAATGTTTGAGCGTTTCCTGTGTCAACAGTTTTACATTCCAATGCACGTCTGCAGGTTTACTGTATCCCTTGGACCTTCCCATTGACGATGAAACACAGAAAATGAATCGGAATTAAATATAAGAGACACAATGCCGACTTAAGTACAGGAACACTGAGTCTTCCTACTGTCTATGTTTTGAGCGTTTCCTGTGTCACCAGTTTTACATTCCGATCCTCCTCTGCAGGTTTACTGTATCCATTGGACCTTCCCATTGACATTGGAACACAGAAATTGCATCGGAACTAAATGTAAGAGACACAATGCTGACTTAGGTACAGGAAGACTGAGTCTTGCTACTGTCTATGTTTTGAGCGTATTCTGTGTCATCAGTTTTACATTTTGATGCACCTCTGCAGGTTTACTGTAGCCCTTGGACCTTCACAGTGACGATGAAACACAGAAATTGCTTCTAAATTAAATATAAGAGGCACAATGCCGACTTCAGTACAAGAAAACTGGGTGTTATTAGGGTCTATGTTTTGACCGCTCTCTGTGTTACCAGTTTTACATTCCGATGCACCTCTGCAGGTTTACTGTATCCCTTGGACCTTCCCATTGACGACGAAACACAGAAATTGCATCGGATTTAAATATAAGAGACACAATGCCGACTTAAGTACAGGAAAACTGAGAATTCCTACTGTCTATGTTTTGATCGTTTCCTGTGTCACCAGTTTTACATTCCGATGCACCTCTGCAGGTTTACTGTATCCCTTGGGTCTTCCCATTGACGATGAAACACAGAAATTGCTTCGGAATTAAATATAAGGGACACAATGCCGACTTAAGTACAGGAAGACTGAGTCTTCCTACTTTCTATGTTTTGATGGTTTCCTGTGTCACCAGTTTTACATTCCGATCCTCCTCTGCATATATACTGTATCCATTGGACCTTCCCATTGACGATGAAACACAGAAATTGCATCGGTATTAAATATAAGAGACACAATGCCGACTTAAGTACAGGAAGACTGAGTCTTCCTACTGTCAAAGTTTGAGCGTATCCTGTGTCATCAGTTTTACATTCCGATGCACCTCTGCAGGTTTACTGTATCCCTTGGATCATCCCATTGACGATGAAACACAGGAATTGGATCGGAATTAAATATAAGAGACACAATGCCGACTTAAGTACAGGAACATTGAGTCTTCCTACTGTCTATGCTTTGAGCGTTTACTGCGTCACCAGTTTTACATTCCGATGCACCTCCGCAGGTCTACTGTAGCCATTGGACCTTCCCATTAACGATGAAGCACAGAAATTGCATCGGAATTAAATATAACAGACACAACGCCGACTTAAGTGCAAGAAAACTGAGACTTCTTACGGTCTATGATTTGAGAGTTTCCTGTGTCACCATTTTTGCATTCCAATGCACCTCTGCAGGTTTACTCTATCCATTGGACCTACACAGTGACGATGAAAGACAGAAATTGCATCGGAATTAAATATAAGAGACACAATGCCGACTTAAGTACGGGAATTCTGAGTCTTCCTACTTTCTATGTTTTGAGCGTATCCTGTGTCACCAGTTTTACATTCCGATGCACCTCTGCAGGTATACTGTTTCCCTTCGACTTTCCCATTGATGATGAAACACAGAAATTGCATCGGAATTAAATATAAGAGACACAATGCCGACTTAAGTACAGGAAGACTGAGTCTTCCTACTGTCTATGTTTTGAGCGTTTCCTGTGTCATCAGTTTTACATTCCAATGCACCTCTGCTGGTTTACTGTATCCGTTGGACCTTCCCATTGAGGATGAATCACAGAAATTGCATCGGAATTAAATAAAAAAGACACAATGCCGACTTAAGTACAGGAAGACTGAGTCTTCCTACTGTCTATGTTTTGAACTTTCCTGTGTCACAAGCTTTACAATCCGATGCACCTCTGTAGGTTTACTGTATCCATTGGACCTCCACAGTGACGATGAGACATTGAAATTGCATCGGAATTAAATATAAGAGACACAATGCGACTTAAGTACAGGAAGAGTGTGTCTTTCAAATGTCTATGTTTTGAGCGTTTCCTGTGTCACCAGTTTTACATTCCGATGCACCTCTGCAGGTTTACTGTATACATTGGACCTTCCCATTGACGTGGAAACACAGAAATTGCATCGCAATTAAATATAAGAGACTCAACGCCGACTTAAGTACAAGAGAACTGAGTCTTCTTACGGTCTATGATTTCAGCGATTCCTGTGTCACCAGTTTTACATTCCAATTCACCTCTGCAGGTTTACTGTATCCCTTGGACCTTACCATTGACGATGAAACACAGAAATTGCATCGGAATTAAATATAAGACACACAATGCCGACTTAAGTACAGGAAGACTAAGTCTTAATACTGTCAATGTTTGAGCGTTTCCTGTGTCAACAGTTTTACATTCCGATGCACGTCTGCAGGTTTACTGTATCCCTTGGACCTTCCCATTGACGATGAAACACAGAAAATGAATCGGAATTAAATATAAGAGACACAATGCCGACTTAAGTACAGGAACACTGAGTCTTCCTACTGTCTATGTTTTGAGCGTTTCCTGTGTCACCAGTTTTACATTCCGATCCTCCTCTGCAGGTTTACTGTATCCATTGGACCTTCCCATTGACATTGGAACACAGAAATTGCATCGGAACTAAATGTAAGAGAAACAATGCCGACTTAGGTACAGGAAGACTGAGTCTTGCTACTGTCTATGTTTTGAGCGTATTCTGTGTCATCAGTTTTACATTTTGATGCACCTCTGCAGGTTTACTGTAGCCCTTGGACCTTCACAGTGACGATGAAACACAGAAATTGCTTCTAAATTAAATATAAGATGCACAATGCCGACTTCAGTACAAGAAAACTGGGTGTTATAAGGGTCTATGTTTTGACCGCTCTCTGTGTTACCAGTTTTACATTCCGATGCACCTCTGCAGGTTTACTGTATCCCTTGGACCTTCCCATTGACGACGAAACACAGAAATTGCATCGCATTTAAATATAAGAGACACAATGCTGACTTAAGTACAGGAAAACTGAGAATTCCTACTGTCTATGTTTTGATCGTTTCCTGTGTCACCAGTTTTACATTCCGATGCACCTCTGCAGGTTTACTGTATCCCTTGGGTCTTCCCATTGACGATGAAACACAGAAATTGCTTCGGAATTAAATATAAGGGACACAATGCCGACTTAAGTACAGGAAGACTGAGTCTTCCTACGGTCTATGTTTTGAGCGTTTCATGTGTCTCCAGTTTTACATTCCGATGCACCTCTGCAGGTTTACTGTATCCCTTGGACTTTACCATTGACGATGAAACACAGAAATTGCATCGGAATTAAATATAAGAGACACAATGCTGACTTAAGTACAGGAAGACTGAGATTTCCTACTGTCAATGTTTGAGCGTTTCCTGTGTCACCAGTTTTACATTACGATGCACCTCTGCAGGTTTCTATATCCCTTGGATCTTCCCATTGACGATGAAACACAGAAATTGCATCGGAATTAAATGTAAGAGACACAATGCTGACTTAAGTACAGGATTCTTGAGTCTTCCTACTGTCTATGTTTTCAGCGTTTATAACGTCACCAGTTTTACATCCCGATGCACCTCTGCAGGTTAACTGTATGCACTGGACCTTCACAGTGACAATGAAACACATAAATTGCATCGGAATTATATATAAGAGACACAATGCCGACTTAAGTACAGGAAGACTGAGTCTTCCTACTGTCTATGTTTTGAGCGTTTCCTGTGTCTCCAGTTTTACATTCCGATGCACCTCTGCAGGTTTACTGTATCCCTTGGACTTTACCATTGACGATGAAACACAGAAATTGCATCGGTATTAAATATAAGAGACACAACGCTGACCTAAGTACAAGAAAACTGATTCTTCTTACGGTCTATGTTTTGAGCGTTTCCTGTGGCACCAGTTTTTCATTCCGATGCACCTCTGCAGGTTTACTGTATCCATTAGACCTTCACAGTGACAATCAAACACATAAATTGCATCGGAATTATATATAAGAGACACAATGCCGACTTAAGTACAGGAAGACTGAGTCTTCCTACTGTCTATGTTTTGAGCGTTTCCTGTGTCTCCCGTTTTACATTCCGATGCACCTCTGCAGGTTTACTGAATCCCTTGGACTTTACCATTGACGATGAAACACAGAAATTGCATCGGTATTAAATATAAGAGACACAACGCTGACTTAAGTACAAGAAAACTGATTCTTCTTACGGTCTATGTTTTGAGCGTTTCCTGTGTCACCAGTTTTTCATTCCGATGCACCTTTGCAGGTTTACTGTATCCCTTGGACCTTACCATTGACGATGAAACACAGAAATTGCATCGGAATTAAATATAAGAGACACAATGCCGACTTAAGTACAGGAAGACTGAGTCTTCCTACTGTCAAAGTTTGAGCGTTTCCTGTGTCAACAGTTTTACATTCCGATGCACCTCTGCAGATTTGATGTATCCCTTGGACCTTCTCATTGACGATGAAACACAGAAAATGAATCGGAATTAAATATAAGAGACACAATGCCGACTTAAGTACAGGAAGACTGAGTCTTCCTACTGTCTATGTTTTGATCGTTTCCTGTGTCTCCAGTTTTACATTCCGATCCTCCTCTGCATATATACTATATCCATTGGACCTTCCCATTGACGATGAAACACAGAAATTGCATCGGTATTAAATATAAGATACACAATGCCGACTTAAGTACAGGAAGACTGAGTCTTCCTACTGTCCATGTTTTGAGCGTATCCTGTGTCATCAGTTTTCCATTCCGATGCACCTCTGCAGGTTTACTGTATCCCTTGGATCTTCCCATTGACGATGAAACACAGAAATTGGATCAGAATTAAATATAAGAGACACAATGCCGACTTAAGTACAGGAACATTGAGTCTTCCTACTGTCTATGTTTTGAGCGTTTCCTGCGTCACCAGTTTTACATTCCGATGCACCTCTGCAGGTCTACTGTATCCATTGGACCTTCCCATTGTCGATGAAACACAGAAATGGAATCGGAATTAAATATAAGATACACAATGCCGATTTAAGAACAGGAACGCTTAGTCTTCCTGCTGTCTATGAATTGGGCGTTTCCTGTGTCACCAGTTTTATATTCCGATTCACCTCTGCAGGTTTACTGTATCCCTTGGGTCTTCCCATTGACGATGAAACACAGAAATTGCTTCGGAATTAAATATAAGAAACACAATGCCGACTTAAGTAAAGGAACATTGAGTCTTCCAACTGTCTATGTTTTCAGCGTTTCCTGCGTCACCAGTTTTACATTCCGGTCCACCTCTGCAGGTTTACTGTAACCTTTGGACCTTCCCATTGACGATGAAACATAGAAATTACATCGGAATTAAATACAAGAGACACAATGTTGACTTAAGTACAAGAAAACTGAGTCTTCTTAGGGTCTATGTTATGAGCGCTTGCTGAGTCACCAGTTTTACATTCCGATGCACCTCTGCAGGGTTACTGTATCCCTTGGACCTTCCCATTGACGATGAAACACAGAAATTGCATCGGAAGTAAATATAAGAGACACAATGCCGACTTAAGTACAGAAAGACTGCGTCCTCCTACTGTATATGTTTTGAGCGTTTCCTGTGTCACCAGTTTTACATTCCAATGCACCTCTGCAGGTTTACTGTATCCCATGCACATCCCCATTGACAATGAAACACAGAAATTACATCGGACTTAAATATAACAGACACAATGCCGACTTAAGTACAGGAAGACTGAGTCTTCCTACTTTCTATGTTTTGAGCGTGTCCTGTTTCACCAGTTTTACATTCCGATGCACCTCTGCAGGTTTACTGTATCCCTTGGACTTTACCATTGACGAAGAACCACAGAAATTGCATCGGAATTAAATATAACAGACACAATGCCGACTTAAGTACAGGAAGACTGAGTCATCCTACTGTCAATGTTTGAGCGTTTCCTGTGTCACCAGTTTTACATTCCGATGCACCACTGCAGGTTTACTGTATCCATTGGACCTTCCCATTGACGATGAAACACAGAAAATGCATCGGAATTAAATATAAGAGACACAATGCTGACTTAAGTACAGGAAGACTGAGTCTTCCTTCTGTCTATGTTTTGAGCGTTTCCTGTGTCACCAGTTTTACATTCCGCTCCACCTCTGCAGGTTTACTGTATCCATTGGACCTTCCCATTGACGATGAAGCACAGAAATTGCATCGGAATTAAATATAAGAGACACAATGCCGACTTAGGTACAGGAAGACTGAGTCTTACTTCTGTCTATGTTTTGAGCGTTTCCTGTGTCATCAGTTTTACATTTTGATGCACCTCTGCAGGTTTACTGTATCCCTTGGTCCTTCACAATGACGATGAAACACAGAAATTGCATCCAAATTAAATATAAGAGACACAATGCCGACTTCAGTACTAGAAAACTGAGTCTTCTTAGGGTCTATGTTTTGACCGGTTCCTGTGTCACCAATTTTACATTCCCATGCACCTCTGCAGGTTTACTGTTTCCCTTCGACCTTCCCATTGACGATGAAACACAGAAATTGCATCGGAATTAAATATAAGAGACACAATGCCGACTTAAGTACAGGAACATTGAGTCTTCCTACTGTCTAAGTTTTCAGCGTTCCCTGCGTCACCAGTTTTAAATTCCGATGCACCTCTGCAGGTTTACTGTATCCATTGGACCTTCCCATTGACGACGAAACACAGAAATTACATCGGAATTAAATAGAAGAGACACAACGCCGACTTAAGTACAAGAAAACTGATTCTTCTTACGGTCTATGTTTTGAGCGGTTCCAGTGTCACGAGTTTTACATTCCGATGCACCTCTGCTGGTTTACTGTGTCCCTTGGACCTTCCCATTGGCGATGAAACACAGAAATTGCATCAGAATTAAATATAAGAGACACAATGCCGACTTCAGTACTAGAAAACTGAGTCTTCTTAGGGTCTATGTTTTGACCGCTTCCTGTGTCACCAATTTTACATTCCCATGCACCTCTGCAGGTTTACTGTTTCCCTTCGACCTTCCCATTGACGATGAAACACAGAAATTGCATCGGAATTAAGTATAAGAGACACAATGCCGACGTAAGTACAGGAAGATTGTGTCTTCCTACTGTCTATATTTTGAGCGTTTCCTGCGTCACCAATTTTACATTCCCATGCACATCTGCAGGTTTACTGTATCCATTGGACCTTCCCATAGACGATGAAACACAGATATTGCATCGGAATTAAATATAAGAGACACAATGGCGACTTAAGAACAGGAAGGCTGAGTCTTACTACTGTCTATATTTTCAGCGTTTCCTGTGTCTCCAGTTTTACATTCCGATGCACCTCTGCAGGTTTACTGTATTCCTTGGATCTTCCCAATGACGATGAAACACAGAAATAGCATCGGAATTAAATATAAGAGACACAATGCCGACTTAAGTACAGGAACATTGAGTCTTCCTACTGTCTATGTTTTCAGCGTTTCCTGCGTCACCAGTTTTAAATTCCGATGCACCTCTGCAGGTTTACTGTATCCATTGGACCTTCGCATTGACGACGAAACACAGAAATTACATCGGAATTAAATATAAGAGACACAATGGCGACTTAACTACAGGAAGACTGAGTCTTCCTTCTGTCTATGTTTTGATCGTTTCCTGTGTCACCAGTTTTACATTCCGATCCTCCTCTGCATATATACTGTATCCATTGGACCTTCCCATTGACGATGAAACATAGAAATTACATCGGAATTAAATACAAGAGACACAACGTTGACTTAAGTACAAGAAAACTGAGTCTTCTTAGGGTCTATGTTATGAGCGCTTGCTGAGTCACCAGTTTTATATTCCGATGCACCTCTGCAGGGTTACTGTATCCCTTGGCCAATCCCATTGACGATGAAACACAGAAATTGCATCGGAATTAAATATAAGAGACATAATGCCGACTTAAGTACAGAAAGACTGAGTCTTCCTACAGTCTATGTTTTGAGCGTTTCCTGTGTCACCAGTTTTACATTCCGATGCACCTCTGCAGGTTTACTGTATCCCATGCACCTTCCCATTGACAATGAAACACAGAAATTACATCGGACTTAAATATAACAGACACAATAACGACTTAAGTACAGGAAAACTGAGACTTCCTACTTTCTATGTTTTGAGCGTGTCCTGTTTCACCAGTTTTACATTCCGATGCACCTCTGCAGGTTTACTGTATCCCTTGGACTTTACCATTGACGATGAACCACAGAAATTGCATCGGAATTAAATATAAGAGACACAATGCCGACTTAAGTACAGGAAGACTGAGTCTTCCTACTGTCAATGTTTGAGCGTTTCCTGTGTCACCAGTTTTACATTCCGATGCACCACTGCAGGTTTACTGTATCCATTGGACCTTCCCATTGACGATGAAACACAGAAATTGCATCTAAATTAAATATAAGAGACACAATGCCGACTTCAGTACTAGAAAACTGAGTCCTCTTAGGGTCTATGTTTTAACCGCTTCCTGTGTCACCAATTTTACTTTCCGATGCACCTCTGCAGGTTTACTGTATCCCTTGGACCTTCCCATTGACGACGAAACACAGAAATTGCATCGGATTTAAATATAAGAGACACAATGCCGACTTAAGAACAGGAAGGTTTAGTCTTTCTACTCTCTATGTTTTGAGCATTTCCTGTGTCACCAGTTTTACATTCCGATGCACCTCTGCTGGTTTACTGTATCCATTGGACCTTCCCATAGACGATGAAACACAGAAATTGCATCGGAATTAAATATAAGAGACACAATGGCGACTTAAGAACTCGAAGGCTGAGTCTTACTACTGTCTATCTTTTGAGCGTTTCCTGTGTCACCAGTTTTACATTCCCATGCACCTCTGCAGATTTACTGTTTCCCTTCGACCTTCCCATTGACGATGAAACACAGAAATTGCATCGGAATTAAGTATAAGAGACACAATGCCGAATTAAGTACAGGAAGACTGAGTCTTCCTACTGTCTATATTTTGAGCGCTTCCTGCGTCACCAATTTTACATTCCGATGCACCTCTGCAGGTTTACTGTATCCTTTGGACCTTCCCATAGACGATGAAACACAGAAATTGCATCGGAATTAAATATAAGAGACATAATGCCGACTTAAGTACAGGAAGACTGAGTCTTCCTACTGTCAAAGTTTTAGCGTTTCCTGTGTCAACAGTTTTACATTCCGATGCACCTCTGCAGATTTGATGTATCCCTTGGACCTTCTCATTGACGATGAAACACAGAAAATGAATCGGAATTAAATATAAGAGACACAATGCCGACTTAAGTACAGGAAGACTGAGTCTTCCTACTATGTTTTGATCGTTTCCTGTGTCACCAGTTTTACATTCCGATCCTCCTCTGCATATATACTGTATCCATTGGACCTTCCCATTGACGATGAAACACGGAAATTGCATCGGTATTAAATATAAGAGACACAATGCCGACTTATGTACAGGAAGACTGAGTCGTCCTACTGTCTATGTTTTGAGCGTATTCTGTGTCATCAGTTTTACATTCCGATGCACCTCTGCAGGTTTACTGTATCCCTTGGATTTTCACATTGACGATGAAACACAGAAATTGCATCGGAATTAAAGATAAGAGACACAATGCCGACTTAAGTACAGGAAGATTGAGTCTTCCTACTGTGTATGTTTTGAGCGTTTCCTGCGTCACCAATTTTACATTCCGATGCACCTCTGCAGGTTTACTGTATCCATTGGACCTTCCCATTGACGATGAAACACAGAAATAGCATCGGAATTAAATATAAGAGACACAACGCCGACTTAAGAACAGAAAGGCTGAGTCTTCCTACTGTCAATGTTTGAGCGTTTCCTGTGTCACCAGTTTTACATTCCGATGCACCACTGCAGGTTTACTGTAACCTTTGGACCTTCCCATTGACGATGAAACATAGAAATTACATCGGAATTAAATACAAGAGACACAACGTTGCCTTAAGTACAAGAAAACTGAGTCAACTTAGGGTCTATGTTATGTGCGCTTGCTGAGTCACCAGTTTTACATTCCGATGCACCTCTGCAGGGTTACTGTATCCCTTGGACCTTCCCATTGACGATGAAACACAGAAATTGCATCGGAATTAAATATAAGAGACACAATGCCGACTTAAGTACAGAAAGACTGAGTCTTCCTACTGTCTATGTTTTGAGCGTTTCCTGTGTCACCAGTTTTACATTCCGATGCACCTCTGGAGGTTTACTGTATCCCATGCACCTTCCCATTGACAATGAAACACAGAAATTACATCGGACTTAAATATAACAGACACAATGCCGACTTAAGTACAGGAAGACTGAGTCTTCCTACTTTCTATGTTTTGAGCGTTTCCTGTTTCACCAGTTATACATTCCGATGCACCTCTGCAGGTTTACTGTATCCCTTGGACTTTACCATTGACGATGAACCACAGAAATTGCATCGGAATTAAATATAAGAGACACAATGCCGACTTAAGTACAGGAAGACTGAGTCTTCCTACTGTCAATGTTTGAGCGTTTCCTGTGTCACCAGTTTTACATTCCGATGCACCACTGCAGGTTTACTGTATCCATTGGTCCTTCCCATTGACGATGAAACACTGAAAATGCATCGGAATTAAATATAAGAGACACAATGCCGACATAAGTACAGGAAGACTGTGTCTTCCTTCTGTCTATGTTTTGAGCGTTTCCTGTGTCACCAGTTTTACATTCCGCTCCACCTCTGCAGGTTTACTGTATCCATTGGACCTTCCCATTGACGATGAAGCATAGAAATTGCATCGGAATTAAATATAAGAGACACAATGCCGACTTAGGTACAGGAAGACTGAGTCTTACTTCTGTCTATGTTTTGAGCGTATTCTGTGTCATCAGTTTTACATTTTGATGCACCTCTGCAGGTTTACTGTATCCCTTGGTCCTTCACAATGACGATGAAACACAGAAATTGCATCTAAATTAAATATAAGAGACACAATGCTGACTTCAGTACTAGAAAACTGACCCTTCTTAGGGTCTATGTTTTGACCGCTTCCTGTGTCACCAATTTTTCATTCCGATGCACCTCTGCAGGTTTACTGTATCCCTTGGACCTTCCCATTGACGACGAAACACAAAAAATTGCATCGGATTTAAATATAAGAGACACAATGCCGGCTTAAATACAGGAAGATTGTGTCTTCCTACTGTCTATATTTTGAGCGTTTCCTGCGTCACCAATTTTACATTCCGATGCACCTCTGCAGGTTTACTGTATCCACTGGACCTTCCCATAGACGATGAAACACAGAAATTGCATCGGAATTAAATATAAGAGACACAATGGCGACTTAAGAACAGGAAGGGTGAGTCTTACTACTGTCTATATTTTGAGCGTTTCCTGTGTCACCAGTTTTACATTCCGATGCACCTCTGCAGGTTTACTGTTTTCCTTGGATCATCCCATTGACGATGAAACACAGAAATAGCATCGGAATTAAATATAAGAGACACAACGCCGACTTAACTACAAGAAAACTGATTCTTCTTACGGTCTATGTTTTGAGCGTTTCCAGTGTCACCAGTTTTACATTCCGATGCGCCTCTGCTGGTTTACTGTGTCCCTTGGACCTTCCCATTGGCGATGAAACAAAGAAATTGCATCAGAATTAAATATAAGAAACACAATGTCGTCTTAAGTACAGGAAGACAGAGTCTTCCAACTGTCTATGATTTGAGCGTTTCCTGTGTCACCAGTTTTACATTCCGATGCACCTCTGCAGGTTTTCCTGTTTCCCTTGGACCCTCACAGTGACGATGAAACACAGAAATTGCATCGGAATCATATATAAGAGACACAATGCCGACTTAAGTACAGGAAGATTGAGTCTTCCTACTGTCTATGCTTTGAGCTTTACCTGTGTCACCAGTTTTTCATTCCGATGCACCTCTGCAGGTAGAGTGTTTCCCTTCGACTTTCCCATTGACGATGAAACACAGAAATTGCATCGGAATTAAATAAAAAATTCACAATGCCGACTTAAGTACAGGAAGACTGAGTCTTCCTACTGTCTATGTTTTCAGCGTTTCCTGTGTCACAAGCATTACATTCCGATGCACCTCTGCAAGTTTACTGTATCCATTGGACCTTCACAGTGACGATGCGACACTGAAATTGCATCGGAATGAAATATAAGGGACACAATGCCGACTTAAGTACAGGAACATTGAGTCTTCCTACTGTCTATGTTTTGAGCGTTTCCTGCGTCATCAGTTTTACATTTTGATGCACCTCTGCAGGTTTACTGTATCCCTTGGTCCTTCACAATGACGATGAAACACAGAAATTGCATCTAAATTAAATATAAGAGACACAATGCCGACTTCAGTACTAGAAAACTGAGTCTTCTTAGGGTCTATGTTTTGACCGCTTCCTGTGTCACCAATTTTACATTCCGATGCACCTCTGCAGGTTTACTGTATCCCTTGGACCTTCCCATTGACGACGAAACACAGAAATTGCATCGGATTTAAATATAGGAGACACAATGCCTACTTAAGTACAGGAAGATTGTGTCTTCCTACTGTCTATATTTTGAGCGTTTCCTGCGACACAGATTTTACATTCCGATGCACCTCTGCAGGTTTACTGTATCCATTGGACCTTCCCATAGACGATGAAACACAGAAATTGCATCGGAATTAAATATAAGAGACACAATGGCGACTTAAGAACAGGAAGGCTGAGTCTTACTACTGTCTATATTTTGAGCGTTTCCCGTGTCACCAGTTTTACATTCCGATGCACCTCTGCAGGTTTACTGTATTCCTTGGATCTTCCCATTGACGATGAAACACAGAAATTGCATCGGAATTAAATATAAGAGACACAATTCCGACTTAAGTACAGGAAGACAGAGTCTTCCAACTGTCTATGTTTTGAGCGTTTCCTGTGTCACCAGTTTTACATTCCGATGCACCTCTGCAGGTTTACTGTATCCATTGGACCCCCCCATTGACGATGAAACACAGAAATTGCATCGGAATTATATATAAGAGACACAATGCCGACTTAAGTACAGGAAGACTGAGTCTTCCTACTGTCAAAATTTGAGCGTTTCCTGTGTCAACAGTTTTACATTCCGATGCACCTCTGCAGATATTATGTATTCCTTGGACCTTCTCATTGACGATGAAACACATAAAATGAATCGGAATTAAATATAAGAGACACAATGCCGACTTGAGAACAGGAACGCTTAGTCTTCCTACTGTCTATGTTTTTAGCGTATCCTGTGTCATCAGTTTTACATTCCGATGCACCTCTGCAGGTTTACTGTATCCCTTGGATCTTCCCATTGACGATGAAACACAGAAATTGGATCGGAATTAAATATAAGAGACACAATGCCGACTTAAGTACAGGAACATTGAGTCTTCCTACTGTCTATGTTTTGAGCGTTTACTGCGTCACCAGTTTTACATTCCGATGCACCTCTGCAGGTCTACTGTATCCATTGGACCTTCCCATTGTCGATGAAACACAGAAATGGAATCGGAATTAAATATAAGAGACACAATGCCGACTTAAGATCAGGAACTCTTAGTCTTCCTACTGTCTATGATTTGGGCGTTTCCTGTGCCACCAGTTTTACATTCCGATGCACCTCTGCAGGTTTACTGTATCCCTTGGGTCTTCGCATTGACGATGAAACACAGAAATTGCTTCGGAATTAAATATAAGAAACACAATGCCGACTTAAGTACAGGAACATTGAGTCTTCCAACTGTCTATGTTTTCAGCGTTTCCTGCGTCACCAGTTTTACATTCCGATCCACCTCTGCAGGTTTACTGTAACCTTTGGACCTTCCCATTGACGATGAAACATAGATATTACATCGGAATTAAATACAAGAGACACAACGTTGACTTAAGTACAAGAAAACTAAGTCTTCTTAGGGTCTATGTTATGAGCGCTTGCTGAGTCACCAGTTTTACATTTCGATGCACCTCTGCAGGGTTACTGTATCCCTTGGACCTTCCCATTGACGACGAAACACAGAAATTGCATCGGAATTAAATATAAGAGACACAATGCCGACTTAAGTACAGAAAGACTGAGTCTTCCTACTGTCTATGTTTTGAGCGTTTCCTGTGTCACCAGTTTTACATTCCGATGCACCTCTGCGGGTTTACTGTATCCCATGCACCATCCCATTGACAATGAAACACAGAAATTACATAGGACTTAAATATAACAGACACAATGCAGAGTTAAGTACAGAAAGACTGAGTCTTCCTACTTTCTATGTTTTGAGCGTGTCCTGTTTCACCAGTTTTACATTCCGATGCACCTCTGCAGGTTTACTGTATCCCTTGGACTTTACCATTGACGATGAACCACAGAAATTGCATCGGAGTTAAATATAAGAGACACAATGCCGACTTAAGTACAGGAAGACTGAATCTTCCTACTGTCAATGTTTGAGCGTTTCCTGTGTCACCAGTTTTACATTCCGATGCACCTCTGCTGGTTTACTGTATCCATTGGTCCTTCACAATGACGATGAAACACAGAAATTGCATCTAAATTAAATATAAGAGACACAATGCCGACTTCAGTACTAGAAAACTGAGTCTTCTTAGGGTCTATGTTTTGACCGCTTCCTGTGTCACCAATTTTACATTCCGATGCACCTCTGCAGGTTTACTGTATCCCTTGGACCTTCCCATTGACGACGAAACACAGAAATTGCATCGGATTTAAATATAATAGAAACAATGCCTACTTAAGTACAGGAAGATTGTGTCTTCCTACTGTCTATATTTTGAGCGTTTCCTGCGCCACAGATTTTACATTCCGATGCACCTCTGCAGGTTTACTGTATCCATTAGACCTTCCCATAGACGATGAAACACAGAAATTGCATCGGAATTAAATATAAGAGACACAATGCCGACTTAAGTACAGGAACATTGAGTCTTCCTACTGTCTATGTTTTGAGCGTTTCCTGCGTCACCAGTTTTACATTCCGATGCACCTCTGCAGGTTTACTGTATCCACTGGACCTTCCCATTGACGATGAAAAACAGAAATTATATCGGAATTAAATATAAGAGACACAACGTTGACTTAAGTACAAGACAACTGAGTCTTCTTACGGTCTATGTTTTGAGCGTTTCCGGTTTCACCAGTTTTACATTCCGATGCACCTCTGCAGGTTTACTGTATCCATTGGACC
Organism: Schistocerca nitens; assembly: GCF_023898315.1. Classification (NCBI taxonomy): domain Eukaryota; kingdom Metazoa; phylum Arthropoda; class Insecta; order Orthoptera; family Acrididae; genus Schistocerca; species Schistocerca nitens. The sequence continues at coordinate 12,110,879 of NW_026045897.1, read as the reverse complement.
TTCCCATTGACGATGAACCACAGAAATTGCATCGGAATTAGATATAAGAGACACAATGGCGACTTAAGAACAGGAAGGCTGAGTCTTACTACTGTCTATGTTTTGAGCGTTTCCTGTGTCATCAGTTTTACATTTTGATGCACCTCTGCAGGTTTACGGTATCCCTTGGTCCTTCACAATGACGATGAAACACAGAAATTGCATCTAAATTAAATATAAGAGACACAATGCCGACTTCAGTACTAGAAAACTGAGTCTTCTTAGGGTCTATGTTTTGACCGCTTCCTGTGTCACCAATTTTACATTCCGATGCACCTCTGCAGGTTTACTGTATCCCTTGGACCTTCCCATTGACGACGAAACACAGAAATTGCATCGGATTTAAATATAGGAGACACAATGCCTACTTAAGTACAGGAAGATTGTGTCTTCCTACTGTCTATATTTTGAGCGCTTCCTGCGACACAGATTTTACATTCCGATGCACCTCTGCAGGTTTACTGTATCCATTGGACCTTCCCATAGACGATGAAACACAGAAATTGCATCGGAATTAAATATAAGAGACACAATGGCGACTTAAGAACAGGAAGGCTGAGTCTTACTACTGTCTATATTTTGAGCGTTTCCCGTGTCACCAGTTTTACATTCCGATGCACCTCTGCAGGTTTACTGTATTCCTTGGATCTTCCCATTGACGACGAAACACAGAAATAGCATCGGAATTAAATATAAGAGGCACAATGACGTCTTAAGTACAGGAAGATTGAGTCTTCCTACTGTCTATGTTTTGAGCGTTTGCTGTGTCACCAGTTTTACATTCCGATGCACCTCTGCAGGTATAGTGTTTCCCTTCGACTTTCCCATTGACGATGAAACACAGAAATTGCATCGGAATTAAATATAAGAGACACAATGACGTCTTAAGTACAGGAAGACAGAGTCTTCCAACTGTCTATGTTTTGAGCGTTTCCTGTGTCACCAGTTTTACATTCTGATGCACCTCTGCAGGTTTACTGTATCCATTGGACCCCCCCCCATTGACGATGAAATACAGAAATTGCATCGGAATTATATATAAGAGACACAATGCCGACTTAAGTACAGGAAGACTGAGTCTTCCTACTGTCAAAATTTGAGCGTTTCCTGTGTCAACAGTTTTACATTCCGATGCACCTCTGCAGATATTATGTATCCCTTGGACCTTCTCATTGACGGTGAAACACAGAAATTGGATCGGAATTAAATATAAGAGACACAATGACGTCTTAAGTACAGGAACATTGAGTCTTCCTACTGTCTATGTTTTGAGCGTTTCCTGCGTCACCAGTTTTACATTCCGATGCACCTCTGCAGGTTTACTGTATCCACTGGACCTTCCCATTGACGATGAAAAACAGAAATTATATCGGAATTAAATATAAGAGACACAACGTTGACTTAAGTACAAGACAACTGAGTCTTCTTACGGTCTATGTTTTGAGCGTTTCCGGTTTCACCAGTTTTACATTCCGATGCACCTCTGCAGGTTTACTGTATCCATTGGACCTTCCCATTGACGATGAACCACAGAAATTGCATCGGAATTAGATATAAGAGACACAATGCCGACTTAAGTACAGGAACATTGAGTCTTCCAACTGTCCATGTTTTCAGCGTTTCCTGCGTCACCAGCTTTACATTCCGATGCACCTCTGGAGGTTTACTGTATCTATTGGACTTCCCATTGACGATGAACCACAGAAATTGCATCGGAATTAAATATAAGAGACACAATGACGTCTTAAGTACAGGAAGACAGAGTCTTCCAACTGTCTATGTTTTGAGCGTTTCCTGCGTCACCAGTTTTACATTCCGATGCACCTCTGCAGGTTTTCCTGTATCCCTTGGACCTTCAAAGTGACGATGAAACACAGAAATTGCATCGGAATTGGATATAAGAGACACAATGCCGACTTAAGTACAGGAACATTGAGTCTTCCAACTGTCCATGTTTTCAGCGTTTCCTGCGTCACCAGCTTTACATTCCGATGCACCTCTGCAGGTTTACTGTATCTATTGGACTTCCCATTGACGATGAAACACAGAAATTGCATCGGAATTATATATAAGGACACAATGCCGACTTAAGTACAGGAAGACTGAGTCTTCCTACTGTCTATGTTTTGAGCGTTTCCTGTGTCACAAGCTTACCATTCCGATGCACCTCTGCAGGTTTACTGTATCCATTGGACCTTCACAGTGACGATGAGACACTGAAATTGCATCGGAATGGAATATAAGAGACACAATGCGACTTAACTACAGGAAGAGTGTGTCTTTAAATTGTCTATGTTTTGAGCGTTTCCTGTGTCATCAGTTTTACATTTTGATGCACCTCTGCAGGTTTACTGCATACCTTGGACCTTCACAGCGACGATGAAACACAGAATTTGCATCTAAATTAAATATAAGAGACACAATGCCGACATCAGTACAAGAAAACTGAGTCTACTGGGGGTCTATGTTTTGACCGCTTCCTGTGTCACCAGTTTTACATTCCGATGCACCTCTGCAGGTTTACTGTATCGCTTGGACCTTCCCATTGACGACGAAACACAGAAATTGCATCGGATTTAAATATAAGAGACACAATGCCGACTTAGGTACAGGAAGACTGAGTCTTCTTACTGTCTATGATTTGAGCGTTTCCTGTGTCATCAGTTTTCCATTTTGATGCACTTCTGCAGGTTTACTGTATCCCTTGGACCTACACAGTGACGATGAAACACAGAAATTGCATCGGAATTAAATATAAGAGACACAATGCCGACTTAAGTACAGGAAGACTGAGTCTTCTTACTGTCTATGTTTTGAGCGTTTCGTGTGTCACCAGTTTTACATTCCGATGGACCTCTGCAGGTATACTGTTTCCCTTCGACTTTCCCATTGACGATGAAACACAGAAATTGCATCGGAATTAAATATAAGAGACACAATTCCGACTTAAGTACAGGAAGACAGTGTCTTCCTACTGTCTATGTTTTCAGCGTTTCCTGTGTCACAAGCATTACATTCCGATGCACCTCTGCAGGTTTACTGTATCCATTGGACCTTCACAGTGACGATGAGACACTGAAATTGCATCGGAATGAAATATAAGGGACACAATGCCGACTTAAGTACAGGAACATTGAGTCTTCCTACTGTCTATGTTTTGAGCGTTTCCTGTGTCATCAGTTTTACATTTTGATGCACCTCTGCAGGTTTACTGTATCCCTTGGTCCTTCACAATGACGATGAAACACAGAAATTGCATCTAAATTAAATATAAGAGACACAATGCCGACTTCAGTACTAGAAAACTGAGTCTTCTTAGGGTCTATGTTTTGACCGCTTCCTGTGTCACCAATTTTACATTCCGATGCACCTCTGCAGGTTTACTGTATCCCTTGGACCTTCCCATTGACGACGAAACACAGAAATTGCATCGGATTTAAATATAGGAGACACAATGCCTACTTAAGTACAGGAAGATTGTGTCTTCCTACTGTCTATATTTTGAGCGTTTCCTGCGACACAGATTTTACATTTCGATGCACCTCTGCAGGTTTACTGTATCCATTGGACCTTCCCATAGACGATGAAACACAGAAATTGCATCGGAATTAAATATAAGAGACACAATGGCGACTTAAGAACAGGAAGGCTGAGTCTTACTACTGTCTATATTTTGAGCGTTTCCCGTGTCACCAGTTTTACATTCCGATGCACCTCTGCAGGTTTACTGTATTCCTTGGATCTTCCCATTGACGACGAAACACAGAAATAGCATCGGAATTAAATATAAGAGGCACATTGACGTCTTAAGTACAGGAAGATTGAGTCTTCCTACTGTCTATGTTTTGAGCGTTTGCTGTGTCACCAGTTTTACATTACGATGCACCTCTGCAGGTATAGTGTTTCCCTTCGACTTTCCCATTGACGATGAAACACAGAAATTGCATCGGAATTAAATATAAGAGACACAATGACGTCTTAAGTACAGGAAGGCTGAGTCTTGCTACTGTCTATGTTTTGAGCGTGTCCTGTTTCACCAGTTTTACATTCCCATGCACCTCTGCAGGTTTACTGTATCCCTTGGACTTTACCATTGACGATGAACCACAGAAATTGCATTGGAGTTAAATATAAGAGACACAATGCCGACTTAAGTACAGGAGGACTGAGTCTTCCTACTGTCTATGTTTTGAGCGTTTCCTGTGTCACCAGTTTTACATTCCGATGCACCTCTGCGGGTTTACTGTATCCATTGGACCCCCCCATTGACGATGAAACACAGAAATTGCATCGGAATTATATATAAGAGACACAATGCCGACTTAAGTACAGGAAGACTGAGTCTTCCTACTGTCAAAATTTGAGCGTTTCCTGTGTCAACAGTTTTACATTCCGATGCACCTCTGCAGATATTATGTATCCCTTGGACCTTCTCATTGACGGTGAAACACAGAAATTGGATCGGAATTAAATATAAGAGACACAATGACGTCTTAAGTACAGGAACATTGAGTCTTCCTACTGTCTATGTTTTGAGCGTTTCCTGCGTCACCAGTTTTACATTCCGATGCACCTCTGCAGGTTTACTGTATCCACTGGACCTTCCCATTGACGATGAAAAACAGAAATTATATCGGAATTAAATATAAGAGACACAACGTTGACTTAAGTACAAGACAACTGAGTCTTCTTACGGTCTATGTTTTGAGCGTTTCCGGTTTCACCAGTTTTACATTCCGATGCACCTCTGCAGGTTTACTGTATCCATTGGACCTTCCCATTGACGATGAACCACAGAAATTGCATCGGAATTAGATATAAGAGACACAATGCCGACTTAAGTACAGGAACATTGAGTCTTCCAACTGTCCATGTTTTCAGCGTTTCCTGCGTCACCAGCTTTACATTCCGATGCACCTCTGGAGGTTTACTGTATCTATTGGACTTCCCATTGACGATGAACCACAGAAATTGCATCGGAATTAAATATAAGAGACACAATGACGTCTTAAGTACAGGAAGACAGAGTCTTCCAACTGTCTATGTTTTGAGCGTTTCCTGCGTCACCAGTTTTACATTCCGATGCACCTCTGCAGGTTTTCCTGTATCCCTTGGACCTTCAAAGTGACGATGAAACACAGAAATTGCATCGGAATTGGATATAAGAGACACAATGCCGACTTAAGTACAGGAACATTGAGTCTTCCAACTGTCCATGTTTTCAGCGTTTCCTGCGTCACCAGCTTTACATTCCGATGCACCTCTGCATGTTTACTGTATCTATTGGACTTCCCATTGACGATGAAACACAGAAATTGCATCGGAATTATATATAAGGACACAATGCCGACTTAAGTACAGGAAGACTGAGTCTTCCTACTGTCTATGTTTTGAGCGTTTCCTGTGTCACAAGCTTACCATTCCGATGCACCTCTGCAGGTTTACTGTATCCATTGGACCTTCACAGTGACGATGAGACACTGAAATTGCATCGGAATGAAATATAAGAGACACAATGCGACTTAACTACAGGAAGAGTGTGTCTTTAAATTGTCTATGTTTTGAGCGTTTCCTGTGTCATCAGTTTTACATTTTGATGCACCTCTGCAGGTTTACTGCATACCTTGGACCTTCACAGCGACGATGAAACACAGAATTTGCATCTAAATTAAATATAAGAGACACAATGCCGACATCAGTACAAGAAAACTGAGTCTACTGGGGGTCTATGTTTTGACCGCTTCCTGTGTCACCAGTTTTACATTCCGATGCACCTCTGCAGGTTTACTGTATCGCTTGGACCTTCCCATTGACGACGAAACACAGAAATTGCATCGGATTTAAATATAAGAGACACAATGCCGACTTAGGTACAGGAAGACTGAGTCTTCTTACTGTCTATGATTTGAGCGTTTCCTGTGTCATCAGTTTTCCATTTTGATGCACTTCTGCAGGTTTACTGTATCCCTTGGACCTACACAGTGACGATGAAACACAGAAATTGCATCGGAATTAAATATGAGAGACACAATGCCGACTTAAGTACAGGAAGACTGAGTCTTCTTACTGTCTATGTTTTGAGCGTTTCGTGTGTCACCAGTTTTACATTCCGATGGACCTCTGCAGGTATACTGTTTCCCTTCGACTTTCCCATTGACGATGAAACACAGAAATTGCATCGGAATTAAATATAAGAGACACAATTCCGACTTAAGTACAGGAAGACTGAGTCTTCCTACTGTCTATGTTTTCAGCGTTTCCAGTGTCACAAGCATTACATTCCGATGCACCTCTGCAGGTTTACTGTATCCATTGGACCTTCACAGTGACGATGAGACACTGAAATTGCATCGGAATGAAATATAAGGGACACAATGCCGACTTAAGTACAGGAACATTGAGTCTTCCTACTGTCTATGTTTTGAGCGTTTCCTGTGTCATCAGTTTTACATTTTGATGCACCTCTGCAGGTTTACTGTATCCCTTGGTCCTTCACAATGACGATGAAACACAGAAATTGCATCTAAATTAAATATAAGAGACACAATGCCGACTTCAGTACTAGAAAACTGAGTCTTCTTAGGGTCTATGTTTTGACCGCTTCCTGTGTCACCAATTTTACATTCCGATGCACCTCTGCAGGTTTACTGTATCCCTTGGACCTTCCCATTGACGACGAAACACAGAAATTGCATCGGATTTAAATATAGGAGACACAATGCCTACTTAAGTACAGGAAGATTGTGTCTTCCTACTGTCTATATTTTGAGCGTTTCCTGCGACACAGATTTTACATTCCGATGCACCTCTGCAGGTTTACTGTATCCATTGGACCTTCCCATAGACGATGAAACACAGAAATTGCATCGGAATTAAATATAAGAGACACAATGGCGACTTAAGAACAGGAAGGCTGAGTCTTACTACTGTCTATATTTTGAGCGTTTCCCGTGTCACCAGTTTTACATTCCGATGCACCTCTGCAGGTTTACTGTATTCCTTGGATCTTCCCATTGACGACGAAACACAGAAATAGCATCGGAATTAAATATAAGAGGCACATTGACGTCTTAAGTACAGGAAGATTGAGTCTTCCTACTGTCTATGTTTTGAGCGTTTGCTGTGTCACCAGTTTTACATTACGATGCACCTCTGCAGGTATAGTGTTTCCCTTCGACTTTCCCATTGACGATGAAACACAGAAATTGCATCGGAATTAAATATAAGAGACACAATGACGTCTTAAGTACAGGAAGGCTGAGTCTTGCTACTGTCTATGTTTTGAGCGTGTCCTGTTTCACCAGTTTTACATTCCCATGCACCTCTGCAGGTTTACTGTATCCCTTGGACTTTACCATTGACGATGAACCACAGAAATTGCATTGGAGTTAAATATAAGAGACACAATGCCGACTTAAGTACAGGAGGACTGAGTCTTCCTACTGTCTATGTTTTGAGCGTTTCCTGTGTCACCAGTTTTACATTCCGATGCACCTCTGCGGGTTTACTGTATCCATTGGACCCCCCCATTGACGATGAAACACAGAAATTGCATCGGAATTATATATAAGAGACACAAAGCCGACTTAAGTACAGGAGGACTGAGTCTTCCTACTGTCAAAATTTGAGCGTTTCCTGTGTCAACAGTTTTACATTCCGATGCACCTCTGCAGATATTATGTATCCCTTGGACCTTCTCATTGACGGTGAAACACAGAATATGAATCGGAATTAAATATAAGAGACACAATGCCGACTTGAGAACAGGAACGCTTAGTCTTCCTACTGTCTATGTTTTTAGCGTAGCCTGTGTCATCAGTTTTACATTCCGATGCACCTCTGCAGGTTTACTGTATCCCTTGGACCTTCCCATTGACGATGAAACACAGAAATTGCATCGGAATTAAATATAAGAGACACAATGCCGACTTAAGTACAGAAAGACTGAGTCTTCCTACTGTTTATGTTTTGAGCGTTTCCTGTGTCACCAGTTTTACATTCCGATGCACCTCTGCGGGTTTACTGTATCCCATGCACCTTCCCATTGACAATGAAACACAGAAATTACATCGGACTTAAGTATAACAGACACAATGCCGAGTTAAGTACAGGAAGACTGAGTCTTCCTACTTTCTATGTTTTGAGCGTGTCCTGTTTCACCAGTTTTACATTCCGATGCACCTCTGCAGGTTTACTGTATCCCTTGGACTTTACCATTGACGATGAACCACAGAAATTGCATTGGAGTTAAATATAAGAGTCACAATGCCGACTTAAGTACAGGAAGACTGAGTCTTCCTACTGTCAATGTTTGAGCGTTTCCTGTGTCACCAGTTTTACATTCCGATGCACCTCTGCTGGTTTACTGTATCCATTGGACCTTCCCACAGACGATGAAACACGGAAATTGCATCGGAATTAAATATAAGAGACACAATGGCGACTTAAGAACTCGAAGGCTGAGTCTTACTACTGTCTATCTTTTGAGCGTTTCCTGTGTCACCAGTTTTACATTCCCATGCACATCTGCAGGTTTACTGTTTCCCTTAGACCTTCCCATTGACGATGAAACACAGAAATTGCATCGGAATTAAGTATAAGAGACACAATGCCGACTTAAGTACGGAAGACTGAGTCTTCCTACTGTCTATATTTTGAGCGTTTCCTGCGTCACCAATTTAGATTCCGATGCACCTCTGCAGGTTTACTGTATCCATTGGACCTTCCCATAGACGATGAAACACAGAAATTGCATCGGAATTAAATTTAAGAGACACAATGGCGACTTAAGAACAGGAAGGCTGAGTCTTACTACTGTCTATATTTTGAGCGTTTCCTGTGTCACGAGTTTTACATTCCGATGCCGCTCTGCAGGTTTACTGTATTCCTTGGATCTTCCCATTGACGATGAAACACAGAAATAGCATCGGAATTAAATATAAGAGACACAATGCCGACTTAAGTACAGGAACATTAAGTCTTCCTACTGTCTATGTTTTCAGCGTTTCCTGCGTCACCAGCTTTACATTCTGATGCACCACTGCAGGTTTACTGTATCCATTGGACCTTCCCATTGACGATGAAACACAGAAATTACATCGGAATTAAATATAAGAGACACAACGCCGACTTAAGTACAAGAAAACTGATTCTTCTTACAGTCTATGTTTTGAGCGTTTCCAGTGTCACCAGTTTTAGATTCCGATGCACCTCTGCTGATTTACTGTGTCCCTTGGACCTGCCCATTGGCGATGAAACACAGAAATTGCATCAGAATTAAATATAAGAGACACAATGACGTCTTAAGTACAAGAAGACAGAGTCTTCCAACTGTCTATGTTTTGAGCGTTTCCTGTGTCACCAGTTTTACATTCCGATGCACCTCTGCAGGTTTTCCTGTTTCCCTTGGGCCTTCAGAGTGACGATGAAACACAGAAATTGCATCGGAATTATATATAAGAGACACAATGCCGACTTAAGTACAGGAAGACTGAGTCTTCCTACTGTCTATGTTTTGAGCGTTTCCTGTGTCACCAGTTTTACATTCCGATGCACCTCTGCAGGTATAGTGTTTCCCTTCGACTTTCCCATTGGCGATGAAACACAGAAATTGCATCGGAATTAAATATAAGAGACACAATGATGTCTTAAGTACAGGAAGACAGAGTCTTCAACTGTCTATGTTATGAGCGTTTCCTGTTTCACCAGTTTTACATTCCGATGCACCTCTGCAGGTTTTCCTGTTTCCCTTGGACCTTCACAGTGACGATGAAACACAGAAATTGCATCGGAATTATATATTAGAGACACAATGCCGACTTAAGTACAGGAATACTGAGTCTTCCTACTGTCTATGTTTTGAGCGTTTCCTGTGTCACCAGTTTTACATTCCGATGAACCTCTGCAGGTATAGTGTTTCCCTTCGACTTTCCCATTGACGATGAAACACAGAAATTGCATAGGAATTAAATATAAGAGACACAACGCCGACTTAAGTACAGGAAGACTGAGTCTTCCTACTGTCTATGTTTAGAGCGTTTCCTGTGTCATCAGTTCTACATTCCGAGGCACCTCTGCAGGTTTACTGTATCCATTGGACCCCCCATTGACGATGAAACACAGAAATTGCATCGGAATTAAATATAAAAGACACAATGCCGACTTATGTACAGGAAGACTGAGTCTTCCTACTGTCTATGTTTTGAGCGTTTCCTGTGTCAGCAGTTTTACATTCCAATGCACCTCTGCAGGTTTACTGTATCCATTGGACCTTCCCATTGACGATGAAACACAGAAATTACATCGCAATTGAATATAAGAGACACAACATTGACTTAAGTACAAGAAAACTGAGTCTTCTTAAGGTCTATGTTATGAGCGCTCGCTGTGTCACCAGATTTACATTCCGATGCACCTCTGCAAGGTTTACTGTATCCCTTGGACTTTACCATTGACGATGAAACACAGAAATTGCATATAAATTAAATATAAGAGTCACAATGCCGACTTAAGTACAGGAAGACTGAGTCTTCCTACTGTCAATGTTTGAGCGTTTCCTATGTCACCAGTTTTACATTCCGAGCACCTCTGCAGGTTTACTATATCCATTGGACCTTCCCATTGACGATGAAACACAGAAAATGCATCGGAATCAAATATAAGAGACACAATGCCGACTTAAGTACAGGAAGACTGAGTCTTCCTACTGTCTATGCTTTGAGCGTTTCCTGTGTCACCAGTTTTACATTCCGATCCTCCCCTTCAGGTTTACTGTATCCATTGGACCTTCCCATTGACGATGAAGCACAGAAATTGCATCGGAATTAAATAGAAGACACACAACGCCGACTTAAGTACAAGAAAACTGAGACTTCTTACGGTCTATGATTTAAGCGTTTCTTGTGTCACCATTTTTACATTCCAATGCACCTCTGCAGTTTTACTATATACCTTGGACCTTCCCATTGGCAAAAAAAAAAAAAACAGAAATTGCATCGGAATTAAATGTAAGAGACACAATGCCGACTTAGGTACAGGAAGACTGAGTCTTACTACTGTCTATGTTTTAAGCGTTTCCTGTGTCATCAGTTTTACATTCCGATGCACCTCTGCAGGTTTACTGTATCCCTTGGACCTTCCCATTGACGACGAAACACAGAAATTGCATCGGATTATATATAAGAGACAAAATGCCGACTTTAGTACAGGAACATTGAGTCTTCATACTGTCTATGTTTTGAGCGTTTCCTGCGTCACCAGTTTTACATTCCGATGCACTTCTGCAGGTTTACTGTATCCACTGGACCTTCCCATTGACGATGAAACACAGATATTATATCGGAATTAAATATAAGAGACACAACGTTGACTTAAGTACAAGAAAACTGAGTCTTCTTACGGTCTATGTTTTGAGCGTTTCCAGTTTCACCAGTTTTACATTCCGATGCACCTCTGCAGGTTTACTGTATCCATTGGACCTTCCCATTGACGATGAACCACAGAAATTGCATCGGAATTAGATATAAGAGACACAATGCCGACTTAAGTACAGGAACATTGAGTCTTCCAACTGTCCATGTTTTCAGCGTTTCCTGCGTCACCAGCTTTACATTCCGATGCACCTCTGCAGGTTTACTGTATCTATTGGACTTCCCATTGACGATGAACCACAGAAATTGCGTCGGAATTAAATGTAAGAGACACAATGCCGACTTAAGTACAGGAACGTTGAGTCTTTCTACTGTCCATGTTTGAGCGTTTCCTGTGTCACTAGTTTTACATTCCGATGCACCTCTGCAGGTTTACTGTATCCATTGGACCTGCCCATTGACGATGAAACACAGAAATTACATCGGAATAAAAAAGAGACACAACGCCGACTTAAGTACAAGAAAACTGATTTCTCTTACGGTCTATGTTTTGAGCGTTTCCAGTGTCACCAGTTTTACATTCCGATGCACCTCTGCTGGTTTACTGTGCCCCTTGGACCTTCCCATTATCGATGAAACACAGAAATTGCATCGGAATTAAATATAAGAGACACAATGACGTCTTAAGTACAGGAAGACAGAGTCTTCCAACTGTCTATGTTTTGAGCGTTTCCTGTGTCACCAGTTTTACATTCCGATGCACCTCTGCAGGTTTTCCTGTATCCCTTGGACCTTCAAAGTGACGATGAAACACAGAAATTGCATCGGAATTATATATAAGAGACACAATGCCGTCTTAAGTACAGGAAGACTGAGTCTTCCTACTGTCTACGTTTTGAGCGTTTCCTGTGTCACAAGCTTACCATTCCGTTGCACCTCTGCAGGTTTACGGTACCCATTGGACCTTCACAGTGACGATGAGACACTGAAATTGCATCGGAATGAAATATAAGAGACACAATGCGACTTAACTACAGGAAGAGTGTGTCTTTAAATTGTCTATGTTTTGAGCGTTTTCTGTGTCATCAGTTTTACATTTTGATGCGCCTCTGCAGGTTTACTGCATACCTTGGACCTTCACAGTGACGATGTAACACAGAAATTGCATCTAAATTAAATATAAGAGACACAATGCCGACATCAGTACAAGAAAACTGAGTCTAATGGGGGTCTATGTTTTGACCGCTTCCTGTGTCACCAGTTTTACATTCCGATGCACCTCTGCAGGTTTACTGTATCGCGTGGACCTTCCCATTGACGACGAAACACAGAAATTGCATCGGATTTAAATATAAGAGACACAATGCCGACTTAGGTACAGGAAGACTGAGTCTTCTTACTGTCTATGATTTGAGCGTTTCCTGTGTCATCAGTTTTCCATTTTGATGCACTTCTGCAGGTTTACTGTATCCCTTGGACCTACACAGTGACGATGAAACACAGAAATTGCATCGGAATTAAATATAAGAGACACAATGCCGACTTAAGAACAGGAAGGTTTAGTCTTTCTACTTTCTATGTTTTGAGCATTTCCTGTGTCACCAGTTTTACATTCCGATGCACCTCTGCTGGTTTACTGTATCCATTGGACCTTCCCACAGACGATGAAACACAGAAATTGCATCGGAATTAAATATAAGAGACACAATGGCGACTTAAGAACTCGAAGGCTGAGTCTTACTACTGTCTATCTTTTGAGCGTTTCCTGTGTCACCAGTTTTACATTCCCATGCACCGTTGCAGGTTTACTGTTTCCCTTCGACCTTCCCATTGACGATGTAACACAGAAACTGCATCGGAATTAAGTATAAGAGACACAATGCCGACTTAAGTACGGAAGACTGAGTCTTCCTACTGTCTATATTTTGAGCGTTTCCTGCGTCACCAATTTTACATTCCGATGCACCTCTGCAGGTTTACTGTATCCATTGGACCTTCCCACAGACGATGAAACAGAGAAATTGCATCGGAATTAAATATAAGAGACACAATGGCGACTTAAGAACAGGAAGGCTGAGTCTTACTACTGTCTATATTTTGAGCGTTTCCTGTGTCACCAGTTTTATATTCCGATGCACCTCTGCAGGTTTACTGTATTCCTTGGATCTTCCCATTGACGATGAAACACAGAAATAGCATCGGAATTAAATATAAGAGACACAATGCCGACTTAAGTACAGGAAGACTGAGCCTTCCTACTGTCTATGTTTTCAGCGTTTCCTGTTTCACAAGCATTACATTCCGATGCACCTCTGCAGGTTTACTGTATCCATTGGACCTTCACAGTGACGATGAGACACTGAAATTGCATCGGAATGAAATATAAGGGACACAATGCCGACTTAAGTACAGGAACATTGAGTCTTCCTACTGTCTATGTTTTGAGCATTTCCTGCGTCACCAGTTTAACATTCCGATGCACCTCTGCAGGTTTACTGTATCCCTTGGACCTTCCCACTGACGATGAACCACAGAAATTACATCGGAATTAAATATAAGAGACACAACGTTGACTTAAGTACAAGAAAACTGAGTCTTCTTAGGGTCTATGTTATGAGCGCTTGCTGTGTCACCAGTTTTACATTCCGATGCACCTCTGCAGGGTTACTATATCCCTTGGACCTTCCCATTGACGATGAAACACAGAAATTGCATCGTAATTAAATATAAGAGACACAATGCCGACTTAGGTACAGGAAGACTGAGTCTTCTTACTGTCTATGATTTGAGCGTTTCCTGTGTCATCAGTTTTCCATTTTGATGCACTTCTGCAGGTTTACTGTATTCCTTGGATCTTCCCATTGACGACGAAACACAGAAATAGCATCGGAATTAAATATAAGATACACAATGCCGACTTAAGTACAGGAACATTGAGTCTTCCTACTGTCTATGTTTTCAGCGTTTCCTGCGTCACCAGTTTTACATTCCGATGCACCACTGCAGGTTTACTGTATCCATTGGACCTTCCCATTGACGATGAAACACAGAAATTACATCGGAATTAAATATAAGAGACACAACGCCGACTTAAGTACAAGAAAACTGATTCTTCGTACAGTCTATGTTTTGAGCGTTTCCAATGTCACCAGTTTTAGATTCCGATGCACCTCTGCTGGTTTACTGTGTCCCTTGGACCTTCCCATTGGCGATGAAACACAGAAATTGCATCAGAATTAAATATAAGAGACACAATGACGTCTTAAGTAAAGGAAGACAGAGTGTTCCAACTGTCTATGTTTTGAGCGTTTCCTGTGTCACCAGTTTTACATTCCGATGCACCTCTGCTGGTTTTCCTGTTTCCCTTGGGCCTTTAGAGTGACGATGAAACACAGAAATTGCATCGGATTATATATAAGAGACACAATGCCGACTAAAGTACAGGAAGACTGAGTCTTCCTACTGTCTATGTTTTGAGCGTTTCCTGTGTCATCAGTTCTACATTCCGAGGCACCTCTGCAGGTTTACTGTATCCATTGGACCCCCCATTGACGATGAAACACAGAAATTGCATCGGAATTAAATATAAGAGACACAATGCCGACCTAAGTACAGGAAGACTGAGTCTTCCTACTGTCTATGTTTTGAGCGTTTCCTGTGTCACCAGTTTTACATTCCGATCCTCCTCTGCAGGTTTACTGTATCCATTGGACCTTCCCATTGACGATGAAACACAGAAATTGCATCGGAATTAAATAGAAGACACACAACGCCGACTTAAGTACAAGAAAACTGAGACTTCTTACGGTCTATGATTTGAGCGTTTCCTGTGTCACCATTTTTACATTCCAATGCACCTCTGCAGTTTTACTATATACCTTGGACCTTCCCATTGGCAAAAAAAAAAAAACAGAAATTGCATCGGAATTAAATATAAGAGACACAATGCCGACTTAGGTACAGGAAGACTGAGTCTTAGTACTGTCTATGTTTTGAGCGTTTCCTGTGTCATCAGTTTTGCATTTAGATGCACCTCTGCAGGTTTACTGTATCCATTGGACCTGCCCATTGACGATGAAACGCAGAAATTACATCGGAATTAAATATAAGAGACACAACGCCAACTTAAATACAATAAACTGATTCCTCTTACGGTCTATGTTTTGAGCGTTTCCAGTGTCACCAGTTTTACATTCCGATGCACCTCTGCTGGTTTACTGTGACCCTTGGAACTTCCCATTGGCGATGAAACACAGAAATTGCATCTAAATTAAATATAAGAGACACAATGCCGCCATCAGTACAAGAAAACTGAGTCTACTGGGGGTCTTTGTTTTGACCGCTTCCTGTGTCACCAGTTTTACATTCCGATGCACCTCTGCAGGTTTACTGTATCGCTTGGACCTTCCCATTGACGACGAAACACAGAAATTGCATCGGAATTAAATATAAGAGACACAATGCCGACTTAGGTACAGGAAGACTGAGTCTTCTTACTGTCTATGATTTGAGCGTTTCCTGTGTCATCAGTTTTCCATTTTGATGCACTTCTGCAGGTTTACTGTATCCCTTGGACCTACACAGTGACGATGAAACACAGAAATTGCATCGGAATTAAATATAAGAGACACAATGCCGACTTAAGTACAGGAAGACTGAGCCTTCCTACTGTCTATGTTTTCAGCGTTTCCTGTTTCAGAAGCATTACATTCCGATGCACCTCTGCAGGTTTACTGTATCCATTGGACCTTCACAGTGACGATGAGACACTGAAATTGCATCGGAATGAAATATAAGGGACACAATGCCGACTTAAGTACAGGAACATTGAGTCTTCCTACTGTCTATGTTTTGAGCATTTCCTGCGTCACCAGTTTAACATTCCGATGCACCTCTGCAGGTTTACTGTATCCCTTGGACCTTCCCACTGACGATGAACCACAGAAATTACATCGGAATTAAATATAAGAGACACAACGTTGACTTAAGTACAAGAAAACTGAGTCTTCTTAGGGTCTATGTTATGAGCGCTTGCTGTGTCACCAGTTTTACATTCCGATGCACCTCTGCAGGGTTACTATATCCCTTGGACCTTCCCATTGACGATGAAACACAGAAATTGCATCGTAATTAAATATAAGAGACACAATGCCGACTTAGGTACAGGAAGACTGAGTCTTCTTACTGTCTATGATTTGAGCGTTTCCTGTGTCATCAGTTTTCCATTTTGATGCACTTCTGCAGGTTTACTGTATTCCTTGGATCTTCCCATTGACGACGAAACACAGAAATAGCATCGGAATTAAATATAAGATACACAATGCCGACTTAAGTACAGGAACATTGAGTCTTCCTACTGTCTATGTTTTCAGCGTTTCCTGCGTCACCAGTTTTACATTCCGATGCACCACTGCAGGTTTACTGTATCCATTGGACCTTCCCATTGACGATGAAACACAGAAATTACATCGGAATTAAATATAAGAGACACAACGCCGACTTAAGTACAAGAAAACTGATTCTTCGTACAGTCTATGTTTTGAGCGTTTCCAATGTCACCAGTTTTAGATTCCGATGCACCTCTGCTGGTTTACTGTGTCCCTTGGACCTTCCCATTGGCGATGAAACACAGAAATTGCATCAGAATTAAATATAAGAGACACAATGACGTCTTAAGTAAAGGAAGACAGAGTGTTCCAACTGTCTATGTTTTGAGCGTTTCCTGTGTCACCAGTTTTACATTCCGATGCACCTCTGCTGGTTTTCCTGTTTCCCTTGGGCCTTTAGAGTGACGATGAAACACAGAAATTGCATCGGATTATATATAAGAGACACAATGCCGACTAAAGTACAGGAAGACTGAGTCTTCCTACTGTCTATGTTTTGAGCGTTTCCTGTGTCATCAGTTCTACATTCCGAGGCACCTCTGCAGGTTTACTGTATCCATTGGACCCCCCATTGACGATGAAACACAGAAATTGCATCGGAATTAAATATAAGAGACACAATGCCGACCTAAGTACAGGAAGACTGAGTCTTCCTACTGTCTATGTTTTGAGCGTTTCCTGTGTCACCAGTTTTACATTCCGATCCTCCTCTGCAGGTTTACTGTATCCATTGGACCTTCCCATTGACGATGAAACACAGAAATTGCATCGGAATTAAATAGAAGACACACAACGCCGACTTAAGTACAAGAAAACTGAGACTTCTTACGGTCTATGATTTGAGCGTTTCCTGTGTCACCATTTTTACATTCCAATGCACCTCTGCAGTTTTACTATATACCTTGGACCTTCCCATTGGCAAAAAAAAAAAAACAGAAATTGCATCGGAATTAAATATAAGAGACACAATGCCGACTTAGGTACAGGAAGACTGAGTCTTAGTACTGTCTATGTTTTGAGCGTTTCCTGTGTCATCAGTTTTGCATTTAGATGCACCTCTGCAGGTTTACTGTATCCATTGGACCTGCCCATTGACGATGAAACGCAGAAATTACATCGGAATTAAATATAAGAGACACAACGCCAACTTAAATACAATAAACTGATTCCTCTTACGGTCTATGTTTTGAGCGTTTCCAGTGTCACCAGTTTTACATTCCGATGCACCTCTGCTGGTTTACTGTGACCCTTGGAACTTCCCATTGGCGATGAAACACAGAAATTGCATCTAAATTAAATATAAGAGACACAATGCCGCCATCAGTACAAGAAAACTGAGTCTACTGGGGGTCTTTGTTTTGACCGCTTCCTGTGTCACCAGTTTTACATTCCGATGCACCTCTGCAGGTTTACTGTATCGCTTGGACCTTCCCATTGACGACGAAACACAGAAATTGCATCGGAATTAAATATAAGAGACACAATGCCGACTTAGGTACAGGAAGACTGAGTCTTCTTACTGTCTATGATTTGAGCGTTTCCTGTGTCATCAGTTTTCCATTTTGATGCACTTCTGCAGGTTTACTGTATCCCTTGGACCTACACAGTGACGATGAAACACAGAAATTGCATCGGAATTAAATATAAGAGACACAATGCCGACTTAAGTACAGGAAGACTGAGCCTTCCTACTGTCTATGTTTTCAGCGTTTCCTGTTTCACAAGCATTACATTCCGATGCACATCTGCAGGTTTACTGTATCCATTGGACCTTCACAGTGACGATGAGACACTGAAATTGCATCGGAATGAAATATAAGGGACACAATGCCGACTTAAGTACAGGAACATTGAGTCTTCCTACTGTCTATGTTTTGAGCATTTCCTGCGTCACCAGTTTAACATTCCGATGCACCTCTGCAGGTTTACTGTATCCCTTGGACCTTCCCACTGACGATGAACCACAGAAATTACATCGGAATTAAATATAAGAGACACAACGTTGACTTAAGTACAAGAAAACTGAGTCTTCTTAGGGTCTATGTTATGAGCGCTTGCTGTGTCACCAGTTTTACATTCCGATGCACCTCTGCAGGGTTACTATATCCCTTGGACCTTCCCATTGACGATGAAACACAGAAATTGCATCGTAATTAAATATAAGAGACACAATGCCGACTTAGGTACAGGAAGACTGAGTCTTCTTACTGTCTATGATTTGAGCGTTTCCTGTGTCATCAGTTTTCCATTTTGATGCACTTCTGCAGGTTTACTGTATCCCTTGGACCTACACAGTGACGATGAAACACAGAAATTGCATCGGAATTAAATATAAGAGACACAATGACGACTTAAGTACAGGAAGACTGAGTCTTCCTACTGTCTATATTTTCAGCGTTTCCTGTGTCACAAGCATTACATTCCGATGCACCTCTGCAGGTTTACTGTATCCATTGGACCTTCACAGTGACGATGAGGCACTGAAATTGCATCGGAATGAAATATAAGGGACACAATGCCGACTTAAGTACAGGAACATTGAGTCTTCCTACTGTCTATGCTTTCAGTATTTCCTGCGTCACCAGTTTAACATTCCGATGCACCTTTGCAGGGTTACTGTATTCCTTGGACCTTCCCACTGACGATGAAACACAGAAATTACATCGGAATTAAATATAAGAGACACAACGTTGACTTAAGTATAAGAAAACTGAGTCGTCTTAGGGTCTATGTTATGAGCGCTTGCTGTGTCACTAGTTTTACATTCCGATGCACCTCTGCAGGGTTACTATATCCCTTGGACCTTCCCATTGACGATGAAACACAGAAATTACATCGGAATTAAATATAAGAGACACAATGCCGACTTAAGTACAGAAAGACTGAGTATTCCTACTGTCTATGTTTTGAGCGTTTCCTGTGTCACCAGTTTTACATTCCGATGCACCTCTGCAGGTTTACTGTATCCCTTGCACCTTCCCATTGACAATGAAACACAGAAATTACATCGGACTTATATATAACAGACACAATGCCGACTTATATACAGGAAGACTGAGTCTTCCTACTGTCTATGTTTTGAGCGTTTCCTGTGTCATCAGTTTTACATTCCAATGCACCTCTGCAGGTTTACTGTATCCATTGGACCCCCCATTGACGATGAAACACTGAAATTGCATCGGAATTAAATATAAGAGACACAATGCCGTCTTAAGTACAGGAAGACTGACTCTTCCAACTGTCAAAGTTTGAGCGTTTCCTGTGTCAACAGTTTTACATTCCGATGCACCTCTGCAGATTTGATGTATCCCTTGGACCTTCTCATTGACGATGAAACACAGAAAATGAATCGGAATGAAATATAAGAGACACAATGCCGACTTAAGTACAGGAAGACTGAGTCTTCCTACTGTCTATGTTTTGATCGTTTCCTGTGTCACCAGTTTTACATTCCGATCCTCCTCTGCATATATACTGTATCCATTGGACCTTCCCATTGACGATGAAACACAGAAATTGCATCGGTATTAAATATAAGAGACACAATGCCGACTTAAGTACAGGAAGACTGAGTCTTCCTACTGTCAAAGTTTGAGCGTATCCTGTGTCATCAGTTTTACATTCCGATGCACCTCTGCAGGTTTACTGTATCCCTTGGATCATCCCATTGTCGATGAAACACAGAAATTGGATCGGAATTAAATATAAGAGACACAATGCCGACTTAAGTACAGGAACATTGAGTCTTCCTACTGTCTATGCTTTGAGCGTTTACTGCGTCACCAGTTTTACATTCCGATGCACCTCCGCAGGTCTACTGTATCCACTGGACCTTCCCATTGTCGATGCAACACAGAAATGGAATCGGAATTAAATATAAGAGACACAATACCGACTCAAGAACAGGAACGCTTAGTCTTCCTACTGACTATGATTTGGGCGTTTCCTGTGTCACCTGTTTTACATTCCGATGCACCTCTGCAGGTTTACTGTATCCCTTGGGTCTTCCCATTGACGATGAAACACAGAAATTGCTTCGGAATTAAATATAAGAAACACAATGCCGACTTAAGTACAGGAACGTTGAGTCTTCCAACTGTCTATGTTTTCAGCGTTCCTGCGTCACCAGTTTTACATTCCGATCCACCTCTGCAGGTTTACTGTAACCTTTGGACCTTCCCATTGACGATGAAACATAGAAATTACATCGGAATTAAATACAAGAGACACAACGTTGACTTAAGTACAAGAAAACTGAGTCTTCTTAGGGTCTATGATATGAGCGCTTGCTGAGTCACCAGTTTTACATTCCGATGCACCTCTGCAGGGTTATTGTATCCCTTGGCCCTTCCCATTGACGATGAAACACAGAAATTGCATCGGAATTAAATATAAGAGACATAATGCCGACTTAAGTACAGAAAGACTGTGTCTTCCTACAGTCTATGTTTTGAGCGTTTCCTGTGTCACCAGTTTTACATTCCGATGCACCTCTGCAGGTTTACTGTATCCCATGCACCTTCCCATTGACAATAAAACACAGAAATTACATCAGACTTAAATATAACAGACACAATAACGACTTAAGTACAGGAAAACTGAGACTTCCTACTTTCTATGTTTTGAGCGTGTCCTGTTTCACCAGTTTTACATTCCGATGCACCTCTGCAGGTTTACTGTATCCCTTGGACTTTACCATTGACGATGAACCACAGAAATTGCATCGGAATTAAATATAAGAGACACAATGCCGACTTAAGTACAGGAAGACTGAGTCTTCCTACTGTCAATGTTTGAGCGTTTCCTGTGTCACCAGTTTTACATTCCGATGCTCCACTGCAGGTTTACTGTATCCATTGGACCTTCCCATTGACGATGAAACACAGAAATTGCATCTAAATTAAATATAAGAGACACAATGCCGACTTCAGTACTAGAAAACTGAGTCCTCTTAGGGTCTATGTTTTGACCGCTTCCTGTGTCATCCAATTTTACTTTCCGATGCACCTCTGCAGGTTTACTGTATCCCTTGGACCTTCCCATTGACGACGAAACACAGAAATTGCATCGGATTTAAATATAAGAGACACAATGCCGACTTAAGAACAGGAAGGTTTAGTCTTTCTACTTTCTATGTTTTGAGCATTTCCTGTGTCACCAGTTTTACATTCCGATGCACCTCTGCTGGTTTACTGTATCCATTGGAACTTCCCATAGACGATGAAACACAGAAATTGCATCGGAATTAAATATAAGAGACACAATGGCGACTTAAGAACTCGAAGGCTGAGTCTTACTACTGTCTATCTTTTGAGCGTTTCCTGTGTCACCAGTTTTACATTCCCATGCACCTCTGCAGATTTGCTGTTTCCCTTCGACCTTCCCATTGACGATGAAACACAGAAATTGCATCGGAATTAAGTATAAGAGACACAATGCCGACTTAAGTACAGGAAGACTGAGTCTTCCTACTGTCTATATTTTGAGCGTTTCCTGCGTCACCAATTTTACATTCCGATGCACCTCTGCAGGTTTACTGTATCCTTTGGACCTTCCCATAGACGATGAAATACAGAAATTGCATCGGAATTAAATATAAGAGACATAATGCCGACTTAAGTACAGGAAGACTGAGTCTTCCTACCGTCAAAGTTTTAGCGTTTCCTGTGTCAACAGTTTTACATTCCGATGCACCTCTGCAGATTTGATGTATCCCTTGGACCTTCTCATTGACGATGAAACACAGAAAATGAATCGGAATTAAATATAAGAGACACAATGCCGACTTAAGTACAGGAAGACTGAGTCTTCCTACTGTAATGTTTTGATCGTTTCCTGTGTCACCAGTTTTAAATTCCGATCCTCCTCTGCATATATACTGTATCCATTGGACCTTCCCATTGACGATGAAACACAGATATTGCATCGGTATTAAATATAAGAGACACAATGCCGACTTATGTACAGGAAGACTGAGTCGTCCTACTGTCTATGTTTTGAGCGTATTCTGTGTCATCAGTTTTACATTCCGATGCACCTCTGCAGGTTTACTGTATCCCTTGGATCTTCGCATTGACGATGAAACACAGAAATTGCTTCGGAATTAAATATAAGAAACACAATGCCGACTTAAGTACAGGAAGACTGAGTCTTCCTACTGTCAATGTTTGAGCGTTTCCTGTGTCACCAGTTTTACATTCCGATGCACCACTGCAGGTTTACTGTAACCTTTGGACCTTCCCATTGACGATGAAACATAGAAATTACATCGGAATTAAATACAAGAGACACAACGTTGACTTAAGTACAAGAAAACTGAGTCAACTTAGGGTCTATGTTATGTGCGGTTTCTAAGTCACCAGTTTTACATTCCGATGCACCTCTGCAGGGTTACTGTATCCCTTGGACCTTCCTATTGACGATGAAACACAGAAATTGCATCGGAATTAAATATAAGAGACACAATGCCGACTTAAGTACAGAAAGACTGAGTCTTCCTACTGTCTATGTTTTGAGCGTTTCCTGTGTCACCAGTTTTACATTCCGATGCACCTCTGGAGGTTTACTGTATCCCATGCACCTTCCCATTGACAATGAAACACAGAAATTACATCGGACTTAAATATAACAGACACAATGCCGACTTAAGTACAGGAAGACTGAGTCTTCCTAGTTTCTATGTTTTGAGCGTTTCCTGTTTCACCAGTTTTACATTCCGATGCACCTCTGCAGGTTTACTGTATCCCTTGGACTTTACCATTGACGATGAACCACAGAAATTGCATCGGAATTAAATATAAGAGACACAATGCCAACTTAAGTACAGGAAGACTGAGTCTTCCTACTGTCAATGTTTGAGCGTTTCCTGTGTCACCAGTTTTACATTCCGATGCACCACTGCAGGTTTACTGTATCCATTGGACCTTCCCATTGACGATGAAACACTGAAAATGCATCGGAATAAAATATAAGAGACACAATGCCGACATAAGTACAGGAAGACTGTGTCTTCCTACTGTCTATGTTTTGAGCGTTTCCTGTGTCACCAGTTTTACATTCCGCTCCACCTCTGCAGGTTTACTGTATCCATTGGACCTTCCCATTGACGATGAAGCACAGAAATTGCATCGGAATTAAATATAAGAGACACAATGCCGACTTAGGTACAGGAAGACTGAGTCTTACTTCTGTCTATGTTTTGAGCGTATTCTGTGTCATCAGTTTTACATTTTGATGCACCTCTGCAGGTTTACTGTATCCCTTGGTCCTTCACAATGACGATGAAACACAGATATTGCATCTAAATTAAATATAAGAGACACAATGCTGACTTCAGTACTAGAAAACTCAGTCTTCTTAGGGTCTATGTTTTGACCGCTTCCTGTGTCACCAATTTTTCATTCCGATGCACCTCTGCAGGTTTACTGTATCCCTTGGTCCTTCCCATTGACGACGAAACACAAAAAATTGCATCGGATTTAAATATAAGAGACACAATGCCGGCTTAAGTACAGGAAGATTGTGTCTTCCTACTGTCTATATTTTAATCGTTTCCTGTGTCACCAGTTTTACATTCCGATGCACCTCTGCAGGTTTACTGTTTTCCTTGGATCTTCCCATTGACGATGAAACACAGAAATAGCATCGGAATTAAATATAAGAGACACAACGCCGACTTAAGTACAAGAAAACTGATTCTTCTTACGGTCTATGTTTTGAGCGTTTCCAGTGTCACCAGTTTTACATTCCGATGCGCCTCTGCTGGTTTACTGTGTCCCTTGGACCTTCCCATTGGCGATGAAACACAGAAATTGCATCAGAATTAAATATAAGAGACACAATGACGTCTTAAGTACAGGAAGACAGAGTCTTCCAACTGTCTATGATTTGAGCGTTTCCTGTGTCACCAGTTTTACATTCCGATGCACCTCTGCAGGTTTTCCTGTTTCCCTTGGACCTTCACAGTGACGATGAAACACAGAAATTGCATCGGAATCATATATAAGAGACACAATGCCGACTTAAGTACAGGAAGATTGAGTCTTCCTACTGTCTATGCTTTGAGCGTTTCCTGTGTCACTAGTTTTTCATTCCGATGCACCTCTGCAGGTATAGTGTTTCCCTTCGACTTTCCCATTGACGATGAAACACAGAAATTGCATCGGAATTAAATAAAAAATTCACAATGCCGACTTAAGTACAGGAAGACTGAGTCTTCCTACTGTCTATGTTTTGAGCGTTTCCTGTGTCACAAGCTTTACATTCCGATGCACCTCTGCAGGTTTACTGTATCCATTGCACCTTCACAGTGACGATGAGACACAGATATTGCATCGGAATGAAATATAAGAGACACAATGCGACTTAAGTACAGGAAGAGTGTGTCTTTCAATTGTCTAAGATTTGAGCGTTTCCTGTGTCACCAGTTTTAAATTCCGATGCTCCTCTGCAGGTTTTCCTGTTTCCCTTGCACCTTCACAGTGACGATGAAACACAGAAATTGCATCGGAATTATATATAATACACACAATGCCGACGTAAGTACAGGAAGACAGAGTCTTCCTACTGTCAATGTTTGAGCGTTACATTCCGATGCACCTCTGCAGGTTTACTGTATCCCTTGGACCTTCTCATTGACGATGAAACACAGTAAATGAATCGGAATTAAGTATAAGAGACTCAATGCCGACTTATGTACAGGAAGACTGAGTCTACCTACTGTCTATGTTTTGATCGTTTCCTGTGTGACCAGTTTTACATTCCGATCCTCCTCTGCAGGTTTACTGTATCCATTGGACCTTCCCATTGACGATGAGACACAGAAATTGCATCGGAATTAAATAAAAAATTCACAATGCCGACTTAAGTACAGGAAGACTGAGTCTTCCTACTGTCTATGTTTTGAGCGTTTCCTGTGTCACAAGCTTTACATTTAGATGCACCTCTGCAGGTTTACTGTATCCATTGCACCTTCACAGTGACGATGAACCACAGAAATTGCATCGGAATTAGATATAAGAGACACAATGCCGACTTCAGTACTAGAAAACTGAGTCTTCTTAGGGTCTATGTTTTGACCGCTTCCTGTGTCACCAATTTTACATTCCGATGCACCTCTGCAGGTTTACTGTATCCCTTGGACCTTCCCATTGACGACGAAACACAGAAATTGCATCGGATTTAAATATAGGAGAAACAATGCCTACTTAAGTACAGGAAGATTGTGTCTTCCTACTGTCTATATTTTGAGCGTTTCCTGCGACACAGATTTTACATTCCGATGCACCTCTGCAGGTTTACTGTATCCATTGGACCTTCCCATAGACGATGAAACACAGAAATTGCATCGGAATTAAATATAAGAGACACAATGCCGACTTAAGTACAGGAACATTGAGTCTTCCTACTGTCTATGTTTTGAGCGTTTCCTGCGTCACCAGTTTTACATTCCGATGCACCTCTGCAGTTTTACTGTATCCACTGGACTTCCCATTGACGATGAAAAACAGAAATTATATCGGAATTAAATATAAGAGACACAACGTTGACTTAAGTACAAGACAACTGAGTCTTCTTACGGTCTATGTTTTGAGCGTTTCCAGTTTCACCAGTTTTACATTGCGATGCACCTCCGCAGGTTTACTGTATCCATTGGACCTTCCCATTGACGATGAACCACAGAAATTGCATCGGAATTAGATATAAGAGACACAATGCCGACTTAAGTACAGGAACATTGAGTCTTCCAACTGTCCATGTTTTCAGCGTTTCCTGCGTCACCAGCTTTACATTCCGATGCACCTCTGCAGGTTTACTGTATCTATTGGACTTCCCATTGACGATGAACCACAGAAATTGCATCGGAATTAAATATAAGAGACACAATGACGTCTTAAGTACAGGAAGACAGAGTCTTCCAACTGTCTATGCTTTGAGCGTTTCCTGTGTCACCAGTTTTACATTCCGATGCACCTCTGCAGGTTTTCCTGTATCCCTTGGACCTTCAAAGTGACGATGAAACACAGAAATTGCATCGGAATTATATATAAGAGACACAATGCCGACTTAAGTACAGGAAGACTGAGTCTTCCTACTTTCTATGTTTTGAGCGTTTCCTGTGTCACAAGCTTACCATTCCGATGCACCTCTGCAGGTTTACTGTATCCATTGGACCTTCACAGTGACGATGAGACACTGAAATTGCATCGGAATGAAATATAAGAGACACAATGCGACTTAACTACAGGAAGAGTGTGTCTTTAAATTGTCTATGTTTTGAGCGTTTCCTGTGTCATCAGTTTTACATTTTGATGCACTTCTGCAGGTTTACTGTATCCCTTGGACCAACACAGTGACGATGAAACACAGAAATTGCATCGGAATTAAATATAAGAGACACAATGCCGACTTAAGTACAGGAAGACTGAATCTTCTTACTGTCTATGTTTTGAGCGTTTCGTGTGTCACCAGTTTTACATTCCGATGCATCTCTGCAGGTATACTGTTTCCCTTCGACTTTCCCATTGACGATGAAACACAGAAATTGCATCGGAATTAAATATAAGAGACACAATTCCGACTTAAGTACAGGAAGACTGAGTCTTCCTACTGTCTATGTTTTCAGCGTTTCCTGTGTCACAAGCATTACATTCCGATGCACCTCTGCAGGTTTACTGTATCCATTGGACCTTCACAGTGACGATGAGACACTGAAATGGCATCGGAATGAAATATAAGGGACACAATGCCGACTTAAGTACAGGAACATTGAGTCTTCCTACTGTCTATGTTTTGAGCGTTTCCTGTGTCATCAGTTTTACATTTTGATGCACCTCTGCAGGTTTACTGTATCCCTTGGTCCTTCACAATGACGATGAAACACAGAAATTGCATCTAAATTAAATATAGGAGACACAATGCCGACTTCAGTACTAGAAAACTGAGTCTTCTTAGGGTCTATGTTTTGACCGCTTCCTGTGTCACCAATTTTACATTCCGATGCACCTCTGCAGGTTTACTGTATCCCTTGGACCTTCCCATTGACGACGAAACACAGAAATTGCATCGGAATTAAATATAAGAGACACAATGGCGACTTAAGAACAGGAAGGCTGAGTCTTACTACTGTCTATATTTTGAGCGTTTCCCGTGTCACCAGTTTTACATTCCGATGCACCTCTGCAGGTTTACTGTATTCCTTGGATCTTCCCATTGACGATGAAACACAGAAATTGCATCGGAAGTAAATATAAGAGACACTATTCCGACTTAAGTACAGGAAGACAGAGTCTTCCAACTGTCTATGTTTTGAGCGTTTCCTGTGTCACCAGTTTTACATTCCGATGCACCTCTGCAGGTTTACTGTATCCATTGGACCCCCCCATTGACGATGAAACACAGAAATTGCATCGGAATTATATATAAGAGACACAATGCCGACTTAAGTACAGGAAGACTGAGTCTTCCTACTGTCAAAATTTGAGCGTTTCCTGTGTCAACAGTTTTACATTCCGATGCACCTCTGCAGATATTATGTATCCCTTGGACCTTCTCATTGACGATGAAACACAGAAAATGAATCGGAATTAAATATAAGAGACACAATGCCGACTTGAGAACAGGAACGCTTAGTCTTCCTACTGTCTATGTTTTTAGCGTATCCTGTGTCATCAGTTTTACATTCCGATGCACCTCTGCAGGTTTACTGTATCCCTTGGATCTTCCCATTGACGATGAAACACAGAAATTGGATCGGAATTAAATAAAAGAGACACAATGCCGACTTAAGTACAGGAACATTGAGTCTTCCTACTGTCTATGTTTTGAGCGTTTACTGCGTCACCAGTTTTACATTCCGATGCACCTCTGCAGGTCTACTGTATCCATTGGACCTTCCCATTGTCGATGAAACATAGAAATGGAATCGGAATTAAATATAAGAGACACAATGCCGACTTAAGATCAGGAACGCTTAGTCTTCCTACTGTCTATGATTTGGGCGTTTCCTGTGCCACCAGTTTTACATTCCGATGCACCTCTGCAGGTTTACTGTATCCCTTGGGTCTTCCCATTGACGATGAAACACAGAAATTGCTTCGGAATTAAATATAAGAAACACAATGCCGACTTAAGTACAGGAACATTGAGTCTTCCAACTGTCTATGTTTTCAGCGTTTCCTGCGTCACCAGTTTTACATTCCGATCCACCTCTGCAGGTTTACTGTAACCTTTGTACCTTCCCATTGACGATGAAACATAGAAATTACATCGGAATTAAATACAAGAGACACAACGTTGACTTAAGTACAAGAAAACTGAGTCTTCTTAGGGTCTATGTTATGAGCGCTTGCTGAGTCACCAGTTTTACATTCCGATGCACCTCTGCAGGGTTACTGTATCCCTTGGACCTTCCCATTGACGATGAAACACAGAAATTGCATCGGAATTAAATAAAAGAGACACAATGCCGACTTAAGTACAGAAAGACTGAGTCTTCCTACTGTCTATGTTTTGTGCGTTTCCTGTGTCACCAGTTTTACATTCCGATGCACCTCTGCGGGTTTACTGTATCCCATGCACCCTCCCATTGACAATGAAACACAGAAATTACATCGGACTTAAATATAACAGACACAATGCCGAGTTAAGTACAGAAAGACTGAGTCTTCCTACTTTCTATGTTTTGTGCGTGTCCTGTTTCACCAGTTTTACATTCCGATGCACCTCTGCAGGTTTACTGTATCCCTTGGACTTTACCATTGACGATGAACCACAGAAATTGCATCGGAGTTAAATATAAGAGACACAATGCCGACTTAAGTACAGGAAGACTGAGTCTTCCTACTGTCAATGTTTGAGCGTTTCCTGTGTCACCAGTTTTACATTCCGATGCACCTCTGCTGGTTTACTGTATCCATTGGTCCTTCACAATGACGATGAAACACAGAAATTGCATCTAAATTAAATATAAGAGACACAATGCCGACTTCAGTACTAGAAAACTGAGTCTTCTTAGGGTCTATGTTTTGACCGCTTCCTGTGTCACCAATTTTACATTCCGATGCACCTCTGCAGGTTTACTGTATCCCTTGGACCTTCCCATTGACGACGAAACACAGAAATTGCATCGGATTTAAATATAGGAGAAACAATGCCTACTTAAGTACAGGAAGATTGTGTCTTCCTACTGTCTATATTTTGAGCGTTTCCTGCGACACAGATTTTACATTCCGATGCACCTCTGCAGGTTTACTGTATCCATTGGACCTTCCCATAGACGATGAAACACAGAAATTGCATCGGAATTAAATATAAGAGACACAATGCCGACTTAAGTACAGGAACATTGAGTCTTCCTACTGTCTATGTTTTGACCGTTTCCTGCGTCACTAGTTTTACATTCCGATGCACCTCTGCAGGTTTACTGTATCCACTGGACCTTCCCATTGACGATGAAAAACAGAAATTATATCGGAATTAAATATAAGAGACACAACGTTGACTTAAGTACAAGACAACTGAGTCTTCTTACGGTCTATGTTTTGAGCGTTTCCAGTTTCACCAGTTTTACATTCCGATGCACCTCTGCAGGTTTACTGTATCCATTGGACCTTCCCATTGACGATGAACCACAGAAATTGCATCGGAATTAGATATAAGAGACACAATGCCGACTTAAGTACAGGAACATTGAGTCTTCCAACTGTCCATGTTTTCAGCGTTTCCTGCGTCACCAGCTTTACATTCCGATGCACCTCTGCAGGTTTACTGCATCTATTGGACTTCCCATTGACGATGAACCACAGAAATTGCATCGGAATTAAATATAAGAGACACAATGACGTCTTAAGTACAGGAAGACAGAGTCTTCCAACTGTCTATGTTTTGAGCGTTTCCTGCGTCACCAGTTTTACATTCCGATGCACCTCTGCAGGTTTTCCTGTATCCCTTGGACCTTCAAAGTGACGATGAAACACAGAAATTGCATCGGAATTAGATATAAGAGACACAATGCCGACTTAAGTACAGGAACATTGAGTCTTCCAACTGTCCATGTTTTCAGCGTTTCCTGCTTCACCAGCTTTACATTCCGATGCACCTCTGCAGGTTTACTGTATCTATTGGACTTCCCATTGACGATGAAACACAGAAATTGCATCGGAATTATATATAAGAGACACAATGCCGACTTAAGTACAGGAAGACTGAGTCTTCCTACTGTCTATGTTTTGAGCGTTTCCTGTGTCACAAGCTTACCATTCCGATGCACCTCTGCAGGTTTACTGTATCCATTGGACCTTCACAGTGACGATGAGACACTGAAATTGCATTGGAATGAAATATAAGAGACACAATGCGACTTAACTACAGGAAGAGTGTGTCTTTAAATTGTCTATGTTTTGAGCGTTTCCTGTGTCATCAGTTTTACATTTTGATGCACCTCTGCAGGTTTACTGCATACCTTGGACCTTCACAGCGACGATGAAACACAGAATTTGCATCTAAATTAAATATAAGAGACACAATGCCGACATCAGTACAAGAAAACTGAGTCTACTGGGGGTCTATGTTTTGACCGCTTCCTGTGTCACCAGTTTTACATTCCGATGCACCTCTGCAGGTTTACTGTATCGCTTGGACCTTCCCATTGACGACGAAACACAGACATTGCATCGGATTTAAATATAAGAGACACAATGCCGACTTAGGTACAGGAAGACTGAGTCTTCTTACTGTCTATGATTTGAGCGTTTCCTGTGTCATCAGTTTTCCATTTTGATGCACTTCTGCAGGTTTACTGTATCCCTTGGACCTACACAGTGACGATGAAACACAGAAATTGCATCGGAATTAAATATAAGAGACACAATTCCGACTTAAGTACAGGAAGACTGAGCCTTCCTACTGTCTATGTTTTCAGCGTTTCCTGTGTCACAAGCATTACATTCCGATGCACCTCTGCAGGTTTACTGTATCCATTGGACCTTCACAGTGACGATGAGACACTGAAATTGCATCGGAATGAAATATAAGGGACACAATGCCGACTTAAGTACAGGAACATTGAGTCTTCCTACTGTCTATGTTTTGAGCGTTTCCTGTGTCATCAGTTTTACATTTTGATGCACCTCTGCAGGTTTACTGTATCCCTTGGTCCTTCACAATGACGATGAAACACAGAAATTGCATCTAAATTAAATATAAGAGACACAATGCCGACTTCAGTACTAGAAAACTGAGTCTTCTTAGGGTCTATGTTTTGACCGCTTCCTGTGTCACCAATTTTACATTCCGATGCACCTCTGCAGGTTTACTGTATCCCTTTTACCTTCCCATTGACGACGAAACACAGAAATTGCATCGGATTTAAATATAGGAGACACAATGCCTACTTAAGTACAGGAAGATTGTGTCTTCCTACTGTCTATATTTTGAGCGTTTCCTGCGACACAGATTTTACATTCCGATGCACCTCTGCAGGTTTACTGTATCCATTGGACCTTCCCATAGACGATGAAACACAGAAATTGCATCGGAATTAAATATAAGAGACACAATGGCGACTTAAGAACAGGAAGGCTGAGTCTTACTACTGTCTATATTTTGAGCGTTTCCCGTGTCACCAGTTTTACATTCCGATGCACCTCTGCAGGTTTACTGTATTCCTTGGATCTTCCCATTGACGACGAAACACAGAAATAGCATCGGAATTAAATATAAGAGGCACAATGACGTCTTAAGTACAGGAAGATTGAGTCTTCCTACTGTCTATGTTTTGAGCGTTTGCTGTGTCACCAGTTTTACATTCCGATGCACCTCTGCAGGTATAGTGTTTCCCTTCGACTTTCCCATTGACGATGAAACACAGAAATTGCATCGGAATTAAATATAAGAGACACAATGACGTCTTAAGTACAGGAAGACAGAGTCTTCCAACTGTCTATGTTTTGAGCGTTTCCTGTGTCACCAGTTTTACATTCCGATGCACCTCTGCAGGTTTACTGTATCCATTGGACCCCCCCATTGACGATGAAACACAGAAATTGCATCGGAATTATATATAAGAGACACAATGCCGACTTAAGTACAGGAAGACTGAGTCTTCCTAATGTCAAAATTTGAGCGTTTCCTGTGTCAACAGTTTTACATTCCGATGCACCTCTGCAGATATTATGTATCCCTTGGACCTTCTCATTGACGATGAAACACAGAAAATGAATCGGAATTAAATATAAGAGACACAATGCCGACTTGAGAACAGGAACGCTTAGTCTTCCTACTGTCTATGTTTTTAGCGTATCCTGTGTCATCAGTTTTACATTCCGATGCACCTCTGCAGGTTTACTGTATCCATTGGACCTTCCCATAGACGATGAAACACAGAAATTGCTTCGGAATTAAATATAAGAAACACAATGCCGACTTAAGTACAGGAACATTGAGTCTTCCAACTGTCTATGTTTTCAGCGTTTCCTGAGTCACCAGTTTTACATTCCGATCCACCTCTGCAGGTTTACTGTAACCTTTGGACCTTGACATTGACGATGAAATATAGAAATTACATCGGAATTAAATACAAGAGACACAACGTTGACTTAAGTACAAGAAAACTGAGTCTTCTTAGGGTCTATGTTATGAGCGCTTGCTGAGTCACCAGTTTTACATTCCGATGCACCTCTGCAGGGTTACTGTATCCCTTGGACCTTCCCATTGACGATGAAACACAGAAATTGCATCGGAATTAAATATAAGAGACACAATGCCGACCTAAGTACAGAAAGACTGAGTCTCACTACTGTCTATGTTTTGAGCGTTTCCTGTGTCACCAGTTTTACATTCCGATGCACCTCTGCGGGTTTACTGTATCCCATGCACCTTCCCATTGACAATGAAACACAGAAATTACATCGGACTTAAATATAACAGACACAATGCCGAGTTAAGTACAGGAAGACTGAGTCTTCCTACTTTCTATGTTTTGAGCGTGTCCTGTTTCACCAGTTTTACATTCCGATGCACCTCTGCAGGTTTACTGTATCCCTTGGACTTTACCATTGACGATGAACCACAGAAATTGCATTGGAGTTAAATATAAGAGACACAATGCCGACTTAAGTACAGGAAGACTGAGTCTTCCTACTGTCAATGTTTGAGCGTTTCCTGTGTCACCAGTTTTACATTCCGATGCACCTCTGCTGGTTTACTGTATCCATTGGACCTTCCCACAGACGATGAAACACGGAAATTGCATCGGAATAAAAATATAAGAGACACAATGGCGACTTAAGAACTCGAAGGCTGAGTCTTACTACTGTCTATCTTTTGAGCGTTTCCTGTGTCACCAGTTTTACATTCCCATGCACCTCTGCAGGTTTACTGTTTCCCTTAGACCTTCCCATTGACGATGAAACACAGAAATTGCATCGGAATTAAGTATAAGAGACACAATGCCGACTTAAGTACGGAAGACTGAGTCTTCCTACTGTCTATATTTTGAGCGTTTCCTGCGTCACCAATTTTACATTCCGATGCACCTCTGCAGGTTTACTGTATCCATTGGACCTTCCCATAGACGATGAAACACAGAAATTGCATCGGAATTAAATTTAAGAGACACAATGGCGACTTAAGAACAGGAAGGCTGAGTCTTACTACTGTCTATATTTTGAGCGTTTCCTGTGTCACGAGTTTTACATTCCGATGCACCTCTGCAGGTTTACTGTATTCCTTGGATCTTCCCATTGACGATGAAACACAGAAATAGCATCGGAATTAAATATAAGAGACACAATGATGTCTTAAGTACAGGAAAACAGAGTCTTCAACTGTCTATGTTATGAGCGTTTCCTGTGTCACCAGTTTTACATTCCGATGCACCTCTGCAAGTTTTCCTGTTTCCCTTGGACCTTCACAGTGACGATGAAACACAGAAATTGCATCGGAATTATATATAAGGGACACAATGCCGACTTAAGTACAGGAATACTGAGTCTTCCTACTGTCTATGTTTTGAGCGTTTCCTGTGTCACCAGTTTTACATTCCGATGAACCTCTGCAGGTATAGTGTTTCCCTTCGACTTTCCCATTGACGATGAAACACAGAAATTGCATAGGAATTAAATATAAGAGACACAATGCCGACTTAAGTACAGGAAGACTGAGTCTTCCTACTGTCTATGTTTAGAGCGTTTCCTGTTTCATCAGTTCTACATTCCGAGGCACCTCTGCAGGTTTACTGTATCCATTGGTCCCCCCATTGACGATGAAACATAGAAATTGCATCGGAATTAAATATAAAAGACACAATGCCGACTTATGTACATGAAGACTGAGTCATCCTACTGTCTATGTTTTGAGCGTTTCCTGTGTCAGCAGTTTTACATTCCAATGCACCTCTGCAGGGTTACTGTATCCATTGGACCTTCCCATTGACGATGAAACACAGAAATTACATCGCAATTGAATTTAAGAGACACAACATTGACTTAAGTACAAGAAAACTGAGTCTTCTTAAGGTCTACGTTATGAGCGCTCGCTGTGTCACCAGTTTTACATTCCGATGCACCTCTGCAAGGTTTACTGTATCCCTTGGACTTTACCATTGACGATGAAACACAGAAATTGCATATAAATTAAATATAAGAGTCACAATGCCGACTTAAGTACAGGAAGACTGAGTCTTCCTACTGTCAATGTTTGAGCGTTTCCTATGTCACCAGTTTTACATTCCGAGCACCTCTGCAGGTTTACTATATCCATTGGACCTTCCCATTGACGATGAAACACAGAAAATGCATCGGAATCAAATATAAGAGACACAATGCCGACTTAAGTACAGGAAGACTGAGTCTTCCTACTGTCTATGCTTTGAGCGTTTCCTGTGTCACCAGTTTTACATTCCGATCCTCCCCTGCAGGTTTACTGTATCCATTGGACCTTCCCATTGACGATGAAGCACAGAAATTGCATCGGAATTAAATAGAAGACACAAAACGCCGACTTAAGTACAAGAAAACTGAGACTTCTTACGGTCTATGATTTGAGCGTTTCCTGTGTCACCATTTTTACATTCCAATGCACCTCTGCAGTTTTACTATATACCTTGGACCTTCCCATTGGCAAAAAAAAAAACAGAAATTGCATCGGAATTAAATGTAAGAGACACAATGCCGACTTAGGTACAGGAAGACTGAGTCTTACTACTGTCTATGTTTTGAGCGTTTCCTGTGTCATCAGTTTTACATTTTGATGCACCTCTGCAGGTTTACTGTATCCCTTGGACCTTCACAGTGACGATGAAACACAGAAATTGCATCTAAATTAAATATAAGAGACACAATGCCGACTTAGGTACAGGAAGACTGAGTCTTACTACTGTCTATGTTTTGAGCGTTTCCTGTGTCATCAGTTTTACATTCCGATGCACCTCTGCAGGTTTACTGTATCCCTTGGACCTTCCCATTGACGACGAAACACAGAAATTGCATCGGATTATATATAAGAGACACAATGCCGACTATAGTACAGGAACATTGAGTCTTCATACTGTCTATGTTTTGAGCGTTTCCTGCGTCACCAGTTTTACATTCCGATGCACTTCTGCAGGTTTACTGTATCCACTGGACCTTCCCATTGACGATGAAACACAGATATTATATCGGAATTAAATATAAGAGACACAACGTTGACTTAAGTACAAGAAAACTGAGTCTTCTTACGGTCTATGTTTTGAGCGTTTCCAGTTTCACCAGTTTTACATTCCGATGCGACTCTGCAGGTTTACTGTATCCATTGGACCTTCCCAATGACGATGAACCACAGAAATTGCATCGGAATTAGATATAAGAGACACAATGCCGACTTAAGTACAGGAACATTGAGTCTTCCAACTGTCCATGTTTTCAGCGTTTCCTGCGTCACCAGCTTTACATTCCGATGCACCTCTGCAGGTTTACTGTATCTATTGGACTTCCCATTGACGATGAACCACAGAAATTGCGTCGGAATTAAATGTAAGAGACACAATGCCGACTTAAGTACAGGAACGTTGAGTCTTCCTACTGTCCATGTTTGAGCGTTTCCTGTGTCACAAGTTTTACATTCCGATGCACCTCTGCAGGTTTACTGTATCCATTGGACCTGCCCATTGACGATGAAACACAGAAATTACATCGGAATAAAAAAGAGACACAACGCCGACTTAAGTACAAGAAAACTGATTTCTCTTACGGTCTATGTTTTGAGCGTTTCCAGTGTCACCAGTTTTACATTCCGATGCACCTCTGCTGGTTTACTGTGCCCCTTGGACCTTCCCATTGGCGATGAAACACAGAAATTGCATCGGAATTAAATATAAGAGACACAATGACGTCTTAAGTACAGGAAGGCAGAGTCTTCCAACTGTCTATGTTTTGAGCGTTTCCTGTGTCACCAGTTTTACATTCCGATGCACCTCTGCAGGTTTTCCTGTATCCCTTGGACCTTCAAAGTGACGATGAAACACAGAAATTGCATCGGAATTATATATAAGAGACACAATGCCGTCTTAAGTACAGGAAGACTGAGTCTTCCTACTGTCTACGTTTTGAGCGTTTCCTGTGTCACAAGCTTACCATTCCGATGCACCTCTGCAGGTTTACGGTATCCATTGGACCTTCACAGTGACGATGAGACACTGAAATTGCATCGGAATGAAATATAAGAGACACAATGCGACTTAACTACAGGAAGAGTGTGTCTTTAAATTGTCTATGTTTTGAGCGTTTTCTGTGTCATCAGTTTTACATTTTGATGCGCCTCTGCAGGTTTACTGCATACCTTGGACCTTCACAGTGACGATGAAACACAGAAATTGCATCTAAATTAAATATAAGAGACACAATGCCGACATCAGTACAAGAAAACTGAGTCTAATGGGGGTCTATGTTTTGACCGCTTCCTGTGTCACCAGTTTTTCATTCCGATGCACCTCTGCAGGTTTACTGTATCGCTTGGACCTTCCCATTGACGACGAAACAGAGAAATTGCATCGGAATTAAATATAAGAGACACAATGCCGACTTAAGAACAGGAAGGTTTAGTCTTTCTACTTTCTATGTTTTGAGCATTTCCTGTGTCACCAGTTTTACATTCCGATGCAACTCTTTTGGTTTACTGTATCCATTGGACCTTCCCACAGACGATGAAACACAGAAATTGCATCGGAATTAAATATAAGAGACACAATGGCGACTTAAGAACTCGAAGGCTGAGTCTTACTACTGTCTATCTTTTGAGCGTTTCCTGTGTCACCAGTTTTACATTCCCATGCACCGTTGCAGGTTTACTGTTTCCCTTCGACCTTCCCATTGACGATGTAACACAGAAATTGCATCGGAATTAAGTATAAGAGACACAATGCCGACTTAAGTACGGAAGACTGAGTCTTCCTACTGTCTATATTTTGAGCGTTTCCTGCGTCACCAATTTTACATTCCGATGCACCTCTGCAGGTTTACTGTATTCATTGGACCTTCCCATTGACGATGAAACACAGAAATTGCATCGGAATTAAATATAAGAGACACAATGGCGACTTAAGAACAGGAAGGCTGAGTCTTACTACTGTCTATATGTTGAGCGTTTCCTGTGTCACCAGTTTTACATTCCGATGCACCTCTGCAGGTTTACTGTATTCCTTGGATCTTCCCATTGACGATGAAACACAGAAATAGCATCGGAATTAAATATAAGAGACACAATGCCGACTTAAGTACAGGAACATTGAGTCTTCCTTCTGTCTATGTTTTCAGCGTTTCCTGCGTCACCAGTTTTACATTCCGATGCACCACTGCAGGTTTACTGTATCCATTGGACCTTCCCATTGACGATGAAACACAGAAATTACATCGGAATTAAATATAAGAGACACAACGCCGACTTAAGTACAAGAAAACTGATTCTTCGTACAGTCTATGTTTTGAGCGTTTCCAGTGTCACCAGTTTTAGATTCCGATGCACCTCTGCTGGTTTACTGTGTCCCTAGGACCTTCCCATTGGCGATGAAACACAGAAATTGCATCAGAATTAAATATAAGAGACACAATGACGTCTTAAGTACAGGAAGACAGAGTCTTCCAACTGTCTATGTTTTGAGCGTTTCCTGTGTCACCAGTTTTACATTCCGATGCACCTCTGCAGGTTTTCCTGTTTCCCTTGGGCCTTCAGAGTGACGATGAAACACTGAAATTGCATCGGATTATATATAAGAGACACAATGCCGACTAAAGTACAGGAAGACTGAGTCTTCATACTGTCTATGTTTTGAGCGTTTCCTGTGTCACCAGTTTTACATTCCGATGCACCTCTGCAGGTATAGTGTTTCCCTTCGACTTTCCCATTGACGATGAAACACAGAAATTGCATCGGTATTAAATATAAGAGACACAATGACGTCTTAAGTACAGGAAGACAGAGTCTTCCAACTGTCTATGTTTTGAGCGTTTCCTGTGTCACCAGTTTTACATTCCGATGCACCTCTGCAGGTTTTCCTGTTTCCCTTGGACCTTCACAGTGGCGATGAAACACAGAAATTGCATCGGAATTATATATAAGAGACACAATGCCGACATAAGTACAGGAATACTGAGTCTTCCTACTGTCTATGTTTTGAGCGTTTCCTGTGTCACCAGTTTTACATTCCGATGCACCTCTGCAGGTATAGTGTTTCCCTTCGACTTTCCCATTGACGATGAAAAACAGAAATTGCATAGGAATTAAATATAAGAGACACAATGCCGACTTAAGTACAGGAAGACTGAGTCTTCCTACTGTCTATGTTTTGAGCGTTTCCTGTGTCATCAGTTCTACATTCCGAGGCACCTCTGCAGGTTTACTGTATCCATTGGACCCCCCATTGACGATGAAACACAGAAATTGCATCGGAATTAAATATAAAAGACACAATGCCGACTTATGTACAGGAAGACTGAGTCTTCCTACTGTCTATGTTTTGAGCGTTTCCTGTGTCACCAGTTTTACATTCCAATGCACCTCTGCAGGTTTACTGTATACATTGGCCCTTCCCATTGACGATGAAACACAGAAATTACATCGCAATTGAATATAAGAGACACAACATTGACTTAAGTACAAGAAAACTGAGTCTTCTTAAGGTCTATGTTATGAGCGCTCGCTGTGTCACCAGTTTTACATTCCGATGCACCTCTGCAGGTTTACTGTATCCCTTGGACTTTACCATTGACGATGAAACACAGAAATTGCATATAAATTAAATATAAGAGTCACAATGCCGACTTAAGTACAGGAAGACTGAGTCTTCCTACTGTCAATGTTTGAGCGTTTCCTATGTCACCAGTTTTACATTCCGAGCACCTCTGCAGGTTTACTATATCCATTGGACTTTCCCATTGACGATGAAACACAGAAAATGCATCGGAATCAAATATAAGAGACACAATGCCGACCTAAGTACAGGAAGACTGAGTCTTCCTACTGTCTATGTTTTGAGCGTTTCCTGTGTCACCAGTTTTACATTCCGATCCTCCTCTGCAGGTTTACTGTATCCATTGGACCTTCCCATTGACGATGAAACACAGAAATTGCATCGGAATTAAATAGAAGACACACAACGCCGACTTAAGTACAAGAAAACTGAGACTTCTTACGGTCTATGATTTGAAAGTTTCCTGTGTCACCATTTTTACATTCCAATTAACCTCTGCAGTTTTACTATATACCTTGGACCTTCCCATTGGCAAAAAAAAAAAAAAACAGAAATTGCATCGGAATTAAATATAAGAGACACAATGCCGACTTAGGTACAGGAAGACTGAGTCTTAGTACTGTCTATGTTTTGAGCGTTTCCTGTGTCATCAGTTTTGCATTTAGATGCACCTCTGCAGGTTTACTGTATCCACTGGACCTGCCCATTGACGATGAAACACAGAAATTACATCGGAATTAAATATCAGAGACACAACGCCAACTTAAGTACAAGAAAACTGATTCCTCTTACGGTCTATGTTTTGAGCGTTTCCAGTGTCACCAGTTTTACATTCCGATGCACCTCTGCTGGTTTACTGTGCCCCTTGGAACTTCCCATTGGCGATGAAACACAGAAATTGCATCGGAATTAAATATAAGAGACACAATGACGTCTTAAGTACAGGAAGACAGAATCTTCCAACTGTCTATGTTTTGAGCGTTTCCTGTGTCACCAGTTTTACATTCCGATGAACCTCTGCAGGTATAGTGTTTCCCTTCGACTTTCCCATTGACGATGAAACACAGAAATTGCATAGGAATTAAATATAAGAGACACAATGCCGACTTAAGTACAGGAAGACTGAGTCTTCCTACTGTCTATGTTTAGAGCGTTTCCTGTTTCATCAGTTCTACATTCCGAGGCACCTCTGCAGGTTTACTGTATCCATTGGTCCCCCCATTGACGATGAAACATAGAAATTGCATCGGAATTAAATATAAAAGACACAATGCCGACTTATGTACATGAAGACTGAGTCATCCTACTGTCTATGTTTTGAGCGTTTCCTGTGTCAGCAGTTTTACATTCCAATGCACCTCTGCAGGGTTACTGTATCCATTGGACCTTCCCATTGACGATGAAACACAGAAATTACATCGCAATTGAATTTAAGAGACACAACATTGACTTAAGTACAAGAAAACTGAGTCTTCTTAAGGTCTACGTTATGAGCGCTCGCTGTGTCACCAGTTTTACATTCCGATGCACCTCTGCAAGGTTTACTGTATCCCTTGGACTTTACCATTGACGATGAAACACAGAAATTGCATATAAATTAAATATAAGAGTCACAATGCCGACTTAAGTACAGGAAGACTGAGTCTTCCTACTGTCAATGTTTGAGCGTTTCCTATGTCACCAGTTTTACATTCCGAGCACCTCTGCAGGTTTACTATATCCATTGGACCTTCCCATTGACGATGAAACACAGAAAATGCATCGGAATCAAATATAAGAGACACAATGCCGACTTAAGTACAGGAAGACTGAGTCTTCCTACTGTCTATGCTTTGAGCGTTTCCTGTGTCACCAGTTTTACATTCCGATCCTCCCCTGCAGGTTTACTGTATCCATTGGACCTTCCCATTGACGATGAAGCACAGAAATTGCATCGGAATTAAATAGAAGACACAAAACGCCGACTTAAGTACAAGAAAACTGAGACTTCTTACGGTCTATGATTTGAGCGTTTCCTGTGTCACCATTTTTACATTCCAATGCACCTCTGCAGTTTTACTATATACCTTGGACCTTCCCATTGGCAAAAAAAAAAAACAGAAATTGCATCGGAATTAAATGTAAGAGACACAATGCCGACTTAGGTACAGGAAGACTGAGTCTTACTACTGTCTATGTTTTGAGCGTTTCCTGTGTCATCAGTTTTACATTTTGATGCACCTCTGCAGGTTTACTGTATCCCTTGGACCTTCACAGTGACGATGAAACACAGAAATTGCATCTAAATTAAATATAAGAGACACAATGCCGACTTAGGTACAGGAAGACTGAGTCTTACTACTGTCTATGTTTTGAGCGTTTCCTGTGTCATCAGTTTTACATTCCGATGCACCTCTGCAGGTTTACTGTATCCCTTGGACCTTCCCATTGACGACGAAACACAGAAATTGCATCGGATTATATATAAGAGACACAATGCCGACTATAGTACAGGAACATTGAGTCTTCATACTGTCTATGTTTTGAGCGTTTCCTGCGTCACCAGTTTTACATTCCGATGCACTTCTGCAGGTTTACTGTATCCACTGGACCTTCCCATTGACGATGAAACACAGATATTATATCGGAATTAAATATAAGAGACACAACGTTGACTTAAGTACAAGAAAACTGAGTCTTCTTACGGTCTATGTTTTGAGCGTTTCCAGTTTCACCAGTTTTACATTCCGATGCGACTCTGCAGGTTTACTGTATCCATTGGACCTTCCCAATGACGATGAACCACAGAAATTGCATCGGAATTAGATATAAGAGACACAATGCCGACTTAAGTACAGGAACA
This sequence comes from Schistocerca nitens, assembly GCF_023898315.1. Taxonomy (NCBI): domain Eukaryota; kingdom Metazoa; phylum Arthropoda; class Insecta; order Orthoptera; family Acrididae; genus Schistocerca; species Schistocerca nitens. Next base: position 12,068,018 of record NW_026045897.1, on the reverse strand, counting down.
TTGAGTCTTCCAACTGTCCATGTTTTCAGCGTTTCCTGCGTCACCAGCTTTACATTCCGATGCACCTCTGCAGGTTTACTGTATCTATTGGACTTCCCATTGACGATGAACCACAGAAATTGCGTCGGAATTAAATGTAAGAGACACAATGCCGACTTAAGTACAGGAACGTTGAGTCTTCCTACTGTCCATGTTTGAGCGTTTCCTGTGTCACAAGTTTTACATTCCGATGCACCTCTGCAGGTTTACTGTATCCATTGGACCTGCCCATTGACGATGAAACACAGAAATTACATCGGAATAAAAAAGAGACACAACGCCGACTTAAGTACAAGAAAACTGATTTCTCTTACGGTCTATGTTTTGAGCGTTTCCAGTGTCACCAGTTTTACATTCCGATGCACCTCTGCTGGTTTACTGTGCCCATTGGACCTTCCCATTGGCGATGAAACACAGAAATTGCATCGGAATTAAATATAAGAGACACAATGACGTCTTAAGTACAGGAAGGCAGAGTCTTCCAACTGTCTATGTTTTGAGCGTTTCCTGTGTCACCAGTTTTACATTCCGATGCACCTCTGCAGGTTTTCCTGTATCCCTTGGACCTTCAAAGTGACGATGAAACACAGAAATTGCATCGGAATTATATATAAGAGACACAATGCCGTCTTAAGTACAGGAAGACTGAGTCTTCCTACTGTCTACGTTTTGAGCGTTTCCTGTGTCACAAGCTTACCATTCCGATGCACCTCTGCAGGTTTACGGTATCCATTGGACCTTCACAGTGACGATGAGACACTGAAATTGCATCGGAATGAAATATAAGAGACACAATGCGACTTAACTACAGGAAGAGTGTGTCTTTAAATTGTCTATGTTTTGAGCGTTTTCTGTGTCATCAGTTTTACATTTTGATGCGCCTCTGCAGGTTTACTGCATACCTTGGACCTTCACAGTGACGATGAAACACAGAAATTGCATCTAAATTAAATATAAGAGACACAATGCCGACATCAGTACAAGAAAACTGAGTCTAATGGGGGTCTATGTTTTGACCGCTTCCTGTGTCACCAGTTTTTCATTCCGATGCACCTCTGCAGGTTTACTGTATCGCTTGGACCTTCCCATTGACGACGAAACAGAGAAATTGCATCGGAATTAAATATAAGAGACACAATGCCGACTTAAGAACAGGAAGGTTTAGTCTTTCTACTTTCTATGTTTTGAGCATTTCCTGTGTCACCAGTTTTACATTCCGATGCAACTCTTTTGGTTTACTGTATCCATTGGACCTTCCCACAGACGATGAAACACAGAAATTGCATCGGAATTAAATATAAGAGACACAATGGCGACTTAAGAACTCGAAGGCTGAGTCTTACTACTGTCTATCTTTTGAGCGTTTCCTGTGTCACCAGTTTTACATTCCCATGCACCGTTGCAGGTTTACTGTTTCCCTTCGACCTTCCCATTGACGATGTAACACAGAAATTGCATCGGAATTAAGTATAAGAGACACAATGCCGACTTAAGTACGGAAGACTGAGTCTTCCTACTGTCTATATTTTGAGCGTTTCCTGCGTCACCAATTTTACATTCCGATGCACCTCTGCAGGTTTACTGTATTCATTGGACCTTCCCATTGACGATGAAACACAGAAATTGCATCGGAATTAAATATAAGAGACACAATGGCGACTTAAGAACAGGAAGGCTGAGTCTTACTACTGTCTATATGTTGAGCGTTTCCTGTGTCACCAGTTTTACATTCCGATGCACCTCTGCAGGTTTACTGTATTCCTTGGATCTTCCCATTGACGATGAAACACAGAAATAGCATCGGAATTAAATATAAGAGACACAATGCCGACTTAAGTACAGGAACATTGAGTCTTCCTTCTGTCTATGTTTTCAGCGTTTCCTGCGTCACCAGTTTTACATTCCGATGCACCACTGCAGGTTTACTGTATCCATTGGACCTTCCCATTGACGATGAAACACAGAAATTACATCGGAATTAAATATAAGAGACACAACGCCGACTTAAGTACAAGAAAACTGATTCTTCGTACAGTCTATGTTTTGAGCGTTTCCAGTGTCACCAGTTTTAGATTCCGATGCACCTCTGCTGGTTTACTGTGTCCCTAGGACCTTCCCATTGGCGATGAAACACAGAAATTGCATCAGAATTAAATATAAGAGACACAATGACGTCTTAAGTACAGGAAGACAGAGTCTTCCAACTGTCTATGTTTTGAGCGTTTCCTGTGTCACCAGTTTTACATTCCGATGCACCTCTGCAGGTTTTCCTGTTTCCCTTGGGCCTTCAGAGTGACGATGAAACACTGAAATTGCATCGGATTATATATAAGAGACACAATGCCGACTAAAGTACAGGAAGACTGAGTCTTCATACTGTCTATGTTTTGAGCGTTTCCTGTGTCACCAGTTTTACATTCCGATGCACCTCTGCAGGTATAGTGTTTCCCTTCGACTTTCCCATTGACGATGAAACACAGAAATTGCATCGGTATTAAATATAAGAGACACAATGACGTCTTAAGTACAGGAAGACAGAGTCTTCCAACTGTCTATGTTTTGAGCGTTTCCTGTGTCACCAGTTTTACATTCCGATGCACCTCTGCAGGTTTTCCTGTTTCCCTTGGACCTTCACAGTGGCGATGAAACACAGAAATTGCATCGGAATTATATATAAGAGACACAATGCCGACATAAGTACAGGAATACTGAGTCTTCCTACTGTCTATGTTTTGAGCGTTTCCTGTGTCACCAGTTTTACATTCCGATGCACCTCTGCAGGTATAGTGTTTCCCTTCGACTTTCCCATTGACGATGAAAAACAGAAATTGCATAGGAATTAAATATAAGAGACACAATGCCGACTTAAGTACAGGAAGACTGAGTCTTCCTACTGTCTATGTTTTGAGCGTTTCCTGTGTCATCAGTTCTACATTCCGAGGCACCTCTGCAGGTTTACTGTATCCATTGGACCCCCCATTGACGATGAAACACAGAAATTGCATCGGAATTAAATATAAAAGACACAATGCCGACTTATGTACAGGAAGACTGAGTCTTCCTACTGTCTATGTTTTGAGCGTTTCCTGTGTCACCAGTTTTACATTCCAATGCACCTCTGCAGGTTTACTGTATACATTGGCCCTTCCCATTGACGATGAAACACAGAAATTACATCGCAATTGAATATAAGAGACACAACATTGACTTAAGTACAAGAAAACTGAGTCTTCTTAAGGTCTATGTTATGAGCGCTCGCTGTGTCACCAGTTTTACATTCCGATGCACCTCTGCAGGTTTACTGTATCCCTTGGACTTTACCATTGACGATGAAACACAGAAATTGCATATAAATTAAATATAAGAGTCACAATGCCGACTTAAGTACAGGAAGACTGAGTCTTCCTACTGTCAATGTTTGAGCGTTTCCTATGTCACCAGTTTTACATTCCGAGCACCTCTGCAGGTTTACTATATCCATTGGACTTTCCCATTGACGATGAAACACAGAAAATGCATCGGAATCAAATATAAGAGACACAATGCCGACCTAAGTACAGGAAGACTGAGTCTTCCTACTGTCTATGTTTTGAGCGTTTCCTGTGTCACCAGTTTTACATTCCGATCCTCCTCTGCAGGTTTACTGTATCCATTGGACCTTCCCATTGACGATGAAACACAGAAATTGCATCGGAATTAAATAGAAGACACACAACGCCGACTTAAGTACAAGAAAACTGAGACTTCTTACGGTCTATGATTTGAAAGTTTCCTGTGTCACCATTTTTACATTCCAATTAACCTCTGCAGTTTTACTATATACCTTGGACCTTCCCATTGGCAAAAAAAAAAAAAAAACAGAAATTGCATCGGAATTAAATATAAGAGACACAATGCCGACTTAGGTACAGGAAGACTGAGTCTTAGTACTGTCTATGTTTTGAGCGTTTCCTGTGTCATCAGTTTTGCATTTAGATGCACCTCTGCAGGTTTACTGTATCCACTGGACCTGCCCATTGACGATGAAACACAGAAATTACATCGGAATTAAATATCAGAGACACAACGCCAACTTAAGTACAAGAAAACTGATTCCTCTTACGGTCTATGTTTTGAGCGTTTCCAGTGTCACCAGTTTTACATTCCGATGCACCTCTGCTGGTTTACTGTGCCCCTTGGAACTTCCCATTGGCGATGAAACACAGAAATTGCATCGGAATTAAATATAAGAGACACAATGACGTCTTAAGTACAGGAAGACAGAATCTTCCAACTGTCTATGTTTTGAGCGTTTCCTGTGTCACCAGTTTTACATTCCGATGCACCTCTGCAGGTTTTCCTGTATCCCTTGGTCCTTCAATGTGACGATGAAACACAGAAATTGCATCGGAATTATATATAAGAGACACAATGCCAACTTAAGTACAGGAAGACTGAGTCTTCCTACTGTCTATGTTTTGAGCGTTTCCTGTGTCACAAGCTTACCATTCCGATGCACCTCTGCAGGTTTACGGTATCCATTGGACCTTCACAGTGTCGATGAGACACTGAAATTGCATCGGAATGAAATATAAGAGACACAATGCGACTTAACTACAGGAAGAGTGTGTCTTTAAATTGTCTATGTTTTGAGCGTTTTCTGTGTCATCAGTTTTACATTTTAATGCACCTCTGCAGGTTTACTGCATACCTTGGACCTTCACAGTGACGATGAAACACAGAAATTGCATCTAAATTAAATATAAGAGACACAATGCCGCCATGAGTACAAGAAAACTGAGTCTACTGGGGGTCTTTGTTTTGACCGCTTCCTGTGTCACCAGTTTTACATTCTGATGCACCTCTGCAGGTTTACTGTATCGCTTGGACCTTCCCATTGACGACGAAACACAGAAATTGCATCGGAATTAAATATAAGAGACACAATGCCGACTTAGGTACAGGAAGACTGAGTCTTCTTACTGTCTATGATTTGAGCGTTTCCTGTGTCATCAGTTTTCCATTTTGATGCACTTCTGCAGGTTTACTGTATCCCTTGGACCTACACAGTGACGATGAAACACAGAAATTGCATCGGAATTAAATATAAGAGACACAATGCCGACTTAAGTACAGGAAGACTGAGCCTTCCTACTGTCTATGTTTTCAGCGTTTCCTGTTTCACAAGCATTACATTCCGATGCACCTCTGCAGGTTTACTGTATCCATTGGACCTTCACAGTGACGATGAGACACTGAAATTGCATCGGAATGAAAAATAAGGTACACAATGCCGACTTAAGTACAGGAACATTGAGTCTTCCTACTGTCTATGTTTTGAGCATTTCCTGCGTCACCAGTTTAACATTCCGATGCACCTCTGCAGGTTTACTGTATCCCTTGGACCTTCCCACTGACGATGAACCACAGAAATTACATCGGAATTAAATATAAGAGACACAACGTTGACTTAAGTACAAGAAAACTGAGTCTTCTTAGGGTCTATGTTATGAGCGCTTGCTGTGTCACCAGTTTTACATTCCGATGCACCTCTGCAGGGTTACTATATCTCTTGGACCTTCCCATTGACGATGAAACACAGAAATTGCATCGGAATTAAATATAAGAGACACCATGCCGACTTAAGTACAGAAAGACTGAGTCTTCCTACTGTCTATGCTTTGAGCGTTTCCTGTGTCACCAGTTTTACATTCCGATGCACCTCTGCAGGTTTACTGTATCCATTGGACCTTCCCATTGACGATGAACCACAGAAATTGCATCGGAATTAGATATAAGAGACACAATGCCGACTTAAGTACAGGAACATTTAGTCTTCCAACTGTCCATGTTTTCAGCGTTTCCTGCGTCACCATCTTTACATTCCGATGCACCTCTGCAGGTTTACTGTATCCATTGGACTTCCCATTGACGATGAACCACAGAAATTGCATCATAATTAAATGTAAGAGACACAATGCCGACTTAAGTACAGGAACGTTGAGTCTTCCTACTATCCATGTTTTGAGCGTTTCCTGTGTCACTAGTTTTACATTCCGATGCACCTCTGCAGGTTTACTGTATCCATTGGACCTGCCCATTGACGATGAAACACAGAAATTACACCGGAATTAAATATAAGAGACACAACGCCGACTTAAGTACAAGAAAACTGATTCTTCTTACGGTCTATGTTTTGAACGTTTCCAGTGTCACCAGTTTTACATTCCGATGCACCTCTGCTGGTTTACTGTGCCCCTTGGACCTTCCCATTGGCGATGAAACACAGAAATTGCATCGGAATTAAATATAAGAGACACAATGACGTCTTAAGTACAGGAAGACAGAGTCTTCCAACTGTCTATGTGTTGAGCGTTTCCTGTGTCACCAGTTATACATTCCGATGCACCTCTGCAGGTTTTCCTGTATCCCTTGGACCTTCAAAGTGACGATGAAACACAGAAATTCCATCGGAATTATATATAAGAGACACAATGCCGACTTAAGTACAGGAAGACTGAGTCTTCCTACTGTCTATGTTTTGAGCGTTTCCTGTGTCACAAGCTTTCCATTCCGATGCACCTCTGCAGGTTTACTGTATCCATTGGACCTTCACAGTGACGATGAGACACTGTAATTGCATCGGAATGAAATATAAGAGACACAATGCGACTTAACTGCAGGAAGAGTGTGTCTTTCAATTGTCTATGTTTTGAGCGTTTCCTGTGTCATCAGTTTTACATTTTGATGCACCTCTGCAGGTTTACTGCATACCTTGGACCTTCACAGTGACGATGAAACACAGAAATTGCATCTAAATTAAATATAAGAGACACAATGCCGACATCAGTACAAGAAAACTGAGTCTCCTGGGGGTCTATGTTTTGACCGCTTTCTTTGTCACCAGTTTTACATCCCGATGAACCTCTGCAGGTTTACTGTATCGCTTGGACCTTCCCATTGACGACGAATCACAGAAATTGCATCGGATTTAAATATAAGAGACACAATGCCGACTTAGGTACAGGAAGACTGAGTCTTCTTACTGTCTATGATTTGAGCGTTTCCTGTGTCATCAGTTTTCCATTTTGATGCACTTCTGCAGGTTTACTGTATCCCTTGGACCTACACAGTGACGATGAAACACAGAAATTGCATCGGAATTAAATATAAGAGACACAATGACGACTTAAGTACAGGAAGACTGAGTCTTCCTACTGTCTATATTTTCAGCGTTTCCTGTGTCACAAGCATTTCATTCCGATGCACCTCTGCAGGTTTACTGTATCCATTGGACCTTCACAGTGACGATGAGGCACTGAAATTGCATCGGAATGAAATATAAGGGACACAATGCCGACTTAAGTACAGGAACATTGAGTCTTCCTACTGTCTATGTTTTCAGTATTTCCTGCGTCACCAGTTTAACATTCCGATGCACCTTTGCAGGGTTACTGTAATCCTTGGACCTTCCCACTGACGATGAAACACAGAAATTACATCGGAATTAAATATAAGAGACACAACGTTGACTTAAGTACAAGAAAACTGAGTCGTCTTAGGGTCTATGTTATGAGCGCTTGCTGTGTCACTAGTTTTACATTCCGATGCACCTCTGCAGGGTTACTATATCCCTTGGACCTTCCCATTGACGATGAAACACAGAAATTACATCGGAATTAAATATAAGAGACACAATGCCGACTTAAGTACAGAAAGACTGAGTCTTCCTACTGTCTATGTTTTGAGCGTTTCCTGTGTCACCAGTTTTACATTCCGATGCACCTCTGCAGGTTTACTGTATCCCTTGCACCTTCCCATTGACAATGAAACACAGAAATTACATCGGACTTACATATAACAGACACAATGCCGACTTATATACAGGAAGACTGAGTCTTCCTACTGTCTATGTTTTGAGCGTTTCCTGTGTCATCAGTTTTACATTCCAATGCACCTCTGCAGGTTTACTGTATCCATTGGACCTCCCCATTGACGATGAAACACATATATTGCATCGGATTTAAATATAAGTGACACTAAACCGACTTAAGTACAGGAAGACTGAGTATTCCTACTGTCTATGATTTGATCGTTTCCTGTGTCATCAGTTTTACATTCCGATGCACCTCTGCAGGTTTACTGTATCCCTTGGATCTTCCCATTGACGATGAAACACAGAAATTGCATCGGAATTAAATATAAGAAACACAATGCCGACTTAAGTACAGGAAGATTGAGTTTTCCTACTGTCTATGCTTTGAGCGTTTCCTGTGTCACCAGTTTTACATTCTGATGCACCTCTGCAGGTTTACTGTATCTCTTGGGTCTTCCCATTGACGATGAATCACAGAAATTGCTTCGGAATTATATATAAGGGACACAATGCCGACATATGTACAGGAACATTGAGTCTTCCTACTGTCTATGTTTTGAGCATTTCCTGCGTCACCAGTTTTAAATTCCGATGCACCTCTGCAGGTTTACTGTATCCATTGGACCTTCCCACTGACGATGAAACACAGAAATTACATCGGAGTTAAACATAAGAGACACAACGTTGACTTAAGTACAGGAAAACTGAGTCTTCTTAGGGTCTATGTTATGAGCGCTTGCTGTGTCACCAGTTTTACATTCCGATGCACCTCTGCAGGGTTACTGTATCCCTTGGACCTTCCCATTGACGATGAAACACAGAAATTGTATCGGAATTAAATATAAGAGACACAATGCCGACTTAAAAACGGGAAGACTGAGTCTTCCTACTGTCAATGTTTGAGCGTTTCCTGTGTCACCAGTTTTACATTCCGATGCACCTCTGCAGGTTCACTGTATCCATTGGACCTTCCCATTCATGATGAAACACAGAAAATGCATCGGAATTAAGTATAAGAGACACAATGCCGACTTAAGTACAAGAAGAATGAGTCTTCCTACTGTATATGTTTTGAGCGTTTCCTGTGTCACCAGTTTTACATTCCGATACTCCTCTGCAGGTTTAAGGTATCCATTGGCCCTTCCCATTGACGATGAAGCACAGAAATTGCATCGGAATTAAATATAAGAGACACAACGCTGACTTAAATACAAGAAAACTGAGACTTCTTACGGTCTATGATTTTAGCTTTTCCTGTGTCACCATTTTTACATTCCAATGCACCTCTGGAGGTTTACTGTATCCATTGGACCTTCCCATTGACGATGAAACACAGAAATTGCATCGGAATTACATATTTATAGACACAATGCCGACTTAGGTACAGGAAGACTGAGTCTTCCTACTGTCTATGTTTTGAGCGTTTCCTGTGTCATCAGTTTTCCATTTTGATGCACCTCTGCAGGTTTATTGTATCCCTTGGACCTACACAGTGACGATGAGACACTGAAATTGCATCGGAATGAAATATAAGGGACACAATGCCGACTTAAGTACAGGAACATTGAGTCTTCCTACTGTCTATGTTTTGAACATTTCCTGCGTCACCAGTTTAACATTCCGATGCACCTCTGCAGGTTTACTGTATCCCTTGGACCTTCCCACTGACGATGATCCACAGAAATTACATCGGAATTAAATATAAGAGACACAACGTTGACTTAAGTACAAGAAAACTGAGTCTTCTTAGGGTCTATGTTATGAGCGCTTGCTGTGTCACCAGTTTTACATTCCGATGCACCTCTGCAGGGTTACTATATCCCTTGGACCTTCCCATTGACGATGAAACACAGAAATTGCATCGGAATTAAATATAAGAGACACCATGCCGAATTAAGTACAGAAAGACTGAGTCTTCCTACTGTCTATGGTTTGAGCGTTTCCTGTGTCACCAGTTTTACATTCCGATGCACCTCTGCAGGTTTACTGTATCCATTGGACCTTCCCATTGACGATGAACCACAGAAATTGCATCGGAATTAGATATAAGAGACACAATGCCGACTTAAGTACAGGAACATTTAGTCTTCCAACTGTCCATGTTTTCAGCGTTTCCTGCGTCACCAGCTTTACTATCCGATGCACCTCTGCAGGTTTACTGTATCCATTGGACTTCCCATTGACGATGAACCACAGAAATTCCATCATAATTAAATGTAAGAGACACAATGCCGACTTAAGTACAGGAACGTTGTCTTCCTACTATCCATGTTTTGAGCGTTTCCTGTGTCACTAGTTTTACATTCCGATGCACCTCTGCAGGTTTACTGTATCCATTGGACCTGCCCATTGACGATGAAACACAGAAATTACGTCGGAATTAAATATAAGAGACACAACGCCGACTTAAGTACAAGAAAACTGATTCTTCTTACGGTCTATGTTTTGAACGTTTCCAGTGTCACCAGTTTTACATTCCGATGTACCTCTGCTGGTTTACTGCGCCCCTTGGACCTTCCCATTGGCGATGAAACACAGAAATTGCATCGGAATTAAATATAAGAGACACAATGACGTCTTAAGTACAGGAAGACAGAGTCTTCCAACTGTCTATGTTTTGAGCGTTTCCTGTGTCACCAGTTATACATTCCGATGCACCTCTGCAGGGTTTCCTGTATCCCTTGGACCTTCAAAGTGACGATGAAACACAGAAATTGCATCGGAGTTATATATAAGAGACACAATGCCGACTTAAGTACAGGAAGAATGAGTCTTCCTATTGTCTATGTTTGGAGCGTTTCCTGTGTCATCAGTTTTACATTTTGATGCACCTCTGCAGGTTTACTGCATACCTTGGACCTTCACAGTGACGATGAAACACAGAAATTGCATCTAAATTAAATATAAGAGACACAATGCCGACATCAGTACAAGAAAACTGAGTCTCCTGGGGGTCTATGTTTTGACCGCTTTCTGTGTCACCAGTTTTACATTCCGATGCACCTTTGCAGGGTTACTGTATCCCTTGGACCTTCCCATTGACGATGAAACACAGAAATTGCATCGGAATTAAATATAAGAGACACCATGCCAAATTAAGTACAGAAAGGCTGAGTCTTCCTACTGTCTATGGTTTGAGCGTTTCCTGTGTCACCAGTTTTACATTCCGATGCACCTCTGCTGGTTTACTGTGCCCCTTGGACCTTCCCATTGGCGATGAAACACAGAAATTGCATCGGAATTAAATATAAGAGACACAATGACGTCTTAAGTACAGGAAGACAGAGTGTTCAAACTGTCTATGTTTTGAGCGTTTCCTGTGTCACCAGTTATACATTCCGATGCACCTCTGCAGGTTTTCATGTATCCCTTGGACCTTCAAAGTGACGATGAAACACAGAAATTGCATCGGAGTTATATATAAGAGACACAATGCCGACTTAAGTACAGGAAGAATGAGTCTTCCTACTGTCTATGTTTTGAGCGTTTCCTGTGTCACAAGCTTTCCATTCCGATGCAACTCTGCAGGTTTACTGTATCCATTGGACCTTCACAGTGACGATGAGACACTGTAATTGCATCGGAATGAAATATAAGAGACACAATGCGACATAACTGCAGGAAGAGTGTGTCTTTCAATTGTCTATGTTTTGAGCGTTTCCTGTGTCATCAGTTTTACATTTTGATGCACCTCTGCAGGTTTACTGCATACCTTGGACCTTCACAGTGACGATGAAACACAGAAATTGCATCTAAATTAAATATAAGAGACACAATGCCGACATCAGTACAAGAAAACTGTGTCTCCTGGGGGTCTATGTTTTGACCGCTTTCTGTGTCACCAGTTTTACATTCCGATGAACCTCTGCAGGTTTACTGTATCGCTTGGACCTTCCCATTGACGACGAATCACAGAAATTGCATCGGATTTAAATATAAGAGACACAATGCCGACTTAGGTACAGGAAGACTGAGTCTTCTTACTGTCTATGATTTGAGCGTTTCCTGTGTCATCAGTTTTCCATTTTGATGCACTTCTGCAGGTTTACTGTATCCCTTGGACCTACACAGTGACGATGAAACACAGAAATTGCATCGGAATTAAATATAAGAGACACAATGACGACTTAAGTACAGGAAGACTGAGACTTCCTACTGTCTATATTATCAGCGTTTCCTGTGTCACAAGCATTACATGCCGATGCACCTCTGCAGGTTTACTGTATCCATTGGACCTTCACAGTGACGATGAGGCACTGAAATTGCATCGGAATGAAATATAAGGGACACAATGCCGACTTAAGTACAGGAACATTGAGTCTTCCTACTGTCTATGTTTTGAGTATTTCCTGCGTCACCAGTTTAACATTCCGATCCACCTTTGCAGGGTTACTGTATCCCTTGGACGTTCCCACTGACGATGAACCACAGAAATTACATCGGAATTAAATATAAGAGACACAACGTTGACTTAAGTACAAGAAAACTGAGTCGTCTTAGGGTCTATGTTATGAGCGCTTGCTGTGTCACTAGTTTTACATTCCGATGCACCTCTGCAGGGTTACTATATCCCTTGGACCTTCCCATTGACGATGAAACACAGAAATTACATCGGAATTAAATATAAGAGACACAATGCCGACTTAAGTACAGAAAGACTGAGTCTTCCTACTGTCTATGTTTTGAGCGTTTCCTGTGTCACCAGTTTTACATTCCGATGCACCTCTGCAGGTTTACTGTATCCCTTGCACCTTCCCATTGACAATGAAACACAGAAATTACATCGGACTTATATATAACAGACACAATGCCGACTTATATACAGGAAGACTGAGTCTTCCTACTGTCTATGTTTTGAGCATTTCCTGCGTCACCAGTTTAACATTCCGATGCACCTCTGCAGGTTTACTGTATCCCTTGGACCTTCCCACTGACGATGAACCACAGAAATTGCATCGGAATTAAATATAAGAGACACCATGCCGAATTAAGTACAGAAAGAATGAGTCTTCCTACTGTCTATGGTTTGAGCGTTTCCTGTGTCACCAGTTTTACATTCCGATGCACCTCTGCTGGTTTACTGTGCCCCTTGGACCTTCCCATTGGCGATGAAACACAGAAATTGCATCGGAATTAAATATAAGAGACACAATGACGTCTTAAGTACAGGAAGACAGAGTCTTCAAACTGTCTATGTTTTGAGCGTTTCCTGTGTCACCAGTTATACATTCCGATGCACCTCTGCAGGTTTTCCTGTATCCCTTGGACCTTCAAAGTGACGATGAAACACAGAAATTGCATCGGAGTTATATATAAGAGACACAATGCCGACTTAAGTACAGGAAGAATGAGTCTTCCTACTGTCTATGTTTTGAGCGTTTCCTGTGTCACAAGCTTTCCATTCCGATGCAACTCTGCAGGTTTACTGTATCCATTGGACCTTCACAGTGACGATGAGACACTGTAATTGCATCGGAATGAAATATAAGAGACACAATGCGACATAACTGCAGGAAGAGTGTGTCTTTCAATTGTCTATGTTTTGAGCGTTTCCTGTGTCATCAGTTTTACATTTTGATGCACCTCTGCAGGTTTACTGCATACCTTGGACCTTCACAGTGACGATGAAACACAGAAATTGCATCTAAATTAAATATAAGAGACACAATGCCGACATCAGTACAAGAAAACTGTGTCTCCTGGGGGTCTATGTTTTGACCGCTTTCTGTGTCACCAGTTTTACATTCCGATGAACCTCTGCAGGTTTACTGTATCGCTTGGACCTTCCCATTGACGACGAATCACAGAAATTGCATCGGATTTAAATATAAGAGACACAATGCCGACTTAGGTACAGGAAGACTGAGTCTTCTTACTGTCTATGATTTGAACGTTTCCTGTGTCATCAGTTTTCCATTTTGATGCACTTCTGCAGGTTTACTGTATCCCTTGGACCTACACAGTGACGATGAAACACAGAAATTGCATCGGAATTAAATATAAGAGACACAATGACGACTTAAGTACAGGAAGACTGAGTCTTCCTACTGTCTATATTTTCAGCGTTTCCTGTGTCACAAGCATTACATTCCGATGCACCTCTGCAGGTTTACTGTATCCATTGGACCTTCACAGTGACGATGAGGCACTGAAATTGCATCGGAATGAAATATAAGGGACACAATGCCGACTTAAGTACAGGAACATTGAGTCTTCCTACTGTCTATGTTTTGAGTATTTCCTGCGTCACCAGTTTTACATTCCGATGCACCTTTGCAGGGTTACTGTATCCCTTGGACCTTCCCACTGACGATGAAACACAGAAATTACATCGGAATTAAATATAAGAGACACAACGTTGACTTAGGTACAAGAAAACTGAGTCTTCTTAGGGTCTATGTTATGAGCGCTTGCTGTGTCACCAGTTTTACATTCCGATGCACCTCTGCAGGGTTACTATATCCCTTGGACCTTCCCATTGACGATGAAACACAGAAATTGCATCGGAATTAAATATAAGAAACACAATGCCGACTTAAGTACAGGAAGATTGAGTTTTCCTACTGTCTATGCTTTGAGCGTTTCCTGTGTCACCAGTTTTACATTCTGATGCACCTCTGCAGGTTTACTGTATCTCTTGGGTCTTCCCATTGACGATGAATCACAGAAATTGCTTCGGAATTATATATAAGGGACACAATGCCGACATATGTACAGGAACATTGAGTCTTCCTACTGTCTATGTTTTGAGCATTTCCTGCGTCACCAGTTTTAAATTCCGATGCACCTCTGCAGGTTTACTGTATCCATTGGACCTTCCCACTGACGATGAAACACAGAAATTACATCGGAGTTAAACATAAGAGACACAACGTTGACTTAAGTACAGGAAAACTGAGTCTTCTTAGGGTCTATGGTATGAGCGCTTGCTGTGTCACCAGTTTTACATTCCGATGCACCTCTGCAGGGTTACTGTATCCCTTGGACCTTCCCATTGACGATGAAACACAGAAATTGTATCGGAATTAAATATAAGAGACACAATGCCGACTTAAAAACGGGAAGACTGAGTCTTCCTACTGTCAATGTTTGAGCGTTTCCTGTGTCACCAGTTTTACATTCCGATGCACCTCTGCAGGTTCACTGTATCCATTGGACCTTCCCATTCATGATGAAACACAGAAAATGCATCGGAATTAAATATAAGAGACACAATGCCGACTTAAGTACAAGAAGAATGAGTCTTCCTACTGTATATGTTTTGAGCGTTTCCTGTGTCACCAGTTTTACATTCCGATACTCCTCTGCAGGTTTAAGGTATCCATTGGCCCTTCCCATTGACGATGAAGCACAGAAATTGCATCGGAATTAAATATAAGAGACACAACGCTGACTTAAATACAACAAAACTGAGACTTCTTACGGTCTATGATTTTAGCTTTTCCTGTGTCACCATTTTTACATTCCAATGCACCTCTGGAGGTTTACTGTATCCATTGGACCTTCCCATTGACGATGAAACACAGAAATTGCATCGGAATTACATATTTATAGACACAATGCCGACTTAGGTACAGGAAGACTGAGTCTTCCTACTGTCTATGTTTTGAGCGTTTCCTGTGTCATCAGTTTTCCATTTTGATGCACCTCTGCAGGTTTATTGTATCCCTTGGACCTACACAGTGACGATGAGACACTGAAATTGCATCGGAATGAAATATAAGGGACACAATGCCGACTTAAGTACAGGAACATTGAGTCTTCCTACTGTCTATGTTTTGAACATTTCCTGCGTCACCAGTTTAACATTCCGATGCACCTCTGCAGGTTTACTGTATCCCTTGGACCTTCCCACTGACGATGAACCACAGAAATTACATCGGAATTAAATATAAGAGACACAACGTTGACTTAAGTACAAGAAAACTGAGTCTTCTTAGGGTCTATGTTATGAGCGCTTGCTGTGTCACCAGTTTTACATTCCGATGCACCTCTGCAGGGTTACTATATCCCTTGGACCTTCCCATTGACGATGAAACACAGAAATTGCATCGGAATTAAATATAAGAGACACCATGCCGAATTAAGTACAGAAAGACTGAGTCTTCCTACTGTCTATGGTTTGAGCGTTTCCTGTGTCACCAGTTTTACATTCCGATGCACCTCTGCAGGTTTACTGTATCCATTGGACCTTCCCATTGACGATGAACCACAGAAATTGCATCGGAATTAGATATAAGAGACACAATGCCGACTTAAGTACAGGAACATTTAGTCTTCCAACTGTCCATGTTTTCAGCGTTTCCTGCGTCACCAGCTTTACTATCCGATGCACCTCTGCAGGTTTACTGTATCCATTGGACTTCCCATTGACGATGAACCACAGAAATTCCATCATAATTAAATGTAAGAGACACAATGCCGACTTAAGTACAGGAACGTTGTCTTCCTACTATCCATGTTTTGAGCGTTTCCTGTGTCACTAGTTTTACATTCCGATGCACCTCTGCAGGTTTACTGTATCCATTGGACCTGCCCATTGGCGATGAAACACAGAAATTACGTCGGAATTAAATATAAGAGACACAACGCCGACTTAAGTACAAGAAAACTGATTCTTCTTACGGTCTATGTTTTGAACGTTTCCAGTGTCACCAGTTTTACATTCCGATGCACCTCTGCTGGTTTACTGCGCCCCTTGGACCTTCCCATTGGCGATGAAACACAGAAATTGCATCGGAATTAAATATAAGAGACACAATGACGTCTTAAGTACAGGAAGACAGAGTCTTCCAACTGTCTATGTTTTGAGCGTTTCCTGTGTCACCAGTTATACATTCCGATGCACCTCTGCAGGGTTTCCTGTATCCCTTGGACCTTCAAAGTGACGATGAAACACAGAAATTGCATCGGAGTTATATATAAGAGACACAATGCCGACTTAAGTACAGGAAGAATGAGTCTTCCTATTGTCTATGTTTGGAGCGTTTCCTGTGTCACAAGCTTTCCATTCCGATGCAACTCTGCAGGTTTACTGTATCCATTGGACCTTCACAGTGACGATGAGACACTGTAATTGCATCGGAATGAAATATAAGAGACACAATGCGACATAACTGCAGGAAGAGTGTGTCTTTCAATTGTCTATGTTTTGAGCGTTTCCTGTGTCATCAGTTTTACATTTTGATGCACCTCTGCAGGTTTACTGCATACCTTGGACCTTCACAGTGACGATGAAACACAGAAATTGCATCTAAATTAAATATAAGAGACACAATGCCGACATCAGTACAAGAAAACTGAGTCTCCTGGGGGTCTATGTTTTGACCGCTTTCTGTGTCACCAGTTTTACATTCCGATGCACCTTTGCAGGGTTACTGTATCCCTTGGACCTTCCCATTGACGATGAAACACAGAAATTGCATCGGAATTAAATATAAGAGACACCATGCCAAATTAAGTACAGAAAGACTGAGTCTTCCTACTGTGTATGGTTTGAGCGTTTCCTGTGTCACCAGTTTTACATTCCGATGCACCTCTGCTGGTTTACTGTGCCCCTTGGACCTTCCCATTGGCGATGAAACACAGAAATTGCATCGGAATTAAATATAAGAGACACAATGACGTCTTAAGTACAGGAAGACAGAGTGTTCAAACTGTCTATGTTTTGAGCGTTTCCTGTGTCACCAGTTATACATTCCGATGCACCTCTGCAGGTTTTCCTGTATCCCTTGGACCTTCAAAGTGACGATGAAACACAGAAATTGCATCGGAGTTATATATAAGAGACACAATGCCGACTTAAGTACAGGAAGAATGAGTCTTCCTACTGTCTATGTTTTGAGCGTTTCCTGTGTCACAAGCTTTCCATTCCGATGCAACTCTGCAGGTTTACTGTATCCATTGGACCTTCACAGTGACGATGAGACACTGTAATTGCATCGGAATGAAATATAAGAGACACAATGCGACATAACTGCAGGAAGAGTGTGTCTTTCAATTGTCTATGTTTTGAGCGTTTCCTGTGTCATCAGTTTTACATTTTGATGCACCTCTGCAGGTTTACTGCATACCTTGGACCTTCACAGTGACGATGAAACACAGAAATTGCATCTAAATTAAATATAAGAGACACAATGCCGACATCAGTACAAGAAAACTGTGTCTCCTGGGGGTCTATGTTTTGACCGCTTTCTGTGTCACCAGTTTTACATTCCGATGAACCTCTGCAGGTTTACTGTATCGCTTGGACCTTCCCATTGACGACGAATCACAGAAATTGCATCGGATTTAAATATAAGAGACACAATGCCGACTTAGGTACAGGAAGACTGAGTCTTCTTACTGTCTATGATTTGAGCGTTTCCTGTGTCATCAGTTTTCCATTTTGATGCACTTCTGCAGGTTTACTGTATCCCTTGGACCTACACAGTGACGATGAAACACAGAAATTGCATCGGAATTAAATATAAGAGACACAATGACGACTTAAGTACAGGAAGACTGAGTCTTCCTACTGTCTATATTATCAGCGTTTCCTGTGTCACAAGCATTACATGCCGATGCACCTCTGCAGGTTTACTGTATCCATTGGACCTTCACAGTGACGATGAGGCACTGAAATTGCATCGGAATGAAATATAAGGGACACAATGCCGACTTATGTACAGGAACATTGAGTCTTCCTACTGTCTATGTTTTGAGTATTTCCTGCGTCACCAGTTTAACATTCCGATCCACCTTTGCAGGGTTACTGTATCCCTTGGACCTTCCCACTGACGATGAACCACAGAAATTACATCGGAATTAAATATAAGAGACACAACGTTGACTTAAGTACAAGAAAACTGAGTCGTCTTAGGGTCTATGTTATGAGCGCTTGCTGTGTCACTAGTTTTACATTCCGATGCACCTCTGCAGGGTTACTATATCCCTTGGACCTTCCCATTGACGATGAAACACAGAAATTACATCGGAATTAAATATAAGAGACACAATGCCGACTTAAGTACAGAAAGACTGAGTCTTCCTACTGTCTATGTTTTGAGCGTTTCCTGTGTCACCAGTTTTACATTCCGATGCACCTCTGCAGGTTTACTGTATCCCTTGCACCTTCCCATTGACAATGAAACACAGAAATTACATCGGACTTATATATAACAGACACAATGCCGACTTAAGTACAGAAAGACTGAGTCTTCCTACTGTCTATGTTTTGAGCGTTTCCTGTGTCACCAGTTTTACATTCCGATGCACCTCTGCGGGTTTACTGTATCCCTTGCACCTTCCCATTGACAATGAACCACAGAAATTGCATCGGAATTAGATATAAGAGACACAATGCCGACTTAAGTACAGGAACATTTAGTCTTCCAACCGTCCATGTTTTCAGCGTTTCCTGCGTCACCAGCTTTACATTCCGATGCACCTCTGCAGGTTTACTGTATCCATTGGACTTCCCATTGACGATGAACCACAGAAATTGCATCATAATTAAATGTAAGAGACACAATGCCGACTTAATTACAGGAACGTTGAGTCTTCCTACTATCCATGTTTTGAGCGTTTCCTGTGTCACTAGTTTTACATTCCGATGCACCTCTGCAGGTTTACTGTATCCATTGGACCTGCCCATTGACGATGAACCACAGAAATTGCATCATAATTAAATATAAGAGACACAACGCCGACTTAAGTACAAGAAAACTGATTCTTCTTACGGTCTATGTTTTGAACGTTTCCAGTGTCACCAGTTTTACATTCCGATGCACCTCTGCTGGTTTACTGTGCCCCTTGGACCTTCCCATTGACGATGAAACACAGAAATTGCATCGGAATTAAATATAAGAGACACAATGACGTCTTAAGTACAGGAAGACAGAGTCTTCAAACTGTAAATGTTTTGAGCGTTTCCTGTGTCACCAGTTATACATTCCGATGCACCTCTGCAGGTTTTCCTGTATCCCTTGGACCTTCAAAGTGACGATGAAACACAGAAATTGCATCGGAGTTATATATAAGAGACACAATGCCGACTTAAGTACAGGAAGAATGAGTCTTCCTACTGTCTATGTTTTGAGCGTTTCCTGTGTCACAAGCTTTCCATTCCGATGCAACTCTGCAGGTTTACTGTATCCATTGGACCTTCACAGTGACGATGAGACACTGTAATTGCATCGGAATGAAATATAAGAGACACAATGCGACATAACTGCAGGAAGAGTGTGTCTTTCAATTGTCTATGTTTTGAGCGTTTCCTGCGTCATCAGTTTTACATTTTGATGCACCTCTGCAGGTTTACTGCATACCTTGGACCTTCACAGTGACGATGAAACACAGAAATTGCATCTAAATTAAATATAAGAGACACAATGCCGACATCAGTACAAGAAAACTGAGTCTCCTGGGGGTCTATGTTTTGACCGCTTTCTGTGTCACCAGTTTTACATTCCGATGAACCTCTGCAGGTTTACTGTATCGCTTGGACCTTCCCATTGACGACGAATCACAGAAATTGCATCGGATTTAAATATAAGAGACACAATGCCGACTTAGGTACAGGAAGACTGAGTCTTCTTACTGTCTATGATTTGAGCGTTTCCTGTGTCATCAGTTTTCCATTTTGATGCACTTCTGCAGGTTTACTGTATCCCTTGGACCTACACAGTGACGATGAAACACAGAAATTGCATCGGAATTAAATATAAGAGACACAATGACGACTTAAGTACAGGAAGACTGAGTCTTCCTACTGTCTATATTTTCAGCGGTTCCTGTGTCACAAGCATTACATTCCGATGCACCTCTGCAGGTTTACTGTATCCATTGGACCTTCACAGTGACGATGAGGCACTGAAATTGCATCGGAATGAAATATAAGGGACACAATGCCGACTTAAGTACAGGAACATTGAGTCTTCCTACTGTCTATGTTTTGAGTATTTCCTGCGTCACCAGTTTAACATTCCGATGCACCTTTGCTGGGTTACTGTATCCCTTGGACCTTCCCACTGACGATGAAACACAGAAATTACATCGGGATTAAATATAAGAGACACAACGTTGACTTAAGTACAAGAAAACTGAGTCGTCTTAGGGTCTATGTTATGAGCGCTTGCTGTGTCACTAGTTTTACATTCCGATGCACTTCTGCAGGGTTACTATATCCCTTGGACCTTCCCATTGACGATGAAACACAGAAATTACATCGGAATTAAATATAAGAGACACAATGCCGACTTAACTACAGAAAGACTTAGTCTTCCTACTGTCTATGTTTTGAGCGTTTCCTGTGTCACCAGTTTTACATTCCGATGCACCTCTGCAGGTTTACTGTATCACTTGCACCTTCCCATTGACGATGAAACACAGAAATTGCATCGGATTTAAATATAAGTGACACTAAACCGACTTAAGTACAGGAAGACTGAGTATTCCTACTGTCTATGTTTTGATCGTTTCCTGTGTCATCAGTTTTACATTCCGATGCACCTCTGCAATTTTACTGTATCCATTGGACCTTCCCATTGACGATGAAACACAAAAATATCATCGGAACTAAATAAAAGAGGCACAATGACGACTTAAGAACAGGGAGGCTAAGTCTTCCTACTGTCTATGTTTTGAGAATTTCCTGTGTCACCAGTTTTACATTCCGATGCACCTCTGCAGGTTTACTGTATCCCTTGGATCTTCCCATTGACGATGAAACACAGAAATTGTATCGGAATTAAATATAAGAGACACAATGCCGACTTAAGTACAGGAAGATTGAGTTTTCCTACTGTCTATGCTTTGAGCGTTTCCAGTGTCACCAGTTTTACATTCTGATGTACCTCTGCAGGTTTACTGTATCCCTTGGGTCTTCCCATTGACGATGAATCACAGAAACTGCTTCGGAATTAAATATAAGGGACACAATGCCGACATATGTACAGGAACATTGAGTCTTCCTACTGTCTATGATTTTAAGCATTTCCTGCGTCACCAGTTTTAAATTCCGATGCACCTCTGCAGGTTTACTGTATCCATTTGACCTTCCCACTGATGATGAAACACAGAAATTACATCGGAGTTAAACATAAGAGACACAACGTTGACTTAAGTACAGGAAAACTGAGTCTTCTTAGGGTCTATGTTATGAGCGCTTGCTGTGTCACCAGTTTTACATTCCGATGCACCTCTGCAGGGTTACTGTATCCCTTGGACCTTCCCATTGACGATGAAACACAGAAATTGCTTCGGAATTAAATATAAGAGACAAAATGCCGTCTTAAGTACAGAAAGACTGAGTCTTCCTATTGTCTATGTTGTAAGCGTTTCCTGTGTCACCAGTTTTACATTCCGATGCACCTCTGCAGGTTTACTGTATCCCTTGGACTTTACCATTGGCGATGAAACACAGAAATTGTATCGGAATTAAATATAAGAGACACAATGCCGACTTAAAAACGGGAAGACTGAGTCTTCCTACTGTCAATGTTTGAGCGTTTCCTGTGTCACCAGTTTTACATCCCGATGCACCTCTGCAGGTTTACTGTATCCATTGGACCTTCCCATTCATGATGAAACACAGAAAATGCATCGGAATTAAATATAAGAGACACAATGCCGACTTAAGTACAAGAAGAATGAGTCTTCCTACTGTATATATTTTGAGCGTTTCCTGTGTCACCAGTTTTACATTCCGATACTCCTCTGCAGGTTTACTGTATCCATTGGACCTTCCCATTGACGATGAAGCACAGAAATTGCATCGGAATTAAATATAAGAGACACAACGCTGACTTAAGTACAAGAAAACTGAGACTTCTTACTGTCTATGATTTTAGCTTTTCCTGTTTCACCATTTTTACATTCCAATGCACCTCTGGAGGTTTACTGTATCCATTGGACCTTCCCATTGACGATGAAACACAGAAATTGCATCGGATTTACATATTTATAGACACAATGCCGACTTAGGTACAGGAAGACTGAGTCTTCCTACTGTCTATGTTTGGAGCGTTTCCTGTGTCATCAGTTTTCCATTTTGATGCACCTCTGCAGGTTTATTGTATCCCTTGGACCTACACAGTGACGATGAAACACAGAAATTGCATCGGTATTAAATATAAGAGACACAATGCCGACTCAAGTACAGGAAGACAGAGTCTTCCTACTGTCTATGTTTTGAGCGTTTCCTGTGTCACAAGTTTTACATTCCGATGCACCTCTGCAGGTATACTGTTTCCCTTCGACTTTCCCATTGACGATGAAACACAGAAATTGCATCGGAATTAAATATAAGAGACACAATGCCTACTTAAGTACAGGAAGACTGAGTCTTCCTACTGTCTATGTTTTGAGCGTTTCCTGTGGCTTCAGTGTTACATTCCAATGCACCTCTGCAGGTTTACTGTATCCATTGGACCTTCCCATTGACGATGAAACACAGAAATTGCATCGGAATTAAATAAAAAAGACACAATGCCAACTTAAGTACATGAAGACTGAGTCTTCCTTCTGTCTATGTTTTGAGCGTTTCCTGAGTCGCAAGCTTTACATTCCGATGCAGCTCTGCAGGTTTACTGTATCCATTGGACCTTCACAGTGACGATTAGACACTGAAATTGCATCGGAATGAAATATAAGAGACACAATGCGACTTAAGTACAGGAAGAGTGTGTCTTTCAATAGTCTATGTTTTGAGCGTTTCCTGTGTCACCAGTTTTACATTCCGATGCACCTCTGCAAGTTTACTGTATACATTGGACCTTCCCATTGACGTTGAAACATAGATATTGCATCGCAATTAAATATAAGAGACACAACGCTGACTTAAGTACAAGAGAACTGAGTCTTCCTACGGTCTATGATTTGAGCGATTCCTGTGTCACCAGTTTT
This sequence comes from Schistocerca nitens, assembly GCF_023898315.1. Lineage (NCBI taxonomy): Eukaryota > Metazoa > Arthropoda > Insecta > Orthoptera > Acrididae > Schistocerca > Schistocerca nitens. The sequence goes on along the minus strand of NW_026045897.1, from coordinate 12,044,239 downwards.
ACATTCCAATTCACCTCTGCAGGCTTACTGTATCCCTTGGACCTTACCATTGTCGATGAAACACAGGAATTGCATCGGATTTAAATATAAGAGACACAATGCCGACTTAAGTACAGGAAGACAGAGTCTTCCTACTGTCAATGTTTGAGCGTTTCCTGTGTCAACAGTGTTACATTCCGAGGCACCTCTGCAGGTTTACTGTATCCCTTGGACGTCCCCATTGGCGACGAAACACAGAAATTGCATCGGATTTAAATATAAGAGACACAATGCCGACTTAAGTACAGGAAGACTGAGTATTCCTACTGTCTATGTTTTGATCGTTTCCAATGTCACCAGTTTTACATTCCGATGCACCTCTGCAATACTGTATCCATTGGACCTTCCCATTGACGATGACACACAAAAATATCATCGGAACTAAATATAAGAGGCACAATGCCGACTTAAGAACAGGAAGCCTGGGTCTTCCCACTGTCTGTGTTTTGAGAATTTCCTGTGTCAACAGTTTTACATTCCGATGCACCTCTGCAGGTTTACTGTATCCCTTGGATCTTCCCATTGACGATGAAACACAGAAATTGCATCGGAATTAAATATAAGAGACACAATGCCGACTTAAGTACAGGAAGATTGAGTTTTCCTACTGTCTATGATTTGAGCGTTTCCTGCGGCACCAATTTTACATTTCGATGCACCTCTGCATGTTTACTGTATCCCTTGGGTCTTCCCATTGACGATGAAACACAGAAATTGCTTCGGAATTGAATATAAGGGACACAATGCCGACATATGTACAGGAACATGGAGTCTTCCTACTGTCTATGTTTTGAGCATTTCCTGCGTCACCAGTTTTACATTCCGATGCATCTCTGCAGGTTTACTGTATCCATTGGACCTTCCCACTGACGATGAAACACAGAAATTACATCGGAATTAAATATAAGAGACACAACGTTGACTTAAGTACAGGAAAACTGAGTCTTCTTAGGGTCTATGTTATGAGCGCTTGCTGTGTCACCAGTTTTACATTCCGATGCATCTCTGCAGGGTTACTGTATCCCTTGGACCTTCCCATTGACGATGAAACACAGAAATTGCTTCGGAATTAAATATAAGAGACACAATGCCGTCTTAAGTACAGAAAGACTGAGTCTTCCTATTGTCTATGTTTTGAGCGTTTCCTGTGTCACCAGTTTTACATTCCGATGCACCTCTGCAGGTTTACGGTATCCCTTGGACTCTACCATTGACGATGAAACACAGAAATTGCATCGGAATTAAATATAAGAGACACAATGCCGACTTAAAAACGGGAAGACTGAGTCTTCCTACTGTCAATGTTTGAGCGTTTCCTGTGTCACCAGTTTTACATTCCGATGCACCTCTGCAGGTTTATTGTATCCCTTGGACCTACACAGTGACGATGAAACACAGAAATTGCATCGGAATTATATATGAGAGACACAATGCCGACTTAAGTACAGGAAGACAGAGTCTTCCTACTGTCAATGTTTGAGCGTTTCCTGTGTCAACAGTGTTACATTCCGAGGCACCTCTGCAGGTTTACTGTATCCCTTGGACGTCCCCATTGGCGACGAAACACAGAAATTGCATCGGATTTAAATATAAGAGACACAATGCCGACTTAAGTACAGGAAGACTGAGTATTCCTACTGTCTATGTTTTGATCGTTTCCAATGTCACCAGTTTTACATTCCGATGCACCTCTGCAATACTGTATCCATTGGACCTTCCCATTGACGATGAAACACAAATATATCATCGGAACTAAATATAAGAGGCACAATGCCGACTTAAGAACAGGAAGCCTGGGTCTTCCTACTGTCTGTGTTTTGAGAATTTCCTGTGTCAACAGTTTTACATTCCGATGCACCTCTGCAGGTTTACTGTATCCCTTGGATCTTCCCATTGACGATGAAACACAGAAATTGCATCGGAATTAAATATAAGAGACACAATGCCGACTTAAGTACAGGAAGATTGAGTTTTCCTACTGTCTATGATTTGAGCGTTTCCTGCGGCACCAATTTTACATTTCGATGCACCTCTGCATGTTTACTGTATCCCTTGGGTCTTCCCATTGACGATGAAACACAGAAATTGCTTCGGAATTGAATATAAGGGACACAATGCCGACATATGTACAGGAACATGGAGTCTTCCTACTGTCTATGTTTTGAGCATTTCCTGCGTCACCAGTTTTACATTCCGATGCACCTCTGCAGGTTTACTGTATCCATTGGACCTTCCCACTGACGATGAAACACAGAAATTACATCGGAATTAAATATAAGAGACACAACGTTGACTTAAGTACAGGAAAACTGAGTCTTCTTAGGGTCTATGTTATGAGCGCTTGCTGTGTCACCAGTTTTACATTCCGATGCATCTCTGCAGGGTTACTGTATCCCTTGGACCTTCCCATTGACGATGAAACACAGAAATTGCTTCGGAATTAAATATAAGAGACACAATGCCGTCTTAAGTACAGAAAGACTGAGTCTTCCTATTGTCTATGTTTTGAGCGTTTCCTGTGTCACCAGTTTTACATTCCGATGCACCTCTGCAGGTTTACGGTATCCCTTGGACTCTACCATTGACGATGAAACACAGAAATTGCATCGGAATTAAATATAAGAGACACAATGCCGACTTAAAAACGGGAAGACTGAGTCTTCCTACTGTCAATGTTTGAGCGTTTCCTGTGTCACCAGTTTTACATTCCGATGCACCTCTGCAGGTTTATTGTATCCCTTGGACCTACACAGTGACGATGAAACACAGAAATTGCATCGGAATTATATATGAGAGACACAATGCCGACTTAAGTACAGGAAGACAGAGTCTTCCTACTGTCTATGCTTTGAGCGTTTCCTGTATGACAAGTTTTACAATCCGATGCACCTCTGCAGGTTTATTGTATCCCTTGGACCTACACAGTGACGATGAAACACAGAAATTGCATCGGAATTATATATGAGAGACACAATGCCGACTTAAGTACAGGAAGACAGAGTCTTCCTACTGTCAATGTTTGAGCGTTTCCTGTGTCAACAGTGTTACATTCCGAGGCACCTCTGCAGGTTTACTGTATCCCTTGGACGTCCCCATTGGCGACGAAACACAGAAATTGCATCGGATTTAAATATAAGAGACACAATGCCGACTTAAGTACAGGAAGACTGAGTATTCCTACTGTCTATGTTTTGATCGTTTCCAATGTCACCAGTTTTACATTCCGATGCACCTCTGCAATACTGTATCCATTGGACCTTCCCATTGACGATGAAACACAAAAATATCATCGGAACTAAATATAAGAGGCACAATGCCGACTTAAGAACAGGAAGCCTGGGTCTTCCTACTGTCTGTGTTTTGAGAATTTCCTGTGTCAACAGTTTTACATTCCGATGCACCTCTGCAGGTTTACTGTATCCCTTGGATCTTCCCATTGACGATGAAACACAGAAATTGCATCGGAATTAAATATAAGAGACACAATGCCGACTTAAGTACAGGAAGATTGAGTTTTCCTACTGTCTATGATTTGAGCGTTTCCTGCGGCACCAATTTTACATTTCGATGCACCTCTGCATGTTTACTGTATCCCTTGGGTCTTCCCATTGACGATGAAACACAGAATTTGCTTCGGAATTGAATATAAGGGACACAATGCCGACATATGTACAGCAACATGGAGTCTTCCTACTGTCTATGTTTTGAGCATTTCCTGCGTCACCAGTTTTACATTCCGATGCACCTCTGCAGGTTTACTGTATCCATTGGACCTTCCCACTGACGATGAAACACAGAAATTACATCGGAATTAAATATAAGAGACACAACGTTGACTTAAGTACAGGAAGACTGAGTCTTCCTACTGTCTATATTTTCAGCGGTTCCTGTGTCACAAGCATTACATTCCGATGCACCTCTGCAGGTTTACTGTATCCATTGGACCTTCACAGTGACGATAAGGCACTGAAATTGCATCGGAATGAAATATAAGGGACACAATGCCGACTTAAGTACAGGAACATTGAGTCTTCCTACTGTCTATGTTTTGAGTATTTCCTGCGTCACCAGTTTAACATTCCGATGCACCTTTGCAGGGTTACTGTATCCCTTGGACCTTCCCACTGACGATGAAACACAGAAATTACATCGGAATTAAATATAAGAGACACAACGTTGACTTAAGTACAAGAAAACTGAGTCGTCTTAGGGTCTATGTTATGAGCGCTTGCTGTGTCTCTAGTTTTACATTCCGATGCACTTCTGCAGGGTTACTATATCCCTTGGACCTTCCCATTGACGATGAAACACAGAAATTACATCGGAATTAAATATAAGAGACACAATGCCGACTTAACTACAGAAAGACTTAGTCTTCCTACTGTCTATGTTTTGAGCGTTTCCTGTGTCACCAGTTTTACATTCCGATGCACCTCTGCAGGTTTACTGTATCACTTGCACCTTCCCATTGACGATGAAACACAGAAATTGCATCGGATTTAAATATAAGTGACACTAAACCGACTTAAGTACAGGAAGACTGAGTATTCCTACTGTCTATGTTTTGATCGTTTCCTGTGTCATCAGTTTTACATTCCGATGCACCTCTGCAATTTTACTGTATCCATTGGACCTTCCCATTGACGATGAAACACAAAAATATCATCGGAACTAAATAAAAGAGGCACAATGACGACTTAAGAACAGGGAGGCTAAGTCTTCCTACTGACTATGTTTTGAGAATTTCCTGTGTCACCAGTTTTACATTCCGATGCACCTCTGCAGGTTTACTGTATCCCTTGGATCTTCCCATTGACGATGAAACACAGAAATTGTATCGGAATTAAATATAAGAGACACAATGCCGACTTAAGTACAGGAAGATTGAGTTTTCCTACTGTCTATGCTTTGAGCGTTTCCAGTGTCACCAGTTTTACATTCTGATGTACCTCTGCAGGTTTACTGTATCCCTTGGGTCTTCCCATTCACGATGAATCACAGAAACTGCTTCGGAATTAAATATAAGGGACACAAATCCGACATATGTACAGGAACATTGAGTCTTCGTACTGTCTATGATTTTAAGCATTTCCTGCGTCACCAGTTTTAAATTCCGATGCACCTCTGCAGGTTTACTGTATCCATTTGACCTTCCCACTGATGATGAAACACAGAAATTACATCGGAGTTAAACATAAGAGACACAACGTTGACTTAAGTACAGGAAAACTGAGTCTTCTTAGGGTCTATGTTATGAGCGCTTGCTGTGTCACCAGTTTTACATTCCGATGCACCTCTGCAGGGTTACTGTATCCCTTGGACCTTCCCATTGACGATGAAACACAGAAATTGCTTCGGAATTAAATATAAGAGACACAATGCCGTCTTAAGTACAGAAAGACTGAGTCTTCCTATTGTCTATGTTGTAAGCGTTTCCTGTGTCACCAGTTTTACATTCCGATGCACCTCTGCAGGTTTACTGTATCCCTTGGACTTTACCATTGGCGATGAAACACAGAAATTGTATCGGAATTAAATATAAGAGACACAATGCCGACTTAAAAACGGGAAGACTGAGTCTTCCTACTGTCAATGTTTGAGCGTTTCCTGTGTCACCAGTTTTACATCCCGATGCACCTCTGCAGGTTTACTGTATCCATTGGACCTTCCCATTCATGATGAAACACAGAAAATGCATCGGAATTAAATATAAGAGACACAATGCCGACTTAAGTACAAGAAGAATGAGTCTTCCTACTGTATATGTTTTGAGCGTTTCCTGTGTCACCAGTTTTACATTCCGATACTCCTCTGCAGGTTTACTGTATCCATTGGACCTTCCCATTGACGATGAAGCACAGAAATTGCATCGGAATTAAATATACGAGACACAACGCTGACTTAAGTACAAGAAAACTGAGACTTCTTACTGTCTATGATTTTAGCTTTTCCTGTTTCACCATTTTTACATTCCAATGCACCTCTGGAGGTTTACTGTGTCCATTGGACCTTCCCATTGACGATGAAACACAGAAATTGCATCGGAATTACATATTTATAGACACAATGCCGACTTAGGTACAGGAAGACTGAGTCTTCCTACTGTCTGTGTTTGGAGCGTTTCCTGTGTCATCAGTTTTCCATTTTGATGCACCTCTGCAGGTTTATTGTATCCCTTGGACCTACACAGTGACGATGAAACACAGAAATTGCATCGGAATTAAATATAAGAGACACAATGCCGACTCAAGTACAGGAAGACAGAGTCTTCCTACTGTCTATGTTTTGAGCGTTTCCTGTGTCACAAGTTTTACATTCCGATGCACCTCTGCAGGTATACTGTTTCCCTTCGACTTTCCCATTGACGATGAAACACAGAAATTGCATCGGAATTAAATATAAGAGACACAATGCCTACTTAAGTACAGGAAGACTGAGTCTTCCTACTGTCTATGTTTTGAGCGTTTCCTGTGGCTTCAGTGTTACATTCCAATGCACCTCTGCAGGTTTACTGTATCCATTGGACCTTCCCATTGACGATGAAACACAGAAATTGCATCGGAATTAAATAAAAAAGACACAATGCCGACTTAAGTACATGAAGACTGAGTCTTCCTTCTGTCTATGTTTTGAGCGTTTCCTGAGTCGCAAGCTTTACATTCCGATGCAGCTCTGCAGGTTTACTGTATCCATTGGACCTTCACAGTGACGATTAGACACTGAAATTGCATCGGAATGAAATATAAGAGACACAATGCGACTTAAGTACAGGAAGAGTGTGTCTTTCAATAGTCTATGTTTTGAGCGTTTCCTGTGTCACCAGTTTTACATTCCGATGCACCTCTGCAGGTTTACTGTATACATTGGACCTTCCCATTGACGTTGAAACATAGATATTGCATCGCAATTAAATATAAGAGACACAACGCCGACTTAAGTACAAGAGAACTGAGTCTTCCTACGGTCTATGATTTGAGCGATTCCTGTGTCACCAGTTTTACATTCCAATTCACCTCTGCAGGCTTACTGTATCCCTTGGACCTTACCATTGTCGATGAAACACAGGAATTGCATCGGATTTAAATATAAGAGACACAATGCCGACTTAAGTACAGGAAGACAGAGTCTTCCTACTGTCAATGTTTGAGCGTTTCCTGTGTCAACAGTGTTACATTCCGAGGCACCTCTGCAGGTTTACTGTATCCCTTGGACGTCCCCATTGGCGACGAAACACAGAAATTGCATCGGATTTAAATATAAGAGACACAATGCCGACTTAAGTACAGGAAGACTGAGTATTCCTACTGTCTATGTTTTGATCGTTTCCAATGTCACCAGTTTTACATTCCGATGCACCTCTGCAATACTGTATCCATTGGACCTTCCCATTGACGATGAAACACAAAAATATCATCGGAACTAAATATAAGAGGCACAATGCCGACTTAAGAACAGGAAGCCTGGGTCTTCCTACTGTCTGTGTTTTGAGAATTTCCTGTGTCAACAGTTTTACATTCCGATGCACCTCTGCAGGTTTACTGTATCCCTTGGATCTTCCCATTGACGATGAAACACAGAAATTGCATCGGAATTAAATATAAGAGACACAATGCCGACTTAAGTACAGGAAGATTGAGTTTTCCTACTGTCTATGATTTGAGCGTTTCCTGCGGCACCAATTTTACATTTCGATGCACCTCTGCATGTTTACTGTATCCCTTGGGTCTTCCCATTGACGATGAAACACAGAAATTGCTTCGGAATTGAATATAAGGGACACAATGCCGACATATGTACAGGAACATGGAGTCTTCCTACTGTCTATGTTTTGAGCATTTCCTGCGTCACCAGTTTTACATTCCGATGCACCTCTGCAGGTTTACTGTATCCATTGGACCTTCCCACTGACGATGAAACACAGAAATTACATCGGAATTAAATATAAGAGACACAACGTTGACTTAAGTACAGGAAAACTGAATCTTCTTAGGGTCTATGTTATGAGCGCTTGCTGTGTCACCAGTTTTACATTCCGATGCATCTCTGCAGGGTTACTGTATCCCTTGGACCTTCCCATTGACGATGAAACACAGAAATTGCTTCGGAATTAAATATAAGAGACACAATGCCGTCTTAAGTACAGAAAGACTGAGTCTTCCTATTGTCTATGTTTTGAGCGTTTCCTGTGTCACCAGTTTTACATTCCGATGCACCTCTGCAGGTTTACGGTATCCCTTGGACTCTACCATTGACGATGAAACACAGAAATTGCATCGGAATTAAATATAAGAGACACAATGCCGACTTAAAGACGGGAAGACTGAGTCTTCCTACTGTCAATGTTTGAGCGTTTCCTGTGTCACCAGTTTTACATTCCGATGCACCTCTGCAGGTTTATTGTATCCCTTGGACCTACACAGTGACGATGAAACACAGAAATTGCATCGGAATTATATATGAGAGACACAATGCCGACTTAAGTACAGGAAGACAGAGTCTTCCTACTGTCTATGCTTTGAGCGTTTCCTGTATGACAAGTTTTACAATCCGATGCACCTCTGCAGGTATACTGTTTCCCTTCGACTTTCCCATTGACGATGAAACACAGAAATTGCATCGGAATTAAATATAAGAGACACAATGCCGACTTAAGTACAGGAAGACTGAGTCTTCCTACTGTCTATGTTTTGAGCGTTTCCTGTGTCATCAGTGTTACATTCCAATGCACCTCTGCAGGTTTACTGTATCCATTGGACCTTCCCATTGACGATGAAACACAGAAATTGCATCGGAATTAAATATAAGAGACATAACGCCGACTTAAGTACAAGAGAACTGAGTCTTCCTACGGTCTATGATTTGAGCGATTCCTGTGTCACCAGTTTTACATTCCAATTCACCTCTGCAGGCTTACTGTATCCCTTGGACCTTACCATTGTCGATGAAACACAGAAATTGCATCGGAATTAAATATAAGAGACACAATGCCGACTTAAGTACAGGAAGACAGAGTCTTCCTACTGTCAATGTTTGAGCGTTTCCTGTGTCAACAGTGTTACATTCCGATGCACCTCTGCAGGTTTACTGTATCTCTTGGACGTCCCCATTGGCGACGAAACACAGAAATTGCATCGGATTTAAATATAAGAGACACAATGCCGACTTAAGTACAGGAAGACTGAGTATTCCTACTGTCTATGTTTTGATCGTTTCCAATGTCACCAGTTTTACATTCCGATGCACCTCTGCAATTTTACTGTATCCATTGGACCTTCCCATTGACGATGAAACACAAAAATATCATCGGAACAAAATATAAGAGGCACAATGCCGACTTAAGAACAGGAAGGCTGAGTCTTCCTACTGTCTATGTTTTGAGAATTTCCTGTGTCAACAGTTTTACATTCCGATGCACCTCTGCAGGTTTACTGTATCCCTTGGATCTTCCCATTGACGATGAAACACAGAAATTGCATCGGAATAAAATATAAGAGACACAATGCCGACTTAAGTACAGGAAGATTGAGTTTTCCTACTGTCTATGATTTGAGCGTTTCCTGCGGCACCAATTTTACATTTCGATGCACCTCTGCATGTTTACTGTATCCCTTGGGTCTTCCCATTGACGATGAAACACAGAAATTGCTTCGGAATTAAATATAAGGGACACAATGCCGACATATGTACAGGAACATTGAGTCTTCCTACTGTCTATGTTTTGAGCATTTCCTGCGTCACCAGTTTTACATTCCGATGCACCTCTGCAGGTTTACTGTATCCATTGGACCTTCCCACTGACGATGAAACACAGAAATTACATCGGAATTAAATATAAGAGACACAACGTTGACTTAAGTACAGGAAAACTGAGTCTTCTTAGGGTCTATGTTATGAGCGCTTGCTGTGTCACCAGTTTTACATTCCGATGCATCTCTGCAGGGTTACTGTATCCCTTGGACCTTCCCATTGACGATGAAACACAGAAATTGCTTCGGAATTAAATATAAGAGACACAATGCCGTCTTAAGTACAGAAAGACTGAGTCTTCCTATTGTCTATGTTTTGAGCGTTTCCCGTGTCACCAATTTTACATTCCGATGCACCTCTCCAGGTTTACTGTATCCCTTGGACTTTACCATTGACGATGAAACACAGAAATTGCATCGGAATTAAATATAAGAGACACAATGCCGACTTAAAAACGGGAAGACTGAGTCTTCCTACTGTCAATGTTTGAGCGTTTCCTGTGTCACCAGTTTTACATTCCGATGCACCTCTGCAGGTTTATTGTATCCCTTGGACCTACACAGTGACGATGAAACACAGAAATTGCATCGGAATTATATATGAGAGACACAATGCCGACTTAGGTACAGGAAGACAGAGTCTTCCTGATGTGTCGGCTGCGGGGCCAACACCTTGTAGAGCGAAGTGGCTGAAAGTGCACGCTAAACTAACGCAGACGGGCGTGAAGTACTGGAACATGAGACTTATTAATGAATAAGAAGAAAAGTACGTAGCTGGAATAATATACTTAACTTTATTCTCTTGTTGGAATACATCTCTTGAATAGTAGTAAGCTATAAGCACTGATACAAATGGCGCCTTGCTTGGTAGTAGCTATGGAATAAGCTGAAGGCTATTCTATCAGTCTCTCGGCAAATGAGAGGAAGACTTGGTAGGTCTGGTCGCAAGCTATGTCGTCCGTACAACTGGGGCGAGGTCATGTCCGTGTCTTGTGACCTGCCATGTGGTGGCGCTAGGATTGCGATTACACAGTGGCGACACGCGGGTCCGACATGTACTACAGGACCGCGGCCGATTTAAGTTACCACCTTGCAAGTGTGGTGTCTAGCGGTGACACCACATTTCCTACTGTCTATGCTTTGAGCGTTTCCTGTGTCACATGTTTTACAATCCGATGCACCTCTGCAGGTATACTGTTTCCCTTCGACTTTCCCATTGACGATGAAACACAGAAATTGCATCGGAATTAAATATAAGAGACACAATGCCGACTTAAGTACAGGAAGACTGAGTCTTCCTACTGTCTATGTATTGAGCGTTTCCTGTGTCATCAGTGTTACATTCCAATGCACCTCTGCAGGTTTACTGTATCCATTGGACCTTCCCATTGACGATGAAACACAGAAATTGCATCGGAATTAAATATAAGAGACACAACGCCGACTTAAGTACAAGAGAACTGAGTCTTCCTACGGTCTATGATTTGAGCGATTCCTGTGTCATTAGTTTTACATTCCAATTCACCTCTGCAGGCTTACTGTCTCCCTTGGACCTTACCATTGTCGATGAAACACAGAAATTGCATAGGAATTAAATATGAGAGACACAATGCCGACTTAAGTACAGGAAGACAGAGTCTTCCTACTGTCAATGTTTGAGCGTTTCCTGTGTCAACAGTGTTACATTCCGATGCACCTCTGCAATTTTACTGTATCCATTGGACCTTCCCATTGACGATGAAACACAGAAATTGCATCGCAATAAAATATGAGAGACACAATGCCGACTTAAGTACAGGAAGATTGAGTTTTCCTACTGTCTATGATTTGAGCGTTTCCTGCGGCACAAATTTTACATTTCGATGCACCTCTGCAGGTCTACTGTATCCAATGGACCTTCCCATTGTCGATGAAACACAGAAATAGCATCGGAATTAAATATAAGAGACACAATGCCGACTTAAGAACAGGAAGGCTGAGTCTTCCTACTGTCCATGTTTTGAGCCTTTCCTGTGTCACCAGTTTTACATTCCGATGCACCTCTGCAGGTTTTCTGTATTCCTTTCTTCCCATTGACGATGAAACACAGAAATTGCTTCGGAATTAAATATAATTGACACAATGCCGACTTAAGTACAGGAACATTGAGTCTTCCTACTGTCTATGTTTTGAGCATTTCCTGTGTCACCAGTTTTACATTCCGATGCACCTCTGCAGGTTTACTGTATCCATTGGCCCTTCCCACTGACGGTGAAACACAGAAATTACATCGGAATTAAATATAAGAGACACAACGTTGACTTAAGTACAAGAAAACTGAGACTTCTTAGGGTCTATGTTATGAGCGCTTGCTGTGTCACCAGTTTTACATTCCGATGCACCTCTGCAGGGTTACTGTATCCATTGGACCTTCACAGTGACGATGAGACACTGAAATTGCATCGGAATGAAATATAAGAGACACAATGCGACTTAACTACAGGAAGAGTGTGTCTTTCAATTGTCTATGTTTTGAGCGTTTCCTGTGTCACCAGTTTTACATTCCGATGCACCTCTGCAGGTTTACTGTATCCCTTGGATCTTCCCATTGACGATGAAACACAGAAATTGCATCGGAATTAAATATAAGAGACACAATGCCGACTTAAGTACAGGAAGATTGAGTTTTCCTACTGTCTATGCTTTGAGCGTTTCCTGTGTCACCAGTTTTACATTCTGATGCACCTCTGCAGGTTTACTGTATCCCTTGGGTCTTCCCATTGACGATGAATCACAGAAATTGCTTCGGAATTACATATAAGGGACACAATGCCGACATATGTACAGGAACATTGAGTCTTCCTACTGTCTATGTTTTGAGCATTTCCTGCGTCACCAGTTTTACATTCCGATGCACCTCTGCAGGTTTACTGTATCCATTGGACCTTCCCACTGACGATGAAACACAGAAATTACATCGGAGTTAAACATAAGAGACACAACATTGACTTAAGTACAGGAAAACTGAGTCTTCTTAGGGTCTATGTTATGAGCGCTTGCTGTGTCACCAGTTTTACATTCCGATGCACCTCTGCAGGGTTACTGTATCCCTTGGACCTTCCCATTGACGATGAAACACAGAAATTGCTTCGGAATTAAATATAAGAGACACAATGCCGTCTTAAGTACAGAAAGACTGAGTCTTCCTATTGTCTATGTTGTAAGCGTTTCCTGTGTCACCAGTTTTACATTCCGATGCACCTCTGCAGGTTTACTGTATCCCTTGGACTTTACCATTGACGATGAAACACAGAAATTGTATCGGAATTAAATATAAGAGACACAATGCCGACTTAAAAACGGGAAGATTGAGTCTTCCTACTGTCAATGTTTGAGCGTTTCCTGTGTCACCAGTTTTACATTCCGATGCACCTCTGCAGGTTTACTGTATCCATTGGACCTTCCCATTCATGATGAAACACAGAAAATGCATCGGAATTAAATATAAGAGACACAATGCCGACATAAGTACAAGAAGAATGAGTCTTCCTACTGTATATGTTTTGAGCGTTTCCTGTGTCACCAGTTTTACATTCCGATACTCCTCTGCAGGTTTACTGTATCCATTGGACCTTCCCATTGACGATGAAGCACAGAAATTGCATCGGAATTAAATATAAGAGACACAACGCTGACTTAAGTACAAGAAAACTGAGACTTCTTACGGTCTATGATTTTAGCTTTTCCTGTGTCACCATTTTTACATTCCAATGCACCTCTGGAGGTTTTCTGTATCCATTCGGCCTTCCCATTGACGAGGAAACACAGAAATTACATCGGAATTACATATTTATAGACACAATGCCGACTTAGGTACAGGAAGACTGAGTCTTCCTACTGTGTATGTTTTGAGCATTTCCTGTGTCATCAGTTTTCCATTTTGATGCACCTCTGCAGGTTTATTGTATCCCTTGGACCTACACAGTGACGATGAAACACAGAAATTGCATCGGAATTAAATATAAGAGACACAATGCCGACTCAAGTACAGGAAGACAGAGTCTTCCTACTGTCTATGTTTTGAGCGTTTCCTGTGTCACAAGTTTTACATTCCGATGCACCTCTGCAGGTATACTGTTTCCCTTCGACTTTCCCATTGACGATGAAACACAGAAATTGCATGGGAATTAAATATAAGAGACACAATGCCGACTTAAGTACAGGAAGACTGAGTCTTCCTACTGTCTATGTTTTGAGCGTTTCCTGTGTCATCAGTGTTACATTCCAATGCACCTCTGCAGGTTTTCTGTATCCATTGGACCTTCCCATTGACGATGAAACACAGAAATTGCATCGGAATTAAATAAAAAAGACACAATGCCGACTTAAGTACATGAAGACTGAGTCTTCCTTCTGTCTATGTTTTGAGCGTTTCCTGTGTCACAAGCTTTACATTCCGATGCACCTCTGCAGGTTTACTGTATCCATTGGACCTTCACAGTGACGATGAGACACTGCAATTGCATCGGAATGAAATATAAGAGACACAATGCGACTTATGTACAGGAAGAGTGTGTCTTTCAATAGTCTATGTTTTGAGCGTTTCCTGTGTCACCAGTTTTACATTCCGATGCACCTCTGCAGGTTTACTGTATACATTGGACCTTCCCATTGACGTTGAAACATAGATATTGCATCGCAATTAAATATAAAAGACACAACGCCGACTTAAGTACAAGAGAACTGAGTCTTCCTACGGTCTATGATTTGAGCGATTCCTGTGTCACCAGTTTTACATTCCAATTCACCTCTGCAGGCTTACTGTATCCCTTGGACCTTACCATTGTCGATGAAACACAGAAATTGCATCGGAATTAAATATAAGAGACACAATGCCGACTTAAGTACAGGAAGACAGAGTCGTCCTACTGTCAATGTTTGAGCGTTTCCTGTGTCAACAGTGTTACATTCCGATGCACCTCTGCAGGTTTACTGTATCCCTTGGGCGTCCCCATTGGCGACGAAACACAGAAATTGCATCGGATTTAAATATAAAAGACACAATGCCGACTTAAGTACAGGAAGATTGAGTTTTCCTACTGTCTATGATTTGAGCGTTTCCTGCGGCACCAATTTTACATTTCGATGCACCTCTGCATGTTTACTGTATCCCTTGGGTCTTCCCATTGATGATGAAACACAGTAATTGCTTCGGAATTAAATATAAGGGACACAATGCCGACATATGTACAGGAACATTGAGTCTTCCTACTGTCTATGTTTTGAGCATTTCCTGCGTCACCAGTTTTACATTCCGATGCACCTCTGCAGGTTTACTGTATCCATTGGACCTTCCCACTGACGATGAAACACAGAAATTACATCGGAATTAAATATAAGAGACACAACGTTGACTTAAGTACAGGAAAACTGAGTCTTCTTAGGGTCTATGTTATGGGCGCTTGCTGTGTCACCAGTTATACATTCCGATGCATCTCTGCAGGGTTACTGTATCCCTTGGACCTTCCCATTGACGATGAAACACAGAAATCGCATCGGAATTAAATATAAGAGACACAATGCCGTCTTAAGTACAGAAAGACACAGTCTTCCTATTGTCTATGTTTTGAGCGTTTCCTGTGTCACCAGTTTTACATTCCGATGCACCTCTGCAGGTTTACTGTATCCCTTGGACTTTACCATTGACGATGAAACACAGTAATTGCATCGGAATTAAATATAAGAGACACAATGCCGACTTAAAAACGGGAAGACTGAGTCTTCCTACTGTCAATGTTTGAGCGTTTCCTGTGTCACCAGTTTTACATTCCGATGCACCTCTGCAGGTTTATTGTATCCCTTGGACCTACACAGTGACGATGAAACACAGAAATTGCATCGGAATTATATATGAGAGACACAATGCCGACTTAAGTACAGGAACATTGATTCATGCTACTGTCTATGTTTTGAGCGTTTCCTGCGTCACCAGTTTACAATCCGATGCACCTCTGCAGGTATACTGTTTCCCTTCGACTTTCCCATTGACGATGAAACACAGAAATTGCATCGGAATTAAATATAAGAGACACAATGCCGACATAAGTACAAGAAGAATGAGTCTTCCTACTGTATATGTTTTGAGCGTTTCCTGTGTCACCAGTTTTACATTCCGATACTCCTCTGCAGGTTTACTGTATCCATTGGACCTTCCCATTGACGATGAAGCACAGAAATTGCATCGGAATTAAATATAAGAGACACAACGCTGACTTAAGTACAAGAAAACTGAGACTTCTTACGGTCTATGATTTTAGCTTTTCCTGTGTCACCATTTTTACATTCCAATGCACCTCTGGAGGTTTTCTGTATCCATTGGGCCTTCCCATTGACGAGGAAACACAGAAATTGCATCGGAATTACATATTTATAGACACAATGCCGACTTAGGTACAGGAAGACTGAGTCTTCCTACTGTGTATGTTTTGAGCATTTCCTGTGTCATCAGTTTTCCATTTTGATGCACCTCTGCAGGTTTATTGTATCCCTTGGACCTACACAGTGACGATGAAACACAGAAATTGCATCGGAATTAAATATAAGAGACACAATGCCGACTCAAGTACAGGAAGACAGAGTCTTCCTACTGTCTATGTTTTGAGCGTTTCCTGTGTCACAAGTTTTACATTCCGATGCACCTCTGCAGGTATACTGTTTCCCTTCGACTTTCCCATTGACGATGAAACACAGAAATTGCATGGGAATTAAATATAAGAGACACAATGCCGACTTAAGTACAGGAAGACTGAGTCTTCCTACTGTCTATGTTTTGAGCGTTTCCTGTGTCATCAGTGTTACATTCCAATGCACCTCTGCAGGTTTTCTGTATCCATTGGACCTTCCCATTGACGATGAAACACAGAAATTGCATCGGAATTAAATAAAAAAGACACAATGCCGACTTAAGTACATGAAGACTGAGTCTTCCTTCTGTCTATGTTTTGAGCGTTTCCTGTGTCACAAGCTTTACATTCCGATGCACCTCTGCAGGTTTACTGTATCCATTGGACCTTCACAGTGACGATGAGACACTGCAATTGCATCGGAATGAAATATAAGAGACACAATGCGACTTATGTACAGGAAGAGTGTGTCTTTCAATAGTCTATGTTTTGAGCGTTTCCTGTGTCACCAGTTTTACATTCCGATGCACCTCTGCAGGTTTACTGTATACATTGGACCTTCCCATTGACGTTGAAACATAGATATTGCATCGCAATTAAATATAAAAGACACAACACCGACTTAAGTACAAGAGAACTGAGTCTTCCTACGGTCTATGATTTGAGCGATTCCTGTGTCACCAGTTTTACATTCCAATTCACCTCTGCAGGCTTACTGTATCCCTTGGACCTTACCATTGTCGATGAAACACAGAAATTGCATCGGAATTAAATATAAGAGACACAATGCCGACTTAAGTACAGGAAGACAGAGTCGTCCTACTGTCAATGTTTGAGCGTTTCCTGTGTCAACAGTGTTACATTCCGATGCACCTCTGCAGGTTTACTGTATCCCTTGGGCGTCCCCATTGGCGACGAAACACAGAAATTGCATCGGATTTAAATATAAAAGACACAATGCCGACTTAAGTACAGGAAGATTGAGTTTTCCTACTGTCTATGATTTGAGCGTTTCCTGCGGCACCAATTTTACATTTCGATGCACCTCTGCATGTTTACTGTATCCCTTGGGTCTTCCCATTGATGATGAAACACAGTAATTGCTTCGGAATTAAATATAAGGGACACAATGCCGACATATGTACAGGAACATTGAGTCTTCCTACTGTCTATGTTTTGAGCATTTCCAGCGTCACCAGTTTTACATTCCGATGCACCTCTGCAGGTTTACTGTATCCATTGGACCTTCCCACTGACGATGAAACACAGAAATTACATCGGAATTAAATATAAGAGACACAACGTTGACTTAAGTACAGGAAAACTGAGTCTTCTTAGGGTCTATGTTATGGGCGCTTGCTGTGTCACCAGTTATACATTCCGATGCATCTCTGCAGGGTTACTGTATCCCTTGGACCTTCCCATTGACGATGAAACACAGAAATCGCATCGGAATTAAATATAAGAGACACAATGCCGTCTTAAGTACAGAAAGACACAGTCTTCCTATTGTCTATGTTTTGAGCGTTTCCTGTGTCACCAGTTTTACATTCCGATGCACCTCTGCAGGTTTACTGTATCCCTTGGACTTTACCATTGACGATGAAACACAGTAATTGCATCGGAATTAAATATAAGAGACACAATGCCGACTTAAAAACGGGAAGACTGAGTCTTCCTACTGTCAATGTTTGAGCGTTTCCTGTGTCACCAGTTTTACATTCCGATGCACCTCTGCAGGTTTATTGTATCCTTTGGACCTACACAGTGACGATGAAACACAGAAATTGCATCGGAATTATATATGAGAGACACAATGCCGACTTAAGTACAGGAACATTGATTCATGCTACTGTCTATGTTTTGAGCGTTTCCTGCGTCACCAGTTTACAATCCGATGCACCTCTGCAGGTATACTGTTTCCCTTCGACTTTCCCATTGACGATGAAACACAGAAATTGCATCGGAATTAAATATAAGAGACACAATGCCGACTTAAGTACAGGAAGACTGAGTCTTCCTACTGTCTATGTTTTGAGCGTTTCCTGTGTCATCAGTGTTACATTTCAATGCACCTCTGCAGGTTTACTGTATCCATTGGACCTTCCCATTGACGATGAAACACAGAAATTGCATCGGAATTAAATATAAGAGACACAATGCCGACTTAAGTACAGGAAGACAGAGTCTTCCTACTGTCAATGTTTGAGCGTTTCCTGTGTCAACAGTGTTACATTCCGATGCACCTCTGCAGGTTTACTGTATCCCTTGGGCGTCCCCATTGGCGACGAAACACAGAAATTGCATCGGATTGAAATATAAGAGACACAATGCCGACTTAAGTACAGGAAGACTGAGTCTTCCTACTGTCTATGTTTTGAGCGTTTCCTGTGTCATCAGTGTTACATTCCAATGCACCTCTGCAGGTTTACTCTATCCATTGGACCTTCCCATTGACGATGAAACACAGAAATTGCATCGGAATTAAATATAAGAGACACAACGCCGACTTAAGTACAAGAGAACTGAGTCTTCCTACGGTCTATGATTTGAGCGATTCCTGTGTCACCAGTTTTACATTCCAATTCACCTCTGCAGGCTTACTGTCTCCCTTGGACCTTACCATTGTCGATGAAACACAGAAATTGCATAGGAATTAAATATGAGAGACACAATGCCGACTTAAGTACAGGAAGACAGAGTCTTCCTACTGTCAATGTTTGAGCGTTTCCTGTGTCAACAGTGTTACATACCGATGCACCTCTGCAATTTTACTGTATCCATTGGACCTTCCCATTGACGATGAAACACAGAAATTGCATCGGAATAAAATATGAGAGACACAATGCCGACTTAAGTACAGGAAGATTGAATTATCCTACTGTCTATGATTTGAGCGTTTCCTGCGGCCCAAATTTTACATTTCGATGCACCTCTGCAGGTCTACTGTATCCAATGGACCTTCCCATTGTCGATGAAACACAGAAATAGCATCGGAATTAAATATAAGAGACACAATGCCGACTTAAGAACAGGAAGGCTGAGTCTTACTACTGTCCATGTTTTGAGCCTTTCCTGTGTCACCAGTTTTACATTCCGATGCACCTCTGCAGGTTTTCTGTATCCCTTTCTTCCCATTGACGATGAAACACAGAAATTGCTTCGGAATTAAATATAATTGACACAATGCCGACTTAAGTACAGGAACATTGAGTCTTCCTACTGTCTATGTTTTGAGCATTTCCTGTGTCACCAGTTTTACATTCCGATGCACCTCTGCAGGTTTACTGTATCCATTGGCCCTTCCCACTGACGGTGAAACACAGAAATTACATCGGAATTAAATATAAGAGACACAACGTTGACTTAAGTACAAGAAAACTGAGACTTCTTAGGGTCTATGTTATGAGCGCTTGCTGTGTCACCAGTTTTACATTCCGATGCACCTCTGCAGGGTTACTGTATCCATTGGACCATCACAGTGACGATGAGACACTGAAATTGCATCGGAATGAAATATAAGAGACACAATGCGACTTAACTACAGGAAGAGTGTGTCTTTCAATTGTCTATGTTTTGAGCGTTTCCTGTGTCACCAGTTTTACATTCCGATGCACCACTGCAGGTTTACTGTATCCCTTGGATCTTCCCATTGACGATGAAAGACAGAAATTGCATCGGAATTAAATATAAGAGACACAATACCGACTTAAGTACAGGAAGATTGAGTTTTCCAACTGTCTATGCTTTGAGCGTTTCCTGTGTCACCAGTTTTACATTCTGATGCACCTCTGCAGGTTTACTGTATCCCTTGGGTCTTCCCATTGACGATGAATCACAGAAATTGCTTCGGAATTACATATAAGGGACACAATGCCGACATATGTACAGGAACATTGAGTCTTCCTACTGTCTATGTTTTGAGCATTTCCTGCGTCACCAGTTTTACATTCCGATGCACCTCTGCAGGTTTACTGTATCCATTGGACCTTCCCACTGACGATGAAACACAGAAATTACATCGGAGTTAAACATAAGAGACACAACATTGACTTAAGTACAGGAAAACTGAGTCTTCTTTGGGTCTATGTTATGAGCGCTTGCTGTGTCACCAGTTTTACATTCCGATGCACCTCTGCAGGGTTACTGTATCCCTTGGACCTTCCCATTGACGATGAAACACAGAAATTGCTTCGGAATTAAATATAAGAGACACAATGCCGTCTTAAGTACAGAAAGACTGAGTCTTCCTATTGTCTATGTTGTAAGTGTTTCCTGTGTCACCAGTTTTACATTCCGATGCACCTCTGCAGGTTTACTGTATCCCTTGGACTTTACCATTGACGATGAAACACAGAAATTGTATCGGAATTAAATATAAGAGACACAATGCCGACTTAAAAACGGGAAGATTGAGTCTTCCTACTGTCAATGTTTGAGCGTTTCCTGTGTCACCAGTTTTATATTCCGATGCACCTCTGCAGGTTTACTGTATCCATTGGACCTTCCCATTTATGATGAAACACAGAAAATGCATCGGAATTAAATATAAGAGACACAATGCCGACATAAGTACAAGAAGAATGAGTCTTCCTACTGTATATGTTTTGAGCGTTTCCTGTGTCACCAGTTTTACATTCCGATACTCCTCTGCAGGTTTACTGTATCCATTGGACCTTCCCATTGACGATGAAGCACAGAAATTGCATCGGAATTAAATATAAGAGACACAACGCTGACTTAAGTACAAGAAAACTGAGACTTCTTACGGTCTATGATTTTAGCTTTTCCTGTGTCACCATTTTTACATTCCAATGCACCTCTGGAGGTTTTCTGTATCCATTGGGCCTTCCCATTGACGAGGAAGCACAGAAATTGCATCGGAATTACATATTTATAGACACAATGCCGACTTAGGTACAGGAAGACTGAGTCTTCCCATTGTCTATGTTTTGAGCGTTTCCTGTGTCATCAGTTTTCCATTTTGATGCACCTCTGCAGGTTTACTGTATACATTGGACCTTCCCATTGACGTTGAAACATAGATATTGCATCGCAATTAAATATAAGAGACACAACGCCGACTTAAGTACAAGAGAACTGAGTCTTCCTACGGTCTATGATTTGAGCGATTCCTGTGTCACCAGTTTTACATTCCAATTCACCTCTGCAGGCTTACTGTATCCCTTGGACCTTACCATTGTCGATGAAACACAGAAATTGCATCGGAATTAAATATAAGAGACACAATGCCGACTTAAGTACAGGAAGACAGAGTCTTCCTACTGTCAATGTTTGAGCGTTTCCTGTGTCAACAGTGTTACATTCCGATGCACCTCTGCAGGTTTACTGTATCCCTTGGGCGTCCCCATTGGCGACGAAACACAGAAATTGCATCGGATTTAAATATAAGAGACACAATGCCGACTTAAGTACAGGAAGACTGAGTATTCCTACTGTCTATGTTTTGATCGTTTCCAATGTCACCAGTTTTACATTCCGATGCACCTCTGCAATTTTACTGTATCCATTGGACCTTCCCATTGACGATGAAACACAAAAATATCATCGGAACAAAATATAAGAGGCACAATGCCGACTTAAGAACAGGAAGGCTGAGTCTTCCTACTGTCTATGTTTTGAGAATTTCCTGTGTCAACAGTTTTACATTCCGATGCACCTCTGCAGGTTTACTGTATCCCTTGGATCTTCCCATTGACGATGAAACACAGAAATTGCATCCGAATTAAATATAAGAGACACAATGCCGACTTAAGTACAGGAAGATTGAGTTTTCCTACTGTCTATGTTTTGAGCGTTTCCTGCGGCACGAATTTTACATTTCGATGCACCTCTGCATGTTTACTGTATCCCTTGGGACTTCCCATTGATGATGAAACACAGTAATTGATTCGGAATTAAATATAAGGGACACAATGCCGACATATGTACAGGAACATTGAGTCTTCCTACTGTCTATGTTTTGAGCATTTCCTGCGTCACCAGTTTTACATTCCGATGCACCTCTGCAGGTTTACTGTATCCATTGGACCTTCCCACTGACGATGAAACACAGAAATTGCATCGGAATTAAATATAAGAGACACAATGCCGTCTTAAGTACAGAAAGACTGAGTCTTCCTATTGTCTATGTTTTGAGCGTTTCCTGTGTCACCAGTTTTACATTCCGATGCACCACTGCAGGTTTACTGTATCCCTTGGACTTTACCATTGACGATGAAACACAGAAATTGCATCGGAATTAAATATAAGAGACACAATGCCGACTTAAAAACGGGAAGACTGAGTCTTCCTACTGTCAATGTTTGAGCGTTTCCTGTGTCACCAGTTTTACATTCCGATGCACCTCTGCAGGTTTATTGTATCCCTTGGACCTACACAGTGACGATGAAACACAGAAATTGCATCGGAATTATATATGAGAGACACAATGCCGACTTAAGTACAGGAACATTGATTCATGCTACTGTCTATGTTTTGAGCGTTTCCTGCGTCACCAGTTTACAATCCGATGCACCTCTGCAGGTATACTGTTTCCCTTCGACCTTCCCATTGACGATGAAACACAGAAATTGCATCGGAATTAAATATAAGAGACACAATGCCGACCTAAGTACAGGAAGACTGAGTCTTCCTACTGTCTATGTTTTGAGCGTTTCCTGTGTCATCAGTGTTACATTTCAATGCACCTCTGCAGGTTTACTGTATCCATTGGACCTTCCCATTGACGATGAAACACAGAAATTGCATCGGAATTAAATATAAGAGTCACAACGCCGACTTAAGTACAAGAGAACTGAGTCTTCCTACGGTCTATGATTTGAGCGATTCCTGTGTCACCAGTTTTACATTCCAAATCACCTCTGCAGGCTTACTGTATCCCTTGGACCTTACCATTGTCGATGAAACACAGAAATTGCATCGGAATTAAATATAAGAGACAAAACGTTGACTTAAGTACAGGAAAACTGAGTCTTCTTAGGGTCTATGTTATGAGCTCTTGCTGTGTCACCAGTTATACATTCCGATGCATCTCTGCAGGGTTACTGTATCCCTTGGACCTTCCCATTGACGATGAAACACAGAAATTGCATCGGAATTAAATATAAGAGACACAATGCCGTCTTAAGTACAGAAAGACTGAGTCTTCCTATTGTCTATGTTTTGAGCGTTTCCTGTGTCACCAGTTTTACATTCCGATGCACCTCTGCAGGTTTACTGTATCCCTTGGACTTTACCATTGACGATGAAACACAGAAATTGCATCGGAATTAAATATAAGAGACACAATGCCGACTTAAAAACGGGAAGACTGAGTCTTCCTACTGTCAATGTTTGAGCGTTTCCTGTGTCACCAGTTTTACATTCCGATGCACCTCTGCAGGTTTATTGTATCCCTTGGACCTACACAGTGACGATGAAACACAGAAATTGCATCGGAATTATATATGAGAGACACAATGCCGACTTAAGTACAGGAACATTGATTCATGCTACTGTCTATGTTTTGAGCGTTTCCTGCGTCACCAGTTTACAATCCGATGCACCTCTGCAGGTATACTGTTTCCCTTCGACTTTCCCATTGACGATGAAACACAGAAATTGCATCGGAATTAAATATAAGAGACACAATGCCGACTTAAGTACAGGAAGACTGAGTCTTCCCCACTGTCTATGTTTTGAGCGTTTCCTGTGTCATCAGTGTTACATTTCAATGCACCTCTGCAGGTTTACTGTATCCATTGGACCTTCCCATTGACGATGAAACACAGAAATTGCATCGGAATTAAATATAAGAGACACAACGCCGACTTAAGTACAGGAAGACAGAGTCTTCCTACTGTCAATGTTTGAGCGTTTCCTGTGTCAACAGTGTTACATTCCGATGCACCTCTGCAGGTTTACTGTATCCCTTGGACGTCCCCATTGGCGACGAAACACAGAAATTGCATCGGATTTAAATATAAGAGACACAATGCCGACTTAAGTACAGGAAGACTGAGTATTCCTACTGTCTATGTTTTGATCGTTTCCAATGTCACCAGTTTTACATTCCGATGCACCTCTGCAATTTTACTGTATCCATTGGACCTTCCCATTGACGATGAAACACAAAAATATCATCGGAACTAAATATAAGAGGCACAATGCCGACTTAAGAACAGGAAGGCTGAGTCTTCCTACTGTCTATGTTTTGAGAATTTCCTGTGTCAACAGTTTTACATTCCGATGCACCTCTGCAGGTTTACTGTATCCCTTGGATCTTCCCATTGACGATGAAACACAGAAATTGCATCGGAATTTAATATAAGAGACACAATGCCGACTTAAGTACAGGAAGATTGAGTTTTCCTACTGTCTATGATTTGAGCGTTTCCTGCGGCACCAATTTTACATTTCGATGCACCTCTGCATGTTTACTGTATCCATTGGGTCTTCCCATTGACGATGAAACACAGAAATTGCTTCGGAATTAAATATAAGGGACACAATGCCGACATATGTACAGGAACATTGAGTCTTCCTACTGTCTATGTTTTGAGCATTTCCTGCGTCACCAGTTTTACATTCCGATGCACCTCTGCAGGTTTACTGTATCCATTGGACCTTCCCACTGACGATAAAACACAGAAATTACATCGGAATTAAATATAAGAGACACAACGTTGACTTAAGTACAGGAAAACTGAGTCTTCTTAGGGTCTATGTTATGAGCGCTTGCTGTGTCACCAGATTTACATTCCGATGCATCTCTGCAGGGTTACTGTATCCCTTGGACCTTCCCATTGACGATGAAACACAGAAATTGCTTCGGAATTAAATATAAGAGACACAATGCCGTCTTAAGTACAGAAAGACTGAGTCTTCCTAT
The DNA here is from genome assembly GCF_023898315.1 of Schistocerca nitens. Taxonomy (NCBI): domain Eukaryota; kingdom Metazoa; phylum Arthropoda; class Insecta; order Orthoptera; family Acrididae; genus Schistocerca; species Schistocerca nitens. The sequence continues at coordinate 12,018,899 of NW_026045897.1, read as the reverse complement.
TGTCTATGTTTTGAGCGTTTCCTGTGTCACCAGTTTTACATTCCGATGCACCTCTGCAGGTTTACTGTATCCCTTGGACTTTACCATTGACGATGAAACACAGAAATTGCATCGGAATTAAATATAAGAGACACAATGCCGACTTAAAAACGGGAAGACTGAGTCTTCCTACTGTCAATGTTTGAGCGTTTCCTGTGTCACCAGTTTTACATTCCGATGCAGCTCTGCAGGTTTATTGTATCCCTTGGACCTACACAGTGACGATGAAACACGAAATTGCATCGGAATTATATATGAGAGACACAATGCCGACTTAAGTACGGAAAGACAGAGTCTTCCTACTGTCTATGCTTTGAGCGTTTCCTGTGTCACAAGTTTTACAATCCGATGCACCTCTGCAGGTATACTGTTTCCCTTCGACTTTCCCATTGACGATGAAACACAGAAATTGCATCGGAATTAAATATAAGAGACACAATGCCGACTTAAGTACAGGAAGACTGAGTCTTCCTACTGTCTATGTTTTGAGCGTTTCCTGTGTCATCAGTGTTACATTCCAATGCACCTCTGCAGGTTTACTGTATCCATTGGACCTTCCCATTGACGATGAAACACAGAAAATGCATCGGAGTTAAATGTAAGAGACACAATGCCGACTTAAGTACAGGAAGACTGAGTCTTCCTACCGTCTATGTTTTGATCGTTTCCAATGTCACCAGTTTAACATTCCGATGCACCTCTGCAATTTTACTGTATCCATTGGACCTTCCCATTGACGATGAAACACAAAAATATCTTCGGAACTAAATATAAGAGGCACAATGCCAACTTAAGAACAGGAAGGTTGAGTCTTCCTACTGTCTATGTTTGAGAATTTCCTGTGTCAACAGTTTTACATTGCGATGCACCTCTGCAGGTTTACTGTATCCCTTGGATCTTCCCATTGACGATGAAACACAGAAATTGCATCGGAATAAAATATGAGAGACACAATGCAGACTTAAGTACAGGAAGATTGAGTTTTCCTACTGTCTATGATTTGAGCGTTTCCTGCGGCACAAATTTTACATTTCGATGCACCTCTGCTGGTCTACTGTATCCAATGGACCTTCCCATTGTCGATGAAACACAGAAATAGCATCGGAATTAAATATAAGAGACACAATGCCGACTTAAGAACAGGAAGGCTGAGTCTTCCTACCGTCTATGTTTTGAGCGTTTCCTGTGTCATCAGTGTTACATTCCAATGCACCTCTGCAGGTTTACTGTATCCATTGGACCTTCCCATTGACGATGAAACACAGAAAATGCATCGGAGTTAAATGTAAGAGACACAATGCCGACTTAAGTACAGGAAGACTGAGTCTTCCTATTGTCTATGTTTTGAGCGTTTCCTGTGTCATCAGTTTTCCATTTTGATGCACCTCTGCAGGTTTATTGTATCCCTTGGACCTACACAGTGACGATGAAACACAGAAATTGCATCGGAATTAAATATAAGAGACACAATGCCGACTCAAGTACAGGAAGACAGAGTCTTCCTACTGTCTATGTTTTGAGCGTTTCCTGTGTCACAAGTTTTACATTCCGATGCACCTCTGCAGGTATACTGTTTCCCTTCGACTTTCCCATTGACGATGAAACACAGAAATTGCATGGGAATTAAATATAAGAGACACAATGCCGACTTAAGTACAGGAAGACTGAGTCTTCCTACTGTCTATGTTTTGAGCGTTTCCTGTGTCATCAGTGTTACATTCCAATGCACCTCTGCAGGTTTACTGTATCCATTGGACCTTCCCATTGACGATGAAACACAGAAATTGCATCGGAATTAAATAAAAAAGACACAATGCCGACTTAAGTACATGAAGACTGAGTCTTCCTTCTGTCTATGTTTTGAGCGTTTCCTGTGTCACAAGCTTTACATTCCGATGCACCTCTGCAGGTTTACTGTATCCATTGGACCTTCACAGTGACGATGAGACACTGCAATTGCATCGGAATGAAATATAAGAGACACAATGCGACTTATGTACAGGAAGAGTGTGTCTTTCAATAGTCTATGTCTTGAGCGTTTCCTGTGTCACCAGTTTTACATTCCGATGCACCTCTGCAGGTTTACTGTATACATTGGACCTTCCCATTGACGTTGAAACATAGATATTGCATCGCAATTAAATATAAGAGACACAACACCGACTTAAGTACAAGAGAACTGAGTCTTCCTACGGTCTATGATTTGAGCGATTCCTGTGTCACCAGTTTTACATTCCAATTCACCTCTGCAGGCTTACTGTATCCCTTGGACCTTACCATTGTCGATGAAACACAGAAATTGCATCGGAATTAAATATAAGAGACACAATGCCGACTTAAGTACAGGAAGACAGAGTCTTCCTACTGTCAATGTTTGAGCGTTTCCTGTGTCAACAGTGTTACATTCCGATGCACCTCTGCAGGTTTACTGTATCCCTTGGGCGTCCCCATTGGCGACGAAACACAGAAATTGCATCGGATTTAAATATAAGAGACACAATGCCGACTTAAGTACAGGAAGACTGAGTATTCCTACTGTCTATGTTTTGATCGTTTCCAATGTCACCAGTTTTACATTCCGATGCACCTCTGCAATTTTACTGTATCCATTGGACCTTCCCATTGACGATGAAACACAAAAATATCATCGGAACTAAATATAAGAGGCACAATGCCGACTTAAGAACAGGAAGGCTGAGTCTTCCTACTGTCTATGTTTTGAGAATTTCCTGTGTCAACAGTTTTACATTCCGATGCACCTCTGCAGGTTTACTGTATCCCTTGGATCTTCCCATTGACGATGAAACACAGAAATTGCATCCGAATTAAATATAAGAGACACAATGCCGACTTAAGTACAGGAAGATTGAGTTTTCCTACTGTCTATGTTTTGAGCGTTTCCTGCGGCACCAATTTTACATTTCGATGCACCTCTGCATGTTTACTGTATCCCTTGGGTCTTCCCATTGATGATGAAACACAGTAATTGCTTCGGAATTAAATATAAGGGACACAATGCCGACATATGTACAGGAACATTGAGTCTTCCTACTGTCTATGTTTTGAGCATTTCCTGCGTCACCAGTTTTACATTCCGATGCACCTCTGCAGGTTTACTGTATCCATTGGCCCTTCCCACTGACGGTGAAACACAGAAATTACATCGGAATTAAATATAATTGACACAATGCCGACTTAAGTACAGGAACATTGAGTCTTCTTAGGGTCTATGTTTTGAGCGTTTCCTGTGTCACCAGTTTTACATTCCAAATCACCTCTGCAGGCTTACTGTATCCCTTGGACCTTACCATTGTCGATGAAACACAGAAATTGCATCGGAATTAAATATAAGAGACACAATGCCGACTTAAGTACAGGAAGACAGAGTCTTCCTACTGTCAATGTTTGAGCGTTTCCTGTGTCAACAGTGTTACATTCCGATGCACCTCTGCAGGTTTACTGTATCCCTTGGACGTCCCCATTGGCGACGAAACACAGAAATTGCATCGGATTTAAATATAAGAGACACAATGCCGACTTAAGTACAGGAAGACTGAGTATTCCTACTGTCTATGTTTTGATCGTTTCCTGTGTCAACAGTGTTACATTCCGATGCACCTCTGCAGGTTTACTGTATCCCTTGGGCGTCCCCATTGGCGACGAAACACAGAAATTGCATCGGAATTAAATATAAGAGACACAATGCCGACTTAAAAACGGGAAGACTGAGTCTTCCTACTGTCAATGTTTGAGCGTTTCCTGTGTCACCAGTTTTACATTCCGATGCACCTCTGCAGGTTTATTGTATCCCTTGGACCTACACAGTGACGATGAAACACAGAAATTGCATCGGAATTATATATGAGAGACACAATGCCGACTTAAGTACAGGAACATTGATTCATGCTACTGTCTATGTTTTGAGCGTTTCCTGCGTCACCAGTTTACAATCCGATGCACCTCTGCAGGTATACTGTTTCCCTTCGACTTTCCCATTGACGATGAAACACAGAAATTGCATCGGCATTAAATATAAGAGACACAATGCCGACTTAAGTACAAGAAGACTGAGTCTTCCTACTGTCTATGTTTTGAGCGTTTCCTGTGTCATCAGTGTTACATTTCAATGCACCTCTGCAGGTTTACTGTATCCATTGGACCTTCCCATTGACGATGAAACACAGAAATTGCATCGGAATTAAATATAAGAGACACAACGCCGACTTAAGTACAAGAGAACTGAGACTTCCTACGGTCTATGATTTGAGCGATTCCTGTGTCACCAGTATTACATTCCAAATCACCTCTGCAGGCTTACTGTATCCCTTGGACCTTACCATTGTCGATGAAACACAGAAATTGCATCGGAATTAAATATAAGAGACACAATGCCGACTTAAGTACAGGAAGACAGAGTCTTCCTACTGTCAATGTTTGAGCGTTTCCTGTGTCAACAGTGTTACATTCCGATGCACCTCTGCAGGTTTACTGTATCCCTTGGACGTCCCCATTGGCGACGAAACACAGAAATTGCATCGGATTTAAATATAAGAGACACAATGCCGACTTAAGTACAGGAAGACTGAGTATTCCTACTGTCTATGTTTTGATCGTTTCCAATGTCACCAGTTTTACATTCCGATGCACCTCTGCAATTTTACTGTATCCATTGGACCTTCCCATTGACGATGAAACACAAAAATATCATCGGAACTAAATATAAGAGGCACAATGCCGACTTAAGAACAGGAAGGCTGAGTCTTCCTACTGTCTATGTTTTGAGAATTTCCTGTGTCAACAGTTTTACATTCCGATGCACCTCTGCAGGTTTACTGTATCCCTTGGATCTTCCCATTGACGATGAAACACAGAAATTGCATCGGAATTTAATATAAGAGACACAATGCCGACTTAAGTACAGGAAGATTGAGTTTTCCTACTGTCTATGATTTGAGCGTTTCCTGCGGCACCAATTTTACATTTCGATGCACCTCTGCATGTTTACTGTATCCATTGGGTCTTCCCATTGACGATGAAACACAGAAATTGCTTCGGAATTAAATATAAGGGACACAATGCCGACATATGTACAGGAACATTGAGTCTTCCTACTGTCTATGTTTTGAGCACTTCCTGCGTCACCAGTTTTACATTCCGATGCACCTCTGCAGGTTTACTGTATCCATTGGACCTTCCCACTGACGATAAAACACAGAAATTACATCGGAATTAAATATAAGAGACACAACGTTGACTTAAGTACAGGAAAACTGAGTCTTCTTAGGGTCTATGTTATGAGCGCTTGCTGTGTCACCAGATTTACATTCCGATGCATCTCTGCAGGGTTACTGTATCCCTTGGACCTTCCCATTGACGATGAAACACAGAAATTGCTTCGGAATTAAATATAAGAGACACAATGCCGTCTTAAGTACAGAAAGACTGAGTCTTCCTATTGTCTATGTTTTGAGCGTTTCCTGTGTCACCAGTTTTACATTCCGATGCACCTCTGCAGGTTTACTGTATCCCTTGGACTTTACCATTGACGATGAAACACAGAAATTGCATCGGAATTAAATATAAGAGACACAATGCCGACTTAAAAACGGGAAGACTGAGTCTTCCTACTGTCAATGTTTTAGCGTTTCATGTGTCACCAGTTTTACATTCCGATGCAGCTCTGCAGGTTTATTGTATCCCTTGGACCTACACAGTGACGATGAAACACGAAATTGCATCGGAATTATATATGAGAGACACAATGCCGACTTAAGTACGGAAAGACAGAGTCTTCCTACTGTCTATGCTTTGAGCGTTTCCTGTGTCACAAGTTTTACAATCCGATGCACATCTGCAGGTATACTGTTTCCCTTCGACTTTCCCATTGACGATGAAACACAGAAATTGCATCGGAATTAAATATAAGAGACACAATGCCGACTTAAGTACAGGAAGACTGAGTCTTCCTACTGTCTATGTTTTGAGCGTTTCCTGTGTCATCAGTGTTACATTCCAATGCACCTCTGCAGGTTTACTGTATCCATTGGACCTTCCCATTGACGATGAAACACAGAAAATGCATCGGAGTTAAATGTAAGAGACACAATGCCGACTTAAGTACAGGAAGACTGAGTCTTCCTACCGTCTATGTTTTGATCGTTTCCAATGTCACCAGTTTAACATTCCGATGCACCTCTGCAATTTTACTGTATCCATTGGACCTTCCCAATGACGATGAAACACAAAAATATCTTCGGAACTAAATATAAGAGGCACAATGCCAATTTAAGAACAGGAAGGTTGAGTCTTCCTACTGTCTATGTTTTGAGAATTTCCTGTGTCAACAGTTTTACATTGCGATGCACCTCTGCAGGTTTACTGTATCCCTTGGATCTTCCCATTGACGATGAAACACAGAAATTGCATCGGAATAAAATATGAGAGACACAATGCCGACTTAAGTACAGGAAGATTGAGTTTTCCTACTGTCTATGATTTGAGCGTTTCCTGCGGCACAAATTTTACATTTCGATGCACCTCTGCAGGTCTACTGTATCCAATGGACCTTCCCATTGTCGATGAAACACAGAAATAGCATCGGAATTAAATATAAGAGACACAATGCCGACTTAAGAACAGGAAGGCTGAGTCTTCCTACTGTCCTTGCTTTGAGCGTTTCCTGTGTCACCAGTTTTACATTCCGATGCACCTCTGCAGGTTTGCTGTATCCCTTGGGTCTTCCCATTGACGATGAATCACAGAAATTGCTTCGGAATTAAATATAATTGACACAATGCCGACTTAAGTACAGGAACATTGAGTCTTCCTACTGTCTATGTTTTCAGCATTTCCTGTGTCACCAGTTTTACATTCCGATGCACCTCTGCAGGTTTACTGTATCCATTGGCCCTTCCCACTGACGGTGAAACACAGAAATTACATCGGAATTAAATATAAGAGACACAACGTTGACTTAAGTACAAGAAAACTGAGACTTCTTAGGGTCTATGTTATGAGCGCTTGCTGTGTCACCAGTTTTACATTCCGATGCACCTCTGCAGGGTTACTGTATCCCTTGGACCTTCCCATTGACGATGAAACACAGAAATTGCTTCGGAATTAAATATAAGAGACACAATTCCGTCTTAAGTACAGAGAGACTGAGTCTTCCTATTGTCTATGTTGTAAGCGTTTCCTGTGTCACCAGTTTTACATTCCGATGCACCTCTGCAGGTTTACTGTATCCCTTGGACTTTACCATTGACGATGAAACACAGAAATTGTATCGGAATTAAATATAAGAGACACAATGCCGACTTAAAAACGGGAAGATTGAGTCTTCCTACTGTCAATCTTTGAGCGTTTCCTGTGTCACCAGTTTTACATTCCGATGCACCTCTGCAGGTTTACTGTATCCATTGGACCTTCCCATTCATGATGAAACACAGAAAATGCATCGGAATTAAATATAAGAGACACAATGCCGACATAAGTACAAGAAGAATGAGTCTTCCTACTGTATATGTTTTGAGCGTTTCCTGTGTCACCAGTTTTACATTCCGATACTCCTCTGCAGGTTTACTGTATCCATTGGACCTTCCCATTGACGATGAAGCACAGAAATTGCATCGGAATTAAATATAAGAGACACAACGCTGACTTAAGTACAAGAAAACTGAGACTTCTTACGGTCTATGATTTTAGCTTTTCCTGTGTCACCATTTTTACACTCCAATGCACCTCTGGAGGTGTTCTGTATCCATTGGGCCTTCCCATTGACGAGGAAACACAGAAATTGCATCGGAATTACATATTTATAGACACAATGCCGACTTAGGTACAGGAAGACTGAGTCTTCCTACTGTCTATGTTTTGAGCGTTTCCTGTGTCATCAGTTTTCCATTTTGATGCACCTCTGCAGGTATACTGTTTCCCTTCGACTTTCCCATTGACGATGAAACACAGAAATTGCATGGGAATTAAATATAAGAGACACAATGCCGACTTAAGTACAGGAAGACTGAGTCTTCCTACTGTCTATGTTTTGAGCGTTTCCTGTGTCATCAGTGTTACATTCCAATGCACCTCTGCAGGTTTACTGTATCCATTGGACCTTCCCATTAACGATGAAACACAGAAATTGCATCGGAATTAAATAAAAAAGACACAATGCCGACTTAAGTACATGAAGACTGAGTCTTCCTTCTGTCTATGTTTTGAGCGTATCCTGTGTCACAAGCTTTACATTCCGATGCACCTCTGCAGGTTTACTGTATCCATTGGACCTTCACAGTGACGATGAGACACTGCAATTGCATCGGAATGAAATATAAGAGACACAATGCGACTTATGTACAGGAAGAGTGTGTCTTTCAATTGTCTATGTTTTGAGCGTTTCCTGTGTCACCAGTTTTACATTCCGATGCACCTCTGCAGGTTTACTGTATACATTGGACCTACACAGTGACGATGAAACACAGAAATTGCATCGGAATTATATATGAGAGACACAATGCCGACTTAAGTACAGGAACATTGATTCATGCTACTGTCTATGTTTTGAGCGTTTCCTGCGTCACCAGTTTACAATCCGATGCACCTCTGCAGGTATACTGTTTCCCTTCGACTTTCCCATTGACGATGAAACACAGAAACTGCATCGGAATTAAATATAAGAGACACAATGCCGACTTCAGTACATGAAGACTGAGTCTTCCTTCTGTCTATGTTTTGAGCGTTTCCTGTGTCACAAGCTTTACATTCCGATGCACCTCTGCAGGTTTACTGTATCCATTGGACCTTCACAGTGACGATGAGACACTGCAATTGCATCGGAATGAAATATAAGAGACACAATGCGACTTATGTACAGGAAGAGTGTGTCTTTCAATTGTCTATGTTTTGAGCGTTTCCTGTGTCACCAGTTTTACATTCCGATGCAGCTCTGCAGGTTTACTGTATACATTGGACCTACACAGTGACGATGAAACACAGAAATTGCATCGGAATTATATATGAGAGACACAATGCCGACTTAAGTACAGGAACATTGATTCATGCTACTGTCTATGTTTTGAGCGTTTCCTGCGTCACCAGTTTACAATCCGATGCACCACTGCAGGTATACTGTTTCCCTTCGACTTTCCCATTGACGATGAAACACAGAAATTGCATCGGAATTAAATATAAGAGACACAATGCCGACTTAAGTACAGGAAGACTGAGTCTTCCTACTGTCTATGTTTTGAGCGTTTCCTGTGTCATCAGTGTTACATTTCAATGCACTTCTGCAGGTTTACTGTATCCATTGGACCTTCCCATTGACGATGAAACACAGAAATTGCATCGGAATTAAATATAAGAGACACAACGCCGACTTAAGTACAAGAGAACTGAGTCTTCCTACAGTCTATGATTTGAGCGATTCCTGTGTCACCAGTTTTACATTCCAAATCACCTCTGCAGGCTTACTGTATCCCTTGGACCTTACCAGTGTCGATGAAACACAGAAATTGCATCGGAATTAAATATAAGAGACACAATGCCGACTTAAGTACAGGAAGACAGAGTCTTCCTACTGTCGATGTTTGAGCGTTTCCTGTGTCAACAGTGTTACATTCCGATGCACCTCTGCAGGTTTACTGTATCCCTTGGACGTCCCCATTGGCGACGAAACACAGAAATTGCATCGGATTTAAATATAAGAGACACAATGCCGACTTAAGTACAGGAAGACTGAGTATTCCTACTGTCTATGTTTTGATCGTTTCCAATGTCACCAGTTTTACATTCCGATGCACCTCTGCAATTTTACTGTATCCATTGGACCTTCCCATTGACGATGAAACACAAAAATATCATCGGAACTAAATATAAGAGGCACAATGCCGACTTAAGAACAGGAAGGCTGAGTCTTCCTACTGTCTATGTTTTGAGAATTTCCTGTGTCAACAGTTTTACATTCCGATGCACCTCTGCAGGTTTACTGTATCCCTTGGATCTTCCCATTGACGATGAAACACAGAAATTGCATCGGAATTTAATATAAGAGACACAATGCCGACTTAAGTACAGGAAGATTGAGTTTTCCTACTGTCTATGATTTGAGCGTTTCCTGCGGCACCAATTTTACATTTCGATGCACCTCTGCATGTTTACTGTATCCATTGGGTCTTCCCATTGACGATGAAACACAGAATTTGCTTCGGAATTAAATATAAGGGACACAATGCCGACATATGTACAGGAACATTGAGTCTTCCTACTGTCTATGTTTTGAGCATTTCCTGCGTCACCAGTTTTACATTCCGATGCACCTCTGCAATTTTACTGTATCCATTGGACCTTCCCATTGACGATGAAACACAAAAATATCATCGGAACTAAATATAAGAGGCACAATGCCGACTTAAGAACAGGAAGACTGAGTCTTCCTTCTGTCTATGTTTTGAGCGTATCCTGTGTCACAAGCTTTACATTCCGATGCACCTCTGCAGGTTTACTGTATCCATTGGACCTTCACAGTGACGATGAGACACTGCAATTGCATCGGAATGAAATATAAGAGACACAATGCGACTTATGTACAGGAAGAGTGTGTCTTTCAATTGTCTATGTTTTGAGCGTTTCCTGTGTCACCAGTTTTACATTCCGATGCACCTCTGCAGGTTTACTGTATACATTGGACCTACACAGTGACGATGAAACACAGAAATTGCATCGGAATTATATATGAGAGACACAATGCCGACTTAAGTACAGGAACATTGATTCATGCTACTGTCTATGTTTTGAGCGTTTCCTGCGTCACCAGTTTACAATCCGATGCACCTCTGCAGGTATACTGTTTCCCTTCGACTTTCCCATTGACGATGAAACACAGAAATTGCATCGGAATTAAATATAAGAGACACAATGCCGACTTCAGTACATGAAGACTGAGTCTTCCTTCTGTCTATGTTTTGAGCGTTTCCTGTGTCACAAGCTTTACATTCCGATGCACCTCTGCAGGTTTACTGTATCCATTGGACCTTCACAGTGACGATGAGACACTGCAATTGCATCGGAATGAAATATAAGAGACACAATGCGACTTATGTACAGAAAGAGTGTGTCTTTCAATTGTCTATGTTTTGAGCGTTTCCTGTGTCACCAGTTTTACATTCCGATGCAGCTCTGCAGGTTTACTGTATACATTGGACCTACACAGTGACGATGAAACACAGAAATTGCATCGGAATTATATATGAGAGACACAATGCCGACTTAAATACAGGAACATTGATTCATGCTACTGTCTATGTTTTGAGCGTTTCCTGCGTCACCAGTTTACAATCCGATGCACCTCTGCAGGTATACTGTTTCCCTTCGACTTTCCCATTGACGATGAAACACAGAAATTGCATCGGAATTAAATATAAGAGACACAATGCCGACTTAAGTACAGGAAGACTGAGTCTTCCTACTGTCTATGTTTTGAGCGTTTCCTGTGTCATCAGTGTTACATTTCAATGCACTTCTGCAGGTTTACTGTATCCATTGGACCTTCCCATTGACGATGAAACACAGAAATTGCATCGGAATTAAATATAAGAGACACAACGCCGACTTAAGTACAAGAGAACTGAGTCTTCCTACAGTCTATGATTTGAGCGATTCCTGTGTCACCAGTTTTACATTCCAAATCACCTCTGCAGGCTTACTGTATCCCTTGGACCTTACCAGTGTCGATGAAACACAGAAATTGCATCGGAATTAAATATAAGAGACACAATGCCGACTTAAGTACAGGAAGACAGAGTCTTCCTACTGTCAATGTTTGAGCGTTTCCTGTGTCAACAGTGTTACATTCCGATGCACCTCTGCAGGTTTACTGTATCCCTTGGACGTCCCCATTGGCGACGAAACACAGAAATTGCATCGGATTTAAATATAAGAGACACAATGCCGACTTAAGTACAGGAAGACTGAGTATTCCTACTGTCTATGTTTTGATCGTTTCCAATGTCACCAGTTTTACATTCCGATGCACCTCTGCAATTTTACTGTATCCATTGGACCTTCCCATTGACGATGAAACACAAAAATATCATCGGAACTAAATATAAGAGGCACAATGCCGACTTAAGAACAGGAAGGCTGAGTCTTCCTACTGTCTATGTTTTGAGAATTTCCTGTGTCAACAGTTTTACATTCCGATGCACCTCTGCAGGTTTACTGTATCCCTTGGATCTTCCCATTGACGATGAAACACAGAAATTGCATCGGAATTAAATATAAGAGACACAATGCCGACTTAAGTACAGGAAGATTGAGTTTTCCTACTGTCTATGATTTGAGCGTTTCCTGCGGCACCAATTTTACATTTCGATGCACCTCTGCATGTTTACTGTATCCATTGGGTCTTCCCATTGACGATGAAACACAGAAATTGCTTCGGAATTAAATATAAGGGACACAATGCCGACATATGTACAGGAACATTGAGTCTTCCTACTGTCTATGTTTTGAGCATTTCCTGCGTCACCAGTTTTACATTCCGATGCACCTCTGCAGGTTTACTGTATCCATTGGACCTTCCCACTGACGATGAAACCCTGAAATTACATCGGAATTAAATATAAGAGACACAACGTTGACTTAAGTACAGGAAAACTGAGTCTTCTTAGGGTCTATGTTATGAGCGCTTGCTGTGTCACCAGATTTACATTCCGATGCATCTCTGCAGGGTTACTGTATCCCTTGGACCTTCCCATTGACGATGAAACACAGAAATTGCTTCGGAATTAAATATAAGAGACACAATGCCGTCTTAAGTACAGAAAGACTGAGTCTTCCTATTGTCTATGTTTTGAGCGTTTCCTGTGTCACCAGTTTTACATTCCGATGCACCTCTGCAGGTTTACTGTATCCCTTGGACTTTACCATTGACGATGAAAGACAGAAATTGCATCGGAATTAAATATAAGAGACACAATGCCGACTTAAAAACGGGAAGACTGAGTCTTCCTACTGTCAATGTTTCAGCGTTTCCTGTGTCACCAGTTTTACATTCCGATGCAGCTCTGCAGGTTTATTGTATCCCTTGGACCTACACAGTGACGATGAAACACGAAATTGCATCGGAATTATATATGAGAGACACAATGCCGACTTAAGTACAGGAAGACTGAGTCTTCCTACTGTCTATGATTTGAGCGTTTCCTGTGTCATCAGTGTTACATTCCAATGCACCTCTGCAGGTTTACTGTATCCATTGGACCTTCCCATTGACGATGAAACACAGAAAATGCATCGGAGTTAAATGTAAGAGACACAATGCCGACTTAAGTACAGGAAGACTGAGTCTTCCTACTGTCTATGTTTTGATCGTTTCCAATGTCACCAGTTTAACATTCCGATGCACCTCTGCAATTTTACTGCATCCATTGGACTTTCCCATTGACGATGAAACACAAAAATAACATCGGAACTAAATATAAGAGGCACAATGCCGACTTAAGAACAGGAAGGCTGAGTCTTCCTACTGTCTATGTTTGAGAATTTCCTGTGTCAACAGTTTTACATTCCGATGCACCTCTGCAGGTTTACTGTATCCCTTGGATCTTCCCATTGACGATGAAACACAGAAATTGCATCGGAATAAAATATGAGAGACACAATGCCGACTTAAGTACAGGAAGATTGAGTTTTCCTACTGTCTATGATTTGAGCGTTTCCTGCGGCACAAATTTTACATTTCGATGCACCTCTGCAGGTCTACTGTATCCAATGGACCTTCCCATTGTCGATGAAACACAGAAATAGCATCGGAATTAAATATAAGAGACACAATGCCGACTTAAGAACAGGAAGGCTGAGTCTTCCTACTGTCCATGTTTTGAGCGTTTCCTGTGTCACCAGTTTTACATTCCGATGCACCTCTGCAGGTTTGCTGTATCCCTTGGGTCTTCCCATTGACGATGAATCACAGAAATTGCTTCGGAATTAAATATAATTGACACAATGCCGACTTAAGTACAGGAACATTGAGTCCTCCTACTGTCTATGCTTTCAGCATTTCCTGTGTCACCAGTTTTACATTCCGATGCACCTCTGCAGGTTTACTGTATCCATTGGCCCTTCCCACTGACGGTGAAACACAGAAATTACATCGGAATTAAATATAAGAGACACAACGTTGACTTAAGTACAAGAGAACTGAGACTTCTTAGGGTCTATGTTATGAGCGCTTGCTGTGTCACCAGTTTTACATTCCGATGCACCTCTGCGGGGTTACTGTATCCATTGGACCTTCACAGTGACGATGAGACACTGAAATTGCATCGGAATGAAATATAAGAGACACAATGTGACTTAACTACAGGAAGAGTGTGTCTTTCAATTGTCTATGTTTTGAGCGTTTCCTGTGTCACCAGTTTTACATTCCGATGCAATTCTGCAGGTTTACTGTATACATTGGACCTTCCCATTGACGTTGCAACACAGAAATTGCATCGCCATTAAATATAAGAGACACAACGCCGACTTAAGTACAAGAGAACTGATTCTTCTTATGGTCTATGATTTGAGCGATTCCTGTGTCACCAGTTTTACATTCCGGTGCACCTCTGCAATTTTACTGTATCCATTGGGCCTTCCCATTGACGATGAAACACAAAAATATCATCGGAACTAAATAAAAGAGACACAATGCCGACTTAAGAACAGGGAGGCTAAGTCTTCCTACTGTCTATGTTTTGAGAATTTCCTGTGTCACCAGTTTTACATTCCGGTGCACCTCTGCAGGTTTACTGTATCCTTTGGATCTTCCCATTGACGATGAAACACAGAAATTGCATCGGAATTAAATATTAGAGACACAATGCCGACTTAAGTACAGGAAGATTGGGTTTTCCTACTGTCTATGCTTTGAGCGTTACCTGTGTCACCAGTTTTACATTCTGATGCACCTCTGCAGGTTTACTGTATCCCTTGGGTCTTCCCATTGACGATGAATCACAGAAATTGCTTCGGAATTAAATATAAGGGACACAATGCCGACATATGTACTGGAACATTGGGTCTTCCTACTGTCTATGTTTTGAGCATTTCCTGCGTCACCAGTTTTACATTCCGATGCACCTCTGCAGGTTTACTGTATCCATTGGACCTTCCCACTGACGATGAAACACAGAGATTACATCGGAGTTAAACATAAGAGACACAACGTTGACTTAAGTACAGGAAAACTGAGTCTTCTTAGGGTCTATGTTATGAGCGCTTGCTGCGTCACCAGTTTTACATTCCGATGCACCTCTGCAGGGTTACTGTATCCTTTGGACCTTCCCATTGACGATGAAACACAGAAATTGCTTCGGAATTAAATATAAGAGACACAATGCCGTCTTAAGTACAGAAAGACTGAGTCTTCCTATTGTCTATGTTGTAAGCGTTTCCTGTGTCACCAGTTTTACATTCCGATGCACCTCTCTAGGTTTACTGTATCCCTTGGACTTTACCATTGACGATGAAACACAGAAATTGCTTCGGAATTAAATATAAGAGACACAATGCCGTCTTAAGTACAGGAAGACAGAGTCTTCCTACTGTCTATGTTTTGAGCGTTTCCTGTGTCACAAGTTTTACATTCCGATGCACCTCTGCAGGTATACTGTTTCCCTTCGACTTTCCCATTGACGATGAAACACAGAAATTGCATCGGAATTAAATATAAGAGACACAATGCCGTCTTAAGTACAGGAAGACTGAGTCTTCCTACTGTCTATGTTTTGAGCGTTTCCAGTGTCACAAGCTTTACATTCCGATGCACCTCTGCAGGTTTACTGTATCCATTGGACCTTCACAGTGACGATGAGACACTGAAATTGCATCGGAATGAAATATAAGAGACACAATGCGACTTATGTACAGGAAGAGTGTGTCTTTCAATTGTCTATGTTTTGAGCGTTTCCTGTGTCACCAGTTTTACATTCCGATGCACCTCTGCAGGTTTACTGTATACATTGGACCTTCCCATTGACGTTGAAACATAGATATTGCATCGCAATTAAATATAAGAGACACAACGCCGAATTAAGTACAAGAGAACTGAGTCTTCCTACGGTCTATGATTTGAGCGATTCCTGTGTCACTAGTTTTACATTCCAATTCACCTCTGCAGGCTTACTGTATCCCTTGGACCTTACCATTGTCGATGAAACACAGAAATTGCATCGGAATTAAATATAAGAGACACAATGCAGACTTAAGTACAGGAAGACAGAGTCTTCCTACTGTCAATGTTTGAGCGTTTCCTGTGTCAACAGTGTTACATTCCGATGCACCTCTGCAGGTTTACTGTATCCCTTGGACGTCCCCATTGGCGACGAAACACAGAAATTGCATCGGATTTAAATATAAGAGACACAATGCCGACTTAAGTACAGGAAGACTGAGTATTCCTACTGTCTATGTTTTGATCGTTTCCAATGTCACCAGTTTTACATTCCGATGCACCTCTGCAATTTTACTGTATCCATTGGACCTTCCCATTGACGATGAAACACAAAAATATCATCGGAACTAAATATAAGAGGCACAATGCCGACTTAAGAACAGGGAGGCTGAGTCTTCCTACTGTCTATGTTTTGAGAATTTCCTGTGTCAACAGTTTTACATTCCGATGCACCTCTGCAGGTTTACTGTATCCCTTGGATTTTCCCATTGACGATGAAACACAGAAATTGCATCGGAATTAAATATAAGAGACACAATGCCGACTTAAGTACAGGAAGATTGAGTTTTCCTACTGTCTATGATTTGAGCGTTTCCTGCGGCACCAATTTTACATTTCGATGCACCTCTGCATGTTTACTGTATCCCTTGGGTCTTCCCATTGACGATGAAACACAGAAATTGCTTCGGAATTAAATATAAGGGACACAATGCCGACATATGTACAAGAACATTGAGTCTTCCTACTGTCTATGTTTTGAGCATTTCCTGCGTTACCAGTTTTACATTCCGATGCACCTCTGCAGGTTTACTGTATCCATTGGACCTTCCCACTGACGATGAAACACAGAAATTACATCAGAATTAAATATAAGAGACACAACGTTGACTTAAGTACAGGAGAACTGAGTCTTCTTAGGGTCTATGTTATGAGCGCTTGCTGTGTCACCAGTTTTACATTCCGATGCATCTCTGCAGGGTTACTGTATCCCTAGGACCTTCCCATTGACGATGAAACACAGAAATTGCTTCGGAATTAAATATAAGAGACACAATGCCGTCTTAAGTACAGAAAGACTGAGTCTTCCCATTGTCTATGTTTTGAGCGTTTCCTGTGTCACCAGTTTTACATTCCGATGCACCTCTGCAGGTTTACTGTATCCCTTGGACTTTACCATTGACGATGAAACACAGAAATTGCATCGGAATTAAATATAAGAGACACAATGCCGACTTAAAAACGGGAAGACTGAGTCTTCCTACTGTCAATGTTTGAGCGTTTCCTGTGTCACCAGTTTTACATTCCGATGCACCTCTGCAGGTTTATTGTATCCCTTGGACCTACACAGTGACGATGAAACACAGAAATTGCATCGGAATTATATATGAGAGACACAATGCCGACTTAAGTACAGGAAGACAGAGTCTTCCTACTGTCTATGCTTTGAGCGTTTCCTGTGTCACAAGTTTTACAATCCGATGCACCTCTGCAGGTATACTGTTTCCCTTCGACTTTCCCATTGACGATGAAACACAGAAATTGCATCGGAATTAAATATAAGAGACACAATGCCAACTTAAATACAGGAAGACTGAGTCTTCCTACTGTCTATGTTTTGAGCGTTTCCTGTGTCATCAGTGTTACATTCCAATGCACCTCTGCAGGTTTACTGTATCCATTGGACGTTCCCTTTGACGATGAAACACAGATATTGCATCAGAATTAAATATAAGAGACACAACGCCGACTTAAGTACAAGAGAACTGAGTCTT
This sequence comes from Schistocerca nitens, assembly GCF_023898315.1. Lineage (NCBI taxonomy): Eukaryota > Metazoa > Arthropoda > Insecta > Orthoptera > Acrididae > Schistocerca > Schistocerca nitens. The sequence goes on along the minus strand of NW_026045897.1, from coordinate 12,000,872 downwards.
CCTACGGTCTATGATTTGAGCGATTCCTGTGTCACCAGTTTTACATTCCAATTCACCTCTGCAGGCTTACTGTCTCCCTTGGACCTTACCACTGTCGATGAAACACAGAAATTGCATCGGAATTAAATATGAGAGACACAATGCCGACTTAAGTACAGGAAGACAGAGTCTTCCTACTGTCAATGTTTGAGCGTTTCCTGTGTCAACAGTTTTACATTCCGATGCACCTCTGCAGGTTTACTGTATCCCTTGGACCTTCCCATTGGCGACGAAACACAGAAATTGCATCGGATTTAGATATAAGAGACACAATGCCGACTTAAGTACAGGAAGACTGAGTATTCCTACTGTCTATGTTTTGATCGTTTCCAATGTCACCAGTTTTACATTCCGATGCACCTCTGCAATTTTACTGTATCCATTGGACCTTCCCATTGACGATGAAACACAAAAATATCATCGGAACTAAATATAAGAGGCACAATGCGGACTTAAGAACAGGAAGGCTGAGTCTTCCTACTGTCTATGTTTTGAGAATTTCCTGTGTCAACAGTTTTACATTCCGATGCACCTCTGCAGGTTTACTGTATCCCTTGGATCTTCCCATTGACGATGAAACACAGAAATTGCATCGGAATAAAATATGAGAGACACAATGCCGACTTAAGTACAGGAAGATTGAGTTTTCCTACTGTCTATGATTTGAGCGTTTCCTGCGGCACCAATTTTACATTTCGATGCACCTCTGCAGGTCTACTGTATCCAATGGACCTTCCCATTGTCGATGAAACACAGAAATAGCATCGGAATTAAATATAAGAGACACAATGCCGACTTAAGAACAGGAAGGCTGAGTCTTCCTACTGTCCATGTTTTGAGCGTTTCCTGTGTCACCAGTTTTACATTCCGATGCACCTCTGCAGGTTTTCTGTATCCCTTGGGTCTTCCCATTGACGATGAAACACAGAAATTGCTTCGGAATTAAATATAAGGGACACAATGCCGACTTAAGTACAGCAACATTGAGTCTTCCTACTGTCTATGATTTGAGCATTTCCTGTGTCACCAGTTTTACACACCGATGCACCTCTGCAGGTTTACTGTAGCCATTGGACCTTCCCACTGACGATGAAACACAAATTACATCGGAATTAAATATAAGAGACACAACGTTGACTTAAGTACAAGAAAACTGAGACTTCTTAGGGTCTATGTTATGAGCGCTTGCTGTGTGACCAGTTTTACATTCCGATGCACCTCTGCAGGGTTACTGTATCCATTGGACCTTCACAGTGACGATGAGACACTGAAATTGCATCGGAATGAAATATAAGAGACACAATGCGACTTAAGTACAGGAAGAGTGTGTCTTTCAATTGTCTATGTTTTGAACGTTTCCTGTGTCGCCAGTTTTACATTCCGATGCACCTCTGCAGGTTTACTGTATACATTGGACCTTCCCATTGACGTTGAAACAAAGAAATTGCATCGTAATTAAATATAAGAGACACAACGCCGACTTAAGTACAAGAGAACTGAGTCTTCCTACGGTCTATGATTTGAGCGATTCCTGTGTCACCAGTGTTACATTCCAATTCACCTCTGCAGGCTTACTGTATCACTTGGACCTTACCATTGTCGATGAAACACAGAAATTGCATCGGAATTAAATATAAGGGACACAATGCCGACTTAAGTACAGGAAGACTGAGTCTTCCTACTGTCTATGTTTTGAGCGTTTCCTGTGTCATCAGTGTTACATTCCAATGCACCTCTGCAGGTTTACTCTATCCATTGGACCTTCCCATTGACGATGAAACACAGAAATTGCATCGGAATTAAATAAAAAATACACAATGCCGACTTAAGTACATGAAGACTGAGTCTTCCTTCTATCTATGATTTGAGCGTTTCCTGTGTCACAAGCTTTACATTCCGATGCACCTCTGCAGGTTTACTGTATCCATTGGACCTTCACAGTGACAATGAGACACTGAAATTGCATCGGAATGAAATATAAGAGACACAATGCGACTTAAATACAGGAAGAGTGTGTCTTTCAATTGTCTATGTTCTGAGCGTTTCCTGTGTCACCAGTTTTACATTCCGATGCACCTCTCCAGGTTTACTGTATACATTGGACCTTCCCATTGACGTTGAAACACAGAAATTGCATCGTAATTAAATATAAGAGACACAACGCCGACTTAAGTACAAGAGAACTGAGTCTTCCTACTGTCTATGATTTGAGCGATTCCTGTGTCACCAGTTATACATTCCAATTCGCCTCTGCAGGCTTACTGTATCCCTTGGACCTTACCATTGTCGATGAAACACAGAAATTGCATCGGAATTAAATATAAGAGACACAATGCCGACTTAAGTACAGGAAGACAGAGTCTTCCTACTGTCAATGTTTGAGCGTTTCCTGTGTCAACAGTTTTACATTCCGATGCACCTCTGCAGGTTTACTGTATCCCTTGGACCTACCCATTGGCGACGAAACACAGAGATTGCATCGGATTTAAATATAAGAGACACAATGCCGACCTAAGTACAGGAAGATTGAGTTTTCCTACTGTCTATGATTTGAGCGCTACCTGCGGCACCAATTTTACATTTCGATGCACCTCTGCAGGTCTGCTGTATCCAATGGACCTTCCCATTGTCGATGAAACACAGAAATAGCATCGGAATTAAATATAAGAGACACAATGCCGACTTAAGAACAGGAAGGCTGAGTCTTCCTACTGTCCATGTTTTGAGCGTTTCCTGTGTCACCAGTTTTACATTCCGATGCACTTCTGCAGGTTTTCTGTATCCCTTGGGTCTTCCCACTGACGATGAAACACAGAAATTGCTTCGGAATTAAATATAAGGGACACAATGCCGACTTAAGTACAGGAACATTGAGTCTTCCTACTGTCCATGTTTTGAGCGTTTCCTGTGTCTCCAGTTTTACATTCCGATGCACCTCTGCAGGTTTACTGTATCCCTTGGACATTACCATTGACGATGAAACACAGAAATTGCATCGGAATTAAATATAAGAGACACAATACCGACTTAAGTACAGGAAGACTGAGTCTTCCTACTGTCAATGTTCGAGCGTTTCCTGTGTCACAATTTTTACATTCCAATGCACCTCTGCAGGTTTACTATATACCTTGGACCTTCCCATTGGCGAAAAAACACAGAAATTGCATCGGCATTAAATATAAGAGACACAATGCGACTTAAGTACAGGAAGAGTGTGTCTTTCAATTGTCTATGATTTGAGCGTTTCCTGTGTCACCAGTTTTACATTCCGATGGACCTCTGCAAGTTTACTGTATCCATTGGACCTTCCCAATGACGTTGAAACACAGAAATTGCTTCGCAATTAAATATAAGACAAACAACGCCGACTTAAGTACAAGAGAACTGAGTCTCCTTACGGTCTATGATTTGAGCGATTCCTGTGTCACCAGTTTTACATTCCAATTCACCTCTGCAGGTTTACTGTGTCCCTTGGACATTACCATTGACGATGAAACACAGAAATTGCATCGGTATTAAATATAAGAGACACAATGCTGACTTAAGTACAGGAAGACTGAGTCTTCCTACTGTCAATGTTTGAGCGTTTCCTGTGTCAACAGTTTTACATTCCGATGCACCTCTGCAGGTTTACTGTATCCCTTGGACTTTCTCATTGACGATGAAACACAGAAAATGAATCGGAATTAAATATAAGAGACACAATGCCGACTTAAGTACAGGAAGACTGAGTCTTCCTACTGTCTATGTTTTGATCGCTTCCTGTGTCACCAGTTATTCATTCCGATCCTCCCCTGCAAGTTTACTGTATCCATTGGACCTTCCCATTGACGATGAAACACAGAAATTGCATCGGAGTTAAATATAAGAGACACAATGCCGACTTAGGTACAGGAACACTGATTCTTCCTACTGTCTATGTTTTGAGCGTTTCCTGTGTTATCAGTTTTCCATTTTGATGCACCTCTGCAGGTTTACTGTATCCCTTGGACCTACACAGTGACGATGACACACAGAAATTGCATCGGAATTAAATATGAGAGACACAATGCCGACTTAAGTACAGGAAGACTGAGTCTTCCTACTGTCTATGTTTTGAGCGTTTCCTGTGTCACCAGTTTTACATTCCGATGCAACTCTGCAGGTATACTGTTTCCCTTCGACTTTCCCATTGAAGATGAAACAGAGAAATTGCATCGGAATTAAATATAAAAGACACAATACCGACTTAAGTACAGGAAGACCGAGTCTTCCTACTGTCTATGTTTTGAGCGTTTCCTGTGTCATCAGTTTTACTTTCCAATGCACCTCTGAATGTTTACTGTATCTATTGGACCTTCCCATTGTCGATGAAACACAGAAATTGCATCGGAATTAAATAAAAATATACAATGCCGAATTATGTACAGGAAGACTGAGTCTTGCTACTGTCTATGTTTTGAGGGTTCCTGTGTCACAAGCTTTACATTCCAATGCACGTCTGCAGGTTTACTGTATCCATTGCACCTTCACAGTGACGATGAGACACAGATATTGCATGGGAATGAAATATAAGAGACACAATGCGACTTAAGTACAGGAAGAGTGTGTCTTCCAGTTGTTATGATTTGACCGTTTCCTGTGTCACCAGTTTTACATTCCGATGCACCTCTGCAGGTTTACTGTATCCATTGGAGCTTCCCATTGACGTTGAAACACAGAAATTGCATCGCAATTAAATATAAGACAAACAACGCCGACTTAAGTACAAGAGAACTGAGTCTTCTTACGGTCTATGATTTGAGCGATTCCTGTGTCACCAGTTTTACATTCCAATTCACCTCTGCAGGTTTACTGTATCCCTTGGACATTACCATTGACGATGAAACACAGAAATTGCATCGGTATTAAATATAAGATACACAATGCCGACTTAAGTACAGGAAGACTGAGTCTTCCTACTGTGAATGTTTGAGCGTTTCCTGTGTCAACAGTTTTACATTCCGATGCACTTCTGCAGGTTTACTGTATCCCTTGGACCATCTCATTGACGATGAAACACAGAAAATGAATCGGAATTAAATATAAGAGACACAATGCCGACTTAAGTACAGGAAGACTGAGTCTTCGTGCTGTCTATGTTTTGATCGTTTCCTGTGTCACCAGTTTTACATTCCGATCCTCCTCTGCAGGTTTACTGTATCCATTGGACCTTCCCATTTACGATGAAGCACAGAAATTGCATCGGAATTAAATATAAGAGACGCAACGCCGACTTAAGTACAAGAAAACTGAGACTTCTTACGGACTAATATTTGAGCTTTTCCTGTGTCACCATTTCTACATTCCGATGCACCTCTGCAGGTTTTCTGTATCCATTGGGTCTTCCCATTGTCGATGAAACACAGAAATTGCTTCGGAATTAAATATAAGGGACACAATGCCGACTTAAGTACAGGAACATTGAGTCTTCCTACTGTCTATGTTTTGAGCATTTCCTGTGTCACCAGTTTTACATTCCGATGCACCACTGCAGGTTTACTGTATCCATTGGACCTTCCCATTGACGATGAAACACAGAAAATGCATCGGAATTAAATATAAGAGACACAATGCCGACTTAAGTACAGGAACATTGAGTCTTCCTGCTGTTTATGATTTGAGCGTTTCCTGTGTCACCAGTTTTACATTCCGATCCACCTCTGCAGGTTTACTGTATCCATTGGACCTTCCCACTGACGATGAAACACAGAAATTACATCGGAATTAAATATATGAGACACAACGTTGACTTAAGTACAAGAAAACTGATACTTCTTAGGGTCTATGATATGAGCGCTTGCTGTGTCACCAGTTTTACATTCCGATGCACCTCTGCAGGGTTACTGTATCCCTTGGACCTTCCCATTGACGATGAAACACAGAAATTGCATCGGAATTAAGTATAAGAGACACAATGCCGACTTAAGTACAGAAAGACTGAGTCTTCCTACTGTCTATGTTTTGAGCGTTTCATGTGTCACCAGTTTTACATTCCGATGCACCTCTGCAGGTTTACTGTATCCCTTGGACTTTACCATTGACGATGAAACACGGAAATTGCATCGGAATTAAATATAAGATACACAATGCCGACTTAAGTACAGAAAGACTGAGTCTTCCTACTGTCAATGTTCGAGCGTTGCCTGTGTCACCAGTTTTGCATTCCGAGCACCTCTGCAGGTTTACTGTATCCATTGGACCTTCCCATTGACGATGAAACACAGAAAATGCATCGGAATTAAATATAAGAGACACAATGCCGACTTAAGTACAGGAACATTGAGTCTTCCTGCTGTCTATGTTTTGAGCGTTTCCTGTGTCACCAGTTTTACATTCCGATCCACCTCTGCTGGTTTACTGTATCCATTGGACCTTCCCATTGACGATGAAGCACAGAAATTGCATCGGAATTAAATATAAGAGACACAACGCCGACTTAAGTACAAGTAAACTGAGACTTCTTACGGTCTATGATTTGAGCGTTTCCTGTGTCACCATTTTTACATTCCAATGCACCTCTGCAGGTTTACTATATACCTTAGACCTTCCCATTGTCGAAAAAACACAGAAATTGCATCGGAATTAAATATAAGAGACACAATGCGACTTAAGTACAGGAAGAGTGTGTCTTTCAATTGTCTATGATTTGAGCGTTTCCTGTGTCACCAGTTTTACATTCCGATGGACCTCTGCAGGTTTACTGTATCCATTGGACCTTCCCATTGACGTTGAAACACAGAAATTGCTTCGCAATTAAATATAAGACAAACAACGCCGACTTCAGTACAAGAGAACTGGGTCTTCTTACGGTCTATGATTTGAGCGATTCCTGTGTCAGCAGTTTTACATTCCGATGCACCTCTGCAGGTTTGCTGTATCCCTTGGACCTTCTCATTGACGATGAAACACAGAAAATGAATCGGAATTAAATATAAGAGACACAATGCCGTCTTAAGTACAGGAAGACTGAGTCTTCCTACTGTCTATGTTTTGAGCGTATCCTGTGTCATCAGTTTCACATTTTGATGCACCTCTGCAAGTTTACTGTATCCCTTGGACCTTCACAGTGACGATGAAACACAGAAATTGCATCGGAATTAAATATAAGAGACACAATGCCGTCTTAAGTACAGGAAGACTGAGTCTTCCTACTGTCTATGTTTTGAGCGTATCCTGTGTCATCAGTTTCACATTTTGATGCACCTCTGCAAGTTTACTGTATCCCTTGGACCTTCACAGTGACGATGAAACACAGAAATTGCATCGGAATTAAATATAAGAGATACAATGCCGACTTCAGTACAAGAAAACTGAGTTTTCTTAGGGTCTATGTTTTGACCGCTTCCTGGGTCACTAGTTTTACATTCCGATGCACCTCTGCAGGTTTTCTGTATCCATTGGACCTTCCCATTGACGATGAAACACAGAAATTACATCGGACTTAAATATAAGAGACACAAGGTTGACTTAAGTACAAGAACACTGAGTCTTCTTAAGGTCTACGATTTGAGCGTTTCCAGTGTCAGCAGTTTTACATTCCGATGCACCACTGCAGATTTACTGTATCCCTTGGACCTTCACAGTAACGATGAAACACAGAAATTGCATCGGAATTAAATATAAGAGACCCAATGCCGACTTAAGTACAGAAAGACTGAGTCTTCCTACTGTCTATGTTTTGAGCGTTTCCTGTGTCACCAGTTTTACATTCCGATGCACATCTGCAGGTTTACTGTATCCCTTGGACTTTACCATTGACGATGAAACACAGAAATTGCATCGGAAATAAATATAAGAGACATAATGCCGACTTAAGTACAGGAAGATTGAGTCTTCCTAATGTGTATGTTTTGAGCGTTTCCTCCGTCACCAATTTTACATTCCGATGCACCTCTGCATGTTTACTGTATCCATTGGACCTTCCCATTGACGATGAAACACAGAAATAGCATCGGAATTAAATATAAGAGACACAATGCCGACTTAAGAGCAGGAAGGCTGAATCTTCCTACTGTCAATGTTTGAGCGTTTCCTGTGTCACCAGTTTTACATTCCGATGCACCTCTGCAGGTTTACTGTATCCCTTGGATTTTCCCATTGACGATGAAACACAGAAATTGCATCGGAATTAAATATAAGAGACACAATGCCGACTTAAGTACAGGAAGATTGAGTCTTCCTACTGTGTATGTTTTGAGCGTTACCTGCGTCAGCAATTTTACATTCCGATGCACCTCTGCAGGTTTACTGTATGCATTGGACCTTCCTGTTGACGATGAAACACAGAAATTGCATCGGAATTAAATATTAGAGACACAATACCGACTTAAGTACAGGAACATTGAGTCTTCCTACTGTCTATGTTTTGTGCGTTACCTGCGTCACCAGTTTTACATTGCGATGCACCTCTGCAGGTTTACTGTATCCATTGGACCTTCCCATTGATGATGAAACATAGAAATTACATCGGAATTAAATATAAGAGACACAACGTTGACTTAAGTACAAGAAAACTGAGTCTTCTTAAGGTCTATGTTTTGAGCGTTTCCAGTGTCACAAGTTTTACATTCCGATTCACCTCTGCAGGTTTACTGTATCCATTGGACCTTCCCATGGACGATGAAACACAGAAATTGCATCGGAATTAAATATAAGAGACACAATGCCGACTTCAGTACAAGAAAACTGAGTCTTCTTAGGGTCTATGTTATGAGCGCTTCCTGTGTCACCAGTTTTACATTCCGATGCACCGCTGCAGGGTTACTGTATCCCTTGGACCTTACAATTGACGAAGAAACACAGAAATTGCATCGGAATTAAATATAAGAGACACAATGCCGACTTGAGTACAGAAAGACTGAGTCTTCCTACTGTCTATGTTTTGAGCGTTTCCTGTGTCACCACTTATACATTCCGATGCACCTCTGGAGGTTTACTGTATGCCTTGGACTTTACCATTGACGATGAAACACAGAAATTGCATCGGAATTAAATATAAGAGACACAATGCCCACTTATGTACAGGAAGACTGAGTCTTCTTACTGTCAATGTTTGAGCGTTTCCTGTGTCACCAGTTTTACATTCCGATGCACCTCTGCAGGTTTACTGTATCCATTGGACCTTCCCATTGACGATGAACCACAGAAATTGCATCGGAATTAAATATTAGAGACACAATACCGACTTAAGTACAGGAACATTGAGTCTTCCTACTGTCTATGTTTTGTGCGTTACCTGCGTCACCAGTTTTACATTGCGATGCACCTCTGCAGGTTTACTGTATCCATTGGACCTTCCCATTGAGGATGAAACATAGAAATTACATCGGAATTAAATATAAGAGACACAACGTTGACTTAAGTACAAGAAAACTGAGTCTTCTTACGGTCTATGCTTTGAGAGTTTCCAGTGTCACCAGTTTTACATTCCGATGCACCTCTGCAGGTTTACTGTATCCACTGGACCTTCCCATGGACGATGAAACACAGAAATTGCATCGGAAATAAATATAAGAGACACAATTCCGACTTAGGTACAGGCAGACTGAGTCTTCCTACTGTCTGTGTTTTGAGCGTGTCCTGTGTCACCAGTTTTAGATTCCGATGCACTTCACAGGTTTACTGTAACCCTTGGACCTTCACAGTGACGATGAAACACAGAACTTGCATCGGAATTAAATATAAAAGACACAATGCCGACTTAAGTACAGGAAAACTGAGTAATATTAGGGTCTATGACATGAGCGCTTCCTGTGTCACCAGTTTTACATTCCGATGCTCCCCTGCAGGGTTACTGTATCCCTTGGACCTTCCCATTGACGATGAAACACAGAAATTGCATCGGAATTAAATATAAGAGACACAATGCCGACTTAAGAACAGGAAGGCTGAGTCTTCCTACTGTCTATGTTTTGAGCGTTTCCTGTGTCACCAGTTTTACATTCCGATTCACCTCTGCAGGTTTACTGTTTCCCTTGTATCTTCCCATTGACGATGAAACACAGAAATTGCATCGGAAATAAATATAAGAGACACAATGCCGACTTAGGTACAGGAAGACTGAGTCAACCTTCTGTCTAACATTTGAGCGTGTCCTGTGTCACCAGTTTTACATTACGATGCACCTCTACAGGTTTACTGTATCCCTTGTACCTTCACAGTGACGATGAAACACAGAAATTGCATCGGAATTAAATGTAAAAGACACAATGCCGACTTAAGTACAAGAAAACTGAGTCTTCTTAGGGTCTATGTTATGAGCGCTTCCTGTGTCACCAGTTTTACATTCCGATGAACCTCTGCAGGGTTACTGTATCCCTTGGACCTTCCCATTGACGATGAAACACAGAAATTGCATCGGAATTAAATATAAGAGACACAATGCCGACTTAAGTACAGAAAGACTGAGTCTTCCTACTGTCTATGTTTTGAGCGTCTCTTGTGTCAGCAGTTTTACATTGCGATGCACCTCTGCAGGTTTACTGTATCCCTTGCACCTTCCCATTGACAATGAAACACAAAAATTACGTCGGACTTGAATATAACAGACACAATGCCGACTTAAGTACAGGAAGACTGAGTCTTCCTACTGTCTATGTTTTGAGCGTTTCCTGTGTCACCAGTTTTACATTCCGATGCACATCTCCAGGTTTACTGTATCCCTTGGACTTTACCATTGACGATGAAACACAGAAATTGCCTCGGAATTAAATATAAGTGACACAATGCCGACTTAGGTACAGGAAGACTGAGCCTTCCTACTGATAATGTTTGAGCGTTACCTGTGTCAACAGTTTTACATTCCGATGCACCTCTGCAGGTTTACTGTATCCATTGGACCTTCCCATTGACGATGAAACACAGAAAATGCATCGGAATTAAATATAAGAGACACAATGCCGACTTAAGTACAGGAAGTCTGAGTCTTCCTACTGTCTATGATTTGAGCGTTTCCTGTGTCACCAGTTTTACATTCCGATCCACCTCTGCAGGTTTACTGCATCCATTGGACCTTCCCTTTGACAACGAAGTACAGAAATTGCATCGGAATTAAATATAAGAGACACAATGCCGACTTAGGTAGAGGAAGACTGAGTCTTCCTACTGTCTATGTTTTGAGCGTATCCTGTGTCATCAGTTTTACATTTTGATGCACCTCTGCAGGTTTAGTGTATCCCTTGGACCTTCCCATAGACGACGAAACACAGAAATTGCATCGGATTTAAATATAAGAGACACAATGCCGACTTAAGTACAGGAAGACTGAGTATTCCTACTGTCTATGTTTTGATCGTTTCCTGTGTCACCTGTTTTATATTCCGATACACCTCTGCAATTTTACTGAATCCATTGGACCTTCCCATTGACGATGAAACACATAAATAGCATCGGAATTAAATATAACAGACACAATGCCGGCTCAAGTACAGGAAGACTGAGTCTTCCTACTGTCTATGATTTGAGCGTTTCCTGTGTCACCAGTTTTACATTCCGATGCACCTCTCCAGGTTTACTGTATCCCTTGGACTTTACCATAGACGACGAAACACAGATATTGCATCGGAATTAAATATAAGTGACACAATGCCGACTTAGGTACAGGAAGACTGAGTCTTCCTACAGTCAATGTTTGAGCGTTACCTGTGTCAAAAGTTTTACATTCCTATGCATCTCTGCAGGTTTACTGTATCCATTGGACCTTCCCAATGACGATGAAACACAGTAATTGCATCGGGATTAAATATAAGAGACACAATGCCGACTTAAGTACAGGAAGTCTGAGTCTTCCTACTGTCTACGTTTTGAGCGTTTCCTGTGTCACCAGTTTTACATTCCGATCCACCTCTGCAGGTTTTCTGTATCCATTTGACCTTCCCATGGACGATGAAACACAGAAATAGCATCGCAATTAAATATAAGTGACACAATGCCGACTTAAGTACAGGAACATTGAGTCTTCCTACTGTCTATGTTTTGAGCGTTTTCTGCGTCACCAGTTTTACATTCCGATGCACCTCTGCAGGTTTACTGTATCCATTGGACCTTCCCATGGACGATGAAACACAGAAATTGCATCGGAATTAAATATAAGAGACACAATTCCGACTTAGGTACAGGCAGACTGAGTCTTCCTACTGTCTATGTTTTGAGCGTGTCCTGTTTCACCAGTTTTACATTCCGATGCACTTCTGCAGGTTTACTGTAACCCTCGGACCTCCACAGTGACGATGAAACACAGAAATTGCATCGGAATTATTTATAAAAGACACAATGCCGACTTAAGTACAGGAAAACTGAGTATCCTTAGGGTCTATGTTATGAGCGCTTCCTGTGTCACCAGTTTTACATTCCGATGAACCTCTGCAGGGTTACTGTATCCCTTGGACCTTCCCATTGACGAAGAAACTCAGAAATTGCATCGGAATAAAATATAAGAGACACAATGCCGACTTAAGTACAGAAAGACTGAGTCTTCCTACTGTCTATGTTTTGAGCGTTTCCTGTGACACCACTTTTACATTCCGATGCACATCTGGAGGTTTACTGTATCCCTTGGACTTTACCATTGACGATGAAACACAGAAATTGCATCGGAATTAAATATATGAGACACAATGCCCACTTAAGTACAGGAAGACTGAGTCTTCCTACTGTCAATGTTTGAGCGTTTCCTGTGTCACCAGTTTTACATTCCGATGCACCTCTGCAGGTTTACTGTATCCATTGGACCTTCCCATTGACGATGAACCACAGAAATTGCATCGGAATTAAATATTAGAGACACAATACCGACTTAAGTACAGGAACATTGAGTCTTCCTACTGTCTATGTTTTGTTCGTTACCTGCGTCACCAGTTTTACATTGCGATGCACCTCTGCAGGTTTACTGTATCCATTGGACCTTCCCATTGACGATGAAACATAGAAATTACATCGGAATTAAATATAAGAGACACAACGTTGACTTAAGTACAAGAAAACTGAGTCTTCTTACGGTCTATGCTTTGAGAGTTTCCAGTGTCACCAGTTTTACATTCCGATGCACCTCTGCAGGTTTACTGTATCCACTGGACCTTCCCATGGACGATGAAACACAGAAATTGCATCGGAAATAAATATAAGAGACACAATTCCGACTTAGGTACAGGCAGACTGAGTCTTCCTACTGTCTGTGTTTTGAGCGTGTCCTGTGTCACCAGTTTTAGATTCCGATGCACTTCACAGGTTTACTGTAACCCTTGGACCTTCACAGTGACGATGAAACACAGAACTTGCATCGGAATTAAATATAAAAGACACAATGCCGACTTAAGTACAGGAAAACTGAGTAATATTAGGGTCTATGACATGAGCGCTTCCTGTGTCACCAGTTTTACATTCCGATGCACCCCTGCAGGGTTACTGTATCCCTTGGACCTTCCCATTGACGATGAAACACAGAAATTGCATCGGAATTAAATATAAGAGACACAATGCCGACTTAAGAACAGGAAGGCTGAGTCTTCCTACTGTCTATGTTTTGAGCGTTTCCTGTGTCACCAGTTTTACATTCCGATTCACCTCTGCAGGTTTACTGTTTCCCTTGTATCTTCCCATTGACGATGAAACACAGAAATTGCATCGGAATTATATATAAGAGACACAATGCCGACTTAGGTACAGGAAGACTGAGTCAACCTTCTGTCTAACATTTGAGCGTGTCCTGTGTCACCAGTTTTACATTCCGATGCACCTCTACAGGTTTACTGTATCCCTTGTACATTCACAGTGACGATGAAACACAGAAATTGCATCGGAATTAAATGTAAAAGACACAATGCCGACTTAAGTACAAGAAAACTGAGTCTTCTTAGGGTCTATGTTATGAGCGCTTCCTGTGTCACCAGTTTTACATTCCGATGAACCTCTGCAGGGTTACTGTATCCCTTGGACCTTCCCATTGACGATGAAACACAGAAATTGCATCGGAATTAAATATAAGAGACACAATGCCGACTTAAGTACAGGAAGTCTGAGTCTTCCTACTGTCTATGATTTGAGCGTTTCCTGTGTCACCAGTTTTACATTCCGATCCACCTCTGCAGGTTTACTGCATCCATTGGACCTTCCCTTTGACAACGAAGTACAGAAATTGCATCGGAATTAAATATAAGAGACACAATGCCGACTTAGGTAGAGGAAGACTGAGTCTTCCTACTGTCTATGTTTTGAGCGTATCCTGTGTCATCAGTTTTACATTTTGATGCACCTCTGCAGGTTTAGTGTATCCCTTGGACCTTCCCATAGACGACGAAACACAGAAATTGCATCGGATTTAAATATAAGAGACACAATGCCGACTTAAGTACAGGAAGACTGAGTATTCCTACTGTCTATGTTTTGATCGTTTCCTGTGTCACCTGTTTTATATTCCGATACACCTAAGCAATTTTACTGAATCCATTGGACCTTCCCATTGACGATGAAACACATAAATAGCATCGGAATTAAATATAACAGACACAATGTCGGCTTAAGTACAGGAAGACTGAGTCTTCCTACTGTCTATGTTTTGAGCGTTTCCTGTGTCACCAGTTTTACATTCCGATGCACCTCTCCAGGTTTACTGTATCCCTTGGACTTTACCATAGACGACGAAACACAGATATTGCATCGGAATTAAATATAAGTGACACAATGCCGACTTAGGTACAGGAAGACTGAGTCTTCCTACAGTCAATGTTTGAGCGTTACCTGTGTCAAAAGTTTTACATTCCTATGCATCTCTGCAGGTTTACTGTATCCATTGGACCTTCCCAATGACGATGAAACACAGTAATTGCATCGGAATTAAATATAAGAGACACAATGCCGACTTAAGTACAGGAAGTCTGAGTGTTCCTACTGTCTATGTTTTGAGCGTTTCCTGTGTCACCAGTTTTACATTCCGATCCACCTCTGCAGGTTTTCTGTATCCATTTGACCTTCCCATGGACGATGAAACATAGAAATAGCATCGCAATTAAATATAAGTGACACAATGCCGACTTAAGTACAGGAACATTGAGTCTTCCTACTGTCTATGTTTTGAGCGTTTTCTGCGTCACCAGTTTTACATTCCGATGCACCTCTGCAGGTTTACTGTATCCATTGGACCTTCCCATGGACGATGAAACACAGAAATTGCATCGGAATTAAATATAAGAGACACAATTCCGACTTAGGTACAGGCAGACTGAGTCTTCGTACTGTCTATGTTTTGAGCGTGTCCTGTTTCACCAGTTTTACATTCCGATGCACTTCTGCAGGTTTACAGTAACCCTCGGACCTCCACAGTGACGATGAAACACAGAAATTGCATTGGAATTATTTATAAAAGACACAATGCCGACTTAAGTACAGGAAAACTGAGTATCCTTAGGGTCTATGTTATGAGCGCTTCCTGTGTCACCAGTTTTACATTCCGATGAACCTCTGCAGGGTTACTGTATCCCTTGGACCTTCCCATTGACGAAGAAACTCAGAAATTGCATCGGAATAAAATATAAGAGACACAATGCCGACTTAAGTACAGAAAGACTGAGTCTTCCTACTGTCTATGTTTTGAGCGTTTCCTGTGACACCACTTTTACATTCCGATGCACATCTGGAGGTTTACTGTATCCCTTGGACTTTACCATTGACGATGAAACACAGAAATTGCATCGGAATTAAATATTAGAGACACAATACCGACTTAAGTACAGGAACATTGAGTCTTCCTACTGTCTATGCTTTGTGCGTTACCTGCGTCACCAGTTTTACATTGCGATGCACCTCTGCAGGTTTACTGTATCCATTTGACCTTGCCATTGACGATGAAACATAGAAATTACATCGGAATTAAATATAAGAGACACAACGTTGACTTAAGTACAAGAAAACTGAGTCTTCTTACGGTCTATGATTTGAGCGTTACCAGTGTCACCAGTTTTACATTCCGATGCACCTCTGCAGGTTTACTGTATCCACTGGACCTTCGCATGGACGATGAAACACAGAAATTGCATCGGAAATAAATATAAGAGACACAATTCCGACTTAGGTACATGCAGACTGAGTCTTCCTACTGTCTATGTTTTGAGCGTGTCCTGTGTCACCAGTTTTAGATTCCGATGCACTTCTGCAGGTTTACTGTAACCCTTGGACCTTCACAGTGACGATGAAGCACAGAACTTGCATCCGAATTAAATATAAAAGACACAATGCCGACTTAAATACAGGAAAACTGAGTAATATTACGGTCTATGACATGAGCGCTTTCTGTGTCACCAGTTTTACATTCCGATGCACCTCTGCAGGGTTACTGTATCCCTTGGAACTTCCCATTGACGATGAAACACAGAAATTGCATCGGAATTAAATATAAGAGACACAATGCCGACTTAAGAACAGGAAGGCTGAGTCTTCCTACTGTCTATGTTTTGAGCGTTTCCTGTGTCACCAGTTTTACATTCCGATGAACCTCTGCAGGGTTACTGTATCCCTTGGACCTTCCCATTGACGAAGAAACTCAGAAATTGCATCGGAATAAAATATAAGAGACACAATGCCCACTTAAGTACAGGAAGACTGAGTCTTCCTACTGTCAATGTTTGAGCGTTTCCTGTGTCACCAGTTTTACATTCCGATGCACCTCTGCAGGTTTACTGTATCCATTGGACCTTCCCATTGACGATGAACCACAGAAATTGCATCGGAATTAAATATTAGAGACACAATACCGACTTAAGTACAGGAACATTGAGTCTTCCTACTGTCTATGCTTTGTGCGTTACCTGCGTCACCAGTTTTACATTGCGATGCACCTCTGAAGGTTTACTGTATCCATTGGACCTTGCCATTGACGATGAAACATAGAAATTACATCGGAATTAAATATAAGAGACACAACGTTGACTTAAGTACAAGAAAACTGAGTCTTCTTACGGTCTATGATTTGAGCGTTACCAGTGTCACCAGTTTTACATTCCGATGCACCTCTGCAGGTTTACTGTATCCACTGGACCTTCGCATGGACGATGAAACACAGAAATTGCATCGGAAATAAATATAAGAGACACAATTCCGACTTAGGTACATGCAGACTGAGTCTTCCTACTGTCTATGTTTTGAGCGTGTCCTGTGTCACCAGTTTTAGATTCCGATGCACTTCTGCAGGTTTACTGTAACCCTTGGACCTTCACAGTGACGATGAAGCACAGAACTTGCATCCGAATTAAATATAAAAGACACAATGCCGACTTAAATACAGGAAAACTGAGTAATATTAGGGTCTATGACATGAGCGCTTTCTGTGTCACCAGTTTTACATTCCGATGCACCTCTGCAGGGTTACTGTAATCCTTGGAACTTCCCATTGACGATGAAACACAGAAATTGCATCGGAATTAAATATAAGAGACACAATGCCGACTTAAGAACAGGAAGGCTGAGTCTTCCTACTGTCTATGTTTTGAGCGTTTCCTGTGTCACCAGTTTTACATTCCGATTCACCTCTGCAGGTTTACTGTTTCCCTTGTATCTTCCCATTGACAATGAAACACAGAAATTGCATCGGAATTAAATATAAGAGACACAATGCCGACTTAGGTACAGGAAGACTGAGTCATCCTTCTGTCTAACTTTTGAGCGTGTCCTGTGTCACCAGTTTTACATTCCGATGCACCTCTACAGGTTTACTGTATCCTTTGTACCTTCACAGTGACGATGAAACACAGAAATTGCATCGGAATTAAATATAAAAGACACAATGCCGACTTAAGTACAAGAAAACTGAGTCTTCTTAGGGTCTATGTTATGAGCACTTCCTGTGTCACCAGTTTTACATTCCGATGAACCTCTGCAGGGTTACTGTATCCCTTGGACCTTCCCATTGACGATGAAACACAGAAATTGCATCGGAATTAAATATAAGAGACACAATGCCGACTTAAGTACAGAAAGACTGAGTCTTCCTACTGTCTATGCTTTGAGCGTCTCCTGTGTCAGCAGTTTTACATTGCGATGCACCTCTGCAGGTTTACTGTATCCCTTGCACCTTCCCATTGACAATGAAACACAAAAATTACATCGGACTTGAATATAACAGACAGAATGCCGACTTAAGTACAGGAAGACTGAGTCTTCCTATTGTCTATGTTTTGAGCGTTTCCAGTGTCACCAGTTTTACATTCCGATGCACCCCTGCAGGGTTACTGTATCCCTTGGACTTTACCATTGACGATGAAACACAGAAATTGCCTCGGATTTAAATATAAGTGACACAATGCCGACTTAGGTACAGGAAGACTGAGCCTTCCTACTGATAATGTTTGAGCGTTACCTGTGTCAACAGTTTTACATTCCGATGCACCTCTGCAGGTTTACTGTATCCATTGGACCTTCCCATTGACGATGAAACACAGAAAATGCATCGGAATTAAATATAAGAGACACCCATGCCGACTTAAGTACAGGAAGTCTGAGTCTTCCTACTGTCTATGATTTGAGCGTTTCCTGTGTCATCAGTTTTACATTTTGATGCACCTCTGCAGGTTTAGTGTATCCCTTGGACCTTCCCATAGACGACGAAACACAGAGATTGCATCGGATTGTAATATAAGAGACACAATGCCGACTTAAGTACAGGAAGACTGAGTATTCCTACTGCCTATGTTTTGATCGTTTCCTGTGTCACCTGTTTTATATTCCGATACACCTCTGCAATTTTACTGAATCCATTGGACCTTCCCATTGACGATGAAACACAGAAATAGCATCGGAATTAAATATAACAGACACAATGCCGGCTTAAGTACAGGAAGACTGAGTCTTCCTACTGTCTATGTTTTGAGCGTTTCCTGTGTCACCAGTTTTACATTCCGATCCACCTCTGCAGGTTTTCTGTATCCACTGGACCTTCCCATGGACGATGAAACACAGAAATAGCATCGCAATTAAATATAAGAGACACAATGCCGTCTTAAGTACAGGAACATTGAGTCTTCCTACTGTCTATGTTTTGAGCGTTTCCTGCGTCACCAGCTTTACATTCCGATGCACCTCTGCAGGTTTACTGTATCCATTGGACCTTCCCATGGACGATGAAACACAGAAACTGCATCGGAAATAAATATAAGAGACACAATTCCGACTTAGGTACAGGCAGACTGAGTCTTCCTACTGTCTATGTTTTGAGCGTGTCCTGTTTCACCAGTTTTACATTCCGATGAACCTCTGCAGGGTTACTGTATCCCTTGGACCTTCCCATTGACGAAGAAACTCAGAAATTGCATCGGAATAAAATATAAGAGACACAATGCCGACTTAAGTACAGAAAGACTGAGTCTTCCTACTGTCTATGTTTTGAGCGTTTCCTGTGACACCACTTTTACATTCCGATGCACATCTGGAGGTTTACTGTATCCCTTGGACTTTACCATTGACGATGAAACACAGAAATTGCATCGGAATTAAATATATGAGACACAATGCCCACTTAAGTACAGGAAGACTGAGTCTTCCTACTGTCAATGTTTGAGCGTTTCCTGTGTCACCAGTTTTACATTCCGATGCACCTCTGCAGGTTTACTGTATCCATTGGACCTTCCCATTGACGATGAACCACAGAAATTGCATCGGAATTAAATATTAGAGACACAATACCGACTTAAGTACAGGAACATTGAGTCTTCCTACTGTCTATGTTTTGTGCGTTACCTGCGTCACCAGTTTTACATTGCGATGCACCTCTGCAGGTTTACTGTATCCATTGGACCTTGCCATTGACGATTAAACATAGAAATTACATCGGAATTAAATATAAGACACACAACGTTGACTTAAGTACAAGAAAACTGAGTCTTCTTACGGTCTATGATTTGAGCGTTTCCAGTGTCACCAGTTTTACATTCCGATGCACCTCTGCAGGTTTACTGTATCCACTGGACCTTCGCATGGACGATGAAACACAGAAATTGCATCGGAAATAAATATAAGAGACACAATTCCGACTTAGGTACATGCAGACTGAGTCTTCCTACTGTCTATGTTCTGAGCGTGTCCTGTGTCACCAGTTTTAGATTCCGATGCACTTCTGCAGGTTTACTGTAACCCTTGGACCTTCACAGTGACGATGAAGCACAGAACTTGCATCGGAATTAAATAAAAAAGACACAATGCCGACTTAAATACAGGAAAACTGAGTAATATTAGGGTCTATGACATGAGCGCTTTCTGTGTCACCAGTTTTACATTCCGATGCACCTCTGCAGGGTTACTGTATCCCTTGGAACTTCCCATTGACGATGTAACACAGAAATTGCATCGGAATTAAATATAAGAGACACAATGCCGACTTAAGAACAGGAAGGCTGAGTCTTCCTACTGTCTATGTTTTGAGCGTTTCCTGTGTCACCAGTTTTACATTCCGATTCACCTCTGCAGGTTTACTGTTTCCCTTGTATCTTCCCATTGACAATGAAACACAGAAATTGCATCGGAATTAAATATAAGAGACACAATGCCGACTTAGGTACAGGAAGACTGAGTCATCCTTCTGTCTAACTTTTGAGCGTGTCCTGTGTCACCAGTTTTAAATTCCGATGCACCTCTACAGGTTTACTGTATCCTTTGTACCTTCACAGTGACGATGAAACACAGAAATTGCATCGGAATTAAATATAAAAGACACAATGCCGACTTAAGTACAAGAAAACTGAGTCTTCTTAGGGTCTATGTTATGAGCGCTTCCTGTGTCACCAGTTTTACATTCCGATGAACCTCTGCAGGGTTACTGTATCCCTTGGACCTTCCCATTGACGATGAAACACAGAAATTGCATCGGAATTAAATATAAGAGACACAATGCCGACTTAAGTACAGAAAGACTGAGTCTTCCTACTGTCTATGCTTTGAGCGTCTCCTGTGTCAGCAGTTTTACATTGCGATGCACCTCTGCAGGTTTACTGTATCCCTTGCACCTTCCCATTGACAATGAAACACAAAAATTACATCGGACTTGAATATAACAGACAGAATGCCGACTTAAGTACAGGAAGACTGAGTCTTCCTACTGTCTATGTTTTGAGCGTTTCCAGTGTCACCAGTTTTACATTCCGATGCACCCCTGCAGGGTTACTGTATCCCTTGGACTTTACCATTGACGATGAAACACAGAAATTGCCTCGGATTTAAATATAAGTGACACAATGCCGACTTAGGTACAGGAAGACTGAACCTTCCTACTGATAATGTTTGAGCGTTACCTGTGTCAACAGTTTTACATTCCGATGCACCTCTGCAGGTTTACTGTATCCATTGGACCTTCCCATTGACGATGAAACACAGAAAATGCATCGGAATTAAATATAAGAGACACAATGCCGACTTAAGTACAGGAAGTCTGAGTCTTCCTACTGTCTATGATTTGAGCGTTTCCTGTGTCACCAGTTTTACATTGCGATCCACCTCTGCAGGTTTACTGCATCCATTGGACCTTCCCTTTGACAACGAAGTACAGAAATTGCATCGGAATTAAATATAAGAGACACAATGCCGACTTAGTTAGAGGAAGACTGAGTCTTCCTACTGTCTATGTTTTGAGCGTATCCTGTGTCATCACTTTTACATTTTGATGCACCTCTGCAGGTTTAGTGTATCCCTTGGACCTTCCCATAGACGACGAAACACAGAAATTGCATCGGATTTAAATATAAGAGACACAATGCCGACTTAAGTACAGGAAGACTGAGTATTCCTACTGTCTATGTTTTGATCGTTTCCTGTGTCACCTGTTTTATATTCCGATACACCTCTGCAATTTTACTGAATCCATTGGACCTTCCCATTGACGATGAAACACAGAAATAGCATCGGAATTAAATATAACAGACACAATGCCGGCTTAAGTACAGGAAGACTGAGTCTTCCTACTGTCTATGTTTTGAGCGTTTCCTGTGTCACCAGTTTTACATTCCGATGCACCTCTCCAGGTTTACTGTATCCCTTGGACTTTACCATAGACGACGAAACACAGATATTGCATCGGAATTAAATATAAGTGACACAATGCCGACTTAGGTACAGGATGACTGAGTCTTCCTACAGTCAATGTTTGAGCGTTACCTGTGTCAAAAGTTTTACATTCCTATGCATCTCTGCAGGTTTACTGTATCCATTGGACCTTCAGAATGACGATGAAACACAGAAATTGCATCGGAATTAAATATAAGAGACACAATGCCGACTTAAGTACAGGAAGTTTGAGTCTTCCTACTGTCTATGTTTTAAGCGTTTCCTGTGTCACCAGTTTTACATTCCGATCCACCTCTGCAGGTTTTCTGTATCCATTTGACCTTCCCATGGACGATGAAACACAGAAATTGCATCGGAAATAAATATAAGAGACACAATTCCGACTTAGGTACAGGCAGACTGAGTCTTCCTACTGTCTATGTTTTGAGCGTGTCCTGTTTCACCAGTTTTACATTCCGATGCACTTCTGCAGGTTTACTGTAACCCACGGACCTCCACAGTGACGATGAAACACAGAAATTGCTTCGGAATTATTTATAAAAGACACAATGCCGACTTAAGTACAGGAAAACTGAGTATTCTTAGGGTCTATGTTATGAGCGCTTCCTGTGTCACCAGTTTTACATTCCGATGAACCTCTGCAGGATTACTGTATCCGTTGGACCTTCTCATTGACGAAGAAACACAGAAATTGCATCGGAATTAAATATAAGAGACACAATGCCGACTTAAGTACAGAAAGACTGAGTCTTCCTACTGTCTATGTTTTGAGCGTTTCCTGTGTCACCACTTTTACATTCCGATCCACCTCTGGAGGTTTACTGTATCCCTTGGACTTTACCATTGACGATGAAACACAGAAATTGCATCGGGATTAAATATATGAGACACAATGCCCACTTAAGTACAGGAAGACTGAGTCTTCCTACTGTCAATGTTTGAGCGTTTCCTGTGTCACCAGTTTTACATTCCGATGAACCTCTGCAGGTTTACTGCATCCATTGGACCTTCCCATTGACGATGAACCACAGAAATTGCATCGGAATTAAATATTAGAGACACAATACCGACTTAAGTACAGGAACATTGAGTCTTCCTACTGTCTATGTTTTGTGCGTTACCTGCGTCACCAGTTTTACATTGCCATGCACCTCTGCAGGTTTACTGTATCCTTTGGACCTTCGCATGGACGATGAAACACAGAAATTGCATCGGAAATAAATATAAGAGACACAATTCCGACTTAGGTACATGCAGACTGAGTCTTCCTACTGTCTATGTTTTGAGCGTGTCCTGTGTCACCAGTTTTAGATTCTGATGCACTTCTGCAGGTTTACTGTAACCCTTGGACCTTCACAGTGACGATGAAGCACAGAACTTGCATCGGAATTAAATATAAAAGACACAATGCCGACTTAAGTACAGGAAAACTGAGTAATATTAGGGTCTATGACATGAGCGCTTTCTGTGTCACCAGTTTTGCATTCCGATGCACCTCTGCAGGGTTACTGTATCCCATGGACCTTCCCATTGACGATGAAACACAGAAATTGCATCGGACTTAAATATAAGAGACACAATGCCAACTTAAGAACAGGAAGGCTGAGTCTTCCTACTGTCTATGTTTTGAGCGTTTCCTGTGTCACCAGTTTTACATTCCGATTCACCTCTGCAGGTTTACTGTTTCCCTTGTATCTTCCCATTGACGATGAAACACAGAAATTGCATCGGAATTAAATATAAGAGACACAATGCCGACTTAGGTACAGGAAGACTGAGTCATCCTTCTGTCTAACTTTTGAGCGTGTCCTGTGTCACCAGTTTTACATTCCGATGCACCTCTACAGGTTTACTGTGTCCTTTGTACCTTCACAGTGACGATGAAACACAGAAATTGCATCGGAATTAAATATAAAAGACACAATGCCGACTTAAGTACAGAAAGACTGAGTCTTCCTACTGTCTATGTTTTGAGCGTCTCCTGTGTCAGCAGTTTTACATTGCGATGCACCTCTGCAGGTTTACTGTATCCCTTGCACCTTCCCATTGACAATGAAACACAAAAATTACATGGGACTTGAATATAACAGACAGAATGCCGACTTAAGTACAGGAAGACTGAGTCTTCCTACTGTCTATGTTTTGAGCGTTTCCTGTGTCACCAGTTTTACATTCCGATGCACCTCTCCAGGTTTACTGTATCCCTTGGACTTTACCATTGACGATGAAACACAGAAATTGCATCGGAATTAAATATAAGAGACACAATGCCGACTTAGGTACAAGAAGACTGAGCCTTCCTACTGATAATGTTTGAGCGTTACCTGTGTCAACAGTTTTACATTCCGATGCACCTCTGCAGGTTTACTGTATCCATTGGACCTTCCCATTGACGATGAAACACAGAAAATGCATCGGAATTAAATATAGGAGACACAATGCCGACTTAAGTACAGGAAGTCTGAGTCTTCCTACTGTCTATGATTTGAGCGTTTCCTGTGTCACCAGTTTTACATTCCGAACCACCTCTGCAGGTTTACTGTATCCATTGGAACTTCCCTTTGACCAAGAAGTACAGAAATTGCATCGGAATTAAATATAAGAGACACAATGCCGACTTAGGTACAGGAAGACTGAGTCTTCCTACTGTCTATGTTTTGAGCGTATCCTGTGTCATCAGTTTTACATTTTGATGCACCTCTGCAGATTTACTGTATCCCTTGGATCTTCACAGTGACGATGAAACACAGAAATTGCATCTAAACTAAATATAAGAGACACAATGCCGACTTCAGTACAAGAAAACTGAGTCTTCTTAGGGTCTATGTTTTGACCGCTTCCTGTGTCACCAGTTTTACATTCCGATGCACCTCTGCAGATTTACTGTATCCCTTGGACCTTCCCATAGACGACGAAACACAGAAATTGCATCGGATTTAAATATAAGAGACACAATGCCGACTTAAGTACAGGAAGACTGAGTATTCCTACTGTCTATGTTTTGATCGTTTCCTGTGTCACCTGTTTTATATTCCGATACACCTCTGCAATTTTACTGAATCCATTTTACCTTCCCATTGACGATGAAACACAGAAATAGCATCGGAATTAAATATAAGAGACACAATGCCGACTTAAGTACAGAAAGACTGAGTCTTCCTACTGTCTATGTTTTGAGCGTCTCCTGTGTCACCAGTTTTACATTCCGATCCACCTCTGCAGGTTTACTGTATCCCTTGCACCTTCCCATTGACAATGAAACACAAAAATTACATCGGACTTAAATATAACAGACACAATTCGGGCTTAAGTACAGGAAGACTGAGTCTTCCCACTGTCTATGTTTTGAGCGTTTCCTGTGTCACCAGTTTTACATTCCGATGCACCTCTCCAGGATTACTGTAACCCTTGGACTTTACCATAGACGACGAAACACAGATATTGCATCGGAATTAAATATAGGTGACACAATGCCGACTTAGGTACAGAAAGACTGAGTCTTCCTACTGTCAATGTTTGAGCGTTACCTGTGTCAAAAGTTTTACATTCCTATGCATCTCAGCAGGTTTACTGTATCCATTGGACCTTCCCATTGACGATGAAACACAGAAATTGCTTCGGAATTAAATATAAGAGACACAATGCCGACTTAAGTACAGGAAAAGTTAGTATTCTTAGGGTCTATGTTTTGAGCGTTTCCTGTGTCACCAGTTTTACATTCCGATGCACCTCTGGAGGTTTACTGTTTCCCTTGGACCTTCCCTTTGACAACGAAGCACAGAAATTGCATCAAAATTAAATATAAGAGACACAATGCCGACATAGGTACAGGAAGACTGAGTCTTCCTACTGTCTATGTTTTGAGCGTATCCTGTGTCATCAGTTTTTCATTTTGATGCACCTCTGCAGGTTTACTGTATCCCTTGGACCTTCACAGTGACGATGAAACACAGAAATTGCATCTAAATAAAATATAAGAGACACAATGCCGACTTCAGTACAAGAAAACTGAGTCTTCTTAGGGTCTATGTTTTGACCGCTTCCTGTGTCACCAGTTTTACTTTCCGATGCACCTCTGCAGGTTTACTGTATCGCTTTGATCTTCCCATTGACGACGAAACACAGAAATTGCATCGGATTTAAATATAAGAGACACAATGCCGACTTAAATACAGGAAGACTGAGTCTTCCTACTGTCTATGTTTTGATCGTTTCCTGTGTCACCAGTTTTACATTCCGATGAACCTCTGCAATTTTACCGAATTCATTGGACCTTCCCATGCACGATGAAACAGAAAAATTGCATCGGAATTAAATATAAGAGACACAATGCCGATTTAAGTACAGAAAGACTGAGTCTTTATACTGTCTATGTTTTGAGCGTTTCCTGTGTCACCAGTTTTACATTCCGATGCACCTCCGCAGGTTTACTGTATCTATTGGACCTTCACAGTGACGATGAAACACAGAGATTGCATCTAAATTAAATATAAGAGACACAATGCCGACTTCAGTACAAGAAAACTGAGTCTTCTTAGGGTCTATGTTATGACCGCTTCCTGTGTCACCAGTTTTACATTCCGATGCACCTCTGCAGGTTTACTGTATCCATTGGAACTTCCCATTGACGATGAAACACAGAAACTGCATCGGAATTAAATATAAGAGACACAACGTTGACTTAAGTACAAGAAAACTGAGTCTTCTTAAGGTCTATGCTTTGAGCGTTTCCAGTGTCACCAGTTTTACATTCCGATGCACCTCTGCAGGTTTACTGTATCCATTGGACCTTCCCATTGACGATGAAACACAGAAATTGCATTGGAATTAAATATAAGAGACACAATGCCGACTTAAGTACAGAAAGACTGAGTCTTCCTACTGTCTATGTTTTGAGCGTTTCCTGTGTCACCAGTTTTACATTCCGATGCACCTCTGCAGGTTTACTGTATCCATTGGACCTTCCCATTGACGATGAAACACAGAAATTGCATCGGAATTAAATATAAGAGACACAATGCCGACTTAAGATCAGGAAGGCTGAGTCTTCCTACTGTCTATGTTTTGAGCGTTTCCTGTGTCACCAGTTTTACATTCCGATGCACCTCTGCAGGTTTACTGTATCCCTTGGATCTTCCCATTGTCGATGAAACACAGAAATTGCATCGGAATTAAATATAAGAGACACAATGCCGACTTAAGTACAGGAAGTCTGAGTCTTCCTACTGTCTATGTTTTGAGCGTTTCCTGCGTCACCAGTTTTATATTCCGATGCACCTCTGCAGGTTTACTGTATCCATTGGACCTTCCCATTTACGATGAAACACAGAAATTACACCGGAATTAAATATAAGAGACACAACGTTGACTTAAGTACAAGAAAACTGAGTCTTCTTACGGTCTATGTTTTGAGCGTTTCCAGTGTCACCAGTTTTACATTCCGATGCACCTCTGCAGGTTTACTATATCCATTGGACCTTCCCATTGACGATGAAACACAGAAAATGAATCGGAATTAAATATAAGAGACACAATGCCGACTTAAGTACAGGAAGTCTGAGTCTTCCTACTGTCTATGATTTGAGCGTTTCCTGTGTCACCAGTTTTACATTCCGATCCACCTCTGCAGGTTTACTGTATCCATTGGACCTTCCCTTTGACAACGAAACACAGAAATTGCATCGGAATTACATATAAAAGACACAATGCCGATCTAAGTACAAGAAAACTGCGTCTTCTTAGGGTCTATGTTATGAGCGCTTATTGTGTCACCAGTTTTACATTCCGATGAACCTCTGCAGGGTTACTGTATCCCTTGGACCTTCCCATAGACGATGAAACACAGAAATTGCATCGGAATTAAATATAAGAGACACAATGCCAACTTAAGTGCAGAAAGGCTGAGTCTTCCTACTGTTTATGTTTTGAGCGTTTCCTGTGTCACCAGTTTTACATTCCGATCCACCTCTGCAGGTTTACTGTATCCATTGGACCCCCCTTTGACAACGAAGCACAGAAATTGCATCAAAATTAAATATAATAGACACAATGCCGACATAGGTACAGGAAGACTGAGTCTTCCTACTGTCTATGTTTTGAGCGTATCCTGTGTCATCAGTTTTACATTTTGATGCACCTCTGCAGGTTTACTGTATCCCTTGGACCTTCACAGTGACGATGAAACACAGAAATTGCATCTAAATTAAATATAAGAGACACAATGCCACTTCAGTACAAGAAAACTGTGTCTTCTTAGGGTCTACGTTTTGACCGCTTCCTGTGTCACCAGTTTTACATTCCGATGCACCTCTGCAGGTTTACTGTATCCCTTTGATCTTCCCATTGACGACGAAACACAGAAATTGCATCGGATTTAAATATATGAGACACAATGCCGACTTAAGTACAGGAAGACTGAGTCTTCCTACTGTCTATGTTTTGATTGTTTCCTGTGTCACCAGTTTTACATTCCGATGCACCTCTGCAATTTTACCGAATCCATTGGACCTTCCCATTGACGATGAAACACAGAAATTGCATCGGAATTGAATATAAGAGACACAATGCCGATTTAAGTACAGAGAGACTGAGTCTTCCTACTGTCTATGATTTGAGCGTTTCCTGTGTCACCAGTTTTACTTTCCGATGCACCTCTGCAGGTCTACTGTTTCCCGTAGATTTTACCATTGACGATGAAACACAGAAATTGCATCGGAATTAAATATAAGAGACACAATGCCGACATAAGTACAGGAAGATTGAGTCTTCCTACTGTGTATGTTTTGAGCGTTTCCTGTGTCACCAATTTTACATTCCGATGCACCTCTGCAGGTTTACTGTATCCATTGGACCTTCCCATTGACGATGAAACACAGAAATAGCATCGAAATTAAATATAAGAGACACAATGCCGACTTAAGAGCAGGAAGGCTTAGTCTTCCTACTGTCTATGCTTTGAGCGTTTCCTGTGTCACCTGTTTTACATTCCGATGCACCTCTGCAGGTTTACTGTATCCATTGGATCTTCGCATTGACGATGAACCACAGAAATTGCATCGGAATTAAATATTAGACACACAATACCGACTTAAGGAGAGGAACATTGAGTCTTCCTACTGTCTATGTTTTGAGCGTTTCCTGCGTCACCAGTTTTACATTGCGATGCACCTCTGCAGGTTTACTGTATCCATTGGAACTTCCCATTGACGATGAAACACAGAAACTGCATCGGAATTAAATATAAGAGACACAACGTTGACTTAAGTACAAGAAAACTGAGTCTTCTTAAGGTCTATGCTTTGAGCGTTTCCAGTGTCACCAGTTTTACATTCCAATGCACCTCTGCAGGTTTACTGTATCCATTGGACCTTCCCATTGACGATGAAACACAGAAATTGCATTGGAATTAAATATAAGAGACACAATGCCGACTTAGGTACAGAAAGACTGAGTCTTCCTACTGTGTATGATTTGAGCGTTTCCTGTGTCACCAGTTTTACATTCCGATGCACCTCTGCAGGTTTACTGTATCCCTTGGACTTTACCATTGACGATGAAACACAGAAATTGCATCGGAATTAAATATAAGAGACACAATGCCGACTTAAGAACAGGAAGATTGAGTCTTCGTACTGTGTATGTTTTGAGCTTTGCCTGCGTCACCAATTTTACATTCCGATGCACCTCTGCAGGTTTACTGTATCCATTGGACCTTCCCATTGACGATGAAACACAGAAATTGCAACCGAATTAAATATAAGACACACAATGCCGACTTAAGATCAGGAAGGCTGAGTCTTCCTACTGTCTATGTTTTGAGCGTTTCCTGTGTCACCAGTTTTACATTCCGATGCACCTCTGCAGGTTTACTGTATCCCTTGGATCTTCCCATTGTCGATGAAACACAGAAATTGCATCGGAATTAAATATAAGAGACACAATGCCGACTTAAGTACAGGAAGTCTGAGTCTTCCTACTGTCTATGTTTTGAGCGTTTCCTGCGTCACCAGTTTTATATTCCGATGCACCTCTGCAGGTTTACTGTATCCAATGGACCTTCCCATTTACGATGAAACACAGAAATTAAATCGGAATTAAATATAAGAGACACAACGTTGACTTAAGTACAAGAAAACTTTGTCTTCTTACGGTCTATGTTTTGAGCGTTTCCAGTGTCACCAGTTTTACATTCCGATGCACCTCTGCAGGTTTACTATATCCATTGGACCTTCCCATTGACGATGAAACACAGAAAATGCATCGGAATTAAATATAAGAGACACAATGCCGACTTAAGTACAGGAAGTCTGAGTCTTCCGACTGTCTATGATTTGAGCGTTTCCTGTGTCACCAGTTTTACATTCCGATCCACCTCTGCAGGTTTACTGTATCCATTGGACCTTCCCTTTGACAACGCAACACAGAAATTGCATCGGAATTACATATAAAAGACACAATGCCGATCTAAGTACAAGAAAACTGAGTCTTCTTAGGGTCTATGTTATGAGTGCTTATTGTGTCACCAGTTTTACATTCCGATGAACCTCTGCAGGGTTAGTTTATCCCTTGGACCTTCCCATAGACAATGAAACACAGAAATTGCATCGGAATTAAATATAAGAGACACAATGCCAACTTAAGTACGGAAAGGCTGAGTCTTCCTACTGTTTATGTTTTGAGCGCCTCCTGTGTCACCAGTTTTACATTCCGATGCACCTCTGCACGTTTACTGTATCCCTTGCACCTTCCCATTGACAATGAAACACAAAAATTACATCGGACTTAAATATAACAGACACAATGCCGACTTAAGTACAGGAAGACTGAGTCTTGCTAGTGTCTATGTTTTGAGCGTATCCTGTGTCATGAAATTTACATTTTGATGCACCTCTGCAGGTTTACTGTATCCCTTGGTCATTCACAGTGACGATGAAACACAGAAATTGCATCGGAATTAAATATAAGGGTCACAATGCCGATTTAAGTACAGAAAGACTGAGTCTTCCTACTGTCTATGTTTTGAGCGTTTCCTGTGTCACCAGTTTTACATTCCGATGCACCTCTGCAGGTTTATTGTATCCCTTGGATTTTACCATTGACGATGAAACACTGAAATTGCATCGGAATTTAATATAAGAGACACAATGCCGACTTAAGTACAGGAAGACTGAGTCTTCCTACTGTCTATGTTTTGATCGTTTCCTGTGTAACCAGTTTTACATTCCGATGCACCTCTGCAATTTTACCGAATCCATTGGACCTTCCCATTGACGATGAAACACAGAAATTGCATCGGAATTAAATATAAGAGACACAATGCCGATTTAAGTACAGAAAGACTGAGTCTTCCTACTGTTTATGTTTTGAGCGTCTCCTGTGTCACCAGTTTTACATTCCGATGCACATCTGCAGGTTTACTGTATCCCTTGCACCTTCCCATTGACAATGAAACACAAAAATTACATCGGACTTAAATATAACAGACACAATGCCGACTTAAGTACAGGAAGACTGAGTCTTCCTACTGTCTATGTTTTGAGCGTTTCCTGTGTCACCAGTTTAAATTCCGACGCACCTCTGCAGGTTTACTGTATCCCTTGGACTTTACCATTGACGATGAAACACAGACATTGCATCGGAATTAAATATAAGTGACACAATGCCGACTTAGGTACAGGAAGACTGAGTCTTCCTACTGTCAATGTTTGAGCGTTACCTGTGTCAACAGTTTTACATTCCGATGCACCTCTGCAGGTTTACTGTATCCATTGGACCTTCCCATTGACGATGAAACACAGAAAATGCATCGGAATTAAATATAAGAGACACAATGCCGACTTAAGTACAGGAAGTCTGAGTCTTCCTACTGTCTATGCTTTGAGCGCTTCCTGTGTCACCAGTTTTACATTCCGATCCACCTCTGCAGGTTTTCTGTATCCATTGGACCTTCCCTTTGACAACGAAGCACAGAAATTGCATCGGAATTAAATATAAGAGACACAATGCCGACTTAAGTACAGGAAGATTGAGTGTTCCTACTGTGTATGTTTTGAGCGTTTCCTGCGTCACCAATTTTACATTCCGATTCACCTCTGCAGGTTTACTGTATCCATTGGACCTTCCCATTGACGATGAAACACAGAAATATCATCGGAATAAAATATAAGAGACACAATGCCGACTTAAGAGCAGGAAGGCTGAGTCTTCCTACTGTCTATATTTTGAGCGTTTCCTGTGTCACCTGTTTTACATTCCGATGCACGTCTGCATGTTTACTGTATCCCTTGGATCTTCGCATTGGCGATGAACCACAGAAATTGCATCGGAATAAAATATTAGAGACACAATACCGACATAAGTACAGGAACATTGAGTCTTCCTACTGTCTAAGATTTGAGCGTTTCCTGCGTCACCAGTTTTACATTGCGATGCACCTCTGCAGGTTTACTGTATCCATTGGACCTTCCCATTGACGATGAAACACAGAAGCTACATCGGAATTAAATATAAGGGACACAACGTTGACTTAAGTACAAAAAAACTGAGTCTTCTTAAGGTATATGTTTTGAGCGTTTCCAGTGTCACCAGTTTTACATTCCGATGCCCCTCTGCAGGTTTACTGTATCCATTGGACCTTCCCATGGACGATGAAACACAGAAATTGCATCGGAATTAAATATAAGAGACACAATGCCGACTTAGGTACAGGAAGACTGGGTCTTCCTACTGTCTATGTTTTACGCGTGTCCTGTGTCACCAGTTTTACATTCCGATGCACCTCTGCGGTTTACTGTATCCCTTCCCCCTTCACAGTGACGATGAAACACAGAAATTGCATCGGAATTAAAGATAAAAGACACAATGCCGACTTAAGTACAAGAAAACTGAGTCTTCTTAGGGTCTATGTTATGAGCGCTTCCTGTGTCACCAGTTTTACATTCCGATGCACCTCTGCAGGTTTACTATATCCCTTGGATTTTCCCATTGACGATGAAACACAGAAATTGCATCGGAATTAAAAATAAGAGACACAATGCCGACTTCAGTAGAAGAAGATTGAGTCTTCCTACTGTGTATGTTTTGAGCGTTTCCTGCGTCACCAATTTTACATTCCGATGCACCTCTGCAGGTTTACTGTATCCATTGGACCTTCCCATTGACGATGAAACACAGAAGCAACATCGGAATTAAATATATGAGACACAACGTTGACTTAAGTACAAGTAAACTGTGTCTTCTTAAGGTCTATGTTTTGAGCGTTTCCAGTGTCACCAGGTTAACATTCCGATGCACCTCTGCAGGTTTACTGTATCCATTGGACCTTCCCATGGACGATGTAACACAGAAATTGCATCGGAATTAAATATAAGAGACACAATGCCGACTTAGGTACGGGAAGACTGAGTCTTCCTACTGTCTATGTTTTGAGCGTGTCCTGTGTCACCAGTTTTACATTCCGATGCACCTCTGCAGGTTTACTGTATCCCTTGGACCTTCACAGTGACGATGAAACACAGAAATTGCATCTATATTAAATATAAGAGACACAATGCCGACTTCAGTACAAGAAAACTGAGTCTTCTTAGGGTCTATGTTTTGACTGCTTCCTGTGTCACCAGTTTTACATTCCGATGCACCTCTGCAGGGTTACTGTATCACTTGGACCTTCCCATTGACGATGAAACACAGAAATTGCATCGGAATTAAATATAAGGGTCACAATGCCGATTTAAGTACAGAAAGACTGAGTCTTCCTACTGTCTATGTTTTGAGCGTTTCCTGTGTCACCAGTTTTACATTCCGATGCACCTCTGCAGGTTTACTGTATCCCTTGGACCATCACAGTGTCGATGAAACACAGAAATTGCATCTATATTAAATATAAGAGACACAATCCCGACTTAAGTACAGGAAGACTGAGTCTTCCTACTGTCTATGTTTTGATCGTTTCCTGTGTCACCATTTTTACATTCCGATGCACCTCTGCAATTTTACCGAATCCATTGGACCTTCCCATTGACGATGTAACACAGAAATTGAATCGGAATTAAATATAAGAGACACAATGCCGATTTAAGTACAGAAAGACTGAGTCTTCCTACTGTTTATGTTTTGAGTGTCTCCTGTGTCACCAGTTTTACATTCCGATGCACATCTGCAGGTTTACTGTATCCCTTGCACCTTCCCATTGACAATGAAACACAAAAATTACATCGGACTTAAATATAACA
This sequence comes from Schistocerca nitens, assembly GCF_023898315.1. Classification (NCBI taxonomy): domain Eukaryota; kingdom Metazoa; phylum Arthropoda; class Insecta; order Orthoptera; family Acrididae; genus Schistocerca; species Schistocerca nitens. Next base: position 11,966,547 of record NW_026045897.1, on the reverse strand, counting down.
GACACAATGCCGACTTAAGTACAGGAAGACTGAGTCTTCCTACTGTCTATGTTTTGAGCGTTTCCTGTGTCACCAGTTTTACATTCCGACGCACCTCTGCTGGTTTACTGTATCCCTTGGACTTTACCATTGACGATGAAACACAGAAATTGCTTCGGAATTAAATATAAGTGACACAATGCCGACTTAGGTACAGGAAGACTGAGTCTTCCTACTGTCAATGTTTGAGCGTTACCTGTGTCAACAGTTTTACATTCCGATGCACCTCTGCAGGTTTACTGTATCCATTGGACCTTCCCATTGACGATGAAACACAGAAAATGCATCGGAATTAAATATAAGAGACACAATGCCGACTTAAGTACAGGAAGTCTGAGTCTTCCTACTGTCTACGCTTTGAGCGTTTCCTGTGTCACCAGTTTTACATTCCGATCCAACTCTGCAGGTTTTCTGTATCCATCGGACCTTCCCTTTGACAACGAAGCACAGAAATTGCATCGGAATTAAATATAAGAGACACAATGCCGACTTAAGTACAGGAAGATTGAGTCTTCCTACTGTGTATGTTTTGAGCGTTTCCTGCGTCACCAATTTTACATTCCGATTCACCTCTGCAGGTTTACTGTATCCATTGGACCTTCCCATTGACGATGAAACACAGAAATATCATCGGAATAAAATATAAGAGACACAATGCCGACTTAAGAGCAGGAAGGCTGAGTCTTCCTACTGTCTATATTTTGAGCGTTTCCTGTGTCACCTGTTTTACATTCCGATGCACGTCTGCATGTTTACTGTATCCCTTGGATCTTCGCATTGACGATGAACCACAGAAATTGCATCGGAATAAAATATTAGAGACACAATACCGACATAAGTACAGGAACATTGAGTCTTCCTAGTGTCTAAGATTTGAGCGTTTCCTGCGTCTCCAGTTTTACATTGCGATGCACCTCTGCAGGTTTACTGTATCCATTGGACCTTCCCATTGACGATGAAACACAGAAGCTACATCGGAATTAAATATAAGAGACACAACGTTGACTTAAGTACAAAAAAACTGAGTCTTCTTAAGGTATATGTTTTGAGCGTTTCCCGTGTCACCAGTTTTACATTCCGATGCACCTCTGCAGGTTTACTGTATCCATTGGACCTTCCCATGGACGATGAAACACAGAAATTGCATCGGAATTAAATATAAGAGACACAATGCCGACTTAGGTACAGGAAGACTGGGTCTTCCTACTGTCTATGTTTTGCGCGTGTCCTGTGTCACCAGTTTTACATTCCGATGCACGTCTGCAGGTTTACTGTATCCCTTCCCCCTTCACAGTGACGATGAAACACAGAAATTGCATCGGAATTAAAGATAAAAGACACAATACCGACTTAAGTACAAGAAAACTGAGTCTTCTTAGGGTCTATGTTATGAGCGCTTCCTGTGTCACCAGTTTTACATTCCGATGCACCTCTGCAGGTTTACTATATCCCTTGGATTTTCCCATTGACGATGAAACACAGAAATTGCATCGGAATTAAATATAAGAGACACAATGCCGACTTCAGGACAAGAAGATTGAGTCTTCCTACTGTGTATGTTTTGAGCGTTTCCTGCGTCACCAATTTTACATTCCGATGCACCTCTGCAGGTTTACTGTATCCATTGGACCTTCCCATTGACGATGAAACACAGACGCTACATCGGAATTAAATATATGAGACACAACGTTGACTTAAGTACAAGTAAACTGTGTCTTCTTAAGGTCTATGTTTTGAGCGTTTCCAGTGTCACCAGGTTAACATTCCGATGCACCACTGCAGGTTTACTGTATCCATTGGACCTTCCCATGGACGATGTAACACAGAAATTGCATCGGAATTAAATATAAGCGACACAATGCCGACTTAAGTACAAGAAAACTGAGTCTTCCTACTGTCAAAGTTTGAGCGTTTCCTGTGTCAACAGTTTTACATTCCGATGCACCTCTGCAGGTTTACTGTATCCATTGGACCTTCAATTTCACGATGAAACACAGAAAATGCATCGGAATTAAATATAAGAGACACAATACCGACTTAAGTACACGAAGACTGAGTCTTCCTACTGTCTATGTTTTGAGCGTTTCCCGTGTCACCAGTTTTACATTCCGATCCACCTCTGCAGGTTTACTGTATCCATTGGACCTTCCCATTGGCGATGAAACACAGAAATAGCATCGGAATTAAATATAAGAGACACAATGCCGACTTAAGTACAGGAACATTGAGTCTTCCTACTGTCTATGTTTTGAGCGTTTCCTGCGTCACCAGTTTTACATTCCGATGCACCTCTGCAGGTTTACTGTATCCATTGGACCTTCCCATGGATGATGTAACACGGAAATTGCATCGGAATTAAATATAAGAGACACAATGCCGACTTAGGTACAGGAAGACTGAGTCTTCCTACTGTCTATGTTTTGAGCGTGTCCTGTGTCACCAGTTTTACATTCCGATGCACCTCTGCAGGTTTACTGTATCCCTTGGACCTTCACAGTGACGATGAAACACAGAAATTGCATCTATATTAAATATAAGAGACACAATGCCGACTTCAGTACAAGAAAACTGAGTCTTCTTAGGGTCTATGTCTTGACTGCTTCCTGTGTCACCAGTTTTACATTCCGATGCACCTCTGCAGGGTTACTGTATCCCTTGGACCTTCCCATTGACGATGAAACACAGAAATTGCATCGGAATTAAATATAAGAGACACAATGCCGACTTAAATACAAGAAAACTGAGTCTTCCTACTGTCAAAGTTTGAGCGTTTCCTGTGTCAACAGTTTTACATTCCGATGCACCTCTGCAGGTTTACTGTATCCATTGGACCTTCAATTTCACGATGAAACACAGAAAATGCATCGGAATTAAATATAAGAGACACAATACCGACTTAAGTACAGGAAGACTGAGTCTTCCTACTGTCTATGTTTTGAGCGTTTCCCGTGTCACCAGTTTTACATTCCGATCCACCTCTGCAGGTTTACTGTATCCATTGGACCTTCCCAATGACGATGAAACACAGAAATAGCATCGGAATTAAATATAAGAGACACAATGCCGCCTTAAGTACAGGAAGGCTGAGTCTTCCTACTGTCTATGTTTTGAGCGTTTCCTGTGTCACCAGTTTTACATTCTGATGCACCTCTGCAGGTTTACTGTATCCCTTCGATCTTCCCATTGACGATAAAACACAGAAATTGCATCGGAATTAAATATAAGAGACACAATGCCGACTTAAGTACAGGAACATTGAGTCTTCCTACTGTCAATGTTTTGAGCGTTTCCTGCGTCACCAGTTTTACATTCCGATGCACCTCTGCAGGTTTACTGTATCCATTGGTCCTTCCCATTGACGATGAAACACAGAAATTACATCGGAATTAAATATAAGAGACTCAACGTTGAATTAAGTACAAGAAAACTGAGTCTTCCTACTGTCTATGTTTTAAGCGTTTCCTGCGTCACCAGTTTTACATTCCGATTCACCTCTGCAGGTTTACTGTATCCATTATACCTTCCCATGGACGATGAAACACAGGAATGGCATCGGAATTAAATATAAGAGACACAATTCCGACTTAGGTACAGGCAGACTGAGTCTTCCTAGTGTCTATGTTTTGAGCGTGTCCAGTGTCACCAGTTTTACAGTCCGATGCACTTCTGCAGGTTTACCGTAACCCTTGGATCTTCACAGTGACGATGAAACACAGAAATTGCATTGGAATTAAATATAAAAGACACAATGCCGACTTAAGTACAGGAAAACTGAGTATTCTTAGGGTCTATGTTATGAGCGCTTGCTGTGTCACCAGTTTTACATTCCGATGCACTTCTGGAGGGTTACTGTATCCCTTGGACCTTCCCATTGACGATGAAACACAGAAATTGCATTGGAATTAAATATAAGAGACACAATGCCGACTTAAGTACAGAAAGACTGAGTCTTCCTACTGTCTATGATTTGAGCGTTTCCTGTGTCACCAGTTTTACATTCCGATGCACTTCTGCAGGTTTACTGTATCCCTTGGATTTTCCCATTGACGATGAAACACCGAAATTGCATCGGAATTAAATATAAGAGCCACAATGCCGACTTAAGTCCAGGAAGATTGAGTCTTCCTACTGTGTCTGTTTTGAGCGTTTCCTGCGTCACCAATTTTACATTTCGATTCACCTCTGCAGGTTTACTGTATCCATTGTACCTTCCCATTGACGATGAAACACAGAAATAGCATCGGAATAAAATATAAGAGACACAATGCCGACTTAAGAGCAGGAACATTGAGTCTTCCTACTGTCTAAGATTTGAGCGTTTCCTGCGTCACCAGTTTTACATTGCGATGCACCTCTGCAGGTTTACTGTATCCATTGGACCTTCCCATTGACGATGAAACACAGAAGCTACATCGGAGTTAAATATAAGAGACACAACGTTGACTTAAGTACAAAAAAAGTGAGTCTTCTTAAGGTATATGTTTTGAGCGTTTCCAGTGTCACCAGTTTTACATTCCGATGCACCTCTGCAGGTTTACTGTATCCATTGGACCTTCCCATGGACGAAGAAACACAGAAATTGCATCGGAATTAAATATAAGAGACACATTGCCGACTTAGGTACAGGAAGACTGGGTCTTCCTACTGTCTATGTTTTGCGCGTGTCCTGTGTCACCAGTTTTACATTCCGATGCACCTCTGCAGGATTACTGTATCCCTTCCCCCTTCACAGTGACGATGAAACACAGAAATGGCATCGGAATTAAAGATAAAAGACACAATACCGACTTAAGTACAAGAAAACTGAGTCTTCTTAGGGTCTATGTTATGAGCGCTTCTTGTGTCACCAGTTTTACATTCCGATGCACCTCTGCAGGTTTACTATATCCCTTGGATTATCCCATTGACGATGAAACACAGAAATTGCATCGGAATTAAATATAAGAGACACAATGCCGACTTCAGTACAAGAAGATTGAGTCTTCCTACTGTGTATGTTTTGAGCGTTTCCTGCGTCACCAATTTTACATTCCGATGCACCTCTGCAGGTTTACTGTATCCATTGGACCTTCCCATTGACGATGAAACACAGACGCTACATCGGAATTAAATACATGAGACACAACGTTGACTTAAGTACAAGTAAACTGAGTCTTCTTAAGGTCTATGTTTTGAGCGTTTCCAGTGTCACCAGGTTAACATTCCGATGCACCTCTGCAGGTTTACTGTATCCATTGGATCTTCCCATGGACGATGAAACACAGAAATTGCATCGGAATTAAATATAAGAGACACAATGCCGACTTAGGTACAGGAAGACTGAGTCTTCCTACTGTCTATGTTTTGAGCGTGTCCTGTGTCACCAGTTTTACATTCCGATGCACCTCTGCAGGTTTACTGTATCCCTTGGACCTTCACAGTGACGATGAAACACAGAAATTGCATCTATATTAAATATAAGAGACACAATGCCGACTTCAGTACAAGAAAACTGAGTCTTCTTAGGGTCTATGTTTTGACTGCTTCCTGTGTCACCAGTTTTACAATCCGATGCACCTCTGCAGGGTTACTGTATCCCTTGGACCTTCCCATTAACGATGAAACACAGAAATTGCATCGGAATTAAATATAAGAGACTCAATGTCGACTTAAGTACAAGAAAACTGAGTCTTCCTACTGTCAAAGTTTGAGCGTTTCCTGTGTCAACAGTTTTACATTCCGATGCACCTCTGTAGGTTTACTGTATCCATTGGACCTTCAATTTCACGATGAAACACAGAAAATGCATCGGAATTAAATATAAGAGACACAATACCGACTTAAGTACAGGAAGACTGAGTCTTCCTACTGTCTATGTTTGAGCGTTTCCCGTGTCACCAGTTTTACATTCCGATCCACCTCTGCAGGTTTACTGTATCCATTGGACCTTCCCATTGACGATGAAACACAGAAATAGCATCGGAATTAAATATAAGAGACACAATGCCGACTTAAGTACAGGAACATTGAGTCATCCTACTGTCTATGTTTTGAGCGTTTCCTGCGTCACCAGTTTTACATTCCGATGCACCTCTGCAGGTTTACTGTATCCATTGGACCTTCCCATGGACGATGTAACACAGAAATTGCATCGGAATTAAATATAAGATACACAATGCCGACTTAGGTACAGGAAGACTGAGTCTTCCTACTCTCTATGTTTTGAGCGTGTCCTGTGTCACCAGTTTTACATTCCGATGCACCTCTGCAGGTTTACTGTATCCCTTGGACCATCACAGTGTCGATGAAACACAGAAATTGCATCTATATTAAATATAAGAGACACAATACCGACTTCAGTACAAGAAAACTGAGTCTTCTTAGGGTCTATGTCTTGACTGCTTCCTGTGTCACCAGTTTTACATTCCGATGCACCTCTGCAGGGTTACTGTATCCCTTGGACCTTCCCATTGACGATGAAACACAGAAATTGCATCGGAATTAAATATAAGAGACACAATGACGACTTAAATACAAGAAAACTGAGTCTTCCTACTGTCAAAGTTTGAGCGTTTCCTGTGTCAACAGTTTTACATTCCGATGCACCTCTGCAGGTTTACTGTATCCATTGGACCTTCAATTTCACGATGAAACACAGAAAATGCATCGGAATTAAATATAAGAGACACAATACCGACTTAAGTACAGGAAGACTGAGTCTTCCTACTGTCTATGTTTTGAGCGTTTCCCGTGTCACCAGTTTTACATTCCGATCCACCTCTGCAGGTTTACTGTATCCATTGGACCTTCCCAATGACGATGAAACACAGAAATAGCATCGGAATTAAATATAAGAGACACAATGCCGCCTTAAGTACAGGAAGGCTGAGTCTTCCTACTGTCTATGTTTTGAGCGTTTCCTGTGTCACCAGTTTCACATTCTGATGCACCTCTGCAGGTTTACTGTATCCCTTGGATCTTCCCATTGACGATAAAACACAGAAATTGCATCGGAATTAAATATAAGAGACACAATGCCGACTGAAGTACAGGAACATTGAGTCTTCCTACTGTCTATGTTTTGAGCGTTTCCTGCGTCACCAGTTTTACATTCCGATGCACCTCTGCAGGTTTACTGTATCCATTGGTCCTTCCGATTGACGATGAAACACAGAAATTACATCGGAATTAAATATAAGAGACTCAACGTTGAATTAAGTACAAGAAAACTGAGTCTTCCTACTGTCTATGTTATGAGCGCTTCCTGTGTCACCAGTTTTACATTTCGATGCACCTCTGCAGGGATACTGTATCCCTTGGACCTTCCCATTGACGATGAAACACAGAAATTTCATCGGAATTAAAAATAAGAGACACAATGCAGACTTAAGTACAGGAAGACTGAGTCTTCCTACGGTCTATGCTTTGATCGTTTCCTGTGTCACCAGTTTTACATTCCGATGCACCTCTGCAATTTTACTGAATCCATTGGACCTTCCCATTGACGATGAAGCACAGAAATAGCATCGGAATTAAATATAAGAGACACAATGCCGACTTATGTACAGAAAGACTGAATCTTCCTACTGTCTATGATTTGAGCGTTTCCTGTGTCACCAGTTTTACATTCCGATGCACCTCTGCAGGTTTACTGTATCCCTTGGAACTTCGCATTCACGATGAACCACAGAAATAGCAACGGAATTAAATATTAGAGACACAATACCGACTTAAGTACAGGAACATTGAGTCTTCCTACTGTCTATGTTTTGAGCGTGTCCTGTGTCACCAGTTTTACATTCCGATGCACCTCTGCAGGTTTACTGTATCCCTTGGACCTTCACAGTGACGATGAAACACAGAAATTGCATCTAAATTAAATATAAGAGACACAATGCCGACTTCAGTACAAGAAAACTGAGTCTTCTTAGGGTCTATGTTTTGACAGCTTCCTGTGTCCTCAGTTTTACATTCCGATGCACCTCTGCAGGTTTACTGTATCCCTTGCACCTTCCCATTGGCAATGAAACACAGAAATTACATCGGACTTAAATATAACAGACACAATGCCGACTTAAGTACAGGAAGACTGAGTATCCCTACTGTCTATGTTTTGAACGTTTCCTGTGTCACCAGTTTTACATTCCGATGCACATCTGCAAGTTTACTGTATCACTTGGACTTTACCATTGACGATGAAACACAGAAATTGCATCGGAATTATATATAAGAGACACAATGCCGACTTAAGTACAGGAAGACTGAGTCTTCCTACTGTCAAAGTTTGAGCGTTTCCTGTGTCAACAGCTTTACATTCCGATGCACCTCTGCAGGTTTACTGTATCCATTGGACCTTCAATTTGACGATGAAACACAGAAAATGCATCGGAACTAAATATAAGAGACACAATGCGTCTTAAGTACAGGAACATTGAGTCTTCCTACTGTCTATGTTTGAGCGTTTCCGGCGTCACCAGTTTTACATTCCGATGCACCTCTGCAGGTTTACTGTATCCATTACACCTTCCCATTGACGATGAAACACAGAAATTACATCGGAATTAAATATAAGAGACACAACGTTGAGTTAAGTACAAGAAAACTGAGTCTTCTTACGGTCTATGTTTTGAGCGTTTCCAGTGTCACCAGTTTTACATTCCGATACACCTCTGCAGGTTTACTGTATCCATTACACCTTCCCATGGGCGATGAAACACAGGAAATGCATCGGAAATAAATATAAGAGACACAATTCGGACTTAGGTAAAGGCAGACTGAGTCCTCCCAATGTCTATGTTTTGAGCGTGTCCTGTGTCACCAGTTTTACATTCCGATGCACTTCTGCAGGTTTACTGTAACCCTTGGACCTTTACAGTGACGATGAAACACAGAAATTGCATCGCAATTAATTATAAAAGACACAATGCCGACTTAAGTACAGGAAAACTGAGTATTCTTAGGAACTATGTTATGAGCGCTTCCTGTGTCACCAGTTTTACATTCCGATGCACTTCTGCAGGCTTATTGTATTTCTTGGACCTTCCCATTGACGATGAAACACAGAAATTGCATCGGAATTAAATATGAAAGACACAATGCCGACTTAAGTACAAGAAAACTGAGTCTTCTTAGGGTCTATGTTATGAGCGCTTCCTGTGTCACCAGTTTTACATTTCGATGAACCTCTGCAGGGTTACTGTATCCCTTGGACCTTCCCATTGACGATGAAACACAGAAATCGCATCGGAATTAAATATAAGAGACACAATGCCGACTTAAGTACAGAAAGACTGAGTCTTCCTACTGTCAATGTTTGAGCGTCTCCTGTGTCACCAGTTTTACATTCTGATGCACCTCTGCAGGTTTACTGTATCCCTTGCACCTTCCCATTGACAATGAAACACAAAAATGACATCGGACTTAAATATAACAGAAACAATGCCAACTTAAGTACAGGAAGACGGAGTCTTCCTACTGTCTATGTTTTGAGCGTTTCCTGTGTCACCAGTTCTACATTCCGATGCACCTCTCCAGGTTTACTGTATCCCTTGGACTTTACCATTGACGATGAAACGCAGAAATTGCCTCGGAATTAAATATAATTGACACAATACTGACTTAGGTACAGGAACACTGAGTCTTCCTACTGTCGATGTTTGAGCGTTTCCTGTGTCAACAGTTTTACATTCCGATGCACCTCTGCAGGTTTACTGTATCCATTGGACCTTCCCATTGACGATGAAACACAGAAAATGCATCGGAATTAAATATAAGAGACACAATGCCGACTTAAGTACAGGAAGGCTGAGTCTTCCTACTGTCTATGTTTTGAGCGTTTCCTGTGTCACCAGTTTTACATTCCGATCCACCTCTGCAGGTTTACTGTATCCATTGGACCTTCCCTTGGCAACGAAGCACAGAAATTGCATCGGAATTAAATATAAGAGACACAATGCCGTTTTAAGTACAGGAACATTGAGTCTTCCTACTGTATATGTTTTGAGCGTTTCCTGCGTCACCAGTTTTACATTCCGATGCACCTCTGCAGGTTTACTGTATCCATTGGACTTTCCCATTGTCGATGAAACACAGAAATTACATCGGAATTAAATATAAGAGACACAACGTTGACTTAAGTACAAGAAAACTGAGTCTTCTTACGGTCTATGTTTTGAGCGTTTCCAGTGTCTCCAGTTTTACATTCCGATGCACCTCTGCAGGTTTACTGTATCCCTTGGACCTTCACAGTGACGATGAAACACAGAAATTGCATCGTAATTAAATATAAAAGGCACAATGCCTACTTAAGTACATGAAAACTGAGTCTTCTTAGGGTCTATGTTATGAGCGCTTCCTGTGACACCAGTTTTACATTCCGATGAACCTCTGCTGGGTTACTGTATCCCTTGGACCTTCCCATTGACGATGAAGCACAGAAATCGCATCGGAATTAAATATAAGAGATACAATGCCGACTTAAGTACAGAAAGACTGAGTCTTCCTACTGTCTATGATTTGAGCGTTTCCTGTGTCACCAGTTTTACATTCCGATGCACCTCTGCAGGGTAACTGTATCCCTTGGATCTTCCCATTGACGATGAAAAACAGAAATTGCATCGGAATTAAATATAAGAGACACAATGCCGACTTAAGTACAGAAAGACTGAGTCTTCCTACTGTCTATGTTTTGAGCGTCTCCTGTGTCACCAGTTTTACATTCTGATGCACCTCTGCAGGTTTACTGTATCCCTTGCACCTTCCCATTGACAATGAAACACAAAAATGACATCGGACTTAAATATAACAGAAACAATGCCAACTTAAGTACTGGAAGACTGAGTCTTCCTACTGTATATGTTTTGAGCGTTTCCTGTGTCACCAGTTCTACATTCCGATGCACCTCTCCAGGTTTACTGTATTTCTTGGACTTTACCATTGGCGATGAAACACAGAAATTGCATCGGAATTAAATATAATTGACACAATGCTGACTTAGGTACAGGAAGACTGAGTCTTCCTACTGTCAATGTTTGAGCGTTTCCTGTGTCAACAGTTTTACATTCCGATGCACCTCTGCAGGTTTACTGTATCCATTGGACCTTCCCATTGACGATGAAACACAGAAAATGCATCGGAATTAAATATAAGAGACACAATGCCGACTTAAGTACAGGAAGGCTGAGTCTTCCTACTGTCTATGTTTTGAGCGTTTCCTGTGTCACCAGTTTTACATTCCGATCCACCTCTGCAGGTTTACTGTATCCATTGGACCTTCCCTCGGCAACGAAGCACAGAAATTGCATCGGAATTAAATATAAGAGACACAATGCCGTTTTAAGTACAGGAACATTGTGTCTTCCTACTGTATATGTTTTGAGCGTTTCCTGCGTCACCAGTTTTACATTCCGATGCACCTCTGCAGGTTTACTGTATCCATTGGACCTTCCCATTGACGATGAAAAACAGAAATTGCATCGGAATTAAATATAAGAGACACAATGCCGACTTAAGTACAGGAAGATTGAGTCTTCCTACTGTGTATGCTTTGAGCGTTTCCTCCGTCACCAATTTTACATTCCGAGCACCTCTGCAGGTTTACTGTATCCTTTGGACCTTCCCATTGACGATGAAACACAGAAATCGCATCGGAATTAAATATAAGAGACACAATGCCGACTTAAGTACAGAAAGACTGAGTCTTCCTACTGTCTATGTTTGAGCGTTTCCTTTGTCACCAGTTTTACATTCCGATGCACCTCTGCAGGTTTACTGTATCCCTTGGATATTCCCCTTGACGATGAAACACAGAAATTGCATCGGAATTAAATATAAGAGACACAATGCCGACTTAAGTACAGGAAGATTGAGTCTTCCTACTGTGTATGTTTTGAGCTTTTCCTGCGTCACCAATTTTACATTTAGATGCACCTCTGCAGGTTTACTGTATCCCTTGTACCTTCACAGTGACGATGAAACACAGAAATTGAATCGGAATTAAATATAAAAGACACAATGCCGACTTAAGTACAAGAAAACTGAGTCTTCTTAGGGTCTATGTTATGAGCGCTTCCTGTGTCACCAGTTTTACATTCCGATGAACCTCTGCAGGGTTACTGTATCCCTTGGACCTTCCCATTGACGATGAAACACAGAAATCGCATCGGAATTAAATATAAGAGACACAATGCCGACTTAAGTACAGAAAGACTGAGTCTTCCTACTGTCTATGTTTTGAGCGTCTCCTGTGTCCCCAGTTTTACATTCTGATGCACCTCTGCAGGTTTACTGTATCCCTTGCACCTTCCCATTGACAATGAAACACAAAAATGATATCGGACTTAAATATAACAGAAACAATGCCAACTTAAGTACAGGAAGACTGAGTCTTCCTACTGTCTATGTTTTGAGCGTTTCCTGTGTCACCAGTTCTACATTCCGATGCACCTCTCCAGGTTTACTGTATCGCTTGGACTTTACCATTGACGATGAAACACAGAAATTGCATCGGAATTAAATAGAATTGGCACAATGCTGACTTAGGTACAGGAAGACTGAGTCTTCCTACTGTCAATGTTTGAGCGTTTCCTGTGTCAACAGTTTTACATTCCGATGCACCTCTGCAGGTTTACTGTATCCATTGGACCTTCCCTTGTCAACGAAGCACAGAAAATGCATCGGAATTAAATATAAGAGACACAATGCCGTTTTAAGTACAGGAACATTGAGTCTTCCTACTGTATATGTTTTGAGCGTTTCCTGCGTCACCAGTTTTACATTCCGATGCACCTCTGCAGGTTTACTGTATCCATTGGACCTTCCCATTGACGATGAAATACAGAATGTACATCGGAATTAAATATAAGAGACACAACGTTTACTTAAGTACAAGAAAACTGAGTCTTCTTACGGTCTATGTTTTGAGCGTTTCCAGTGTCACCAGTTTTACATTCCGATGCACCTCTGCAGGTTTACTGTATCCCTTTGACCTTCACAGTGACGATGAAACACAGAAATTGCATCGTAATTAAATATAAAAGGCACAATGCCTACTTAAGTACATGAAAACTGAGTCTTCTTAGGGTCTATGTTATGAGCGCTTCCTGTGTCACCAGTTTTACATTCCGATGCACCTCTGCTGGGTTACTGTATCCCTTGGACCTTCCCATTGACGATGAAGCACAGAAATTGCATCGGAATTAAATATAAGAGACACAATGCCGACTTAAGTACAGAAAGACTGAGTCTTCCTACTGTCTATGCTTTGAGCGTTTCCTGTGTCACCAGTTTTACATTCCGATGCACCTCTGCAGGGTAACTGTATCCCTTGGATCTTCCCATTGACGATGAAAAACAGAAATTGCATCGGAATTAGATATAAGAGACACAATGCCGACTTAAGTACAGGAAGATTGAGTCTTCCTACTGTGTATGCTTTGAGCGTTTCCTCCGTCACCAATTTTACATTCCGATGCACCTCTGCAGGTTTACTGTATCCATTGGACTTTCCCATTGACGATGAAACACAGAAATAGCATCGGAATTAAATATAAGAGACACAATTCCGACTTAAGAACAGGAAGGCAGATTCCTCCTACTATCAATGTTTGAGCGTTTCCTGCGTCACCAGTTTTACATTGCGATGCACCTCTGCAGATTTACTGTATCCCTTGTACCTTCACAGTGACGATGAAACAGAGAAATTGCATCGGAATTAAATATAAAAGACCCAATGCCGACTTAAGTACAATAAAACTGAGTCTTCTTAAAGTCTCTGTTTTGAGCGTTTCCAGTGTCACCAGTTTCACATTCCGATCCACCTCTGCAGGTTTACTGTATCCATTGGACTTTCCCATTGACGATGAAACACAGAAATAGCTTCGGAATTAAATATAAGAGACACAATGCAGACTTAGGTACAGGAAGACTGAGTCTTCCTACTGTCTATGTTTTGAGCGTGTCCTGTTTCACCAGTTTTACATTCCGATGCACCTCTGCAGGTTTACTGTATCCCTTGGACCTTCACAGTCACGATGAAACACAGAAATTGCATCTAAATTAAATATAAGAGACACAATGCCGACTTCAGTACAAGAAAACTGAGTCTTCTTAGGGTCTATGTTTTGACCGCTTCCTGTGTCACCAGTTTTACATTCCGATGCACCTCTGCAGGTTTACTGTATCCCTTGGACCTTCCCATTGACGACGAAACACAGAAATTGCATCGGATTTAAATATAAGAGACACAATGCCGACTTAAGTACAGGAAGACTGAGTATTCCTACTGTCTATGTTTTGATCGTTTCCTGTGTCAGCAGTTTTACATTCCGATGCACCTCTGCAATTTTACTGAATCCATTGGACCTTCCCATTGACGATGAAACACAGAAATAGCATCGGAATTAAATATAAGAGACACAATGCCGACTTAAGTACAGGAAGGCTGAGTCTTCCTACTGTCTATGTTTTGAGCGTTTCCTGTGTTACCAGTTTTACATTCCGATGCACCTCTGCAGGTTTACTGTATCCCTTGGATCTTCCCATTGACGATGAAACACAGAAATTGCATTGGAATTACATATAAAAGGCACAATGCCTACTTAAGTACATGAAAACTGAGTCTTCTTAGGGTCTATGTTATGAGCGCTTCCTGTGTCACCAGTTTTACATTCCGATGAACCTCTGCAGGGTTACTGTATCCCTTGGACCTTCCCATTGACGATGAAACTCAGAAATTGCATCGGAATTAAATATAAGAGACACAACGTTGACTTAAGTACAAGAAAACTGAGTCTTCTTACGGTCTATGTTTTGAGCGTTTCCAGTGTCACCAGTTTTACATTCCGATGCACCTCTGCAGGTTTACTGTATCCCTTGGACCTTCACAGTGACGATGAAACACAGAAATTGCATCGGAATTACATATAAAAGGCACAATGCCTACTTAAGTACATGAAAACTGAGTCTTCTTAGGGTCTATGTTATGAGCGCTTCCTGTGTCACCAGTTTTACATTCCGATGAACCTCTGCAGGGTTACTGTATCCCTTGGACCTTCCCATTGACGATGAAACTCAGAAATTGCATCGGAATTAAATATAAGAGACACAATGCCGACTTAAGTACAGAAAGACTGAGTCTTCCTACTGTCTATGTTTTGAGCGACTCCTGTGTCACCAGTTTTACATTCTGATGCACCTCTGCAGGTTTACTGTATCCCTTGCACCTTCCCATTGACAATGAAACACAAAAATGACATCGGACTTAAATATAACAGAAACAATGCAAACTTAAGTACAGGAAGACTGAGTCTTCCTACTGTCTATGTTTTGAGCGTTTCCAGTGTCACCAGTTCTACATTCCGATGCACCTCTCCAGGTTTACTGTATCCCTTGGACTTTACCATTGACGATGAAACACAGATATTGCATCGGAATTAAATATAAGTGACACAATGCCGACTTAGGTACAGGAAGACTGAGTCTTCCTACTGGCAATGTTTGAGCGTTTCCTGTGTCAACTGTTTTACATTCCGATGCACCTCTGCAGGTTTAGTGTATCCCTTGGATCTTCCCATTGACGATGAAACACAGAAATTGCATCGGAATTAAATATAAGAGACACAATGCCAACTTAAGTACAGGAAGGCTGAGTCTTCCTAATGTCTATGTTTTGAGCGTTTCCTGTGTCATCAGTTTTACATTCCGATCCACCTCTGCAGGTTTACTGTATCCATTGGACCTTCCCTTGGCAACGAAGCACAGAAATTGCATCGGAATTAAATATAAGAGACACAATGCCGACTTAGGTACAAGAAGACTGGGTCTTCCTACAGACTATAATTTGAGCGTATCCTGTGTCATCAGTTTTACATAATGATGCACCTCTGCAGGTTTACTGTATCCCTTGAACCTTCACAGTGACGATGAAACACAGAAATTGCATCTAAATTAAATATAAGAGACACAATGCCGACTTCAGTACAAGAAAACTGAGTCTTCTTAGGGTCTATGTTTTGACCGCTTCCTGTGTCACCAGTTTTACATTCCGATGCACCTCTGCAGGTTTACTGTATCCCTTGGACCTTCCCATTGACGACGAAACACGGAAATTGCATCGGATTTAAATATAAGAGACACAATGCCGACTTAAGTACAGGAAGACTGAGTATTCCTACTGTCTATGTTTGATCGTTTCCTGTGTCAGCAGTTTTACATTCCGATGCACCTCTGCAATTTTACTGAATCCATTGGACCTTCCCATTGACGATGAAACACAGAAATAGCATCGGAATTAAATATAAGAGACACAATGCCGACTTAAGTACAGGAAGGCTGAGTCTTCCTACTGTCTATGTTTTGAGCGTTTCCTGTGTTACCAGTTTTACATTCCGATGCACCTCTGCAGGTTTACCGTATCCCTTGGATCTTCCCATTGACGATGAAACACAGAAATTGCATTGGAATTAAATATAAGAGACACAATGCCGTTTTAAGTACAGGAACATTGAGTCTTCCTACTGTATATGTTTTGAGTGTTTCCTGCGTCACCAGTTTTACATACCGATGCACCTCTGCAGGTTTACTTTATCCATTGGACCTTCCCATTGACGATGAAACACAGAAATTACATCGGAATTAGATATAAGAGACACAACGTTGACTTAAGTACAAGAAAACTGAGTCTTCTTACGGTCTATGTTTTGAGCGTTTCCAGTGTCACCAGTTTTACATTCCGATGCACCTCTGCAGGTTTACTGTATCCCTTGGACCTTCACAGTGACGATGAAACACAGAAATTGCACCGGAATTACATATAAAAGGCACAATGCCTACTTAAGTACATGAAAACTGAGTCTTCTTAAGGTCTATGTTATGAGCGCTTCCTGTGTCACCAGTTTTACATTCCGATGAACCTCTGCAGGGTTACTGTATCCCTTGCACCTTCCCATTGACAGTGAAACACAAAAATGACATCGGACTTAAATATAACAGAAACAATGCCAACTTAAGTACAGGAAGACTGAGTCTTCCTACTGTCTATGTTTTGAGCGTTTCCTGTGTCACCAGTCCTACATTCCGATGCACCTCTCCAGGTTTACTGTATACCTTGGACTTTACCATTGACGATGAAACACAGAAATTGCATCGGAATTAAATATAAGTGACACAATGCCGACTTAGGTACAGGAAGACTGAGTCTTCCTACTGTCAATGTTTGAGCGTTTCCTGTGTCAACAGTTTTACATTCCGATGCACCTCTGCAGGCTTACTGTATCACTTGCTCCCTCCCATTGACAATGAAACACAAAAATGACATCGGACTGAAATATAACAGAAACAATGCCAACTTAAGTACAGGAAGACTGAGTCTTCCTACTGTGTATGTTTTGAGCGTTTCCTGTGTCACCAGTTCTACATTCCGATGCACCTCTCCAGGTTTACTGTATCCCTTGCACTATACCATTGACGATGAAACACAGAAATTGCATCGGAATTAAACATAAGTGACACAATGCCGACTTTGGTACAGGAAGACTGAGTCTTCCTACTGTCAATGTTTGAGCGTTTCCTGTGTCAACAGTTTTACATTCCGATGCACCTCTGCAGGCTTACTGTATCCATTGGACCTTCCCATTGACGATGAAACACAGAAAATGCATCGGAATTAAATATAAGAGACAAAATGCCGACTTAAGTACAGGAAGGCTGAGTCTTCATACTGTCTATGTTTCGAGCGTTTCCTGTGTCACCAGTTTTACATTCCGATCCACCTCTGCAGGTTTACTGTATCCATTGGACCTTCCCTTGGCAACGAAGCACAGAAATTGCATCGGAATTAAATATAAGAGACACAATGCCGACTTAGGTACAGGAAGACTGGGTCTTCCTATTGTCTATGTTTTGAGCGTATGCTGTGTCATCAGTTTTACATTATGATGCACCTCTGCAGGTTTACTGTATCCCTTGAACCTTCACAGTGACGATGAAACACAGAAATTGCATCTAAATTAAATATAAGAGACACAATGCCAACATCAGTACAAGAAAACTGAGTCTTCTTAGGGTCTATGTTTTGACCGCTTCCTGTGTCACCAGTTTAACATTCCGATGCACCTCTGCAGGTTTCCTGTATCCCTTGGACCTTCCCATTGACGACGAAACACAGAAATTGCATCGGATTTAAATATAAGAGACACAATGCCGACTTAGGTACAAGAAGACTGAGTCTTCCTACTGTCTATGTTTTGAGCGTGTCCTGTGTCACCAGTTTTACATTCCTTTGCACCTCTGCAGGTTTACTGTATCCCTTGCACCTTCCCATTGACAAAGAAACACAAAAATTACATCGGATTTAAATATAACAGACACAATGCCGACTTAAGTACAGGAAGACTGAGTCTTCCTTCTGTCTATGTTTTGAGCGTTTCCTGTGTCACCAGTTCTACATTCCGATGCACCTCTCCAGGTTTACTGTATCCCTTGGACTTTACCATTGATGATGAAACACAGAAATTGCATCGGAATTAAATATAAGTGACACAATGCCGACATAGGTACAGGAAGACTGAGTCTTCCTACTGTCAATGTTTGAGCGTTTGCTGTGTCAACAGTTTTACATTCCGATGCACCTCTGCAGGTTTACTGTATCCATTGGACCTTCCCATTGACGATGAAACACAGAAAATGCATCGGAATTAAATATAAGAGACACAATGCCGACTTAAGTACAGGAAGGCTGAGTCTTCCTACTGTCTATGTTTTGAGCGTTTCCTGTGTCACCAGATTTACATTCCGATGCACCTCTGCAGGTTTAGTGTATCCCTTGGATCTTCCCATTGACGATGAAACACAGAAATCGCATCGGAATTAAATATAAGAGACACAATGCCGAATTAGGTACAAGAAGACTGAGTCTTCCTACTGTCTATGTTTTGAGCGTGTCCTGTGTCACCAGTTTTACATTCCTTTGCACCTCTGCAGGTTTACTGTATCCCTTGCACCTTCCCATTGACAAAGAAACACAAAAATTACATCGGAATTAAATATAAGAGACACAATGCCGACTTAAGTACAGGAAGACTGAGTATTCCTACTGTCTATGTTTGATCGTTTCCTGTGTCAGCAGTTTTACATTCCGATGCACCTCTGCAATTTTACTGAATCCATTGGACCTTCCCATTGACGATGAAACACAGAAATAGCATCGGAATTAAATATAAGAGACACAATGCCGACTTAAGTACAGGAAGGCTGAGTCTTCCTACTGTCTATGTTTTGAGCGTTTCCTGTGTTACCAGTTTTACATTCCGATGCACCTCTGCAGGTTTACTGTATCCCTTGGATCTTCCCATTGACGATGAAACACAGAAATTGCATTGGAATTAAATATAAGAGACACAATGCCGTTTTAAGTACAGGAACATTGAGTCTTCCTACTGTATATGTTTTGAGCGTTTCCTGCGTCACCAGTTTTACATACCGATGCACCTCTGCAGGTTTACTTTATCCATTGGACCTTCCCATTGACGATGAAACACAGAAATTACATCGGAATTAGATATAAGAGACACAACGTTGACTTAAGTACAAGAAAACTGAGTCTTCTTACGGTCTATGTTTTGAGCGTTTCCAGTGTCACCAGTTTTACATTCCGATGCACCTCTGCAGGTTTACTGTATCCCTTGGACCTTCACAGTGACGATGAAACACAGAAATTGCATCGTAATTACATATAAAAGGCACAATGCCTACTTAAGTACATGAAAACTGAGTCTTCTTACGGTCTATGTTTTGAGCGTTTCCAGTGTCACCAGTTTTACATTCCGATGCACCTCTGCAGGTTTACTGTATCCCTTGGACCTTCACAGTGACGATGAAACACAGAAATTGCATCGGAATTACATATAAAAGGCACAATGCCTACTTAAGTACAGAAAGACTGAGTCTTCCTACTGTCTATGTTTTGAGCGACTCCTGTGTCACCAGTTTTACATTCTGATGCACCTCTGCAGGTTTACTGTATCCCTTGCACCTTCCCATTGACAATGAAACACAAAAATGACATCGGACTTAAATATAACAGAAACAATGCCAACTTAAGTACAGGAAGACTGAGTCTTCCTACTGTCTATGTTTTGAGCGTTTCCAGTGTCACCAGTTCTACATTCCGATGCACCTCTCCAGGTTTACTGTATCCCTTGGACCTTCCCATTGACGACGAAACACAGAGATTGCATCGGATTTAAATATAAGAGACACAATGCCGACTTAGGTACAAGAAGACTGAGTCTTCCTACTGTCTATGTTTTGAGCGTGTCCTGTGTCACCAGTTTTACATTCCTTTGCACCTCTGCAGGTTTACTGTATCCCTTGCACCTTCCCATTGACTAAGAAACACAAAAATTACATCGGATTTAAATATAACAGACACAATGCCGACTTAAGTACAGGAAGACTGAGTCTTCCTTCTGTCTATGTTTTGAGCGTTTCCTGTGTCACCAGTTCTACATTCTGATGCACCTCTCCAGGTTTACTGTATCCCTTGGACTTTACCATTGATGATGAAACACAGAAATTGCATCGGAATTAAATATAAGTGACACAATGCCGACATAGGTACAGGAAGACTGAGTCTTCCTACTGTCAATGTTTGAGCGTTTGCTGTGTCAACAGTTTTACATTCCGATGCACCTCTGCAGGTTTACTGTATCCATTGGACCTTCCCATTGACGATGAAACACAGAAAATGCATCGGAATTAAATATAAGAGACACAATGCCGACTTAAGTATAGGAAGGCTGAGTCTTCCTACTGTCTATGTTTTGAGCGTTTCCTGCGTCACCAGTTTTACATTCCGATGCACCTCTGCAGGTTTACTGTATCCATTGGACCTTCCCATTGACGATGAAATACAGAATGTACATCGGAATTAAATATAAGAGACACAACGTTTACTTAAGTACAAGAAAACTGAGTCTTCTTACGGTCTATGTTTTGAGCGTTTCCAGTGTCACCAGTTTTACATTCCGATGCACCTCTGCAGGTTTACTGTATCCCTTTGACCTTCACAGTGACGATGAAACACAGAAATTGCATCGTAATTAAATATAAAAGGCACAATGCCTACTTAAGTACATGAAAACTGAGTCTTCTTAGGGTCTATGTTATGAGCGCTTCCTGTGTCACCAGTTTTACATTCCGATGCACCTCTGCTGGGTTACTGTATCCCTTGGACCTTCCCATTGACGATGAAGCACAGAAATTGCATCGGAATTAAATATAAGAGACACAATGCCGACTTAAGTACAGAAAGACTGAGTCTTCCTACTGTCTATGCTTTGAGCGTTTCCTGTGTCACCAGTTTTACATTCCGATGCACCTCTGCAGGGTAACTGTATCCCTTGGATCTTCCCATTGACGATGAAAAACAGAAATTGCATCGGAATTAGATATAAGAGACACAATGCCGACTTAAGTACAGGAAGATTGAGTCTTCCTACTGTGTATGCTTTGAGCGTTTCCTCCGTCACCAATTTTACATTCCGATGCACCTCTGCAGGTTTACTGTATCCATTGGACTTTCCCATTGACGATGAAACACAGAAATAGCATCGGAATTAAATATAAGAGACACAATTCCGACTTAAGAACAGGAAGGCAGATTCCTCCTACTATCAATGTTTGAGCGTTTCCTGCGTCACCAGTTTTACATTGCGATGCACCTCTGCAGATTTACTGTATCCCTTGTACCTTCACAGTGACGATGAAACAGAGAAATTGCATCGGAATTAAATATAAAAGACCCAATGCCGACTTAAGTACAATAAAACTGAGTCTTCTTAAAGTCTCTGTTTTGAGCGTTTCCAGTGTCACCAGTTTCACATTCCGATCCACCTCTGCAGGTTTACTGTATCCATTGGACTTTCCCATTGACGATGAAACACAGAAATAGCTTCGGAATTAAATATAAGAGACACAATGCAGACTTAGGTACAGGAAGACTGAGTCTTCCTACTGTCTATGTTTTGAGCGTGTCCTGTTTCACCAGTTTTACATTCCGATGCACCTCTGCAGGTTTACTGTATCCCTTGGACCTTCACAGTCACGATGAAACACAGAAATTGCATCTAAATTAAATATAAGAGACACAATGCCGACTTCAGTACAAGAAAACTGAGTCTTCTTAGGGTCTATGTTTTGACCGCTTCCTGTGTCACCAGTTTTACATTCCGATGCACCTCTGCAGGTTTACTGTATCCCTTGGACCTTCCCATTGACGACGAAACACAGAAATTGCATCGGATTTAAATATAAGAGACACAATGCCGACTTAAGTACAGGAAGACTGAGTATTCCTACTGTCTATGTTTTGATCGTTTCCTGTGTCAGCAGTTTTACATTCCGATGCACCTCTGCAATTTTACTGAATCCATTGGACCTTCCCATTGACGATGAAACACAGAAATAGCATCGGAATTAAATATAAGAGACACAATGCCGACTTAAGTACAGGAAGGCTGAGTCTTCCTACTGTCTATGTTTTGAGCGTTTCCTGTGTTACCAGTTTTACATTCCGATGCACCTCTGCAGGTTTACTGTATCCCTTGGATCTTCCCATTGACGATGAAACACAGAAATTGCATTGGAATTACATATAAAAGGCACAATGCCTACTTAAGTACATGAAAACTGAGTCTTCTTAGGGTCTATGTTATGAGCGCTTCCTGTGTCACCAGTTTTACATTCCGATGAACCTCTGCAGGGTTACTGTATCCCTTGGACCTTCCCATTGACGATGAAACTCAGAAATTGCATCGGAATTAAATATAAGAGACACAACGTTGACTTAAGTACAAGAAAACTGAGTCTTCTTACGGTCTATGTTTTGAGCGTTTCCAGTGTCACCAGTTTTACATTCCGATGCACCTCTGCAGGTTTACTGTATCCCTTGGACCTTCACAGTGACGATGAAACACAGAAATTGCATCGGAATTACATATAAAAGGCACAATGCCTACTTAAGTACATGAAAACTGAGTCTTCTTAGGGTCTATGTTATGAGCGCTTCCTGTGTCACCAGTTTTACATTCCGATGAACCTCTGCAGGGTTACTGTATCCCTTGGACCTTCCCATTGACGATGAAACTCAGAAATTGCATCGGAATTAAATATAAGAGACACAATGCCGACTTAAGTACAGAAAGACTGAGTCTTCCTACTGTCTATGTTTTGAGCGACTCCTGTGTCACCAGTTTTACATTCTGATGCACCTCTGCAGGTTTACTGTATCCCTTGCACCTTCCCATTGACAATGAAACACAAAAATGACATCGGACTTAAATATAACAGAAACAATGCAAACTTAAGTACAGGAAGACTGAGTCTTCCTACTGTCTATGTTTTGAGCGTTTCCAGTGTCACCAGTTCTACATTCCGATGCACCTCTCCAGGTTTACTGTATCCCTTGGACTTTACCATTGACGATGAAACACAGATATTGCATCGGAATTAAATATAAGTGACACAATGCCGACTTAGGTACAGGAAGACTGAGTCTTCCTACTGGCAATGTTTGAGCGTTTCCTGTGTCAACTGTTTTACATTCCGATGCACCTCTGCAGGTTTAGTGTATCCCTTGGATCTTCCCATTGACGATGAAACACAGAAATTGCATCGGAATTAAATATAAGAGACACAATGCCAACTTAAGTACAGGAAGGCTGAGTCTTCCTAATGTCTATGTTTTGAGCGTTTCCTGTGTCATCAGTTTTACATTCCGATCCACCTCTGCAGGTTTACTGTATCCATTGGACCTTCCCTTGGCAACGAAGCACAGAAATTGCATCGGAATTAAATATAAGAGACACAATGCCGACTTAGGTACAAGAAGACTGGGTCTTCCTACAGACTATAATTTGAGCGTATCCTGTGTCATCAGTTTTACATAATGATGCACCTCTGCAGGTTTACTGTATCCCTTGAACCTTCACAGTGACGATGAAACACAGAAATTGCATCTAAATTAAATATAAGAGACACAATGCCGACTTCAGTACAAGAAAACTGAGTCTTCTTAGGGTCTATGTTTTGACCGCTTCCTGTGTCACCAGTTTTACATTCCGATGCACCTCTGCAGGTTTACTGTATCCCTTGGGCCTTCCCATTGACGACGAAACACGGAAATTGCATCGGATTTAAATATAAGAGACACAATGCCGACTTAAGTACAGGAAGACTGAGTATTCCTACTGTCTATGTTTGATCGTTTCCTGTGTCAGCAGTTTTACATTCCGATGCACCTCTGCAATTTTACTGAATCCATTGGACCTTCCCATTGACGATGAAACACAGAAATAGCATCGGAATTAAATATAAGAGACACAATGCCGACTTAAGTACAGGAAGGCTGAGTCTTCCTACTGTCTATGTTTTGAGCGTTTCCTGTGTTACCAGTTTTACATTCCGATGCACCTCTGCAGGTTTACCGTATCCCTTGGATCTTCCCATTGACGATGAAACACAGAAATTGCATTGGAATTAAATATAAGAGACACAATGCCGTTTTAAGTACAGGAACATTGAGTCTTCCTACTGTATATGTTTTGAGTGTTTCCTGCGTCACCAGTTTTACATACCGATGCACCTCTGCAGGTTTACTTTATCCATTGGACCTTCCCATTGACGATGAAACACAGAAATTACATCGGAATTAGATATAAGAGACACAACGTTGACTTAAGTACAAGAAAACTGAGTCTTCTTACGGTCTATGTTTTGAGCGTTTCCAGTGTCACCAGTTTTACATTCTGATGCACCTCTGCAGGTTTACTGTATCCCTTGGACCTTCACAGTGACGATGAAACACAGAAATTGCACCGGAATTACATATAAAAGGCACAATGCCTACTTAAGTACATGAAAACTGAGTCTTCTTAAGGTCTATGTTATGAGCGCTTCCTGTGTCACCAGT